>NC_055677.1:2395000-2995000 GCF_017976325.1 Chelmon rostratus
GAACGTACCCTGCGACTGGAAACCTGCTCCTCTCTGCCCAGCTCGTCTCCTCCTCCTCTGGGGAGGTTCGGCATCTGCCTCACCTCGCTCGTCGCCGTCTGCCTCTTCACCGTGTGACTGCAGAGAGAAAAGACAGGAAGTGCTCAGAGGGCGTCGGTTCAAATCGCACCACCAGCTGGGAAAATAAAGGTCGCTGAAGTGGGAAACTACACAAAAACATTTGTTCCTAATGCAACTTTCCTGAAACTTTAAGTGATGGAGGCAACGAGGAAGCACTCCACCTGTTTACATCACCTCTGAGGCTTGAACTAAACCCAAACCGAGCCAATCCACGGGAAAGAAAGGCAGGAAGCGCCGTGCAGTGCTCACCTGCGTGACGGCAGCGGCAGCCTCATGAAGGTCTTGTACGTCCTCAGCTCTCTGTGGAGGTCCATGAAGTGTTTCTCCTTCCTCTTCACCAGCCACGTGAACTCGCCGTGTTTCAGCTCGATCTTAAACACCGCCGGCATCGACTGAGCACAGATGAAGCCACATGTTGACATTCAAAGCTTTACATTTTGAAAAGGTTTAAAAGGTCTAAATGAACCAAAACAAGTTCGAGAACTGCTTCTTGTGTTCTTTGCAACTGATTTGGCACCTTTAGACCCTCTTGGCATTAGACTAATTACAGCCTCACAAAGCTGCCAGCATCCAGATTTCTTTCTTCTTTAAAGACATTAAAATGCACCAATAATTTAAGTCCCAACAGCTGAAGGAGAATCTGGTTTGGAAGCGGTCTGAAAGGACCAGCCCAGTCATTTAAAACTGGTCTGACATTTGTGAGAACTTAAAACAGCAACATCATGTTCGCTATCTGTGCGCGTCTATGTGCACCTTGTTGACGCTCCTCTGTGTGGTGGTGTTGAAGCGGTCCTGGGCCGAGGTGAACCGCTCCACCTCCAGGATCTTGGCGGTGATCGGAGAGGACAGGAAGACTTTGGCCGTGGGCTCCTTGAAGCCCACCGTGTTGTAGATCGCAGAGAAGGACAGATGCTCCGCTGCAGGAGAACAGAGGCAGAAAAACAAACGGATCAGACAACAGACGTGTGGCGACGGCAGACGAACATCATAACAACAACATGTGCACACCTGGGGCGTTGGCGTCGGTCGTGTCGTACTCCCCGTCTCCCAGGTCCAACTCGCGGGTGTCCAGCTTCTCCATGATGCCGCTCATGTCGTTGGCAACCAGCTGCAGGGTGCTGGAGGTCGGCTCGGACTGCCGCAGCATGGTTAGCACTCAGTCTGGAGCCCGGGGCTCACCTGGAGGGGCAGGTGTGGAGGGGAAGGCAGTGTTAAACTAAGCATAGAGGTCAAACTTGAATCACATCCTCTCATTTTCCAGGCCCCAGGACTCAATCCAAGCCCAAGTGGTGGCAACCAAAGATCTTCTTAAAATGTATTTCATCCTTCCTGATCAGGCGTCCGAACCACCTGAACTGTCTCGTTTCAACAAGAGCAGCTGTCCACCTCTGATCTACGTACAGTTCTGATAACCTTTAACCCACCAACTGAACTGAGGTCTGCAGATGAGGTGTGCAAACAGACAATCATGAGTTCTACAATTAAAAAGCACCAGAAAGCTATGACTGCACTCGTGTTTCCTCAGAAAGCTTTGGCTCCGTTTTATAAAATCCTGCTTGAACAACAATGCAAGAAAGTGTGAAATCCCACCTGGAGGTTTAACCTGAAGCAGCATTTCACCCCTGAGTCAATGTGTAACTGCTTCTGCACTGATGAGGAAGAGCTTCATGTGTTCATTAACTCAACAGCGAGATGACGGCGAGCGACTCAGTCGTTCGTGTCAAAGCAGGATTTTACTGTCGGAGCTGGTTGAGCTTCATTTTCAGCTCCTGCAACAAACAGCAGCTGACGATTGTTTTCATTCTGGATCAATCTGCCGATTATTTGTGGCGACGATGAGGCCAAAGTGACGCCTTCACAGTGTTTGTTTATACCAAAGCTCCACATTATTACAAACACATTCAGATCATTCAGAGGAAAAGCAGCAAATCTTCATGTTTGAGAATCTGAACCATGAAAGTTTTACTTGTACGAACTGTTAAAGCTGACTGAAGCCGGCAGAAACGAGTGATGAAGTGATGAAGGTGCCATGAAAAGAAAAGGCTTCAGTAAAATACGAGTGCAGTAGTTGAGTAAATGTACTTAGTTATTGGTAACTGACTGAAGTGCTTCTTTCCTGTCATCTGTCATCACTCCTTCTCCCTCCATCCACCTCTGCCAGCTCCACAACCTGCAGCTCTTCCATCCATCCACCTCTCTCTGTCTCTCACATCAGATAATCCAAACAGCAGGATTAGCAGAGGAGACGCACAGGAAGCAGAGGCCTTTCTGACCACATTCCTCAGAGGGGAAAAAAAAGGAGGTCAAACGGTTTGTGCTCATGAATGAAAAAAGGATTGACTGGAGGGATTTTCACATAAACTGACCCAGAAACATGAACGCTGAGTGAAACACACACAGAGACAATGAAGACAACTGGACCGAACCCATCTGTCCTTAACGCAGCAGTCCAACCCTTCAGCCAATCAGGAACAAGCAGCTACAGGTGACAGTTATTGGTTTGAAGCCCTGCAGGTTTCATTCAGAGTTATAAAGTGCCAAGAATCTCAGTTTTAAAATGCTAAAGTATCTGAATCCAGTCCAGAAAAAAATGAATGAAATGAAACGTTAACGCTCTGAACAGCTGCCGTAACTTAACAACACACAATAAAACACAATAATAATTCAAGCTATCACTTCATCAATGATCGATATGAGCAGAAGTTTTAGGATGCTCTCATATTCTGTCTCGCAGCTTCTTAAAAACTTTCTGAAAAGTGCTTCTAAGAACAGGACGTGTTACATTTGTGCAGAGAGTGAAGCTGTGGTTCGACTGCGGTCTGCCTGCTTTCATTTCCTCCTCCAGACGACACCACCACCAACCACAGCCGGCGGGGAGACGGTCCCGTATCAGCGGCAGCCACCTGAACCCCCACCTGCTCCTTTCCAAAGCTACAAGCCTCCAAACTGAACGACTCAAGTGTGTAAAACTGTAGTTCAAAGTGAGTTAGTTTACTCATAAGAGCTGCTTCAGGGTTAAACAGACGCATCTCTACACTAGAGACACAGAGATGAAATTTGCATCGTCCACTGAAGTGTCAGTGCTCCGTTAATGTCGTCCTCCATCATGAAGACACAACTTCACAGTCTAATTATTAACTTTTAACCAGAGAAAAACGTTGTTTCATCGTCCACAGGTTCAGTATCTCCAGCACAATCCGCTTTTATTCCAGATGTTTCCATCACGGGACGTTAAATCTCTCCAAAGAACATCTGAGTGTTAGCGTCTCCGACACAGATTGAGTCTTTCTTAATGGAAACTCAAGAGTTCAGTCCTGCTTTTAAATGAAGACTTCCCCCCCAAAAAGATAATTAACCGGGTTTCTGGACTATTTCTCTCTCACTGTGGTCAAAGCTGTTTTTGCCCCTGACCCGTACATATGAGCCGTCTTCATCAACAGCATGTCTATAATCAGATCATTTGAATAACTTTTAGAGGCCTGAATGGGCAAAACTACATTATTATGCAAGAAAGAAGCAAAGATTGAAGGAAAAATTCAGAAAAATAATAATAATTTTGTGTGTCAAAGCTGAGTTTTTCCTTATTTGCTACTTGAGTAATCAGCTTATCCTCCAGGCTGTGATCCACTGATGTGTTCATCACCTCCTGGCTAACACCTGATATTTGAACGTATTTACATACATACAGTAAATGATATGGGTCGTATCTTTCAGCACTCCCACAGAAAGTCTCTGTGCAAACTAAAACAAATCAGATGCAAATTTAACTTTACTGAAGTACCACAACGCTGCAAACACATCTGGTTGCACAACCCAGACACACACAGTGTACATAACCCGAAGTATGCAAACCGTCCTCGGCGTGGACGTCCCTCGTGTTTCTGTCTTTTTGTCCCACTGATGTACTGAAACTGTGCGAGGGAGAAATGTGTGTGTGTGTGAGGTGTGTCCACAGACATCGAACAATAGCTCCCGGTGGAACCGGCGCTGCAGGGAGTTCACAAGTAACAGAAAACAACAGGAATAAAAGCAAAGGAGGGACAGAAAGACACAAAGGCCGAGGAACAGTGAGGAGAGCTGACACGGAGGAGAAAACTGAGATTATACAGATTAAAAACAGCAGCTGGAGGGAGGTTGTGTTTCACGCCGCAGAAAGCAGCACAGCTTCAGTTACTCTCATATCTTTTGTCTGAGAGGGAATAATGTTATCAGCACTCAAAATCACAAACCCCGGCATTTTCTCAACATTTGAACTAGATGTGAAAACAAGCAGAATTAAAGAGCTGGAGCTTGTGAGCTTGTTTCTGCCTGTTTCACCAGCTCAGGAGCTTCTTCATGAAGGTGGAGCTCAGCGCTTAAAACAGCCATTTCTGGGTACAGACCCTGGTCTGCTGCTGAAACATCTGTTCAGCTAACTTACTGCCTGAATCACTGTGCTGTGATAAGAACAGGCCCAAACAGCCCTCACATACACCACAGTGTGCTGACTTCTTTCATATGAGGCCCGACGCTGGTTCAGAATTCAGCTTTTCAATATGTGTGAGCTTGTAGAATATAGCCAACAGGAAATGACATGAACATCTCTGGATCTCTGCAGCTAATATCTTAAATGTCAAATAACAAGTTAAACATTGTGTTGTGCTAGAAATCCTCTCATTTAAAAAAAAAGGGTGACGATGAGATATCGTGTAGACCAGGTAGACCAGGATATCAGTTCATGACAAATTTAATCATAACGCCCGTTAATTAAATGGAGAGACGATAGATAATAATACTGAAATAATGCTCAGCTAATTTGAATTTTCCCTTCAGTGTTTTCCTTAAAAAAAACGGACTGACCAGTTTTCTTCAGAAATGCACTTAAAGGTGTGCTTTCTGTTATTTCAGCAAACATTTGCCTTTGAACTCATCCAGCAGACACTGAGCCACATGGACATCCCATGGAGTCAGTTTGTGTCCAACATTCTGTCTCTGTCAGCTCTGTCTTTGGTCTCCGCCACCTCCCGATGGACGTGTCTGTCTCTTCAGCCGCTAAACGCTCCACCATGTCCACCGGCTCGTCTCTAACGGCGTCTGTCTGCCGTTCGCTGCTCAGCGGGTCGCTCTGGTGGCTTTTCACAGCTCGCCTGATGCAAACGGCTGCTGGAAACACCGAGACTGAACCACACGGGAAAATGTGCCACAGAAGCCACACGATGCCCGAAATCAGGATCAATAGCTGCTGGTGCGACTTCCAGTCATTTCACTGAGTTATTATTAAAATATCCATTAATGGATCCTTAATCTTCTGCTTCTGCACTTAAATCTTTTCTATTTAAAGACATTTTCTGAGGACATCATGCAAATTAAATCATCGAACCATGAGAGGAAATCGAGCTTGAAGGTTCATTATAGACCTTGGAACGATCAAAAAATATCTTAAGATGATTAATGCAGCCAGTGGTCGGCTTGTTTGTGTATGTGTGTGTGTGTGTGTGTGTGTGTGTGTGTGTGTGTGTATTATGCCAAGCCCTGTGAGCACTCACATTGATTGGGTACAGTGTGGACTATTACCCCCCCACAGCATCACTCGCCAGCCAGGTGGTGGGCTGTTGAGTGTGCACACATGCACGCACGCACATACACACACGCACGCACGCACGCACACACACACACACACACACAAAACATGCAATCAGATTGACTCACTTACAAAATTTGCTTCCTTCGTCTTTTCTTTAACTTTTGTAACTTCTCATTTTCTCATACACACACACACACACACACACACACACACACAATGAAGTAATTTTAAACATTTTAAGTCGCTCTCTCACACCTCTGCTGAGTCATTTAACACTAACAGCGCCGTTGGCCGGTTCGGACTGCTGACCACATTCTCAACTGACCCGAGAGCGACAGTGCACCTGTAAGACGGTTTGCAACCACCACAGAAGAAGAGAGTGACGAGAAAGCACAGAGCAGGAGATTTTAAGAGAGTTTACAGTCCTCTGAAAGCTTTGTCGGCTTTTTCAAATGAAAAATGAGCAAAATCCTTCTTTTATATGGACTCTACAGTAACAATTGGTGTGATTTTTATATTGCACTGACTGATTGACTGACTGACTGGTTTACAACTTAGAGACGCCACACCGGCCTCTGAGAACATGCGATGGCATTTAAAGTTGTTTTTCATATTTCAGAGTAGAGACCCGTTGATAAAAGAGCCGACAGTCGCTATTATTCATTCAGTGCGACTCGTTAGTCGTCACTACATTTTGCATTGATGAAGAGAATTCCAAACGCATCGTTCCCCAAATGCAAAATGCAAACTCATCATTACAGATCAAAGTTTGACTTTTTGATGATGGTTGGAATTTCTGTATCTGCCTCCAACATGCTGGGCTGGACGAAGAAAGGGCGATTTGAAGACTTTATGATGGCGCTTATTATCATTCCTGATATATTACAGTCTTACAGAAAAACTTAAGTGCTTGGTTGGTAATTGAAATAACTAGAAATAAGAGTCACACACACAAACACACACACACACACACACACAGTGAGGGCATCCACTGACCTGAGCCCGCGGAGGCTGAGGGAAGCCCATCATCATCATCATCATCATCATGTCTTCACATCCCTAAACTGTCTCTCTGTCGCAAACCAACCAGCCGCTCTCCTCTTCTGTCTTTTGTCTGGTTCTTCTTCACACACTCTCTACAACACACCCACACACACTCACACACACATGCACAGACACACACACACACACACACACACACACACATCCACAGAGCCCTGACAGACAGTCTGGGAGGTGCAGAGCCGAGTGCAGCGGCGCCGCGGGGACAGGAGGGGCAGGCTCAGGCGGGCGGGACGCAGCCGGGAGGAGGACACACGATTGGTCTGAAGGGCATTCAGGAGCCCCAACACAGCCAATGAGAGGGGAGGGGGGACTTCCTGTTTGAGGCACCTGTCTGTGTTAAAGGGGCTTTGTGCAATTTCAAGAAACTTCCCCCAACTTTTCATTCAGTCTTAATTCTCCATTACTGGATCAGCAGAAAATCAATCAGCAACTCTTTTGATAATCAATGAATCCTTTTTTTTCTCATTCCCTTGTCATTTCTTCCAAAATGTCACAGCAAAGTGGAATATATTTGGGTTTTCAGCTGCTGGTCAAACAAAAGAAATTTGAAGATGTGACTTAAAGGACCAAACGATTAATAGAGAAAATAATCTGCAGATGAACCAATAAGGGAAATAACTGTTAGTTTCTTTTTCAGGTTTTGGTTTGTTAGTTTAGAAGTTCAGCCAATCACTGAAACTCTGCATATGACGACACGACGTGTTACAAAAGACTTTGGGAAACACGCGTTTGAACTTTGTTGCGTAGAGCTACATGAGAACATTGATAACACTCTCATGTCTGTACACATGAAGCTAATGCCAGCAGCCGTTTAGCTTAGCTTAGCACAAAGACTGAAAACGGGGGGAAACAGCTAGCCTGGCTCTGTCTGAAGTAACACACTCTGCTTACTAAAGCTCACTAATTAACACAATATATCTGATTTGTTTAATCTGTGCAAACAAATGAGTTTTGCACTGGAACTTTTTCTTGTGTGGGTGCAGGCTTATTTCCAGGCTTTGTGCTAAGCTAAGCTAACCGGCAGCAGCTTCATGTTGAGCATACAGACTTGAGTGGTATCAATCTTCTCATCGAATTGTCTGCAAGAAAACAGGTATATTTCCAAAAATAGTTAAATTATTCCTTCAAAGCTACGGAGACAACTGACCATCAAATATACGTTAATGATTTAGTCTACGAAGCCAAAGGAGATGTCTTCTAACCGCTTGTTTTGTCCGTCCAACAGTCCAAAACCCAAAGATATTCAGTTTTACCATCATAAGACAGAGAAGAGCAGCAAATCCTCACATTCAGCAAGCTGACCAGCTTTAGCATGTTAGCTTCAAAACAGTTGCTCAATTTAAGCCCAAATTCATGTTATTCAAGAGGCTTTGAGCTCATTCGTTGCAGATCATTTGGTCACAGATAAATGAATTCTCCTCTGAGGACGTGCGAGTACGAGAAGAGGTTTTAAGACGATGAAATCAACTTCATGACATCTCTGCACGTGTCGAATCTTCCTGTGACTAAATGTTTATTTAGGAAACAGGCTGAACCAGAATGAATTTAACAGACTCGAGTGTGTGAAGCTGCCTGAGACTGAGCTGCTCCCCGCCCCGAAACGAGCCGGCCGACACCACTCGCTGTTGACATTCCAGACAAGGACCACAGCATTCAGTCTCCCACCCACATGTGAGCTCTGAGGCGCGCGCGCACACACACACACACACACACACACACACACACACACACACACAAAGCTTTCACAATACGAGCTGAAGGGGAAAAATGAGTAGCAATGATTGTGCTGTACGAGGCAGGATCTCTGCCTAAATGGCAACATTTCTCTATGGAGTCTGGTGGGAGTCACACAGGGAAAGTAGTTCCTGCCCTCAAACTACAAATAGTTCCTAAGAATGGCTCATTTATGCTCGTAATATACTTATTTCCTCTCCTGGCTTCTGTATTTCATTCTCTCAAATTAATAATTAGCAGTCTCAAATGACTGAACTGTGCCCTCGCACTTCTTAAGTTGCCCCCTTCCGCCTCTTCTGTGCATCCACCCAAAACCATGACGTGCTCTAAAGCTCTGAATGTGAATTTTATTCTTGTAGATGAAGTTTCATCAAAGTCCCAGGGTTAAATTATCTGCTTTCCACTAAAATGTTTGCCGTGCTGCCGTACATCAGTCCAAGATTACAATAAAATCATTTTAGGTCCACAAGGTCCATAAAAATGCTGAAGAACCAAGGGCACACATAATGAAGCTGATACCTTTACACTATTGACTCAATCCTAATTAATCAATCACAGGCTAATTACACAGGTCACCAAGTTGATTGCACTGAAATGTAAGTTGGAGGCTTGAGGGAAGGATCTATAAAAGATTTTACCTCCTTAAATCCTCCTGGGCTCCAGCCTGTTAACATGCTTACAATGACAATGCTAACATTCAGATTGCTAATTAGCACCAAAACCAAAGTACAGCTGAGGCTGAGGTGAATAGATTTACTTCTGCAGACATTTTGTCATAAAAAGTATCTCACACATTAAACTTTTGCCCTGTTGATGAAAAGTTAAGGGATAACCAAAGTCAATAGTAAACAAATAAGACTTCTGGTATTGAAATGCTAATTTCTACACTGTATCCAGGTTGAATATAACCTTCTCCCACAGGTGCCTCATGAGCTGCAGGCTGGAGATATCTCCCACCACAGAAAGAGGAATATTCACAAGACCATGTGAAATATCTTCCCATCTGAGAAAACACTCCAGCCTCTTCCAATATGGACGTTATAATAGCCAACAGAGTAGTTTCTCTGTACAGAACTTACTTTAAAAACAGTGCAACAGACCAAAAATACCCCCAGACGCAAAAGCACAAGTCAGAGACGACTGCAAATGAATGCAAACATTACAAAGTACACAAGATTACATAAGAAAGATAACACGTGCTAAGAGGAAGGTCTGAAGCAGAGTAACTCCTCGACGGCACTCTGCTGTTCGCTGCTCCTGATCAATCCTGTGCATCTAATCTCAACATCTCAATGATTGTTCCTCAGTGCCTGTGAAGTTTAACTTGAGCTACACTATATTTAAACTGTAGAAGATCCCATGCTGCAAACTAGAGGATCAAATCTCCAAATGGTCTTAAAAACAGAACAGAAACATACTTTTCTTTTGAGTCGTTTGTCAGTTAACAGGTGTCACTTCACCGCTGCTTATTTCTTTCTCTTTTTTTAAAAAAAAAATCCGGGCCTGAATTGGTGATTTTGTCTCCAGAACAAACAGGTTTGCATCCCTGTACATGAGAGGTGGTGTGCTACTGCTGCAGGATGGCAGGAAGCCAGTGCCAACGTGACTCAGGGAAAAACACATGTGGAGAAGAAACTGATTCACGATCACACGGCGAGTTCAGCAGCATCGCAAATCCCCGAAAACACCACCGTCCTCACCTGTCTGAGGACAAAAGTCAAAGAAACGTCTGTACTGTGCTGTTGACAGGTGAGTGATTATATTTAACTGAACATGACCGCAGTGAAGACATTGTGTGACACTGCCACCTGGTGGTCAGCTCTGTCGACTGTATATAAATACTGTACATTTTGCACAGGTAATTAATAAACCTGGTGGTGGAAGAAATTAGTAAAGGCTGCATTACATTCCTGTACAGCTGGACTAATGCAAAAAAAATATATATTATTACTATAACTCTCCCCTTTTTCTGGCCCTGAGCATGCTTGTATCAAGTTTTAGCTTTAAAACCATTACACAGACCATGCATTATATTAGCTTGTGCTAACATGTTGCAGATGTTGCACCGAACAATTACAGGAAATATTATCAACACAGCAATATGGCCAAGAGCAACGTCCAAATCACAGGAGCTGTAACCTTTTGATAAAGGTGCAATGTGTCACAACATAAATGAAGCATTGTGGTGCCACCGAGATGCAAACAAATCAGTAAGAGAAATCACGCTTGTCAGCACAACTCTCGTCATCATCCTTTTTTATTTTTTTGTGAACAAAACAAGTGAAAATAAAACGCAAACATGCCCACTCCCACTAAAACTGTGACTCATATCGCAAATGTAACATCTGTCAAAATAATCCCAATACGATGTTTTTGTTGTTTATTTATCATTCTAATAAAAGCCTGTAAAAGGGTGGAAATATTTCAGGCTCCACTGAAGAAACTCTTTAAGTAAACGTAAAAAACGTAGATGACCTTTGCTCAGCAGAGGTAAAAATATGTAAAGTATTCTCAGTATTCAGACGGAGTAGTACTCTCACTGGATGACAACCTTGTATTTCCAGTTCTGGGGAGTGTCAGGCTTTACTTTAGACGCTTTAGAAGAATAAGTAGAGAATGAAAGGAGGAAATCACGGTTTAAAATTGCAAACTAACCAATAACTCCAGCTGTCTGATAAATGGAGGAAAAACTCAAGTAAATGTTTAAATATTCCTGACACTCTTATTAGACAAGTCTCTCCAGGAAACTTCCTGAAAATTATTACAACTTTACAGGCTCAGTTTGGAAGTTTTGGTTTATTTTTCAGCCATGCTGTGGCTCAGCCAGATGAACCACTATGGGATGGATCACAATAAAATCTGATTAAAAAATAATATGTCCAATATGTTTCTGTCCAAAAACCAGCAGAACTAATGACATTCCCGTCAGTCCGAGCTGTGCGTGCATTTATTTTAGTGCTAACAGCAAATGCTAGCATGCTAACATGCTAAACTAAATAGGATGGCATGGTCAACCTTATGCCTGCTAAACATGAGCATGTTAGCATTGTCATTCTAAGAATATTAGCATGCTAACGTTAGCTCAAAGTGGTGCAGCCTCACAGGGCTGTTAGCACGGCTGTAGTCCTGTTCTTCATACTACAGCTGCACATACTGAGGCCACCGTACGATACAGTAAAAACCAGCGAAACTGTTCTAACCAGAGCAGCAGAACAGCTCTGCTGCAAGAACGCAGAACCTGCATCTCTTTCTTTTCATGGTTTCCTATGTTTTGTCCTGCATGCTGTGCTGAAGGCTACTTCAGAAGAAGCTTTAAACCAGCTGCAGTTTTTTGACTCAGCTGCATCGTTTGCTTTGTGTCTTTTCGTTTGGGTCGGGGAGTCGGGGGCCTTTGCATTGTTTGTGTCCAGGGGCCCGTTGTCTCAGGATCCGTCCCTGTCAGAGAGTTTCCTGACTGGTGTCTTGCCATTTTTAGCAACATCGGACAGTTTGATGAATGTAGACAGACATCATCCAGCAGCATGTGACTGCCAGTTTGCAACACACTTCCCCTTTGTTGCACTGTAAATGTGTGTAATACCCTGTGTGTGTGTGTGTGTGTGTGTGTGTGTGTGTGTGTGTGTGTGTCGGGCCGGTCAGGTAAGCCTCTCACTGACTGTTTCTGTCTGTGTGGAGGTGAAGACGCCTCCCGTAGCCCCAGGAAGCCTCTTGTTTCTGTCAGATGATCACTATCTCCTGATCCACGACAAACATGACTCAACTGAAATGCTTTCACCAGCCAAACCAGTAGCACAACAGGCCGTGTGTGCGCTCAATTTACTGAGACATTTTAGGCATTCAGCCGACACTCCCACAGCATCGCAAGTCGCCATTATGAGCAACAGGAGAAACACCACCTCAATTCACTGCCTCCATCAGAATGAACTGGAATGTTTTGAAAGATGCTTCATTTTGAACGCAACACTCCTGAAACTCCTGATCTGATGTGGCCTTCATACTGAACACTCATGTGATTAATCTCAGCTGAGCTTTAAATCTAATGGTTTCATTGTTTGGGCTGTTAAATATAAGAAAATTAGAACAAAATAACCCACAACAAGCTCCCTGAGTGAAAGACGGCCTCTTCCAATCGTTTATTTCACGGTATTTTCCAGTAAAGTCGTCAGCCTGCTTCCTCAGAGCTGCTATTCAGGCGGTCGAACAGCTTCAGAACCCGTTTCCCCCGACAACCTCTCCAAACCCCACAGCCACACCCACTTCGCGTCGTGATTGGTCGGCTGTGCAGGGGTGAGGAAGGAGTTTTCAGACGTGCACACCTTTACAATAATCTGATGGCAGTTTAACACACAAAAGCCGTGACGACAGTCCTACAGGTCGGACCTGTAGCAGCTCCACTGCAGGCTGCAGCTGCACAGGCTGCAATGATTAATCGATTAAACGATTGGCTGCCACCAATCAAATTTATCACCAACTACTTTGATGAATCAATTAATCAGTTTGAGTCATCGTTTAAGCAAAAACAGTCAAAATTTCAGCTTCATAAATGTGAATATTTCCTGGTCATTCACTCCTGTGACAGTAAACTCAGCATCTTCTGGGAGGACGTCATCTTTTTCACCGTTTTCTGACGTTTTGTTGATGAAACAACTAATCGATTGATGGACAATGAGAATAATTAGTTGCAGTGCTTGTATACTGAATGCTAAGATCACTGAAATGAATTGTATTATCTCAATCATCATCTCTCATATTAAACCGGTGAATCACTACAGTATATTAACAAACAGTAACAAAACAGAACTTCTTCTGGTCGGTACCAAAGCATCACTATACAAAACTGACAGTTTCCACCTCGATTTTGACAGCTCCACAGTGTCCCCCCTCCCCTCAGGTTAAGAGTCTGGGTGTCATCCTCGATAGCTCACTGTCTTTCCACTCTCACATCAATAACATTACCTGGTCTGCCTATTTTCATTTACACAACATCAACCTTCTCCGTCCCTCTCTCCCCCCTCACACCGCTGCTATCCTGGTCCACAGCCTCGTCACTTCCCATCTTGATTACTGTAATTCACTCCTTTTCGGTGTCCCTCACAAGTCCCTCGATAAACTTCAACTGGTTCAAAACTCTGCAGCCCGCATCATCACCAAGACCCCCCTCCTCTCACCATATTACCCCCTCTGACCTCCTCTCCATAGCCACCCCCTCTCGTTCCCTCAGATCATCCTCCTCTCTCCACCTCTCTGTGCCCTCCGCCCGTCTCAGCACCACGGGGGGCAGAGCTTTCAGTCGCTCTGCTCCCCAACTCTGGAATTCACTACCGCCCGACATCAGAAACATTGATTCTCCCCCCACTTTCAAATCCAAACTGAAAACTCATCTGTTCCGGACTGCCTTCTCTTTATAACCCCACTTCTCCTTGTTGCTTGTTTTTACTTGTTGGGTTTTATTTATTGTGCTTGTATTCATCCTGTGTATTTGTGTATTTATTGTGCTTGTATTTATCCTGTGTTATTTGTGTTTTACCCGCTCTGTAAAGTGTCCCTGAGTGTTCTGAAAGGCGCTTCCAAATAAAATGTATTATTATTATTATTATTATTATTATTCTCATTTGGTTATTGTTGCTGCTGCTTGAAACATGTTGTGCATTTATATCAGTTTTAAAGTGTCACATTTTTATTGAATGACAGAATCAGACTGTACCAAGAGCTGAATCTGATTAACACGTGTGTGTGTGTTGATATGAATAATGAGAGGAAGTGAATTATAGTATATGCTGGAGAGGAGTCATGGTGAACTCTGCCTCGCGTACCAAACCTCACTCTTTCTGCATGTGTTCAGTCATTGGAGCTCAGTGATGCTTCCTTTGTTTCCAGAAGGTTCCGGGTTACTTTAAGTGCTGCAGGTGATTTTTGTCTCCTGTTAAACACCTGCAGCATCAGTACACCTGTTGCACAGCAGCACGGGGCCCTGGTTGTTATATATACATACTGTTTAATCATGGTGGAGTGCTGTATACAATGACTGGTCCAAACTTCCGTCTGACTGCTGGCTGTGAGGAACGTAAACAGACGTCGCATCCTATCATACTCTGAATACTTTGATGGGAACTCGTTTAATCTGAGGAGAGAATGTGGCTCGTGTACCTGCAGCCACTTCAGATCCTGACGCGATGAAGATCAGTGTGAGGAAGTGAAACCAGAGATGCTTTTATCCTGCGGGAAGCATCTTCGGCGTGTTGCTGAGAGTTAATTCAACTCGACACGCTCCGCGGGGAAAATCAAACCTGTGACCTTTCGGTTACACAATCATCTCTTTAAGCCCTGAGTCACTTTGTGCTGCTGCACCACTGTGATCCTTCATTCCAGCTGCATTTTAGTCCTTTCAGGGGAAGTTGTGGAAATATAAAATCAGTGTCTTAGAATAATTTTAGGTATCAAGAGTTGTTTCCCCTCTCTGTCACTGGTCTGTGCTTCCAGGATCCTTCAATGACTTTAAGGGTGTTTTTTCCTAAAATTCAAGGACTGAGATCAACATGTTTCAGCTAAAACAACACTTGACAAAGTCAGACCTCACAGACTCGTCACTTTGAGGAAAAACAGGTGAAATCACAGCTACATCGGCACGAACATGGCAGCTGTGGTTTCTACCATTTGAACTATATGGCCAAAAGTATGTGGACACAGCTGTCCACATGTGTATTTTTGGTCCGAGTCTGTTCTGGTTGAGGAAATCTTGGCGTTACACCCACAGAGTCTCTCTCACACACACAAACACACACACACACACACACACACACACACACACAGACAACAATGTTACTATGACAACAACATTTTAGACACTAATGTTCTTCCATCTTTGAGTAAAACAGTTTGTTTCCTGTTTCTACATCAAACTGTGAACAAAGCAGCTCTGTAACCTGTTTGGTGTGGAAGAACTGGTCTTCAGAGACCTGAACCCCATCCAGCACCTCTGGGATGAACTGGGAACCAGAGCTCATCAGCCAATAATCACATTTCATCACATTATATATGTATTTAGCCCCAGTGTCTGCAGTTGCTGCCCGGTCTTAATAAAGGCTGGACCACTTCCACTGCCCTCGAGCTCTGCTTCACCTATCTGTGTGTGTGTGTGTGTGTGTGTGTGTGTGTGTGTGTTGGGTTCAAAATCCACGAACACACCCACAAAGTCAATTAAGCACTCCCATGCTGTGGACTGTGTTTGCTGGCACAGCCATTACATGAATATGTAATCTCACTCTCTCTCTCACACACACACACACACACACACACACACACACGCACGCACGCACGCACACACACACACACACACACTTACCTGTGCACAACAATATTAGAGCCAAGACCATTAGTCATTCTCTATGGGAGTATGAGTCAACTCTGTCCTGTTTAATTCATGACGAAAAAATTACGCACACAAACACTGGACGAGCAGGTCCTTCTAACACACACACACACACACACACACACAAACACACACAAACACACACACACACACACACACAAAAAAAACACAATACGAGCTGAAGGGGAAAAATGAGTAGCAAAGATTGTGCTGTACGAGGCAGGATCTCTGCCTAAATGGCAACATTTCTCTATGGAGTCTGGTGGGAGTCACACAGGGAAAGTAGTTCCTGCCCTCAAACTACAAATAGTTCCTAAGAATGGCTCTTTATGCTCTTAATATACTTATTTCCTCTCTTGGCTTCTGTATTTCATTCTCTCAAATTAATAATTAGCAGTCTCAAATGACTGAACTGTGCCCTCGCACTTCTTAAGTTGCCCCCTTCTCCTTTTCCCCTTTCTTCTTCTCTTTTTCCTCAGACTTCCTGTCTGTACTTCCTGTCCATCACATACAGTAACAGAAGTCTTACAACAACCCCTTCAAGTCTCCAAACCAGCCATGTTGTTACCTAATAAGTCTTTCAGCAGAGGGACAGCAGCATTGCAGCAGAGCTAACTTTCTGCAGACCTACGTGACCACTGCCAAGCAGTTTGCCAAGCAGCAAAAGTCTGTTTCGTGTTCTCCTAGACCACATTTAGTGAGTGACAGACCGAGTTCTTCAAGGCCTGGGTGATCCTGGGTGAGTCATAAATACAAAAGGTGAACTGCTGAGCAAGAAAAACAGGTTCACTGATAAAAAGCCGACAGGTACAAGAGTGTGGATTAGAAAAAAGAGCCGACTCCAACTCCCAAGGTGCATTGCGGGAAGTAGCTTGAAGCACTGCAAACCACAAGCAGAAGCTTAAAACCCTGCTCTAATATTCAGCAGCTTAAATCAGTTCAGCGTTTGTTCAGAACCGCAACAAGAGAGCAAAATACAATTCACCAGAAACAAGCTGACATATTTTAAACTGACGCTCATAACAAAACATCTTAGTGCAGCTCAATTACCTGCCTGAGGAGGATCATTAAACAGGCCATAATCAATACGGAATAAATCAGGAGATCAATGAAGGACTGACTCTTAGCGAGCGAGAGATTCAAAAATATATCTCACAATCAGTGTTTTTATCGTGACCCGTGATAAAATCTCAAACTGTACTGATGCAGTGACTCTTTATGTCCACACACTCGGCTTCTCTGAACAAACACAGGCAGGTATGAAGCTGCATCAGGGTGAAGAGGAGGTGGGCCCACGAAGACCACCTCTGCTACAATCATTAATAATTAAAACCCTTTCATGAAATAAACTTCTAACCTTAATGGGAAAAAAATATTTTCTTGTTAATTTAAAGCCTGATTATTGTTCAGTCACCTGCTGCCTAAACTCACCTGAGGTCTGACTGTAGGGTGATCACGTGGAAACAGACATTAAGCGAAGGAGGAAACATTTAAAGCAGCTGAAGTGTGAAGGCAAAGGAGACCGCAGGAACGGATGCAGGCGGAGTGATTGTTAGATAGAAATTAACAATATCAGTTATCAAACCCGGTCCTCGCGCAGGGCTTGATAAGGTGCTGCTGGTGGTGTTGTGGGTGTGTTTGTGTGTGTGTGTGTGTGTGTGTAGGGGGGGGGGTAAAAACTGCGTGATGGGCTGGCTGATTTGGAGGAAGTGGTTTTATTTAACTGCGATCCATCGAGCAGCGACAAATCAAGAAGCGAGCTCTGCCAGCAGAGTGCAACACCACGCCGAGCCCCGGTACAGGTCTGACCCGTTCTGATCCGCCTCTGGAGACCTCCGTGAACCTGCCTGCGGGCCAGGGTTTGGTCCTGTGGATCAACTGATTCAATTCACACGAGATTTAACATCACCGACACCGACACCGACACCTACACCCGAACACATGGCTGATGTGTGGCCACCGCGGTCCGGCGCTCAGCAGCAGGATGCTCTGGGCGACCACTGCAGAGGACGGATGCCTTCACGTGCCAAAAGACACCCGCAATAACAAGCGCAGTTCCCATCAGCGCATCACAATTACGCGCTAACTTTACGCGCAGAGGCGAATCACCATCAATTACGCTTTTACGCACCTGCGCTGCCACAACAAGAGCAAACTTTACCAAACACTGAGCGGGTTAAATCCCAATCACACACACACACACAGCGGCTAACACACTGGAATGAAGCCTGAATGTGATTCTTACCTCCTGATGTGAACTGAAGCGACAGCAGCTGCTGGTTTGTGTGTGTGGAGGCGCAGTCAGCCGCTGACCAAATCCACCAGACTGGTGTGAGAGCAACAAAAACTAACAGCAGGACTTCCTGTGGCACTTTCAAAATAAAATTCACTTGTACTGTCCGTGCCTAGAATTTCTAATTTATTCCCTCCACACTGTCAAAAGACTCATTTTGTTGTTTGTTCACTCTTCATATTCCATGTCATATAGGTATAATATCCTGTAAATAGTAACAGTCAATATTTGATATCTCATTCGTTGCTTTTCCTTACGTTTCTCTCCCATACATTGTTTGATTGATTAACTGAATGGATGACTCAAGCACAGTGGAAATTATTTGTCATATTGCTTGGAAAATCCTTGGAGACAAATCTGACATTTGCCAAAACAAAAAAAAAAACAAAAAAAAAACACTGACTTTGACTGCAGCTGTTTTTATGTGTGTTTGTCTGTATGTTTGTGATTTTTGCCCCGGGGCTCCTGAGCAGGTTAATCCAGCCATTCAGTTTCTTGCCAGTTTCAGTGACGCCCTGTCAGATCACCAGGTCAGCTTGGAAATGTTGCACGTAATGTGCATTAAATGTGAAGCCAAATTACTTTTCTCCTAATATTTTAAGAAGTTATATCAAGTTTTATTCAAGATATGATGCGGGGTCGTGAACTTCACTCTGAATTGAATACTCTGCATGTTTGCTTTAATGCATGTAAACTGTCTGTTAACTCTAAAAATACAAATCAACATAACATATGAAATGTTACGAAGAGTTCACATGAAGATAAATGACTATCAACGTAGCAAATCAAGTGTTTATTTTGAAGGGAAAAATCACCTTACTTCCGGGTTAACTTGCTTTTCTTCCGCTAACTTGACGCAGCTGCTCGCCACAAGCTTCCTCTGTTAAACCACGCCTGGAAACATTTGTAGTTTCTTTGCAGAAGACACACATAGTTCACTTGCAGTGTGATATGTTCAAAAAGACACCCTGACGGTATCACAGCAGAACTGTGGAAGAATCACAGAAATACCTCAGTGGTTTGATGGCAGACGACAGGAAACAAACTTAAAGTCCCTGCAGGAACATTACATGAATATTTGATTTACGGTCACGGTTGGACAAAGGAATCTCAGCGGTGTGGGGTCAATGCACACACATACAGACATGCACGTACACACAGTTCAACACACACATGTCTCTTTGTCTGCAGAGCTGCTATCAGCTGAACCACATAATCAATGTGTCAGGAGCTCTGTGTTTATGTGGGAGAGAGACAGAAAGAGTGAGAGGGAGGAGAAAACACAGCTCTACTCCAGCATCCTGCCTCTGACCTCCCTGCAACATCCCCGCTAATGTGGGAGTTTCAACAACCTCTTATGTAACAGAACTGTTGGAAATCATATGTGCTCCAGTAAAGTTCCAGAGTGATAATCAGCGACTGCTCCAGCTTCCATTTCCTGATGCTTCCTCGGCTGCAGTGGATCACATCCTGCAGAAAACAGATTTTTTTTTGTTGTAAATAAAATAGATGATTAAATTAGATGAAAAAGATGAGAGCCATTGCTAGTGTTATTAATTACCTCGTTGCCATGACATGAAAATAAATGATTTGCGAAACAACACTTCTTCTTTTACATGCTTTGCACATTTACTTAAAAGACTAAGAGAGAGCAAATAAAGTAAAATCCACATCAGCATGAGCATTTTAGAATTTGACCTCTCATCAAGCAGCCGTATTGCAACCAAAGCAGATAAAAGGTCAAAGAGCTGCAGCACTCACGGCCTCAGTGTGTAAAATGCTGCTCCTGGCCTGCAGGCAGACAGACTGACGGACAGATCTGCCTGTTTGAGCCACATCAGCAGCCTCCCTCTGATATACAGCTGCCATTATGAGGCTGTTAAACCTCGCTGCTATCTTATATTCAAACAGGCTGCCTCTCTCTCTAGTCTTAATAAACACCTACCCACAAACACACACACATACACACACCCATCCGACCCCTGAAGGCATCTGTTTGAACACACTACACAAACACTGACACACATTATGTACATGCTTATACACACACACACACACACACACACACACACACACAGAGCTGAAGCACAGAGCAGAAACAAGGGTGTCAAAGTGGAGTTGGGCCACATTAAAGGAGCAGTACGTGTAATTCTTCCTGCTCAGACAATGAAGAGTGCTGCGGTGCGTTCATGGACCAGCTGCCAAGACGTCTTATCTCACTCTCTGGCTCACGGCTCCTCAGCTCCTCATTTGTATTTTCAGCTGCAGTGACTGATAACGTGTTCACAATAAAATAATGCAAATGCGTCTTTCACTGCGGGTGATACGTTTCTGGTCACGAACTCAAGCAATGAAGAACAATTTGCAGTACTTGTACTTCACTTGAGAATTTCTGTTTTATGCTTCTCCTCCACCATGTTCCAGAGGGAAATGTCATGCTTTTTTATGTACTTTTTATCCTTTGTATTTTGCTGAAAATACTTGTGCAACTCCAGTGTATTGCAACATTTCCACATTACAGTATTTCTACATATACTCTACTGTTGTACTTAAATACAAAGTTGAGGTTCTAGTACATTACATTCTATTCTACATTATACTTCTACTCAACATCTCAGAGACAAATATTATACTTGTACTCGACTACATTTGTCTTAGAGCTTTAGTTACTTTTCAGATTCCAGCTTTTCATGCCCTTCCTGTCCAGTGAAAACCACGTATCTCCAGCATCTTCGTCAGCACTGCTTCTATCTCTGCCTCACTCCTTCACTCCTCCTCCTCTTCAGGCCAGTTGTTTTTGCTGAACAGGAAAACTCGGCTCCTGACGTCTGAAAGGCTGAAACCTCCTTCTCTCTTCTCCACAGTCACTCAGCTCACTGTGGAGTTTTCATCCTCCTCTGATAGTTTTTTCAAAGAGGAGCCGACTGAAATGAGGCTGTGAGGAGCATCTTTGTTACAAAGCACGCCAGGTTGTTCAGAAATGTTCTCCTCTGATCGTTATCACAGCAGATCGTTTTGGTTTTCTGATATAAGCTGTTCTCTCTGCAGCAATGGTGTGTTCAGTGTCAATCATTTATTCTGGAAGTTTGTATTTCTGTGTCACTTGTAGCCAAAAAAAAATTTGTTTCACATATTATAATAATGTAAAGGTGGATTCTTGGTCATTCAGTCATGTACTGAATGTTAACCGACAGTACAGTTTCCTACTTCATGTTACTGCTTTATGAATGACTACACTTAAGAAAGCTATTAAAACATATAATAACATGCACAATGTGATGTTTTGCAGTGGTGGAACGTACCAGGTACATTCACTCAAGTACTCAGCTACTTACCTGGGTATTTCAATTTTCTTTTATTCTACTGCATTTATTAGAAAACTTCCGTGACATTTCAGATTTTTTTAAATTAATTTAAATTAATTGTAGAATTAAAGTTTCAGTCAAAGTCATTAAAATTAGCCCCGCCTTTACGAGCTGCAACATTAAAGTGATGAGCACAAGAATCCACCACTAATAATATAACACGAATGAGTCTGACTCTGAAATGGGTCATTAACTTCCCATCTTGTTTCAGAATGGATCAATACTTGTGATAACAGCAACAACAGCTAAATCAATATCCTGATATAAAGTAACTGATCTATTTTCTTTAAAAAAAAATGTATCCTTGCAGTTATTTAAAATTTGTCTTTTTCAGTGTCACATTTCGCAGATGTTTGCAACAGCTTCCCTCCAATGATACAGGTGTGTGTGTGTGTGTGTGTGTGTGTGTGTGTGTGTGTGTGTGTGCTTGTGTTTGTCTGTTTGTGTTATCAGGGCTCAGCGGGCCCTGACAGTGGAAGTATTCAGATCCTTTATTTAAATAGAGGCAGTAATACCACACTGTAGTACTGCAGCTAATGGCCCGTCACACAGCCTCCAGCCATTATTGTCTGATTGTTCTGTTTCTGCGAGGCTCAGTGTTTGAGCTCTTTCTGCACATAAAACTTTCATCACCTGTCAACAACAAATGCAGCTGCAGGATGTTGTGCTGCACCTGCTGCCCTCAGCATCACAGCGAGTTCGGGAGAGAGGCTTTACGGACTGACTGAAACGGCTCCCTGGGTGGCAGTTTGCTCCCGAGAAACACCAAACTGACGCTCCTGCTGCAGATTAATGACACTCATTTGAGAAGATTAAGGATCTTCAGCTCACATAAGGACGGTTTTAATGGTTTTCTTTTTAGGCAACAACGTGATAAAAACTCCGGAGAGTGGCAGAAACTGCCAGTAAATCACATGACACTGGAACAGCTGATGATAGTTACTTGAGGGCAGGATAATAAGAGAAACACTGAGGCTGAAGGTGTTTATCAGCACGATCAGCTCACTGATCTCTCCATTAAACTCCACCTGCAGAGATCTAAATCACTGTGGAGGAAGAGTTTACTGTACGACGCTGTGACGATCATTAATCGCTTGACTCCAGGAGCTCGATGGAAAAACACAGTATTTCATTTTTCACAGGTGGAAGAAGTGCTCAGATCTTTTACATAAGGAAAAATAGCAACACCACAGTGTGAAAGCACGCTGTATTATTGGATTATAATTTGTTAATCACATGTCCATCTGGTTAATGTTGCAGCTGGTACAAGTGGAGGTTATTTCAATTACTTTATTTACTGCTGGGTAGCTTAATCCATAATAATATCACACTATAATTCATCAGTTGATTTACATGTTACAATGATAACTGTATCTGTAACTAGCAGGCTAATTAAAGGTAGCAAATGAATGTAGTGGAGTGAAAGTACAACATTTTTGGCTTCAAAAATATGTGCAGTCCTTTCTTATCTTATAAAATGTAAATCAAGTATTTCAAAATTATACTTCAGTGCAGTATTTGCATAAACGCGCTTGGTTACTTGAGCCACCATTTGTATTTTCCAGTGGTGGCTCAAGTATTCCGATCGTACGATTGAACAATGTAAAAATACTTCATTACAAGTCAAAGTCCTTCATTTAAAATTTTGCTTCAGTAAAGTACAGTAAATATTATCAGCTGAGTACTTGAGTAAATTTACTGTACTATGTAAACTCAATTCATCAATGAAACTATTTTAACCAACTGATCACTGACCCCTGCTAGTTGATTTCAACCACTGGAGGTCAGCAAGAAACAAGGTTTTTCTACACGTTAAAATACTCTTTGAGCTTTTATCGACAATGTATTATTTATTTATTCTTCAAGATGGGAAGTTTGGCTGGACAGGCTCTTTCCATTGACGTTTTGTCTCATTATTTGTTTGTTCGTTGTTTGTTTTATCTCCTATTTTCAAAGGAGAACAAAAGTCCTCCACCACCACTTTAATGACAATAACCCACTTCAGTGCTCATGACAATGGCTTAAAGAAGTCCATCATTTCACACCTTTATAATCGTTTTTTAATCCTATGGAATATAATAAACATCTACTAACTTTTCTTCCAGTTTAAAGTGGAATTACAGCTTTTTAAATTCATCCAGTTATAAAAACAAAAGCACATTACACAACATATTACAGCAAACTGTTCCTCTGTAGCCCTGCAACATCCAGGGCAGGAACCCAGCTGCATTAATCAAACTGCAATCAATAAATGGATATCAAGAGGTTTTTATGTTATTTACTGCTTCAGCAATAACTGACAGTGTGTGTGTGTGTATGCAAAGGAAATCCCTTCTCTAACTCCCGTCCGTTGTCTGTGCGTGACGGTGTTCATCTTGACCAAAATGAACAGCTTTGCTGGACGGCGACGTCTCGCGAGAACTCGTGACGTCAGGGGATAATGGCTGGAGATCGCGGATATTAGAAGGTACTTTTCTGCTTTTATTTACTTTGCGCTGGATTGAAATAGTCCATTTACACCAACAATTTATAGCAAGTGACGACGCGTTTGCATGGCTTGTCTTTGAAATAAGCATGTCCAACATTTTGTGCCAACTTACGCCGACACCGCCGGTAGAAACAGTCAAACCTTCGAAATAAGAGCACAATGTTTTCCGCGCTTTTTACCACTACAAAAACAGTTAGCTTTAGCTTTACACATTGTTCGCGCTGGTTAAACACTGAAGGACTGTAATCGCTTCTGAGGTGGGTCGTACAGTACACAAAGTATTCATAAATCTGTGTGAAACAACAAACGACCACCAGAAGTCATTTTAAGCTATCTACGACACTGCTGTTAGCATTAGCATGCCTGTAAGGCCTGCTCAGGAAGCAGGCGGGAGCTTTTATTTTCCAAAACTACTGCTTCTCCATCTCACCTGTCAAGGCTCTGATTCAGAGAATTAAATGTGTTGATAAATGTGTATGTAGATGATAAATGTTGTCGTTACACTGTCGTTGTGCCCCGTGGATTGTCCGAATACGCTCGTTTTCATTCATAACTGTCTCCAACAGACGGAGTCTACAGTCTCCACTAAGAGTTAGAGGAGGTGAAGCAAACACACTACTGAGAGTAAGTTATGGATTTTATTATAAATGTTTACAATTCTGCCAGAATTGTTTTTTTCTGTGCTTTTTTGATGTATTTTGAACTTAATTTAAGTATTCTGTTTGTGTTTTGTAGCTCTGACATTGGATTTTCACCTGGTGAGTAATATATACATTTAGAATTCAAATTGCAGACTGTTTGTAGGTCTTTGAAGGCATCATGTTACGATACTTTAACACATATTAAATACTCTTAAATAAAGTTCTTCAAGACCCAAAGGAGAAGTTTGGTAATAGTTTATATTTTTATTGTTGTCAAGCCTGGTTTATCTTATTCCTGTGTGCCACCGAGCATCACTGTTGTCCACAAACTACAGGATTAAAAACACATCAATGAGCCACACTGTTGCACCACTGAAAATACTCACGAGCTAATGTACAATTTCCTCCTGTTTGAGGAATGTTTGCTCAATGCAGTGACCAGCTGTTTAAGGAAATCACTGAGCCTTATTTTTAGAAATGTGTCCTCACCAGCAGCCAACAGGCTGGGAGATGAGAACCACAGTCCGGAAGTCACAAAAGCACTGAGACACAGTCTAACACAACGTTGAGATGTGTTGACAATAAGAAAAATGAATAATGCCAATTTCATCCTTTGAGCAGTATGTTTTTTTTCAGTCAGGGACATTTGTGTTGTTAACAGTTGTTCATTTTACTTTTTGGTGTCTCAAATGTAATTAGCAGCGTATTGCACAGTTGTTGTAGTTTGAACTCAGACATTAGCTGAGGTCAGCTGTGCTCTGTCTATTGAACAACATGAGGCAACAGATTGTCTTTACCACTTTGTCTTTGGCCATGAAAGTGCAACAGATGTTGAGTGTTAAGCAGTTGTGGGTTAAGGGTTTGTAAAAATGTATTCCATCAGACTTAATGTATTAAAAACCATCACAGAAATACAAAAAACATCCAATTTAAGTATTGTTGCAGCAATAATGAAAATACTGTGTTTGCCTTTTGACAGACTGGAAGTCTGACAGCATGTTTCTGCTTCATGAGGCTGTTTGCTCATGGAATGAAAATATTCTCAGCTGATGTTAGCGTCTTACAGCGCCGTGCAAAGAAAACTGGCATTAATGTTGACTCTTCCCTTGTTAGCCAGCAGCACAGATGGCTCATGTCACCAGTCATGGGAGGCTGCTCTTGCAGCGCTTACATCAGCAGCGGGAGATGGACTTTTTATGTGACATAACCATAATGGTGAGAGACGTGGAGTTCAGAGCCCACCGCAACATCCTGGCTGCGTTCAGCAAGTACTTCTCCTCCCAGGCTGAAAAGGGGCAGGAGGTCACTACCTTGGACCCTGATAAGGTCAGCCGGTACGCTCTGGAGAAGCTTTTGGAGTTCATTTACACTGGACAGATGAACCTCAGCAGGTAAATCTGAATCAGGTGTAGGTTGTGGAGGCGGGTTTGTTTGTTTTTTTGTCTTGTGAAGAGAATTAAGTTTCAACTAAATTATTTTTCAACTAACTTCTTGAATTAAATGTCTGTTTTCATGGTTTCAGTACCAGACAAGCAGCTGTGCGTCGAGCAGCTGTGTTCCTGGGAATGTCTGAGGCCATAAAGTACATGGAAGAAATCCACCACTGGTCCGAGCCGAGTGAAACGTCCCAGTCGGAGGCAGACAAAGAAGCTGGTATCTCTCCCCCCAGTCCGACCTCTCCTGGCAGCCCCAGCTCACCAGTTCCCCTGTCCATTGTCTCTGTTACAGGGGACTGGCAGGACGAGGGGAAGGATGGCAAAGAGCAGACTGACGAGGTCAAAGACGTAGATATGGAAGAGGGAGACAGAAGTGATGTAGAGTACACCCCCACTACTCCAAAAAGCGTTGGAAGAGGACAGGGGAGGAAGAGGGGCAGAAGGCCGAAGAGTTTCAGCGGTGAGCAGGTGGAGGCGAGCAGCTCGGCCGACGGCACCCCTAAAACCCAGGGCTACAGGGGGAGGGGCAGGGGGAGAGGAAGAGGCAGAGGGAGGGGCAGGGGGAGAGGGATAGGCAGTTTAGAAAGTGAAGATCCATTTTTGGAAGATTCTGACACCAGTGTGAAGGACTTCGGGGACACCTCTGCAGACTGGAGCCCCTCGCAGGATGACGACATCCCAGTCAAGAAACCTCGACTGAGCAGCGGGGAGGGGCGGAGGGGGCGAGGCCGGGGGAGGGGGAGAGGCAGGGGGCGAGGCAGGAGGAGGGCCGAGGAGGAAGCAGAGGAGAGCGGCGAGGCAGGGACCGATGACGGTGAGGGTGAGTTCGGGGAGCAGGATCCATCAGAGATGTCTGAGCTGTCGCTGTCGTGCACCGAGTGCAACAAACTGTTTAAAGACGTGAGCAGCCTGCACAGACACGAGAAAATCCACAAGGGGCTGAAGCCGTTTGTCTGCATCTTCTGCTCTAAAACCTTCCGACAAGCTACCCAGCTGAAAACACACCTGCGCATACACACAGGTGAGCTGAGTAATACTTTCCTTCAGTTTGGGTGCAGTGCTGCAGTTTGTAATAAGCAGCCGACAAATGAAACAAACGTACTAATGTCAGCTAGTTATCAGCGCGTTTTCTCTGGTGTTTGTCGCAGGCGAGAAGCCATTTAGTTGCTCCGAGTGCGACAAGTGTTTCGCTCAGAAGTGTCAGCTGGTCGCTCACCGCCGGATGCACCACGGAGAGGAGAAGCCTTACACCTGCGATCGCTGCGGCTTCAAGTTCGCTACCTCGTCCAACTTCAAAATACACATCAGGTACGCACACACGGCTTTGGTTATTATTAGAGCGCAGGAAATACACACAGAATGCAATGTATGATACTATTTTCACATATTCTTTTAATCTAATTTAATTTGCTTTTTTGTAATTGTCAGTTTATTATTTTCAAACAAATACAAGCAACAAACGGGTGAACAACAAAACAAAACAGACAGAAACACAAGAACACAAGCCACCACACTGACACTGCTCAACAATAAATTGCACATCAAGTACAAATCACTGTCACAATCACAGTCACAGGTTGACCATCAGCTCACAGTCAGCCAGTCCGTAAAGCGGCTCCATGTGGACATATATTGGTCCAGTCTATCTAGTAGAGAGTACATCACCCTCTCATAAGCAGCTAGTTGTGCCATTGTTGTAGTCCATTCTTCATAGGGGGGTGGACGCTTTTTCCTCCAGTGCCTTAGTAATATCCGTTTAGCTGTTGTGAGAGCCAAAACAATCCATCTTTTCTCAAAACATGAAAAGTCTTTGTCCTGAAGCTCCGTAGTCGATCCCAAGATAGACAGTTTTGTAGAAATTTGAAACTTTTTGTGCAAGATTTCAAATATAATCTGATGAATGTTATTCCACCAGTCTTTAAGTACTGGGCATGTCCAGAGTATATGTAGTATAGAGGCACCACTTCCGCCGCATCTCCAACAAGAGTCTACTGGTATTAAGTTCCATTTATAAAGTTGTTCTGGTGTCGATGCCATCTATGTATTATTTTCAGTTGAATGATTAATTTGCTTTTATTATTTTTTAGTTGTGTACATACATTTAGACACCCACACAGATCTGAAGGAGTGTGAATTACAAACAATACTGGATTCTAGAGGGCGATATTTGAGAGTGAACTACTCGAACAATATCATTTTTCTTTTACCTACATAAGTAAATATTAAGAAGAGTGAGCAGGACATTCGCAGTGTAAAATAAACTTGTCAGTGCTCAAACTTTGTCAGTATAGTAGGAAGAAATGAAAAGTAATGATTGAGAATAACTGATAAATCTGTTAAATGTTAATGTTCAGGATATATGTTGTTTTGTTACTCCAGTATTTCTTTCATGTTAGCGTTTAGCTGCAGGTTGTCACATTGTGTAGAGAATAATGTTTCTCGTGTACACACATCCAAAGTGCATCCCTGGCTTATGTGTGTGTGCGTGTGTGTTTGTGTATTCTCTACAGACTGCACAGTGGGGAGAAACCGTACGTCTGTGACATCTGTGGTCAGGCGTTCGCTCAGTCCAGCACGCTGACCTATCACAAGCGCCGACACACCGGAGAGAAGCCCTACCAGTGTGATCTGTGCGGCATGTCGTTCTCCGTCTCTTCTTCTCTCATCGCTCACGCACGAAAACACACAGGTGAGATTGTTTTCCGCATTTATGAATCCAGCAAACAGAATGTCACAGTTGAACTGGTTTGGTTTCCTTCCAGTCAGTTTGGACAGGTCGAGACATTTAACAGCCAAAACCTTTCGACTTTTGGCTCGAAGCAGCTGTTCTGTCTCACTCCTGAAGATATAATGTGTGTGAATGTGTTTGCATTTCAGGCGAGACGCCCTACAGATGTTCACAGCCCAAGTGTGACTCGAGCTTTGTGACGTCTTCCGAACTGAAGAAACACATGCGACGACTTCACCCAGGTGAGTTTTCCTGATCCCACGTCACGCCACGACTTTTGAGTTTAAAGTCAGCTTGTTTTTGGAAAGAGCTGAACTGAACGGAACATCCTCTTCCCTGCCCTTTCACACAGATGTTGTGCTTTTGCAGGGTCAGAGGCTCTGATAAACCAGAGACGATCGAGAATTAGTATGAAAATGTACTCAATATTTACAGTAACTACTGTGTGTGTAGATGGGAACACAGGTGTGCAGTGTCTGCTGTGTGGAAACAGATTTGCCAGCGTGAAGAATATGATCAAACACCAGGAAAAGGCTCACGCTGACGAAGTGCGGCAACACAAGGAGAGAGCCAGAGCAGGTGAGCTGTGTGTGTGTGTGCGTGTGTGCGTGTGCGTGTGTGTGTTAGGCTTCAGCTAATTAAACTCTGTTATTAGTTATCTGAACTCTTCAGAAACCATATTGACTTTGTTGTACTGATTTAGTCTTGTCAGTGTTACTTTTTCTTGTGTGTATCAGTATAAGACCGATTGGCCAAAACAGAGATGGAAGTACATTTCCGTGTTTGAAACTTCCTGTTTGCTTCCTGTTTCCTGTGTGTGTGAGCAGTGGTCCTCCTGGCCTCCAGTCATCCTGTGGCCTTTGTCCAGAGCAAACTTTCCCAGGAAAACAAAGGTGTGGTTTCCTTCCACGAAGATGAGCCACCCAACCCCGAACCGGCCACCCCCAACCCCAAAGCCACAGCGGCTGCTGCCACCGCTGACGCGGCAGCCGCTGCTGACACCGCCACCACCGCCGACGCTGCTAGCACCACCGACACTGCCGCAACCGTCATGCAGGACTTCAAGGCGGAGCCCGCTCACCCTCCTGTCAGCACCACCGACCAGGTGACCTTTGAACCTGATCAAGAGCAGACCATCAACTCAGACACCCTCCATGCTCTGGTGGAGCAGCTGCGGCCGCCGCCCTCCCCCGCCCAGGGGCTGGAGCAGATCGTCATCATCAGGACGGTGGACAACACCGAACACAACCCCCCTCAGCAGTGAGGCCCGAGCCACACCGGCGTCCCTGGTGGAACATTTTAACATACAGCCACAGTCAGCGCTCACATTCAGGCTTATAGCCCCAGAAATAGACGTTAACGGACCTTTGCTCATCTGTAACTGAAAGATAATCGTGTTAGATTACGGTTTGGGTCTTAATTTCATAGTTTTGTTATATCAGTATTGGTGATGTTGTACTAATGAAGTTGACAGCTGAGATCAGAGCATCCAGCAACATGATTAGACAGGTTGTAAACAAACCAACAAACCTCCAGGTTAGACAAACTGCAAACATCCACCGGCAGCTATCTGATTCAACCTTGGCCTGCCATACTTCGTGTAGTTGTGTGCACACAGTTTTCCTGTGAATTGAGGGATTATTACCAACATTTAATGCGCACTCATGTTCAGTTTGACCTTCAAATAACATGGTTTACATAATCGGGATTGGTGTGTTTACAACCTGTCCTTGCCTCATCAAACTTAATCCAAGTCGTCAGCCGTAGTCGTTGGCGCCTCCGGTCCCCTCCAGTCTGATCAGTGTATCCTAAAACTTCACTGTTCAGATGTTTAAATGCAAAGCAGAAGTTCCTGAGTTTAGTTCCAACAGGGGCCTGTTTAGAACAGCGTGTGCTAAAATGTGAAAATGTTCCACACAGTTTAAATATGTCTTCACTTAGAGGTGTGCGTCTTCTCATCCTTAAGTCGCTCTGAATACCAGCTTCAGCTAAATGCTAAAAATGTGTGTAACATCAATGACGTCAGATAGAAACCTTCTCTCTGCTCTCCTCTAAATTCCACTACTTTACCAAAAAAACTTGAGACTAACAACATTTTCTGAGACGTTCACGTGTGGCTGGAGTTACCTTTCAGTTGCAGTGCAGTTTGGATCAGAAATCAATGTAAAGAAAAGTTTATCAGACCAGAATATATGATGTGACAGCCAGTACAACACTTGCATTTTTTTATAGGTAATGTAGTAAGTAGGAGCCTTGTTGTCATGAGATTCGATTTTATTTCTCATAACTGTTTCACCCTTAAGTGTTTGACATGTGATGGTGGCTTCATTCTTGTTAACATAGCCCTGTTGATGCAAACCAAGGTTTTTGTTTCATTGGAATATATGTAGTTAATTTGTTTTTTATAGCAGCTGCTTTAGGCCTCAGCAGAAGTGTTTGTGATTCAAATCTGAAAACTGCATTATTGAGTATTTCTATCCACTTGAAAGAAGCTGTTGTTCTGTTTAATGCTTTCTTCTTCTTCTTTTTTTTTTCTTTTGGATAACATGTCTGCATTATTTGTACAGAAATGTGAATTACATACATGTACAAGTTCACTACTGTATAAAAACTATACAAGAGGAAAATAAAATTAAAGACAAAAAGGGACAATCAGATTGTTTGTCTCAGTGACTGCTGCAGATACACTGTTGAGAAATAAATGATTATTGTTTTTTTGTTACTTAAGATTTTCACAATTTGTCCAAAGCTGTGTCAGTTTTTTATTTGGATTTATCTTATGTCTGGATTTTCTGCACCCTGTGAAAAGAATTTCACTCTTATTGCAAAAATATAATAACATGAAGGATTTACATAGTTAATTCTGTATTTCCAGACTAATAAGAAGTGGCTCTTCATTAGATTCAGAATGTAAAAGACAGATTTCTTACAGAAATGGCAGCAAATGTATCTATTTTGTCCTTCGCGGGACGCCGTCCTCCCTTGTTGCCATAGCAATTCAAACTCTGCCGCAGGTGTCGGGATGGCTAGTGAAAATGTTTGGGAGTTTTACGCTGCTGTGTGCGCGGAACATCAGATAAAAATAAATCCACACATTGAAGACGTGTTAGAGAAGACGACAATAACGGAGTAAGTGGTTAAATGCAAACTCAAGCGACTTAAAGTTTGACACATTTTAGCTAATCGCGAACTGGCAAGTTTAGCCAGCTTTAGCTAGCTTTCGGAGCTAATGTTGCCTTCAGGTGCTGCTGACAGATACTGAGATTTTCGTCGGCTGTGGGGGATTCAACGTCACAGCGAGGGTAGAAATACTCCTAGCATTCAACATTTGACTCAATAGTAATAACCTTCATTTGAATAGCACTTTTACAACACTTAAGTAGTAAAAGTAATTAAAAGCAGAATAAATAGTAAGTAAAAGTAGCCAAATATTAGCAGCAGTGGTGAAAGGTAAATAACTACTGTATGAGTAGCATTTCCTGTACTGTACTTAAACTACAAATTTTTTATTTCCTTTTCCTTTTTACCCCACTACATCTATCTATGGCTATATTTTATGGTTCATTTGCTGATAAAGATTTTACAAAACGTGATGATTTGGTCTGGACAACTTAATTTAGAAAATAAAACCACAGCAGCTGTTTAACAACTTTTTATAGTGCAATCTGTTTCAGTTTAATCAGCAACAGTATTGTGTACAACTCAGACTTCAGGCAGTGCACCTGAAGGCAGCATGGGGGTTCCATCATGAAGTCAATAAAGTTTTGTTGCTGTGTGTTTGGCAGGAATGTCACCTTGAAACTGACAGGAAACAGCTGGCTGAGAGGCGTTCAGCGACTTGATGACAAAGACATTCTTGCTCTCTCAAAATGTCTGAGAAACAGCAAGTGTGTGACAGGTGAGCAGTCAGGCTTAGGTGACCACCTTAACAAGGATTTTTTATTTTTTAATCAGTTCAAACTTGTTTGGCATCAACAGGTCTTGATGTTGGCTACAATAACATAACAGATGAAGGGGTTGTACATCTAGCTGAGCTCTTACAGGTAAGCAGTTGCCAGATTTAAATAAACAGTTCGCTTACATGTGCAGATGCTGCACAAGATCATGTTCAAAGACAAAGAATAAACATTTTCTGGGTTTCTTTTTTGTCATATTTCGTATTATCTATGTTTCAGGTGTAGTTCATGTTTATCATTCTGTTTTCACTGAGCAGGAGGACAGAGCTCCGCTCTCTCTGGACCTGATGTTCAACAACATCCAGACAGACGGAGCTAAAGTTCTTGCTGAGAGCCTGCAGGTTCATCTCTCTCTCTCTCTCTCTCTCTCTCTCTCTCTCTCAATTTCATTTTTTTTTCAATTTCGATAAGCTTTATTGGCATGACTGTAGATTAGATATATAAACATAAAATTAGATGTGCACATTAAATAGATAATTAACAATAATAACTTCAAAACTATATAATGAAAATAATGAATTTATATTCATGTGTCACACAACGATTTTTCGGATTGTAGATATAGACAGGTGTGTCAGGTGTGTCAGGTGTGAGAGGAACTCTGCTCTCGCCTGTTCGTATTTGCTGCAGTGCAGCAGGAAGTGTGTCTCCGTCTCCACCTGTCTGTGTGGACAGAGCTGACACAACCTGTCCTCTCTGGGCAGCCAGGTCTGTCTGTGTCTGCGCGTCTCTATGGCCGAGCTGTGGTCACTGATTCTGTACGTGGTCAGAGTCTTCCTCAGTGTCTCTCAGATATTCTGCCACCGTGTACTTTGTTTAGAGCCAAATAACACTGAAGTTTGCTTTGTGTTGTTGTGGTAGATGTCCAATAGTTAATGTAAGGTTGTTTCTGTTGTTCTATGATTTGGGGGGTCCAGATTGTGTGGGGGCTGTTCTGAGAGGAGCTGAGCCTCAGGATGAGCTGGCTGAGGGGGCTCTTCTCCATGTTCTCCTCTTGGCATTGCAGAGCTTTGTAGTGGTAGGAGGGGGGGTCACTTGTTTTAAGGTGTTTATAAAATTTGATGGCTCTTTTTTGGATGCTGATTAAAAGGGGGAATTGGCCCAGCTCGGCTCGGCATCCATTGTTGGGGGTGTTCCTGTGCACTCTGAGGATGCTCTTGCAAATCTCTGTGTGCAGGGTTTCGATGGGGTGTTTGTCCCATTTTTCAAAATCGGGATTTGCAAGAGGACCCCACACCTCACTACCGTACAGAATAATTGGTTCAATTATAGATTTGAATATTTTGAGCCAGATTCTAATGGGTACATTGACGTTTGAAGATTTCTTTATTGCATAGAAAACCTTTCTTCCCTTCTCTCTGAGATCATCAACAGCCAGGTTCAAGTTTCCTGTGGATGTGATGTGTAGTCGTGTGTGTGTTCCACCTCCTGAGAGCCCAGGAAACACCTGGTCTGGGTTCCCTGACCCCTGGGTCGTTTCTGGAATATCATAATCTTGGTTTCGTCCAGATTAACTGTCAGGGCCCACACACACACACACACACACATCCTTTCTGCTTACTTATTGTCCAGGAGTAGTGCATTTGATGGGGACTATTTTCAGAGGTGGACTAATCCACATTTGATGCTCTAGTGAGAGGAATAATATATCAGGCTTTGATACACAACAATACTTGTTAGTAGATACATTCAGTGTTGTTTTAGGTCTTTTCACAATAGTTACAGACTGTTGGCTATTATTATTTTCACCTCTGCCTGTCAGAAAGTCACGCTCTCTCTCTGTCTCTCTCTCTCTGCAGTGTAACAGCACCTTGCTCTCTCTCAGACTGTCAGGTAATAAGATTGAAAACAGAGGAGCCATGCACCTGGCCAGCATGCTGCAGGTGAACAACACACTGAAGGAGCTGGAGCTGGCCGGCTGCGACCTGGTAGACACACACACACACACACACACACACACACACACACACACAGGGTCAGGTCAGGTGGGTTGTCAGTTGTCCTGCTTCCCCAGCAGGACTTCAAACTGGCAGTCAGACGATCAGAAGCCAGTTTCTCTGACTCGGCCTCTGTCCCTGCAGGCCACTCAGAGTGTGATAGCATTCGCCATCATGTTGAAAAACAACAAGACTCTTCGCTCTGTCGATGTCAGCCGACCGCTGCTCTTCAGCCACCAGGTACAAACACGCTGGTGTATTATACTGACAATGTTCTGAAAATAAATACGATTTTAGTGTCTTCTCCTCAGTTTCTGTCACATGCGATGTATAATACCAGGTTAGCGCAGCATACGTCAGCAGACAGATGAATGAGTCTAACCTGAAGCTCTCCGTCTGTCTCTCAGGAGGAGTGGACGGTGCACGTCTCTGAGATGCTGGCGGTGAACAGCAGCCTGGTGGAGCTCCACCTGGGGAAGATGGGGATGACCGACACCGGGATGGAGAGGCTGACTGAAGGCCTGCGGCTCAACCGCAGCCTGCGCTACCTGGACCTGCGCTGGTAGGAGCAAAACGTCCTCTGAGTCAAGTTGACTGTGACGACTGGAGGTCAAGCCCTTCAGAATCCATTACTCTCACCATCGACTTTACTTCCTCTTCCATTTCATCTTTGCTGTCTGCAGTAACCGCGTGGCTCGTGACGGCATGCGTCATCTCTCTGAGGTGCTGAAGCAGAACCAAACACTGGAGATCATAGATCTGTCAGCCAATCGGATTGAAGATGAGGGTGCTGAGCACCTGAGCGAGGCCATCGCCTGGCCAGGCTGCATCCTGAGAGAGTGAGTCCCACACACTCAGACAAGCTTTAACTCTGCAACAATACGGATCCATGAAGAAGTTAAAGGGGCTTCCACCTTTAAGAAGTGCTGTACATGGAGCCAGCTTGGTGCCTCCCAACCTTTTTGGCTTCTGGTCCCCATGAAATGAAACACTGTTGACCCCATCACCCTCATTTGGTCTTGGCTTGTGAGCATCTTCCTCCACTTTTAAAGGGTCTGAACAGGAGAAAGTATCCAGTTGTTTACTTATTTAACAGGTTTTAAGGTATCTGAAGGTTAAAGTGGCCAGTTTTTAACTTACTTTGCACACTTTTAGATGACTGAACTTAGATTACTGTCACAAACCCTGTGTCTGTGCGTCTGTCTGTCAGGCTGTCTGTCAGCAGTAACAACATCAGGATGAAGGGTCTGCTGTCTTTGGCTCGAGCTATGAAAGTTAACAAATCTCTGAACCACATTTACATCTGGGGAAACCACCTGGAGGAGCCTGTCTGTCAGGTAACATGCAAGCACCACGCAACACATCCTGTCACCTTGCTGAACTGTGACAGATACGCCGTCTGCCTCATATTTTAGTACCTTTAACTCCCCCTGCTCCCCCTTCAGGCCTTCAGCGAGCTGATCACCAGCGGCCGCCTGCCTCCACACCAGACGGATGTTAGCCCGTACGAGGTGGATGGTCAGGTGTTTCTCGCTGAGGTCTTCCACAGTTTGAGGAGACACTATGACAGAACAAACAGCTCTGGTACGGACACACCACCCACCTCCAGCACCGCAACAGACCCGTTAACAGACCAGGCTGCCTGCTCTGACTCCACCTTTCCACCACACATTGAGAGCCATCAGCTTGTCACCCTGTAGCCCCCTGCAGCCCTCACATCCACCAGCATCCCAACACACTGAGACTGAAAGACTGACGTAAAAAGAGACTCAAAAACTGACTGAAACACATCAGAAGAACAAAATAAATCAATGCAAGCACACCAGAAGACAGAAGTCATGAAACCTGTGGTGATAAAATGAGCCTTCTGAACAATAAAATATTGCCTGTGAGATTTTTTTAATCAAAGGTGAATCCAAAATGTCCATCCTGTCTCATTTAATGTTTAGCCTACAGCTAGAAGTGTGCATAATGTAAACTGCAAACATTTAAGCTTGTAAAAGTAACATGAGCTAGCATGTTAGACTTCCATCAGTGCTTCTGAATTCATCACAGATTTATAAAACTGGGTCATAACTCAGTGTTATTGTTCATCAACATTCAGTAATATCAAATCTACAGTTTGTTTTTTTTGTGTATTTAAAAGAAAAACGTTGATCACAATTTTAGAAATCATCCGTGACTTTGTTACTTGGTGCAGTCGTGTTTGTTAAAGGCTCAGAGTGCATTTAATGAGTGCTGTAATGTTTTTAATTCAGCTGTCCTTCATTAGTGACATGTGATATCAGGTAAGCAGCCTTCTGTTCAGCATCTTCAGGATTTTTGAATCCCTACTCCTCAGGCCGACCCTCCTCTGGGCTCTCCTGATTGGTCGCCTTAAATGACGATGCTGCGTCTTTATTTGGCGGATCCCACTCGAGCAGGACGCCCCTCTTTCCCAGACAGTGGCTCAGCTGCTGTGTGTCCTGAGAGCTGATCCTCCACCGCCGCACCGCCAGGCGAGTCAGCGCAGGCAGTCGAGGCAGAGCGCAGAGCAGCGCCGGCAGCCAGGCCGAGCGGGGAGCAGAGGTCGAAGGTCGGAGGCTGAGGTCGAGCTCCTCCAGAGAGCCCAGACCTCCTGCTGCGAACAGGGCAGACCAGCCGTCATCACCTACCGAGCCGTTGTAGGACAGATCCAGGACTCGCAGAGAGGACAGACAGCCACGTCTGCACACTGCAGCTGCACGGGACAAAGATGGAGGACCGATCAATGATTACTGATCAATAATGTAGAATCCTGCAGAGGCGGGACGGGGCAGTTTATTCTGGTTCTTTACTTGAGAATTATTGAATATTTTTTTGGCATCATGACTTCTAGTGCAAGTTTTTGAGAATTGACCAACTCTAATCTTTCTTTTTCCTTCTTTTATATTTCCTTTCTTTTGTCCTTCCTTCTTTTCTAATTTCTCTCCTTCTTTCCTTTAAAAGTGAGTATGAAAATCCCAAAAACTGGAGGTGCAGGGTTTTCATCAGACAAGAAATGTGCACGCGTGCCGTCGTCAGTCAGCAGATAAAACCTGATTGTCTGCTGATTTATTGAGCGTTCCAAAGGAACGAATAAGAAGTAAAGTAGTTAAAATCACTGCAGTCACATCTGGAACACCTGGCCTGAACAAATGCCCTACATTTGTTATCTGTTTTGCTGGAGCTTGTAATTGTGTCTCTCTTCTATGAGTACAAAAGTGCTTTTGTTTCACAGCAGACATCACTTCAAAGTCTACAGTATATTTGTGAAACAGGTCTGAAGCAGCTAAATGGAATTCAGCCGTCATTAATTTTACTATTATAAACTGAGCTTTTCATTCATAAAAAAGGCCTGTTATTTAACTTTAAGTCCAAATAAATGTATGTTTTGTTGTATTTTGATATAAAAACCCTCTGTGTGTGTGTGTGTGCGTTACCTAGGTGACGCAGGTCATCCGTGGTGAGGTCACAGCTGCTGAGGCGGAGCTCCAGGATGACTGACGGCTGCAAAGCATCGAGGAGCAGCGCTAAATGACCACCAACCACTTTACACCAGGAAACATCCACACTGCGGAGGTACGGCACGGCCAAGGCTGACACACACACACACAGACACACACACAAATCAGTGAGATACACTGACCCTGTACAGTTCATACTGCACCAGACTCAAAGCTCAAAAGCCACATTTTAAGATATTTTGGCTTGAATCACAGTTAAGCCTCTCAGTTCAGACTCAGTGAAGGGCGGTCTGAGTATATAAATGAACAGAAATCTCATATTTCTTTAAGTATTTACAAAAGAAGGTGATGAAATCCCACATGCTGTCTGCACAAAGTTTATTGAGTTTATTGAAAATGCACAGACCGTCATCGGACATCAAACATTTGTATAATGTCATTTTTTCGACTCACCTGTGTATCAGGAATGCATTAGAAAAAGAAAACAATTAGAAAATGATTTGATGAATTTAAAAATCTGTGATGTTCTTTTTGGTAGCTTGTTTTTGTGCTTGTATGGGGTCAACATACACATTTAAAAGAAAAATTAGGAATGTAGGACTGTTTCCTAATATTTTTACATTGTGGTATTTCCACTTTCACTTAAGTAAACGAATACTGAATACTTCTACCCCCGCACTATAAGTATTCAGAGCAATAGTACCAGTTTCAGTAGTATCAGTACTGCTGGTAGCAGTGGTGTGCACAGACTTTTTGAAGGGCAAGGGCAAAAAGGAAAAAAAGGGCACATATAGCGTGTCCTCGCCACTGAAGAGGGCACTTTAGCACGCGTTTTGGCTCCTAAGAGGGCACTTTAGCACGCGTTTTGGCTCCCAGGGGGCACTTCAGCATGTGTTTTGGCTCCCAGGGGGCACTTTAGACCCAATTTGGCTCCCAGCGGGCACTTTAGCATGCATTTGGCTTACCAGAGGGCACTTTAATGCACGTTTTGGCTCCCAGGTGGCACTTTAGCATGCGTTTTTCAAAAACTGGGACACGAGGGGGGCCGGTGCCCCCCCCCCGTGCACGCCACTGGCTGGTAGTAGTTGTATTACCAGCTGTGGCAGCATCAGTAGTAGTGTGTGCGTACCGACAGCAGTGAAGGACTCCTCGTTCAGGCTGCAGCTGTTGAGCGGCAGACGCCTCATCTGTGTCAGAGGGAGGGCGGACACCAGCGAGTGGACCACGCCCCCTGCCTCCTTATTGGACGACACGTCGAGCTCAGTCAGCGCCGTCAGAGAGGGAAGCACCTGAACTGGAGACAACGAGTCACGTGACTGCTGCAGGTAACTGCTGATGCTCACAACACACTCAATCATATCAGTGCATATCAGTTTACGCGCACTCACACACTCACTCACTCACTCAGGGCTTCCAGGTCAGTGTGTGTGAGACAGCACAGGTGAAGGTCGAGGCTCTCCAGGTGTGTGAGGCTCTCCAGGTGGAGGGTGAGGTGGTTCAGTCCTCCAGCCAGACTTTTGTTGCAGGACAGGTCCAACTCTCGCACTGAGGGGAGGCAGCGGAGCGAACCACCTGCAGGGCAAGATGATAAGCCAGAATGTGCTAGTCTTGATGCATTTTTCTTCAAGATAATACAATAAATGTAAATTTATGAATAATACCATGTAATACAATGGAAGTGTTGGAACAGCAGTCGCTGTACAGTACAACATCCTCAGATGGATCTATTGGCTTCAGACTGTGACCTTTCAGTACAGCGTCCTGATCTTTTCTCTGACTCTTCCCTTTCGGTGTAGAATTGCTCAGAGCTGATATGAGCATGTGTAATCTAAATTTAATTGCAGATGCATGAAAGAAATACAGCAGTTTGTGTCAAAAAGGTCCACGGCTACAACAATCTGACAAGCAGTTGTTGGAAAACTGTGTGGAAAATCTAAAATCTAAAAAAATGGCAGAAAATCTGTCATGTCAGGTAGACTGAGTTGATTACTTACCAAGAGCATCGAGGCTGTCCGTCGTCAGACCGCAGGCCTGTAATCGAAGCGTTGTGAGGGAGGCGGCGTGGGAGAGAGAGGACGCCATTTCTCTGAAGCCGCCAGCATCAACTTCCTGTGTGAGCTGAGGATTACAGGACACGTCCAGCACACAGAGTCTGTGGAGGGCAGACATCATTCCTCCTGAGAGGGACAAGTTTTCATCAATACAACGTGTACACACATCCTGAGGGGGCTCTCCACTGGCATTGTGGGAAATGTAGGAGATGACTGTGATACAGACGGGGGAGGTTGACTCATCTACCACCTTATGAAAATAAGTTAATGTGAGTTAAAGTCAGTACCCAGCGCAGTAGCATCAGCCGCAGTGAGCTGGCAGGCCACCAGGTGGAGCTCCCGCAGTGGTGGCTGAAGTTTACCCAGCAGGCCTTGCAAAGCGCCGCCCCCGACGCCACCGTTCCAGGATAAATCGAGGATCTCCAAGTAAGGCACGCAGCCGAGAGCGTCGCCTAAACACACAGACGACTGAAAATGTTTGTTGGCGGTTTATTTGCAGTATTATCCATTAATTTAGTGACTTTGAAATATTTAGTTCTCTGAATGCCATCAAAGAGAGCTGAAGGCCCCCGACGCGACCAACTCCAACTCTCAGGTTACAACGAACAGTTTCATGAATTAATCGAGCAATCATCACGTCTGGAACATGTCAGACAAGAGTGAAAATTACAAATCTCAGTTTTCTGAGCCCAAGATGGCGGCTTCAGATCTCAAAGCAGCAAGTCCTTACAGCTCAGAGGCTGGAACCAGGAAGGATTCAGCATTTCTGAACGGACATTTGCTGATAAAACTAAACAAACCTCTAAATAAATAAACTGACCTGATCTACGTGCAGTTTTAAGCTTTCAATCAAACCAGAAATAATGACCCACCCAGCGCAGTGATGTCATCAGCACTCAGCCTACAGCTGCAGAGCCTCAGCGCTCTGATCCCGCCCACATGCTGGAGGTGAGAGGTCAGCGCTTTCAGACTTCCGCCAATCAGCTCGTTCCAGGAGACGTCCACCTCCTCCAGCTGAGGGAGGAACTGCAGCAACGTCGCTGAGGAAGAGAATGAGGCTTCAGCAGACATGAAGACATATTGATGCAAACTGCGTTTACTCCATCTGTCGCTGCAGGCCGACATCCAGCCTTCAGCCTGTCAGTTTCCTGCAGCTGCAATGATGAGGTAGCTGCCTGAAGGGAAGCGGTGTCACCTGCAGCATAAAGGCTGCCGTGTTGTCACTTGTGGTTTACTTTTAAATTATTTTATGTGTCGTGTAAACGTCAGAAGTCAACAATCTTAACAGAATCAGAGTGGAGGTGAGAGTAGCTGCAGGCACCGAGCTCCAGCAGGTCTGTGGCAGTGAGGTCACAGTGAGCCAGGCTCAGGCTCCTGCTGTCGGCTTTCTTCCCCAACCTCTGGAGCAGAACACACACTCGACCCCAGCCGGCGTCCCGCTCGCTGCCTGCCGCCTCTGCGCCACCTGGAACACAAACACACGTCACTCGCACTCTTTGACCTTTGACCTCTGAAGCTCTTCAGGTTGTAGCTTTAACATCTTCCTCTTTCTGGAGTTCTGTGTTCGTTTTCACAAACATGGCCGTTGTTTAAACTCAGTTTTTCACCATGCTGCTGGGAAACACCACCTGAGCTGTGTCCTCTCTCCTCCCTGCCCTCCATCTCCCCATCCTCGGGGATCCCTGTCCGGTCTGAGGTCCAGGACAGGAGGCGTCCCAGCGGCTTCCTGTCTGAGGACGTACGCTTCCTGCGGATCTGGCTCATGATGACGTCGAGAGGGGAGCGCCTCTGACTGCCGCCGTCCCGCCCCCGCTGGCCGTCTGACCAATGAGAGGCAGAGAACATGTTCACCATTTGAATGAACTGACACTACACACCAAAACACATTATACTATCAGTTAAATGTGCTTAATTTCTCCTTTTAATTAAGATGAATTCAGGGTTTTCAGAGGTACATTGGCAGTTGCTTGATGGAGGCTGTAGTAACTGATGGATTTTACACCTGTTTACAGGTGATGAATGTTTAATTTTTGTGAAAAGATCCATTAACTGCCTGTGAAGCCCGATAAATGACCTGACGGACAATCAGGAGTAGTTACTGTTCTGTTTTCTCCTTAAATGGCCGAGACCATTTGCTTCTTAGGAAACAAGAGGTTTAGATTATTAGTGAAGATTATTTCACTAACATGCAAGAAAAGATTTTATTGATCCCTGGAGGAGAAATCACAGGAAACAGAGCGGATAAAGATTCAAAGAGGATAAAAACAGGACAGAGCAAATAACAACAGGAGAAGTGTTTCATAAATCAAAGTTAATTAAAGCTGAGTAGAGGAGAGGAAACAGGAAAGTTTTTTTTAAATGAGGGCTTGCTTAATAATAATAATAATAATAATAATAATGTATCTCTTCTCCATCATTATTGGAAACTGTGTCTAATTCTAAAGGGGGTCATTTCAATGCGTTTGGCAGTGCTGGAGGAAGTATTCAGATTCTACGTAAGAAACAGTACTAATACCACAATGTAAATAAACTGTACTTCAAGTATAGAAAGTAAAAGTACTGAGTGCAGTGAAATGTTCCCTGTGACTGTTCAACTATCGTGACTCAGTCGTTCATGTCAAAGCAGGGTTTTACTTTTAATTGATTGATCAACTAATCGTTTCAGCTCTACTTGTATAAACTGCTTATAATTATAACAAAACATATTTTAGAAACTTCATATGTTTTGTGTCCAAGAATCTTCTAAAGAACAAACCTGTCAGATAAATGTAGTGAGATTTAGTGGAGTAGAAGTTGTACTTCAGCACAGTACTTGATTAAATGTACTTCACTGCTGGACTTTACTTGTACAGAGGAAGAAGCCTCCAACCCCCCAGCAGTGAAATCAGTGATCAGTCCTGTGAACCTGCAGGAGTCAAATCTCTGCACAATACTTTGATTTTCATTCCTCTCACCTGCAGACTCCATGCGGCTGCAAAGAGTTCAGCTCCAGCACAAAAGCAACAGATGATAAAAATACAAGAATAAATAAAAACTCGACCGTGTTTCTATCAGTCAGTCGTCACGGCGGTGCGTTCACGGTCTCACGGAGAACATGAAGAAATCACGGAGATCAGGTGATCGATCACCTGCACTAATTCTAAGGATTAATTCACTTCTGACTCTCTCTTCCTCTTCAGATGTCGGACGCTCTCACTTTGTTCTGGTCTTAGTGGAACACCGGGATGACGTTACGTCTCGTGCTCGTCAGGTGGATCATCCCGGAAGTGCGACAACACCTTCAGTTAACGTTGGCGTCGCTGTGCTTGAGGATTAATTTGCTGATCAATATCAATATAAAACAATGCTGCATGAATGACCGGTGCTGGAAGACGTACTCCGAGCTTTGACTGAAGTAAAAGTAGCAATACCACAGTGTAGAAATACTCTGTTACCAGTAGTACTGCATTCCAGATTACAAAAAGCTTCAAAATATACTTAAAGTAGCAAAAGCTCACATTATGCAAACTGGCGGGGCAGGGAGGCTTTTGGATTATAATTACTGATGCATTAATGCTCATTTCCTTTCAGTGTTTAATGTATAAACATGTTTTTTTTATTAATTTCCACTAAGTGACAGTTTAACACAGGTTGATGTGAGACTTTAGCCCGGTGTACCTTATGAACTGGAAACTGAGTGGAGATACTTAATGTAGGAAAATATATAAATAGTAATATAGGAAACTCACTAGAAATAGACAAATAACAAAATAATCAAACTAACGTTCAATGCAACAAACTGGATTTGCACAAATAATCATTTTCTCAATCCATTAGTTATTTAAGTAATCTTTGCTTAATTACATAAATGTTGCTGTTTTGTATTTGTGTCAGTTGACAGATCAATTAAACTATTCCACCAGTTTTTTTTATATATATACTGTATAGTAGTAGTAACAGCTACTCATTCTGGTTGCTTTTGCTTAAAATCGTTCATTTTGACATAATCTTATCACAATATGAAGAGATCAGTCCTAATTAAGACACAGGTCTGATTCTGACAGAAATTAACTCATGGAGTTTTAAATCCTTTGAGCCTTTTTATTTTATATAGTTTTATACTTATCTGCAGTTAATCGTCTGTTCAGCTGCGACAACGTGATGAAACATAAACGAAAGCCGACAAACAGACCCCGAAGACGTGCTCGTTTCAAATTGGTTTTATTGAATCTGACTGAAATCTGTGTGCAGTACAGGATCTGTACTGCCTGAGCTGACAGCAGCTGCATGTGAACCTTCTCTGGAGGATTATGTGATGGTCTACAGCGCCTCCTCTCCTCCCGTTCTCCTTCACCTGCAGCAGAAACTGGGCCGACCTGCTGCTGCTGAGGAAGAAGAGCAGAGGGAGGAGGCGTCCTAACCGCTGACATGTCCTGCTCTGTTCGCTTCCTTCCTCCATGTGGAAAAAACTAAAAAAATCCAAGAAGACTGTGATGGTTGTGACCCCGTCCAGCTGATGGGAGCGTTGCTACGGTGACGTCCCGTTTTTTCCTCCTCAGTCATCGTCCACTGTGGGTGTGATGGTCACGCCCCTCCTGATCTGTCCCCATCCAATCAGACTGACAGGAAGAAGGAGAGGAGCCAATTAGATGACAACAGAAAGACCATTGCTGAACACTGCTCAGCCTCCAGGTGTAACGCTGGACTTCCGTCATAAATGCTTGTATGTCCAAAATCACTAAATTGCAGATTTGAGGGTCCAGATTCTCAGACCAGCACCCAAACAAGCATTTATTTAGTGAGCAGTAAACAAGTGCAGTGAAATAAACAGGATTTCCATGACAACTGATTATTTTCACCAAAAAATGGTAAAGGTTGAAGCTTTGCTGCCTCACAGCTGTGGCTCGGACGGCTTTGTGAAGTGCAGACTTCGCTCTGAAGTGGATCCTTACCGCCAATGTTTCTCCACACGTCGACTCAGAGCAATCTTCTCCCCCACCTCTGTGCACACTGGGTTGGTGAGGACGATCTTGGCCAGATCAGCCTTGACGGCGCTGACGCGGCCGCCCGTCGACAACGAGCCGATGTTCACCATCAGCACCTCGTTCTTAGACAGCTTCTGGACCTGCAGACACGAAAAGATAAAGGACGCCGTTCAATAATCTCCTACTGGTTGATTTCTATCACCGTGTTTATGAGAGTAATATGCAAATATCCAGGAATTTGCAAAGTTAGAAATACTTTCTTAATGACAGCAAGAATAAAAATGACCGGTTTTACACATTTCTGAGGTGTTTTCTCAGTTTACACCATCCCCACACAACCAAAACATGTTGATAATAATAGTAAACTTTATTTGTACAGCACTTTTCAAACAGGAACTGCAGATCCACATGCTTAAAAAGAAAGACCTCTAAATGCTAAACGCTGAGTTTCAAGGCTTCAGTATCACTACTTAGAACTGAAACACGTGCAGGACCTGCCTGCACCTTGTTTCTGCATCTTCCCTTCAGTTACAGCTCTGACTTTCTTCAACATCATTGCTCTCCTATATTTTTGAGATTTGGGACTACATTTCCCATCACGCATGTCTCACCTTGGCAGCCTTCTTGTCTCCCTCTGTGCGGACTCCCAGCAGCCTCCTCAGCAGGAAGTAGGAGATCTCCAACTCGGTGAAGATCTCCGGCAGCGCTCCGACGGCACCCAGCACCTGACCGACCATACGGTCCGCCCGGCACAACGTCGGGTCGATCTTAGTGCCCACACCTGCACGCAAACATTTGGTTGTTTGTGCCACTTGTCAAACTCGACAGATCTTATCCTTTTCAGTAATGAAGAGGGATCTGCGTCGTGTTGCACAAAAGGATGAATCTGGATTAAACCGTGTGAGTGTGGACGTACCGATAAGGCCTCCGGGTGCAGCGTACTGCAGGTCGTTGTGCTCGGCAAACAAAGACACGATTTTGGAGAAGATGGGTTTGCACATCAGCTTCCCTTCCTGGTCTTTGGACACGATACCTGGCCGCACCTCGATCTCTTGACCCACCTGAGGTCACACAGAGGAGGAGGACGGGTCAGAGGCAAACGTAACTCAACTGGCAGAAAACTGCATTAAGGCTGTGTTTCTAAATGTGTGATCACTTCCAAAACTGCCTCTTTTATCGTCAGTGTTTGTGTCGCACGCCGTCTGATTCTGACACATTCTACTATTTTTCATTTAAAGCAGGATCGTTGATCATTAAGACAGCTGTACATATACAATAGCTACACTAGCTCTGGAGTTTGTGATGCAACTCCGTCAGAATTCTACATTTATCTCCACTCGAGCTGAATGATTATGGTGGAAAAATAACCTAAACAGCCTGGTGAAAGGCCTTTAGAAAAGGTGTGACAGGCAAGTTATATCTAACATCATTTCACTGAATATGGACAATACAGACTATGTGAAACATCAATGGGAAAAGGAGTTGAACATTGTAATAATAATAATAATAATGTGGCTTAAAGTCTGGGAAACCCAGTCATCTTCTACCAACTCCTGGATCTGGAGGGACTTCTGTTGGAAAAGTTTAATTCGTTTTTTTATAGCGCCCAAGCAGAAGTCTAAACAAACTGGAACACAACTGGCCTGCTGGAGAGACTGTGGAGAGAGCATGGCAGACCAGACTCATGTCTTCTGATCCTGCCCTCCCATCCAGATTTTTGGAGGGAAGTGGCTAAAATTATCTCAGAGGTTCTGTGTTTTGACATCGATGTATTATTTTCAACCCTTTATCTGGGAAATATTTCTCATGGACAGTTAAATAGAGCTGATAATTACCTCTTCAAGGTTCTGCAGGCAGAAAGTAAGAAAGCCATTACAAAATGTTGGCTCCAGAAAAACGCCCCACCAGTGATATTTTTGTTAATATAGTAAAACAACTACATGTTCTTGAACAAATGACATACTCAATCAGACTTCAAAAAGATCTGTGTGAGAAACGATGGCAGAAATGGACTGTTTGTTTGGTTTGCTTTATGGAAAAAATGAAAATACCAATAAATAAAGAGTTTCAAAAAAAAAAAAAAAAAAAAAGGTGTGACAGGAATTTACACCTTCAACAGACAGGAAATTGAAAATCCACCACAATTTATGTAAAATAAAGATGTATTTTAGCTTTGATACAGTAGCCAAGTACCTCTGAACAGAGGGGGAGTGGTTGCTGCTTCAGTGCTGCAGTTTGAAATGTGCACGTCTGAACTGTGAATCAGTTTTGTCTGTTCAAGCAAACAAAGACCAAATCTCACCTTGAGCACACCCTTCAGGATACTTCCACCTGCCACGCCTCCTTTCAGGTCATCCACTTCACAGCCGGGCTTGTTCACATCAAAAGATCTGATGACTGAAGCACAGAAGGCGTTCACAGGATTCATTCAATACCATTCAAATCTACCGACAGAGCATTTTATTAAACAAAGTCATTAAATGCTTCAAAGCAAACGACAATGAAATACAAGGCTAAAAAATGATAACGAGAAAAAACAAAAAACGCAGCAAACACACAACAGCAGAAACGAGTGCGACCGGCGTATTTCCTCTTACCGATGAGTCTGGGCTCGGAGGTGAAGTCTCTGATGGGCACTGGGATCTTTTTGACGATGTACTCACAAACCACCTCGATGTTGTACTTCAGCTGTGCTGAGATAGGAATGATGGGAGCGCCCTCTGCCACTGTGCCTGCAGGACACACACGACACGCGGCATCAGGTCACCGTCACCAAAGACTCAGAGAAAGACGAACGTGACCTGAAGAGTCACTAGTCTGAAGAGGAGAAACTGGAAAAGGTACCTGAACCTGCTCTTTCATTCAGTACAACTGAAAAAGTGGCTGTTTCCTTTTTGATGATGTGTTCAAAGACTGATTACTGTGACCATTTCAACACCTGCTGAACTTTAAGATGCACAGCTGACATCATAAAAACTGTGACGGCTGTAAAGACATTGTAGTTTTCACTGTGTGACACTCAAGTTGTGATTTATTCAGCCATATTGTGAGAGCTGTTTGTGCTCTGCATACAGACGGACCTGCGAGAGGTGCTGAATTACAGGAACTGTTAACACAAATGGTTTGAAGGTGGCTTTATGTGATGTTTTTCTTGTATGAAATACTTGAGACTCATGCCAACTCACCCTGTACGAAGGCGAGGATCTGCTCGTACTGCTCTTTGGCCTGGCTCTCCTTCACCAGGTCAATCTTGTTCTGTAGGATGAGGATGTGCTTCAGCTTCATGATCTCTATGGCCGCCAGGTGCTCTGACGTCTGGGGCTGAGGACACGACTCGTTACCCGCTGACAGACAGAGGCAAGAACAACAATCAGACGACTTTAAAAAAAAAAAAAATGGAAGCAAATAACACACAATATAAGTCAGTTTGTCTTGCTGGTGGGAGTGAAGGAATCAGAGACTTACCAATAAGCAGGAGGGCTGCATCCATGACGGCTGCTCCGTTCAACATGGTTGCCATCAAAATGTCGTGACCAGGACAGTCCACAAATGACACATGTCTGGGAAAAGAAAAGAAAAGAAAAAGTGCCACTGATGCATGAAAGATGAAGATGCTCACAGTTGAAACTCTAAACACGACCGCCCCCTGGCTCCAGTCCTACCTGACCAGTTTGAAGTTGCCCTTGGTGCCGGGGATGTCTGAGGGAAACTCATCAGGAGTGCTGCTGCCACACGACCTGTAGCACTCTGGCCTGGGACAGCTGGGGTCATCCAGCTTATAGACCTACAATCATTTGTAGAGGAAAAAAACGTGAAAATGTTGAGTCACTTTCAATGTACTCCATCTTATGGGGATGTTGGGTGATCATTTCAGAGAGAAAAATCTAGAAATCCAATGCAAGTTTTGTGCATTAATATAAACAATGAACAGACCTCCTTTCAAAATGTCAAAGTTTCTCCCTTGTTAGCACTCTTGTGTGTGAATTTCTAAATAGAAGTGACATTACTGCCTGGCGGAAAAGACAGAATTAATATGGAGCGAGCGCTTTTAATATTGTGCAAGCATTCTATTCTAACTCGGGATGGAAAACGTCAAAATAAACAAAACCATCATCCACAGGCACTGCCCGTCAAAAGAGAAAAGAGAAAGATCAGGTAGAGAGGCCGGATTACTCTCAAAAAATCAGTGCCCAGTGCCGTTTACCTTAGCGTTAGCATATCCTAGCTTGATGGTGATGTTCCTCTCCAGCTCATTCTTGAACCTGACAGTGTGGACACCAGAAATGGCCTTCACTACAGTGGACTTTCCATGGGCCACATGACCGATGGTGCCTGCGAGAGAGAAAGACAGAAGTCAAAACAGGCAGCCCTCAGGTGAGCATGCTGAAAGGCACAAAATCTGATCAGTTTTTGCCCGATAGCCCTACCAATATTGATGGTGGCCTGTCTGCTGATGATCTCTGGAGAGAGAGGCGTCAGGGTAGACACATCCTGCCAAATGAACAACTCACATTAGACTCACCACGCACTGAAAAACAACACAGAAACTGACGCCGATCTGCAGCGACCCATCACTCTCTTTAATCCTGGAGGTGAATAGACACAAAGGGAGCTGCCCTGGTACAGACATGCAAACACTGTCCCTTTCTGACTCTGCACACATATGAAGTGGACAATCAGCCAGAGGCACTGACATACGCCGTTTCACGTAAAACCCAGTCTGTTACTATTGTCTGTTAATATATTACGTCTATATTTATGGTTTATGGTTAACTGACCTATAACTATGTGACAACAATTCTAGCAAAGCATGTTGTCTCTGTCCCGTGTCTGCAGTCATTTAAATGACTTTACGGTCCACTGTGAACTCCAATAGCACCAACCGATATCCACATATTTCATAAAGCGACTGTACTGTTGTAGATGTGAGGCAAATGAAAGCCTGCAGAGAGGGATTATTCTGAACAGCACCCTTGCCTCCATCATCGTTACGAATCCCATCGACATTTTCCTGGATTTTAATTCAACATAGCAAATGATGCTAACGTTCGTATCAAACAGGGATAAGATACCACTGACGTAGAACAAAGATGACGACTAACTAATTGTAGAGCTGCAAGTACATATTAGACATTCCAACGTTTGTCTTATTTCAAAATGTTGATAAAACTGAGACTAACGTTAGTCTTTCTTAGAAGTGAAGCGGGTGTTTTAGCGGTCCGCAAGCTGGGCCTGTCGTCATGTGCCGGCTGGCGGCGACGCACCACCCCCGATTGTTAAGCGTTAAGGATTTTTACCTTATGTGTAAACGTTTTGGCGACACGCCATGCCGACAGCCACCGACATGAAATAACACAGCAGTAATATTTGTTAAAGTAGCACTTACCAAGGAAGTAAGGTCTTGTCTAGCCAAGTGAGGCTGACCAAGCGTTGTACCAGACTCGTCACCCGCCATCTTGAATGAAAAGGGAATGAAAGGGGCGGCTCAGGCGAATGCCTGATCATAAAAACACTAGTTTCTCTTTTCCAACAATCACTTATTCCATCAAATGCTGTTTACATTTTCGGTGTTAGTAGAGTATTACATATGTTTAGAACAAGACGTATACTACATATTTATTTCTCGCTGACAAATGACAAAGACGTGGTTTGCAACTCGCGTGATTCATGTAAGTAGAAGCAACGGGGTCCTTTCAGAGCGGCTGATGCAATTTAAGTCTTACTGTAAAATTCATGAACGTAATGACCACAAACTGCTGCTGTTTGTATACAGTTAAAAACATGTATCACCGAACAGAGCACAGGTTTAGACTAACCCTTTCCCATTATAAAAAGTACATAAATATATTCTCATCCATGCGTTAAGGTCCGTCGTTACTTAGTGACGTCACCAATGTGCTTTTTTGTCGCGCTCATGGTTTGTAGTTTTGTGATGTGTTCTTTAAGACACAAGTCCTGGAACAGTAGGAAGACTGCTCCTAGGTTTTTTGTGTCAATTCGTTTTAAATGTATCTCACTGTAAATGCATGTGGGAAAATGTATACGGAAAATTGACAAAGTCTAATAAGACAAAGTCCAGCAAAGGCCTTCAAACCAAATATTTACACTACAATAAAAGCCATGGATGGATTATTGAGCAGGCTAACAGGATGTTGTTGGCCCCCGTTAGTATGAGCTGTGATTGTTATCAACATGATGCTTTGGACAGTTCAGGCCAAAGTCTTGATCACATTTTCTTCTGTCCTGCACTGTGGACCACACCTGAGGAAAAAAACTGACTTTTTTTTCAAATTATATTTTATTATATTTTGGTTTGTGTGTTTCATTGTAATACATCTGCACAATGCATATTCTGGGTACGGTAAGGCCACATTACAGTGAGTCAAGTTTGACAACATAATTACTCTGCTGTAAGAAAATGCTATGTGCATTACAGGTTTCATTTGACGGTTCCTGTAATAACTTGCATTGTGTTCTATACTGTTTTGAACTTTGTGTATACTTGAAGATTAAAGATTTTGAATGCAAGACTTTTACTTGTAGTGGAGTTATTTTACCATGCGTTAATGCTACCTCTACTTAAGTAAGAGATCTGAATACTTATTCCATCCCTTATTAACTCCCAAAGAAAGATAGAACCATCTTCAAAATTCTCCAAATAATATTGATGTTTGTCACCCCAGAACATTTCTGACCTGTCTTAGTGGACGTTAGTTCTTCACTTTCACTTCACTTTGGTGGGTGGGTGTTTGCACATGGATTTCATTTTAGTAAAACTACAAATGTATTAGTATCAAAATATACTTAAAGTACAAAAAGTAAAATGACTCATAATGCAGAATGGCCCTGTTCAGAATAATGTAAATTATTCTAATAGATTAGAAGTACTGTACTGATGCATCCATGTGTAACTACACCACTTTAATGTTGCAGCTGGTAAAGACTGGACTTATTTTTACTATATGAACTAGAGTCTAGGCAGCGTGTGAATTTCAAACGTTTTATTTTAACCTAAAACTGTACATCACAATTTATTTGCTGATTATATTTTATATTATTAATAATCTGAATCTGCAAAGTAATTAAAGATTTCAGATAAATGTAGTGGAGTAAAATGTAGCAGAAAGTACAGCACAAGTACTTCAAAATTGTTCTTAAGTACAGGACTTGAGCAGATACACTTTCAGCCACACCACTGATTTTAACTGAATTATAATGAACCTTTTCAGGACAAATGAAATGTGATGAACATTTTGAGACTCGTAAAACTGGAACACAGTGGAGAGTGATACATCTTGTATATATACAATCTTTGCTGCAGCGCACAACGCCCTTCAGTTCCGCCCAAAAGGGAAATGACGCCAGAGTAGAAAATGGCGTCCGCAAAGCCTGTGGACCGCTGTGGTTTGTTACCCGTTTAATTTAGGGCTGAGTGGGGGGTCTCTTCGTCTGGCAGATGGACGATAACATGGCAGTGCATCACTGCCGTCCGCTTTCTTGATTCCGGCATCGAACCCGCAACTTCATGTCCGAAGGAGCCAGAGCTGCCTGGTCGAAGAGGGGTTGTGGGGATTCGCACCGCCGAGGTGAGACGGCTGGATTTTAGCAGCTAAGCTAAAGCTGTTACCCCGATCGATCAGTGTCGGATCCCCCGTATCTCTTGTCACCACTGCTGGAAATCGTGACAGTTAATTTGTCTGGCCAGGCTGTTCACTCTAGAGTAGAATATCCGCGGTCATTGAATTTGCTTCTTACACACGATCCAAACGATCAGCTAGCTAACATCATCGCATTCATCTCCGGATACCAGAGTTGTATATGTGTACCGTTAACTGTAGCCTTAGCCTTTGTTTTGGGGCTCCAATCTTAGCATGCAAGGTCCCTGTAGCATAGCTTTTGTCGCTGTTAAAGTGAAAATTAAAGAATGTCATAGAGGGTAGCTTCTCTAACCCACTGCGGGGCTGCCCACGTCAGTGTAATGTGAAGTTAGGTAGCTAGTTAGACCGTTACCCCTTCTTTGCTAACGTTAGCGTTGCCTTTAGCATTGCAATGCCTACCTGCCCAACGCTTCTTCTTTTCTGCTCCCCCTGTTGTCACGGCTGAAATGTGACTGACACAATAAATAATCTCGATTTGTAACGAGTCACATATCGTGAACTACGGCTCTTCAGTGAGTGACAACTTCACTGTATATTAGCTTAGCAGCTAGCGGTGAAGTGACTGTGAACCACTGAGGGAGTAAAGCTTGTTGACAGATGAGCTCGGCTGCAGTGACAGACTGACTGCCTGTTGTTGTTTTTTCCTTCCCACCCAGAAACAAACTCAGGTGAGGTCAGACTCCCTGACACGAAACCACACCGAGATTTACACGAATTACGAGAGTATGTCGGTTCTTCTCTTAGTATAAAGGAAGTTTTAGTTCTGTTGTGATACTAACCACCTCTTGCAATGTAACTTTATTGAGAGGTACTGGGGATTCATGTCCAATCAATTAGTTGATTTTAAACCATTTTTCAATTGAGAATCAATAATATTAATTGGTACACGATTATAGTCATTTATCAGAGAAAATTGCCAAACAGCCTTTTATTAGTTACAGCTCATAGATACTTGTTAGTTGCTGTTGTTTGATCATGTCAACATAAGTTGGATTATATGGCTATTGATCAAGTAAAATAACTAGAACTGAAACAATGAAGCTGTTTATCAATTAGTGGTAGCAATTTGATAATCGCTTCATTGTTTTAAAAGCCAAGAACCTGGTTTCAGGTTCTTGAATGTGAGGATTTTCTGGTTTCCTTCTCATACATGATGGTAGAACTGAATCTCTTTGGTTTTGGACTGTTGGTTGGACAAAACAAGCAATTTAAAAATGTCCTCTTGGCCTCTGAGAAATGATGATATGCATCTTTTCACTGTTTTTAGCCATGCCATGGACTAAATGATCAGTTTAGAAAATAATCAGTGGATTAACTAAAGATGAAAATAATGGTTAGTTGCAGCTTTTGAATGTTTAAACTGTTTATCTACATGCTGCCACTTTAAATCATACGTTGATGAATCATAAATTGCAGCTGGACTAAGGAACCAGGAAAATAAGTCATTTTCTTGAATATTTGGAAACGTATATCTGCCTCAGTGTGTGACAATTCTGTTGCTAAAGACTGTCCCGACTGTATACGTCACTGCTGATACTTGCACTTGTGTGTTGTGACGTAGTTTGAACTGACTAGTTGCAGCTTCCCTGAATGTGTCGTGGAACATTTGATGGTGCTGTCGTGCTCTCTGCTCCTCCTCCACTGACCTGTGGGGTCATTTCTTGTGTCCTCTGTTAGAACCAGGGAAACATAAACACAGGAAATGCGAGCGGCCCCCTAGCGCTCAGCCATCAAAGCCTGTGATTGTTCGCCCGGGCTCTAAAAGGTACGATTTTTTTATTCCACAACACTGCATGTTAAACCTCGAGCAAAGCCCTTTCTGTCACTATTAGCTCATCATCTATCTTACCTGTTACTCCTCTCCTTCCTCATCTCGACCATCTGCTTCATCTCTGCCTCCTGTGCTCTGGACTGACAGGGTAGATGACAGGTTTTGGTCATCATTCCTATTGGTTATGATAACATTGTACCAACCAGAGTAATGGCAGTTCTGTAAACGCTAAAACTTTGCTCCAACCAAGTCCCACAGGGGGAAACCGCACGAACAGCCCGATGATCAGTCAGGTGGCAAACAAAGCAACAGTTTATCCAGATTATCTAAACCGCTTTATTTGGAGGTAAAGCTGATAGTGAGGCCGCCTGAATTCTACAGAAAAACCACGTACAGTCAGTACAGGAGGTCAAAGCTGAATCAGGAAGTGTATCTGTGAACTGCGATGGATGTCTCCAGCAGACAGTTTGGGTAATAATTTTACTGGTTGTCTTTGTTTTTCTTCCAAATAAGTTTGTCAGAGCTGCAGGTTTGTTTCTAACGTGTCTGATTGTCTGTTTTGTTCATCCTACTTGACTTCCTGTTAGTGATGTCGGTGTTTCGCAGGTCTCGCTAATCTGCTAGTTGAGTACAATGTTATCAGTACTGATAGTGATGTGCAGAAGTATGAAAATAAGATCCAAGTTGTAATGATCTGGAACAATCCTCTAACTTCATTAAGACATCAACTAACAATCATTTCATAACATTCATTTTAATGAACAGACCTGGCAAGTAGACTCGTGCATTTTCTGTATTCAAATATGAGAGATAAGGCCAAAATTATGTGGACAATGGACACGCTTGTCCACATGGACTATTTAACAACGACACATGGGTGTAATGTTTGTGTGTCTGCATACTTTTGGCCTCGAGTAAAGATATTTAACATACACACAAGTCCTTGTATGGCTTTTTTTTTTACTGCACTTTGCCCCTGCAGACGTTCATGCTCTGTGTTGGCTTTGTCGTCCAGGTGATTGACGCTCAGAAAAGGGACATTGTTAGCATCCACTGGACACAAGGGGCACTGTCCTCTGATTGGCTCGGACAACCCCCTCTGACATGCCCGTGGCCAATCAGAGGTGAGTGTGCTGTGTGTGTGTTTGTTTTCATTTGCCTTCTTGATGAGCGGCTGAGTTTGTGGAGGTATGCAGATGATGTGTGAGTTTGTGTTTCTTCTCTTATGTGTGGAATGAAGGTAAAATTAAGCACAAGGTGTGTGTCTGTTTGTGCGTCTGTGTGAAGAAATGGGATGAAGTGACACATGAGATGCTTCTTTAAAGGATTTCCTCTCTTTCTCTTTATTTTTACCAACCTCACTGTGTTGCGGTGGGTATTTCCCCAGTGTGTCAGTGCTGAAACACGCACGTCTGGCTGTGAAAGAGCAACGGCTTGTTAGGATGCAGCAGCTGAAGTGCTGAGCTTTTAATGCTGAACGTCCTATTGATGCCCTTCCAGTCCCAGACTTACTGTTTTCAGCAGCACACACACAAACACAGCGTTTCCTCGGAGGGACTCGCTGAATTCATTTATGAATTCTTGTTAATTCTAGTTAATCCTTGCTTAATGTTCAGAGTTGTGACCTGACAGATCTCCTCTAACACTCTATGATTTTTTTTTTTTTGACATTGCCCTGTCTCCACCCTCCACCTGCTCCTGCGCTTTGCACCTCTCTGCCTCCAGGTGTGTTATGTCGGGGGCAGATGTGGAGGTGTACCTGTCCCAGGTGCACGATGGGAGTGTGTCGTCGGGCTTCCGGGCGCTTTACGAGGAGCGCCTGCTGCTGGATGTCACGCTGTTGATAGAGGAGCACCACTTCCAGGTACACAGAGCTGATGGTGTTACAACAGCCCTCATATAAGACCGCACGCTACATGTCACATACCTGCGTGGAAATCTCCAGGGAGCGTCATTTCAGTCAGAGATCTGCTCATAAAATTAGTTCAACTCACTGAATGATTGGAAATAACTTTGAAGCTGGAAAAAAAACATGTCAGGTAACTGTAAAGTAAGAAAAACCCGTTTTTATTCCCACAGAGAGGAGTCTCTTTCATTCAAGTTCATATAACATTGGAACGGAAATCACTTCACAGCCACCTGACATCTCACCTTGAACATTGCTGAGTCAGTTTATGTTTTCAACTTGCTCACAGTAATGCATTTCAGGAGCAGACCTGTGACAGGAAAGTTGTGAGAGAAATCCATGCTGGATACGTAGAACGTGTTCCTGCACCGGCTAACATTTCCTGGTACGATCCCGTGTGAAATGAGAGAACAGATCATAGATCTGTCTTCTGTATCCGGTGTGTCCATCCTCCTGCAGGCCCACAAGGCGCTTCTGGCCACCCAGAGCGACTACTTCCGGGTCATGTTCACAGCAGACATGAGGGAGCGGGACCAGGACAAGATCCACATGAAGGGGCTGACAGCCGCTGGGTTCGGCCACATTCTCCGGTTCATGTACTACGGCTCTCTGGAGCTCAGCATGCCCACCGTCCAAGAGATCCTCCAGGTAACACCACCCACTGCTAGCCTTCTATGGAGGCCGTTTTTGTTCAGGACTGATGAAAAATTAAAAAGTTCACCAGTATTTAATACTTTTTTCTCGGTTCCCTCCTTTCTGACAGGCGGCCATGTACGTCCAGCTGACGGAGGCGGTGGAGTTCTGCTGCTCCTTCCTGCTGGCCAAAATCTGTCTGGAGAACTGTGCCGAGGTCATGCGCCTCCTGGAGGACTTCAGCGTGGGCGTGGAGGGCGTCCAGGAGCAGCTCGACAACTTCCTACTTGACAACTTTGTGCCCCTCATGAGCCGGCCCGACTTCCTGTCCTACCTCGGCCTGGAGAGACTGCAGGTTGGGTTGTAGACAAACCACGCGAAGCTTCGTCGGCATGACACATTCACACATCAAAAGCTTTCTAAACTCCGTCTCTTCCTCTCGTCCGTCTCTTTGTCTCTGAACCAGGCGTACCTGAACAGTGACGCTCTGAGTCGCTTCCCAGAAATCGAGCTGTATGAAGCGGTCCAGGCGTGGCTGCGACACGACCGGCGGCGGTGGAGGCACACCGACACCATCGTGCAGTCCATCCGCTTCTGCCTCATGACTCCTGCTAACATCTTTGAGAAGGTGAGTTCTGCTTTCTGACAGGTTTGCTGTTCAGATGGAGGCGTTCTGCTCGCTCTCTTCAGATTGCACAGGTTTCCTGACGTCCTCCTGTCCTCCTCTTCCTCGTCACAGGTGAAGACGTCAGAGTTTTACCGTTACTCCAGACAGTTGAGGCAGGAGGTCGATCAGGCCCTCAGCTACTTCCACGATGTCAACCAGCAGCCTCTGGTGGAGACGCGCTCCAACCGTATCCGCTCGGTCCGCCCGCAGACCGCCGTGTTCAGGGGAATGATCGGTCACAGCATGGTCAACAGCAAGATCCTGCTGCTGCAGCGCCCGAAGGTGTCCGCATGTTTCTCTGCCTATAACAGCACGTGTGGTTTGGTCACCGACCATGAAGCCACGCACACAGCTGATACGCCTGTCCACCCGGCCGTTTCCTCTCTTTGTTGCAGGGATTCAATTTATCTGTTTATGCATATTCAGGGTGAAGTGGCTCACGGTGCTGTGTTAAAACCTCAAACCTAAACGGATTTAACAATAAAATGAGGGGGATTCTACGCTAGCTGCAGGGACGGAGGAGCTTTCTGCTCGTTTTATCGGAGTGTCTGAGTCTCACAAGCTGCCAGCGAATGTCAGATTCACAATCTGGTTAAATAATTTTTCAATCTCACAGTTTTGTTTTGTGTTTTGGCCTCTTCTGTTAGATTGAAAAACAGGTTTTTGTAGATAAATGTTTGTATCCCTCAGAAGAAGCTTTGATGAACGTGGAGTCTCTCAGGTTCAGTTGCCCGTCTTTTCATCCCTCAGGTGTGGTGGGAGCTGGAGGGACCTCAGGTGCCGTTGCGACCGGACTGCCTGGCGATCGTTAACAACTTTGCCTTCCTGTTGGGTGGAGAGGAGCTGGGACCCGACGGGGAGTTTCACGCCTCCTCCAAAGTCTACCGCTATGACCCTCGGCAGAACTCCTGGCTGCGCATGGCCGACATGTCTGTGCCCCGGTGAGAGGAGGCTGTTCTGTGTGCTCTGACTTCTTTTTTTTTTTGGTTTGTTGTCGCATTACGTTCATTTCAGGGTGATTTTGGAGATGCTCACCGGCTCTTTGCCAGCTTCATGTGATTGATTATTTATTTATTGATTCATATTCATGGTGTTTGTTGTTGTTGTTTGCAGGTCAGAGTTTGCCGTCGGCGTCATCGGGAAGTTTATTTACGCCGTAGCGGGCCGCACGCGAGACGAGACCTTCTATTCCACAGAGCGCTACGACATCACAGAGGACCGCTGGGAGTTCGTGGACCCGTATCCTGTAAACAAGTACGGTCACGAGGGAACGGTCCTTAATGGTAAACTGTACATCACCGGCGGCATCACCTCCTCCTCCACCTCCAAACAGGTGTGCGTGTTTGATCCGGGGCGGGAGGCGGGAGGCGGGGGAGGAGGAGGGAGCTCGGGCGGCTCAGACGCACACAGGACACGCGCCGGCCGAGGCCCGCTGCTGCCCGGCACCCACGCCAGCTGCTGGGAGAACAAATCCAAAATGAACTACGCCCGTTGCTTCCACAAGATGATCTCGCACAACGGGAAGCTGTACGTGTTCGGAGGCGTGTGCGTGATCCTGCGGGCTTCCTTCGAGTCGCAGGGCTGCCCGTCCACCGAAGTGTACGACCCGGACACCGACGAGTGGACCATCCTCGCCTCCATGCCCATAGGGCGCAGCGGCCACGGGGTGGCAGTGTTGGACAGGCAGATCATGGTGCTGGGCGGCCTCTGTTACAACGGCCACTACAGTGACTCCATCCTCACCTTCGACCCCGATGAAAACAAGTGGAAGGAGGACGAGTATCCCAGGATGCCTTGCAAACTGGACGGTCTGCAGGTGTGCAGTCTGCACTTCCCAGAGTATGTGCTCGAGCACGTCAGACGCTGCAGCTGAGGTCTGCTCCACAACAAGCCTCCTTTTTATAAAAATGGGAATTCACTGTTCGAGGACTGAAGTGTCCCGCTGGGAGATCAGGTGTTTACAGGTGGGAGACTCTTCTGACGTGCAGGCTTTTAAACTAGAGACCAGCACTTTCCTAAGATGAGGGAAAAGATGGCCGGGCCATACGTTGCTGTTCTTATTGAAGCCAGTCGAAGCGTGGCGTGCCGAGACGTCACACGTCAACAGTCAGCTTGAACATTTTCAGAATTAGCTTTCTCAGAAAATTACGGAAAATAATTTGTCAGGAGAAAAAAAAAAGTTTAATTCTGCTGGTTTATGTTTGGACTGTGGTCAGTTTGCTATTCTACTACTCACCTACTGTATTTAGGCTGTCCAGTCAGACTTACGGCAGAAACGCACTGGAAGCGTCACATTCATGCACAGACCTGCTTTTATTTTATTTCACTGGTCGAACAAACCAGTATCACAGATGTGTCTGAATTAGGTTTTTTTCAGTCCTTTTATGTATTTAAAGGCAAACAAACATCCTGTATATCGTTAATCAAGGTGCTCTTTTTGAAAAATAGGTTAGTGACAGCCAAGACGTGACTGCAGCTACTTCAAACACTCCAAAAATGCCCTATAAGCAATATAACAGCAAGTTAAAGCATACAATTAGGTATGTAAACAAAGTATGGACACTATATACTGCAGTGTAGATCATTTTATAGCCTGTCTCCAAATATATGACGCAGATTGTAGAGAGACCAGCGAACAGATGCTAACGCTTCGATCTGCTGCCAGCTGTAAACCGTCAGATTCCTCAGACAGAAACTCAGACGTCGCTTCCAGTGCGTTCCTGCGATTGGTCCTAATTCTGCTCTTTACTCCCAGATATCCACCATACTGTGCTCATGTCCATATAACATCACCGTGTGTGTGTGCGCGTGCGTGTGTGTGTGTGGATGTGTGTTAGAGAGGAAAACACTACATGGTACACGAGGGCTCATTCTTCATTTCGTGATGATGTCGTTTGATGATGGCGACAGGGACTGGCACACCGCAGGGGTCAAAGGTTGTTGTCTGTATCCGTCTGGTCACTGGCAGTGCTTCATCTACTCGTCTACATTCCCTGCACTTTATTGGTTCTTGTTGTGGCTCTTGGGTGTAAATGCACAGTTTACCAGCGGACCTCCACAGCAGGCTGTAATGTTTTTAGCAGCGTCTGAAATTAACTTCCTGGCTGACGAGTCAAGCTGAGCTGAAAATGTGCCCTCCATCATGCAGCTGCTTGAAATATCTAAGAAACATTGGGACTCCTGCAAACGCGTTTTCATATTCTTGGCCTAAAATTCTCTTTATTTCCAGCTACAAGTCAGATTCACCAAACTCTCTTAACTGCACAAACTTGCCATGAATCCCATGTTTGAGCCTCATGAACGCCACCTGTCCCTGCGGAGGTGAAGGACTTTGAGCTTCCAGCATTAGCATGATTGAGAGCCCTAAAATTTTTAAGGCTGCCTGTTGTGCTCTGTTTGTGAGAGGTTTCATTCACAGAAATGTTTCCAAAGAGAAAAAAGAAACATGCGGGTACACATCATGAAATTTCAAGTTGGATAAAAGCTCTCAGGCAGCCATGGCGATGATGATGATGTGGTGACCAGAACGGTAGCTTCGCGTTAAGTTCGTCTTTCGTGCAGATTCTCTTAAATTGCTCGATTGTCTAACTTGAGAATGAACCTTTTCATGCGAGCGATTCTTGCTTGAGGCCCATTATTTATTTCACTTTAAACTGGTCTACATGTTTCACGTTCTTCATGTGTGAAACCATCTACGACCGACAGAGCTCAGGATGACGCAGGCTGTCAGCTGTGAATGACCAGCAAGTGTTTTGGATGATTTGCGCCAGTATGTCCACCAAAGCCGAACTCTACCAGCCGTTTGCAGTCAGCTGTGTTAATCTCAGACCTGCTTCATTACCAGTTATTTAGCAGGTCGACATGTCTGCTGTCATAGCTGTCCGATCCTGCAGTCCAGCAAGCCCTGCTCGATTAGCACCTCCATGTTTCTGACCTTGTCCTCTCTAGATATTTATTTTTCCTTTTTCCTCTGTGAGCCAACTGTGAAAAGGGCTAGAACACATACCGATGCACTTCTGTATGTCAGCCGCGTATTTAAATTATTTATTTTCTGAAGTATTGCTTTCACCGAGCTATGCAGTAACAGAAGTAGGGTTATTTATTATGACAAAACTTTCATCGTGAGTCGTGTTGTTTTCAGATTGTACTTGTCTCCTTTCCTCGTTTCATCCTCGACCGTCTGTCCCGTCCACCTCGGCAGCACTGCATGTGGCTAATGAATGGATGCTTTGAGAACAGCCTTTCTTCCGGCGTAAAGTGGCGTGATTGTCACTTTGTGTTGCAGTCATCTTTTGAAACCTATTATAAAATGTAGTTGGGTCTTAACAGGTGAAAAGGTACGATTTAAAGGAGGGTACTGGTGTCATTTCTCCAGCAGCTTTATATTTCCTGTATGCACACTGTCATATTCTGCATAAGGCATCCAGGTGTTCTTCTTTAATTTTAACCTTCTTCAGTTAAAGTTAACCAGTTTAAGATTTCATTCGCAGCCAGATGTTACATTTACAGGTTTTTCATAATTCCTTAAATACAAACCGGTTTTTGAGGGATGAGATTTCAGTTTCTTCCTGATATGAAAAAACTCTGGTGTTATCCTTTAATTCATCCCCGCAGTCCACACACAGACCTCTGGAGTCCCGAGCCGCAGCTTTTCAGTGTTCATGCGATGCCTCAGTGCTCCGTGGAACTGGTAGAAATCAAAGACTGTAAGCTTCCCATGTTAGCGCCTCAGCAGTGAGAAGTTGTGTGTTTCACTGTGGACTTCATATTTCATCTTTGTTCAAAGCAGGAAAATGTTTGACAGCAAAAAAAATTTTCCAAGAATTACAATAAATGCATTATTTTCTTGATTTATTGTTTAGTGAATAAAATGTCAAAAAATGAGGAAAATGTCTTCTTTTGTTGCCAAAACTCAAATCTATTCAGACTCAGATCTGGAATTTACTGTCATATGTGACAAAGAAAAGCAGCAGATCCTCAGATTTCCTCAGATTTGAGGAGCTGAAACCTGCAAATGTTCAGTATTTTGGCTTGAAAAATGTCTAAATGATTATTAGATGATCAAAATAGTTGCAGAGTGATTTTATTTCAGTTGGTTAATTGATGGACTGATTTACCGCTGCAGACTCTGATATGCAGCCATCACACTGAAGCTACATTTGTTTGACTCACTTTTTTTGCCACTCAAAGGCAGAATGAAAATAAATGAAAGTAAAAGACAAACAATCTTTACTGTATTTTCCTCAAGGCTCAAAACATTTCCTCAGCTGTCAATCATTGTTCAAATCATTTTATTTCTGATTCAAGACATTTCATGTATTTTTTTTTCTGGTTGCTTCTAATTAGTAACTCCAAACTTTCAGAGTAACCATAGACGTGTCCACACACTGACCACACTGTCAGAGGCAGGTCTGGCTGGGAGATGAACATTCCTTCACGTCTCTTATGTGTTACTGTACTCTGCAGCTGATATCATCATCATCATCTTCATCATCACATCTGCCACTCTGCAGTTCTCTCGCTGCTCCTCCTCCTCTCATGTTGCTGTTAAAAGAACAAAAGTGTAACTGATGAAGTACTACTGTCCTGATTTGAGGCACATTCAGTCATAGCGCAGCATCCTTTAGTCCACCAGTCTTCAGTCTGTCAGTAGGAAAACAGAATAGAGGATTAAAAAAACACACAGTACCTTGCTACAACGACTGTATCTGAAAAAGAAAGTGAAATCAGATTAATATATCTTATAATCTGAGTAGAAACTCTTTGGAAACGATTTGTAACTTCTTTCCAGAAATAAATGTTCATATTGGTCAACTTTCAGCTGGCTGACTGAGTGTTTATATATATATATATATATATATATGTGTGTGTGTGTCTGTGTGTGTGTTTTAAATGCAGTCATGCAGTTTTTTTTATTATTATTTTTAATTATTGTCTCACCAACAGCCCAAAATTTAAAGATTTTCAATTCACAATGATGTGAAAGAGAAAAGCAGTAAGTCTTCACATTTGAGAAGCTGGAGGTAGTAAGTGGTTATTCTGTTTGATTAATGGCTTAAACAATCATTCCATTATCAATTATTATAGATTAAGCTGCCAGGCAATATGTGAAGTATTTGAATTAGCTCCACTTAACATTAAAGTGATGAACACATTAATGCATCACTTATTATAATCAAGTAATATAATATTTGATTCTGAAACGGGCCATTTTGCATAATGAGTCCTTTCTCTTATGGTACTTTAAGTAGATTTTTGATGCAAATGCTTATTATGTGTTATTATTATCAAGTTTTTTTCAACTTTATTTGATACATTTTTGTATTTATACAGCATTTAGTTTCATGCAGTGTATCTTTATGCTTAAGCGAAACGCGCATGCGCTTTTCGGTTTGTCACTCCGGCTTGCCGTCGAAAAGCGAAAGTCTTCTGGACGAGAATGTCATATGTCAAACTGGTAACTATAGTTAACGATTGTGACCTTAATGTCAGTTTACATATTTTGTACTACCTACACAGTGGTTGTCATCTACTGAAGCTTAGGGTCATATGTTAATACTGAAATTCAACGTTTAAAAGTCAAATACTGCAACATTAGTCAAAAGCTAACGTTAGCATATGGCTAGATGCTGTCGCTAACATGTCAGTTTAATAGGCGAATGCTCCGTTTCTCTGTTTATTTAAAAGTACCTATCGTTTAATGGGTTACTTATTTAGTCCTTGTGGTCTGAATTCGTGGCTAGACTGTTTTAATTGACAGTACATCCTCATTTAGCATTGGTAGCTAATTAGCGTTGTCGCCACCACTAGTTTGTGTGTTTGCCGGTGTGCCGCCAGGTGTCGCTGTGTGCCGGAGCTCCGGCTCTGACGGGCCTGCTGTGCGGCTCCGTGCTGGCTGCCAGTGAGGGGAAGAAGAAGAACTCACAGCCAACTCTGAGCATTGACGAGGTGGGTTAATGACTGGTAATAACAGATACATGCCCACGTGTATCCCGGATATTAGTCGTATTTTGTAATTGCTTGTTATTGGGATATGATTGTGGTGTACATGGAACATAGAGTTCCCTGGTTATTCATATCTCTGCATTCATAATGAAAACGTTACCCATATATCTGATATCTGTGCAGGCACGTTTTTATTAGTCAGTCAAAGGTCAAATAGTGAGAGTGAAAAGTGTAGCGTTACATCAGACATGTCACATAAATCACAGAACAGTTATACAAAAATCTGAGGTAATACTACAGTCTAGTATTTATTTAAGTTCTGAAAATTTCACCAATGTGGTTGTGGGTTTCAAAGTACAAGCAGACAGTAATGAATGAACATATGAGCATAAGATGAATAAGCAATATACTGTCAAATAATGTGATATGACGATGAATATGATTCTCACCTTGTTTGTTTCAGCTGCCGTCATTATACACCAGCCCTGAAGCAGAGCCTCGGTACGTGGAGCCGGAGGTGGGGCAGTTGGAGCAGAGAGTTGCATTGCTGAGGAAATGGGTTGAACCCTACACAAACCAGTGTCAGGTATGTTCATATGTGATGCTTCTTGTCAAAGCCCTTCAGGAAAATAAGTGTCAACAAAGAAGTCAGATAATGTCTGTGGTGACTTACGCCTTAATCAATCATTGCTCAAGCAAATGAGCTTGGAAATTAATAAGAAAAACATTAGTGGCACAATATGTAAGAGTGTGAAGCAGTTTCCGTGTAGTAATTGCTGTGTATCGCCAACGTGTGAAGGGATTGTAATGTAACTTAAAAAATGAGACCTTCCTTGACTTCCTGGTCACCTACAACAACCTTTAAGACTGAGTCAGATTTAAAGAAGTTGGTGGCTCGTAGTGGCTGTGAGTACAATACTGTCCTGATGACTTTGAATCTTACATTTCAGCCTACACCTGTGCCAGGCGTTTCATAGACTTTGTGGAAACTGTCCAACAGCGCAGACGCTTTGAGCTGAAGCCTGAAGTTCACAAGCCTGTTTTGTGACAATAAAGTGATGTTTGCATTAATTAACTTCATTTGTTGACCTCTTTCGCAGCAAACAAGCCAGGCTGCAGTGGAGAAAGTTGAGGTTAGTCACACGGAAAGATGGTGATGATGTAACCGCTTGATGACTGACGTCTTCAGTTTGACAACATGTCCAAACCATCTGTGACGAAGCTCTTGGCTTTTTCCTTTACCTACAAGTTGAGGATCCGCTGTGTGTTTCCACACAGTGTCTCCTGCATTGCGTTGACACGCTGTAGAAGTGATACTTTTAAGGGCTTTTAAGGGTTCAATTAGTCATTTTTTGATCATCTGGGTACAGATGTGTTCAACTATATAATTGAAGAGTTTGACATATGTGAAAAATGAGCTTTTGGCTTTAATGAAGCGCATTATTATAAATGTAGGTTTTTTCAAACTATTAAGAGAATCAAATAAATTGTTATGACCTGGATTTAGTTGCCTAACGTTAGTGTCTGTAAAAGATCTGCCAGTGAATGTGGAAGTGACTGCGGTACTGATGCCTTTAATCTCTCTTTTCCACATCTGACATGATTTTATATGAGTGAGGTGCATAAAATAGTTTGAATCAGTCCGTCCCTCACGGGTCATGGCTGTTACCTGCTTTCAGGTCGTCACTTTTCAGTCATTTGACCCTTGAACACACACTCGTTGGACTTGTCGTCCAGCTAAAGATTAAGATAAAAGGTTTTATTGCACATTTTAAATGAGATGAAAGTGACCTGCTCTTCTGTCTCTCTCTGTGTCTGATGATCATCTTTGGACCACAGCAAGTATACAAGACCGTGGAGCCCACGGTCAGCTCGTCCATAACAGCAGTCACAGGTGAGGAAACACAAATGATTTGTGAGCTTGCTGGAATACCTGCACCTGCAAGTGTGGTTTGACTGGTTGGTTGACAGAAAATTCCTAATAAATGTTCAGAAATGTTGTGTTTTAGCTGATTGGAGATGCAAGATGATGAACACGTTTGTGTCTGTGTTGTGTTAAATGTTACACAGTCTTTATAGACCAGTTGACTCTGGTGTTTGCAGGATCGTGTCTATTTTGTGCCTACGTGTCCTTCATAATGTCGGCTGTTGGCTTTATGCTGAAACAGCTTTAAATCAGTGTGCAGATGCTTTTTTCCTCCCATGACAACATTTCTTCCGAAAATGAAGAAAAGAAATTCAGTTGTCGTTAAGAGTAGCCCACAAGTTTAACATTACACTCCTGTAACGCTGCCTGACTCATGACTGCAGAAGGATCAGAACCAGAGAAATCATCTTTTATTCCACACATGCTCCTTCCTTGTTGAAACTTGACTGCCTATAGTCCAGTCAGAAATTCAGGTGTGTTTTGCTAGTAGCAGCTAATGTAGCCCACAGCAGAGATGAGGAGCAGCTCACTTCTGTCAAACTCCACACCAACAGATTTGTTTCAGTTTCTAACTTGTAGTCTTCAGCCGACGCTGACTCGAGCGACACGTATCAGACTTCACACAGCTCCCATTAAAGGCTCTGTACAACTTTTAAAACATGCTGTAGGTCTGTAGATCAACAGGTGACTCCACTGCTGTTTCCAGGTATCTGTCAGCCATCTTCACTCAGTCTTTCCTCCCGTTCCCTTCCTTCCTTCCCACCTCACTTTATATTTCAGATGCGTACCAGTTCCTCAGTGACCCTCCTCCTGACCTCTACCCCAGTGTAGCGGTGGTGGGCTTTACTGGCTTTCTGGGACTTTATTTGGCCAAAGGTAACCTGAACATGTTAGCACTCAAACACAAACACACACCGACCTGCATTCCCTCACAGAGACGAGTTCAGGTCAGAGGAGGCAGTCGGGCTGATAGCTCACAGCACCAGAGAGGAGATATTTACAGGAAGAATCTGCTCAACAGTCTGCAGCACTGGAGTTCTTTTATAAAATAACAAGGTTGCTTCAGTTCAGGCCGGTTTTTATGACTGTGTGTTTGTTTTTTCAATTCATCAAGTGTCCTTTTGTCTGTTTTCCTAAATCCAAGACCGTTTTCTTTCAGACTTTAAAAAAGTGCCACAGTTTCCTGTGACCAGTTTAGCTCAGTCTGCCTGCTCTGCTACCAGCTCATTTTAATGCCCTACACTTCCAAAAAAGCCTTCTCAGCCACCCTCTGCAGAACAGTTAAACACAATGGAAACTTTCCAGTCATCTCATTAACGACGACTGAGGGCTGAGGTGTGTCTACAGCCTCTTTCACCTGGACAAAACATCCACCAACATCTGGTCTTTGTCTTCAGTTCAGTGGTCGCAGCGTTTATCAGCTTCAGCTCTGATCAGCAGTGATGGAAACATGACGCCTGCGTGGAAACACTCGTTTTCACCCCTTTTCCAGCGCGACGGTGACGTGCAGTGAAGTGAAACGTTTCCTGATATCAGACAGGACTGTCAGCTCGTTACGCTCTTTCCTTCTCATCATCATCATCATCATCGTCAGCTCATAAAAGATATAAAAAAGTAGCCAGCATAATCTCGTCTCTGGCCTCCATGTTGTTTCCTGCTGTTCCCTGTTTTCCAGCACGTTTATGACGCTGAGTGTGACACACCAGGAAAAAACAAACCAGTCTCCTGCAGTGGCCTATTTTTAGCAGGTTTACCCTGGTTTTAAAAAAAACTGCATCTGTGCACTAATTTTGGTGTGTTGATCTATAACAGACTGTACGATTGTTGAACAGCCAGACGGCTTCTCTTTAAAGCAGAGGTCTGCTGTGAGCAGGTGCTGGAGAGTTGAGGCCGTCTTATCAGTGCAGCTTTTGCATCAAGTTTGCATCCGAACTTGCGTTCCCTCTCAAAGTCATAACGAAGACATGTGATGTGAAGACACACGTTGATGTCAGTCAGTGTAAGTGAGGCAGAGGAAGAGGACATCACTGCCTCTGGTGTTCACTGCAAACTTAGAGATCGTAGAAAAAAGATTAACATTACCAGCTAGAGCAAATCTTAATATCTGGTAGATTGTAGTGTTGCCAGCTGTAGAAATACGATGACTCCACATTCACAGGTCCGAGTGATCCTCAGCCGACACATTAGCTGCTCAAAGTTCACGCAGAAAGCAGTCGGGGTCAGAGAACTGAAACAGCTGGAGCACCGCCACAAATCTATCCATGCAAGTGTCACGGCTCAGTGCTCTCTGAGTGCCTTTAAAGTTAAATAAGCACCTGATGAGGTGTCACGAGGAGCTGCCGTCTGTCTTTGAGGTGAATCGTGAGGCGATGATGAATGAACAGAAGGTGACCTCTGTTCTTATTGGCTGTTACAAACATCTCTCTCTGTTTCAGGCTCCAAAGTGAAGCGATTAGTATTTCCAGTTGGACTCATGGCTCTGAGCGCCTCCATGTTTTACCCTCAGCAGGCTGCGTCTTTACTCAAGGTGAGTCGCATATCATCACATGTGACGGTGTTAGCTTGTTGTCATTTTGTAAATGAATACTTCATGTACTTCAGGTTTACATGTGTGTAAAGAGCAGCTTTTATCAGACTGTGCGTGTTGGAGACGCATGTAAATGCACCGCGTCCAGGTATAAAAGAAACAGCTGCCCCCCCCTGCATGTTTGCAGGTGTGCGGGAGCTTGATACCAGCTTTAGACTCATCACAAATGTGACTGCAGTAAGTCATGGTTAAAGTTAAATTTAATTAAAACAAAAATCATGATATTTGTAAAATGTAAAATAAATGATAATGTAAAGGTACAGATAGAGGGTGTAGATATAGAGACGGTAAAACAAATCAAATTTCTCGGAGTGACAATTGATGGCAAAATTTGCTGGAAACCTCACATAAGACATGTTCAAAACAAAATATCCAGAAGCCTCTCAGTCCTAACAAAAACAAAACACATGCTGGATCAAAAATCACTTTACATTCTTTATAGTTCACTCGTGTTACCCTACTTAAATGACTGTGTGGAGGTATGGGGAAATACATACACAAGCTCATTACAGTCAATTTTTAATTTTACAAAAGAGAGAAGTGAGAATTGTTAACGACGTGGGCTTTCGTGAACACGCTGAGCCGTTATTTTTAAAAACTAAAACGTTAAAATTCTTTGACATTGTTGAGTTCAAAACTATGCAAGTAATATATAAAGCAAGGAATAACTTACTGCCAGGTAATGAGAGGGATGTTATAAATGAAGGGGTGAGTTAAATCTAAAGATTCTTAGAGCGCGCACGACATTGAAAAGTTTTTGTGTTACGTTCTGTGGAGTAAAACTATGGAACAAATTGTGTGCAGAGATAAAACAAATATCTAACATAAGTCAGTTTAAAAAAAGGTATAAGGAATTGATTCTCGCGAGATATAGTCATGACTAATAGGTATTTGGGTGTGTTTTGTGAAAGTTATTTATCGTAATTGCTGAATATACGGATCATGTACAAGTTGAAGATGAATCATAATGTTTCAGTCATGAGTTTTTTGTTTTTTTTTTCTCGATAAAACTGTAATAGTACTTTAGGGGTAGGGTTTAATAAGTTGACACTTCTTCCTACTCCCTTTCGCTCATGTAATCTGAGATCAGCATGCACTGAAGAAGGTGATTTTTTTTCTCTTTCTTTCTTCTTTATTATTATCACTTTTGTCTGTTTGCTCTGTCTTTCTTTGTTTTTTACATGTTCGAAATGAAGGAATCAATCAATCAATCAATCAATCAATCCATGAACTGGACGAAACGAGTTAACTGGTTCAAACTGGCTCCAGCTCGAGCAGCTACAGCAGTGAAGTACTGCTCTGACATTCATGTATCAGTATGTTTTCTCTGATATATAATAATACCCAGCTAAGGGCACTTTATAAGGATACTAGTTTATTAATAATAAATTTGTGCAGAAGGAGTTAAAAAACAGTATTTTTGCATTGTTGTGCTGGTATTTTTACTGAAGTCTGAATATTCCTTCCTCCTCTGCTTCAGTGGACCAATCAGAGTCTGCCGTGTCAGTGTAATTGCTGCTCCATCAGTACAGATCCTGCCATGAGCTTGAAGTGTCTGATCCACCTGAGTGCTTTCATTCATTTGGCTGTGATACGTTAAATGTGCTGTGAGCCACTATCAGTGGCCACACAACCACTATTCACTATATTTGAATTTGAAGGTTTCAGTGTAAAAATAAAAGCACGCAGGACACAACAACCCAATCAACTGGATTTTCTGTCCTTCTGAATCTGTGTCCACCTCCTCGATGAATGTTCCTCACAGTGCTGAACTCAGGAAGCAGCTGTGGAAGCAGGAACAGCGATATACACCGACTTCATGAGTTATTTTATTTTTAGGTGCACATTATTCATGGAAGGTGGGTATTTTTTTATGCACACCAGTGAGCCATAAAGTTCACAGGGCGAGTTTTTAAAAAGGAAAGAGGAAAATCACCCTGTAAACTGCGTCTCTGCAGCTCTGACCGACATCACGTAGATGAAAACTTTCCAGGCAGGTCTCACGCTCCAGCGAGTGTTGTATCAGTGTGTTTGATCTGTGACTCGCTTCCTTTGAGGAACGGGTTGTGCCTCCCCGCAGGAAGTCCCGGCTGTGAATTGTGTTTCCAATTCATCTCATTTACTGTGTTTCCACCCAGAGTGCCGACAGGCACCGGCTCAGACACCCACAAACGCATGAAGGGCAGACAGACACGCCCCGATCGGATCGCACTGCGGCTCGCGGCGCATGCAGAGACGAAGCAGACGAGCAGGGCAGGGTGCAGAAATGAAAACACATGAGCCAACAAGATAAAATGAGACACTGAGCTGCTTGTTTCCAAGTCAGAGGATTTCAGTGAAACGTCAGGGAGCATTTTTATTTAAACTTGTGTAGAATAAGTTTTTGGTGAGACGTGAGAATATGCAGATGAAATGTAGAGAAACAGTTTTTTTGTGGTTCTGAAGGTGCTGTGTCTCTAATGGTTAAACGTGAACGTATCCTTGCCCAGGTAGTTCACCTGATCACCTGGACTGACGCACCCTGAGAGGAGCAAAACCTGCAGAGACAGTCGTCTTACCTGGTTTGACTCCAGCTGGGAGCTTTTTTTCAAGGCCAACGTTGCTTCTGTCGTCCCGTGCAGGAGAAAAACGTCGACAGACACAAACACGTTTCACAGGAAAATGTTGCAAATGCAAGACACCGCCCCCCCCCCAAAAAAAATAACCTTGTTCTTTCCCCATGTTCAGAGTGAGACTCGTCTTTGTTGGCTTAGCGTGCGAACACATGCTGATGTTTCTTGTGTTTCCACCAGGTGAGCCGGGACTCGGCGTACACCTGGGCTCAGCAGGGCCGCGACGCCCTGGAGGCCGTCTGGAAGGAGCCTCCGTTTGGCAAAAAGAAGGTGAGTCGTCCGTTGGCAGCTCTCTAATTATTTAAAGGTGTAGCGTTTCTGTGTGCGTCGATGTTAATGGTGTTTTCTCACGGCTGTCCTGGCTTTTGTGTCTTGTGCCGAGAAGAAAGAGCGAACAGAGAGCAACGACACGACGAGCTGAGACGGCAGGAAGACACACACCTCTCCATCCTTTCACCTCCCAGTAACACACACACACCTGTGCACACCTGTAGATCGACTCTTTGCATTCTTTAAGTTCTGCATCCCAGAAGCTTCGGGGTGCATCTGAAACGCTCCTCCGCTCCGTGACCAATCCGGCTTTCTCCTTCGATGACCTCCGCTCCTCCAGTTTCTGTTTTGTTTAACAAAGCAGGCCACGGTGTCGTCTGTCTGACTGCTTAACGACATCAGAAGACGTCACTGTGCAGTCACCAGGTCTTAGCTCTGCTTCTGAGGTTATTAATGTTTTTAGTCTTTTTGAATATAAGAAAGTGAGTGGAACATCTAACATCTAAAGCTTTTAAACTTTAACAGATAAAGTTTGGAATCAATTAATCAACTGATCTCAGTCTTCAGCTGATAACTAACGATCCCTCGATGTTGATTGGTTGGCCTGGTGTGCTCCTCCTTGGTTGGAGCGAACACCTGCAGCCACATGGCCCTTCATGGAATCAGTTTGACATTATGTGCTTTAAAGGAACAGTTTGACATTCCAGGAAATACACTGATTCAGTTTCTTGCTGAGGTTTAGATGAGAAGCTTGATACCACTCTCACATTTGTACAGGGAATATAAAGTTGGGGATGGCCGCTGGTTAGCTTAGCTTAGCATAAATACTGGGAACAGGGCGAAACAGATAGCCTGGCTGTGTCCAAAGACAACATGATCCACCTGCCTGCATCTCTGAAGTGTAACACTGGCATAATGTTGTGGTTTTACAGCAGCTATGAGCCAGACTAGTTTCCAGTTTTTATGCTAAGCTAAGCTAATCAGCTGCTGGCTGTCACTCCGTATTCACTGTTCATTGTGAGACTTTTCCTTTAAGCCCTCTCCTCAGCATTCTGAGCTGCTGCCGCATTGGAGTGTGATGAAGATCGTCCCATCGTAGCCTGGTTAGGATCGAGTCAGGAAGCGCTAACGCCGACGAGTGTCACTGTGATCTCTCATCTGAAGGACGATCATTCGGCGTGTTCACACACTCGTTGTTTTGACCCTTAATTTATTTTACTTTACATTCACATATTTCTTTTTAATTAAATCATTGCCTGATGAATTAAATATTATTTTCTCTTCAACATACACTTAAAAACTTTAACATATTAAATATTTCAAATAAATATGTTTTCCTTTTTTTGCACAACACCCCTACCCCCCAGTCTTAGCAGAGAATGGTTTGACCCCGCTCTGGCACACTTAAGGCTACGCTACATATGTGCCCTGAAGCGGGAAATTTATTCGTCATAAATCGGGTGCACAGAAAAGAAAAAAGAAAAAGAGAGGAAGATCATAGAGGTGAACGAGAAAAAATGATGAAGTTTTTAAAAGGGGGGCAAGAAGCCAGAGGATTAGGCCTAGAGTTGGCTGTGGACGGTGATGCTGGGGGGGGGGGGCCCTATGATGGTCTCTTGTCCCCGGGCCCCAGCAAGTCTGTTGACAGCCCTGGCTACAGCAAAGGGCCAAACAGTGCGTGTCGTCCAGCTCGATTTACTCATCAATGAACTGAATGTGAGCGTGTTTATTGTCCATGTCCAACAGTGCGCTGTATATACTGTATGAAATTCTATCTTAATGTAATTAAATCTGGCATCTGACTGAGGTGACGCCTTTCTTCATCACTTATTCAAGCAAACACACGCATTTATTTTTCTCCTATGAGACGAGCTGTGGCTGACATGAACTGGGTCAAACTGGTTTCCAGCTCTGGAATGAACTCACACAGCCTGAAGTCAGAGACGCTCGTTCCTCTGGGGGCGTCAGTGTGACTCGTTTAACCTTAGAATAACATTTGTGATTGTTTTAATGAGACTTCCTGAATATGTGGAGCTTTACATACTAAATATTGCTGGTAGTTTTGACGTGTTCAGTGGTCTAACGGGCAGAGAATTGATTTAAAAGTCTTTTTAGGAATAATTGATAAACAGAGTTGAACGTTTGTCCCACTGCCAAAATGAGGAACATGTAAAAAAAATAATTTCTGATCAGGTTTTATTAGAATTTACTGAGCTCATCACCACTCATGAGGTTACCTGTGTTGTTTTAAACCCTGAAAAAGCAAAGTGATTCTACTCCTCGATAAAAATGTCTCTAATTTGTCTATTCCTCTTTTTGCTTCTCTGTGATCTCGGTGCTTTTGTCTCGGCCGGTTTCTCTTTGTTTGAGTCGAGGCAGCAGGAAAATGCATGGACTGCTGGTGTGTGCAGAGGTCATGTCCTGTGGGTTGAGAAAAGCTGCAGCGCTTCCTCATACCGCCGCACCGAAAGTTCACTGTTGAATGTATCACCTGACGTTAATGCTGCTTCAGCTACGTTGAATCTCTTTTCATGTTTCAGACAGAGCAGAGGAAACGTGAACTCCCCTCTAATGGTTCAAATCTCCACAGATAAACTTGATGTGGCATCAATGTCCTTCAATGAAAAACTTGATTTGGACTCATTAACACTTTTAATCCAGAATGATGGTGATTAGAAGCTTTTGTCAGAATAAACAAGTTTTTACACTGTTTTTAGTGTAGATCAGCTGTTTCCTAACTGAAAGTGCATCAGCACCACAATAAAACACGTATGTCAAAGGGAACCGTCTGGAACATGACGGCACATTTAAATATGACCGACTCCACAAAAAGGAACAAAGTGTTGTTGTGGGACTGTTCCTGTTTTAAAGTGACTCCTCAAATCTCCTGAAATGCTTTGAGAAATTGCTCAGTTTCACTGGTCAAACGCTGCATGTGAACAGCCTGACCCACTATAAACCAGAGCTTTTCACAGTCTGATCATATTCTCTCCAGCCTGTCTTCAAACAGTGCTGACGGGCCCGTGTGGACATCGCCTCTCCACGCGGCTGCACTCTGCCGGAGCTTCGTTTTTGGGCTGTGGATTTGTCTCCCATCTCAGGACGATCGATCAGAAATGCTTCCAGTGGACAGGCTGTGTGTGTGTGTCCTGTCCTGCTGTAAGAAAGCGAGTCTGCAGCCATGCTAGCAGCAACAGTGGGGCTTTGAGCTAAATGCAGGTGTAATGTTTAAGTACAGCTGAAGCTGATGGGACTGAGACATCAGGACTCATCCTCTGGAGACCATGAATGTTTGTACCAATCCATCGTATAGCTGTTGAGATATTTCAGTCTGGACCACAGTGGTGGGCTGGCCACCAGATTGAAAACATATTTGCTTACATAAACATGCATGGAGATAAAGAGCAGTCAGGTGTTTGATAAGGAGTTGTGTAACTTAGCTTGTTGAACTGGTTTTGGTTTTATTCAGTCGTAAAACAACCACACTTGTTTAAATATTTGCCAGAAGAACAAAAACAGATCCAGGCCATGTTCACATCCAATCTCATGCCGTTTATTATCACGTCACATGAGTCCTGTCGAGCTGGACACCTGATCACTGTGGCACCACCGTCAGTCATGTAACAGAGGTGTCTTATCACAGGACACCAGTTTACCAGGCCGGTGGCTCCAGTCTCTGCTGCCCAGACCTCCATATGCTCTTTTATTACAGCAAACAGGCATCTCTGCACTGACTTCATATGCACATATCAGATGCTTACCCGCAGTGTCTAATTGAGTCATCTGGGATTTAATTAACACGGCAGCACACCCTGTGTCATTCTGCACAGCTGGATGGCTTTAAAAAGCAGGAAACAGAAGTGTGACGGGCAGCTCTGGACTACAGAGACATTACCACACTTAAAGAAACAGACCACAGTCACGTGAGGTTGGAATTAACACGCCAGGAAACAGAACTGCTGAGTCAATGGAAAATGAGGACATGATGTTTTTAGTGGCGAGTCGGACTGAAGGCCGTGTGAACACCATATTTTACATGTACGGTGGCCGTCGAAGGACATGTCAGCCTCAGCTCTCTGGACATAGAAACTTGTACTTTCCTTTTACTTCAGCTTCTCTGTGTTTTTACTGCTGCAGTATGTAAATCTAGTATATTAATACTCAATTTTGGGACCACAAATTTCCTTCAGCTGAATCCTAGAATTAGCATCCTGACATAAAAACATGTCTATACTGTAGTTAGCGAGCTAACATGCAGGTTTACTATTTAGTTTACACACACCTGAGCTAACGATGCTACATACATACAGCAACATTAGCCTGATAATTTGTGGCTTTAGCTTGTTAGCATGTGGTGAGACACAAATGAACTACATGCTGTAAAAATGAATCCTGTCTCTCCTTTTGAAGCAGAGTCTTGACGGACGAAGACAAACAATATGTCAGCGATCATAATATTAATTTGTTGAATTCATTCTTCAACATACTGAAGAGATCAAACTACAACCTGTAATTTCTGCTTGTTTTGCCATCATGGTGCTTGCTGTTCATTTCAGGTAATTTGAGGACAGAAAAATTGATTTGAGGGAACAAAATAACAAATTTGTGCACGCAAATGACCAAATGTTACCTGGATGCTAACCTGGTTTTGTGGGATTGCGCTCACTGACTTGCAGCAGTGTTTTTATTACCTCACCTGGTGAATGTTTAACCTGACAGAGTTCAACATAAACAAGACCCACAAGTGGATCAAAGGTCAGAGATGTATGTCTGCAGACTTTTCTGGGTCACTGATGGTCTGCAGATAACAGCCACAGTCGCTATTTTTCCCAGAAGTGAGATGAAACGTCGACTCAGCACACAAACACTCCCAAAGTTAAACTCTTGACCATCATCTGAGAAGACGTGCGGCTGCTGTTTGAGGCGAAGCCCCGACGGAGTTGCTCACTCTGACCTTCAGCAGCACAGAAAAGAAGATTTGGTGTTTGTGGCTGTAACATTGAACTCATTTTAGTATTTCTACACATTCACTGCAGCTGATCTATCAGACGACTCCTTTAAGGCTCAGTTTTCTTCAGGACTCGTCATGATAAAGGCACTACTGTAGAAAAAATGCCATAGTTCTGCCCTACAGGTTATAATGAGGTCACGCCATGAAAATAAGACAAGCTGACGTTATTGTGTTGTAACTAAGAGTCCAAAAGGGCTTCACACAGATAATAAAAAACTTGAAATAGTCTTTAATGGAAGAACTCAAAAGCCTCACAGACACACTGCAGTGCATCAATTCAAGCTTAGAAAAACGTCAATTAAAAAAGGTTTTCCTTGTAAATATGTTTAAATCATTTTTAGAATCCAAACAAACGAGACCACTATGACCTGTGTGATCAGTTACGGATTTATTGAAAACTTAAGCAATAGTTACTCTTCTGCACATCAAATGCACCAAAGCTAACGAAGAGTAGGTCAGGAAATGACAGAACAAACACAAGTGATTCAGAGCGACAGATTAGCAGAAGACAAACGGTTTACTCAACACTGAACTACACGCAGAATCAAATTACTGTGATGCAGAATTCCCCTTTTTCCAAGGCTGAACTTGTATGAATCAACCTTTGTCTGAATGGAGAGAGAAGCCGAGCAGTCAGGCGCAGAGCGAGAACTCTTCGTCCCTGGTCAGACTCTCGTGCTTCCTCCTCTTCCTCCTGCGCTGAACTCCTGTCATTCCTCGGCCGGAGTGGCCATCTTGACGAGGCTGTTCTTGTTGAACCTGAAGAGCCTCCAGCCCTCCTCCTGAGACAGGTCCTCAGCACCGCGCCTTTTGTAGAACTGGACGGACGGCTCGTTGTTCTCCGCGACCACGAACATCATGCCATTGCAGCGCATCTTCATCGCCAGCTGGAGGAGCGACGAGAGTTAAAGGTTAATCAAGCGGCTCGGTTTTTCACTTCCATAAAAGTCACTAAGCGTCGACAAGATTGAACCTGCAGAGGGCAAGTTACACTGGCTGCATAACTCTAAGTCCTGCATTTCCCATAATGCATCAGTAATGCCAGTACAGCCTTGCTGCTTGGGGATGCTCAAACCTTTCAAACTCTTTTCTGTTAAAGATGCAACACAGACTGTACAAATGGACGTAGACTTCAGGTTTTCTGCTCTAAGATAAGTTTCGACATTATTTTCCTCTTATTTTGTGCTTTTAATCATGACATGACATCAGTTTTGGGTTTAATTGTGCTAAATTGCACCTCTGATTTATTCTTTTCCACATTAACGTAGCTATAAGGTGCTTTTAACCATGTTTAGATTTTACTACCACTTAATTCCCTTGTTGGTTCCTTTCTCGTGAGCTTTGTATTAAGACATTTGTCAAAACGTGGCTGCTTAAAGGAGCTAACTTCACATTTTCTACACTGATATAAATATAATGTTGAACTCTGAAATATGTTGATTTCAGAGTTCTTTCTGAAGGTGGACTCTCTATTACCAGGCAGTGGTCCTGTTTCATCCTTCTTTCTGTTATGACACTTGCTGCAGACTCTGTGCTGCACTAAGAGCTTCGGTTCATGAACATACTCACATCACTGAGATGCCGGAGGAGCTCTGAACCGATGCCCATCCCTGGAGAGAGAAGAAACACAGGAAGGCTCGTTAATGAAGAAGCAGCAAAGAGGCAACTGAGTGTGGACTGGACTAGATTTGTACCTCTGTAGGGCTCCATCACATAGAAGTCCTCCAGGTAGAGCTGTTTGCCAATCCAGGGGTCGTAAGTGAAGTAGTACATGGCAAAACCAACTACTTTCAGACCTGGAGAGACAAGTTAGACGATGATGAAATGACTGAGAATTCTGCTGCTGTATTTGTTTTTATGTTGATATTTCTATTGTTGTATACTGCCATTACTCCTGCACGTTTGCACACATTTTTGGCACGGTGCCTGTTTCATGTAAATACTGTAAGGTATTTTAATGTACAGTATTAAATGCACATTTTGAATGTCTTACAGTATTGTCATTTTAAATACTTTTCATCCATCTTCCAACTCGAGTCTACTTCTTGTGCTGCCTGAAAATGTGAATTTCCCCTCTGGACAAAGCCTTGTCTTAAAGGTGCAGTGTGCAGGATTTATGAGGCTCTATGGGCAGAAATGGAATATAATATTCATGTCGATGTTCTCTTTACTGTATAATCCCCTAAAAACGAGAGGCATTCAATTGGTTGCAATCTGCAACCTCACAATTAGATGCCACTAAATCCTACACACTGGACCATAATACACAACATGTATGTGAATACTACATTTTTCTTTCACTGCACCACGTTTTGTCAAGAGCAGCTGACTGTTAATGTGAGAGTCGAGTTGTGAGGCAAACAAGTAGTAATCTAACTTTTAACATGTACACTTCTTAAAGTTTCTGATGCAGTCTGAAGCCAGATGATGTTATTAAATGAAGCATGGTGTATACGTTCCATCGGCGTGTGAGCACCTGCAGCCCAGCAGCTGCAGCTGGGCGTCTGACTCTTAAACAAACAGGCTTCTGTTATTATAATTCCTATATGTTGTTATTTTACAAAAGCAGGAAGCACAGACTCTATAACGTTTAGGTAAACACTGTCAGTCTGAACAGATGGTGGAAGCATCATAACATCAAACTTGGGAATGTTATTCTGGGAAGTGAGATCATTTAAAGAAACTCAGGTTGGTATAAAACTGACACTTTGACAAAGATTTGAACATCTAAAACTCTGTCGCACACATGGCGACAGCAAAGAACATATCTGCAAAGCTACGTGTCTGCAGAGACTTCAACAACATGTCAATCAGTTCGTCAAGCATCTGGAGAACCATTTCCTGTCATCTGAACTAGAGCCAGTTCCAGCTACGATGGATTGTTCTGTGTTGTTCTTTTTTTATTTACGAGGTGGGGTGGTTCATACCGTCACTGCTGTTCTCTCCTTGGATTTCAGCGATGATACAATGGTAAAATGGGGTGTCACCAAATCCATCCTCAAGGAGCTCTGCAAGGAAATAAAATCTTTAAACACAAGATGCAGAATACTAATTACCTGTGCATACAGATGGATGGCGGTCACCGGAAAGCTCACCTTTTTCAGTCAGTAAGACATGGTGCTCCATCTCTTCGTATTTAGCAAGTTCCTGAGAGACGAAACACAGAAACAACTCGTAATGTTTAGTGATGAGAAGATGTTTGACACTTGCACCCAACCCATGCTGAAGATTTGAAGCAGAAACGAATACACGTCTACTAACGATAAAACTGAAACCCATTTATCAAGAAGAAAAAAGATGAACTGGCTACAGATTGTTGGATGCAAGTAGTTCCTGCTTTTGTCGACTTTAGATGATTTGAATGTTTGGTTTTGGACTGGTGGTCCTACAAAACAAGAGACCTTCACAAGTCGTATTGGGATCTGGAAAAATTGTGATTGTATCATATTTATGTTTTATTTTATATTTCGTAAACCGATTAATTGATTGTTTGCAGTTGCAGCGGTCGTTTTGTTCTCCATGTCATGAAGGCAGTTACAAGAACTGCAATAACATTTCACCAGGGTCAGCCTTGATAAGAACATAAGCTGGACATAAGACTGACCATATTTGGAAAACCGGCAGTCAGACCGGATATGAGTCGTCTGGTTGAAAACAAAGGCCCCCGACACTAATCTCACACTCGGACATCCTCCGGACATTTTCCACCTGCCACTTAGTCACCATCAAGGCTGACTGGTGTAATTGATGAATAAAAAGGCGACGTTTGACTTGGTCTGTCAGCGCCGACTGAAGAGTTATACGAGAGTTTCAGTTCATAGGAAGGTCAAGGCTAACCAACTATTAGCCAGCAATTATCAAGCTAGCTGAATTCAACCGTTCTGTTTAATTCATATCGAATAATATGATTTAAATACAGTTTCTGACAACATTTCTGGTCTGTTCTGGTCTTCGGCCTACCTTCACCAGTCGTAATATATCAGACACGTCCCTGGGTTCAGCCTTTCGTAATTTATACTCCATTTTCTTCTTTTACTCTTTTTTCCTCTCGTAACAAGTCCTCTGTACGTGAAGTGAAAGATTAGATGTTTCTTCATTCGCTTCAGAGTGGCTTTTTCCCCACAGTCAGCCTCTGGTCCAGACGCGTTTGTCGAGACAAGAACATTCAGCAGATATCACCCCGTCTGGGTCGCTGCCGCTCAACTATCCTCGCCTTTGTTTACATCGGACCTTTTATACCCGGCTCGCGCCGGAATGCGGTTGGTCAGTCTCCACAGCTCTCAGATTTCTGACGAATCAGCGACACCGTCTAACCTTTTTTAGCCAATCGGAACACAAGGGGGGAGTCTGTTTTGATCCTCTTGTAAGATGTTTGTTTTTGACTGCGAAGGCAGAAACTTGGAAAAATACTTTATACTTCTTGTAAAAGTAAAAATTACACATAAAAACTGGATCAGTTTAAAGTAAAGGTTTTGCGTCGTCACTGTGCTCGAGTTGCAAAAACAATTAGCAATAAAATATATAACACTTACGCTACTCAAGTACAAACCGTAAAAATCTCCGTGGTCTCTTAAAATGTTCAGAACTGAACAAGATTCTATGTTTTGCAAGGACTCGAACGACTAATACTTATACTTTGAGGTGTGTAACCATGAACGGCACGTAAGTAGTTCAGCTCACCCCTTATGTCACACAAGAGGAATTTTCCACCTCTCACAGACGGTTGGGTTAGATGAGGATACAGCCTATATCACTGTGACAGCTCTATGCAAGACTTCAAACGGGAGTCCAGCAATTTAGTAGTACACTTTCGCAAAGTTAGTAGACTTGTGGGGCACACATTTTACTAACGAATGGTCAAAAATGATGCAGAAGAGGTTGTGGTATTCTGTCTCACAAGTACTAGTTCAATGTACTGGAACAATCACCATCAGTGTGATGGTGACTTTTTCAACCTGGCCACCAAAAACGGTATCTTAACTGAGCCTAAGTTCATGATCTATGTGGCACTCCAAAAACATGGGTTCTGCCAAAATCTATGACACATTAGATTGTGTGATGCTAAAGGAATAACAACAGGAGAAAGACAGATGGATTATGGATTCTGACAATACATGCATACTACTAACAATAAACCACAATACTATAATGTTGTGACATAATTCATACACAAGTTAGACCTTATATAGATACTATAGAGGTAGAATTTTTGTTACAGCTATCAGAATACATGCCAAATTTCTACTTTCTCTGTATATCCAGACCTGGAATTCTTCATAGGGTTCAGTCAAAATCTCTGATCCACAGGGATGAACCTGTCAGGTCAGAAGTAGAAGCGCCTGACAGGTTACACTCAGGGTTTGAATAACAAGAAAACATGATTCAGTATAAAAGGGATAGTATACAAATAGAGAACAACAAAAGAGGCAGGGATATATTGCATTACACAAAAATATTATACAGCATACAGACATCAAGTGTTTTGATGCCTTTTTGTTAACAAAAAAAATTAGGTTGAATTGAAAAAAAAGGAAAATAATGCTAATTCTATTTGCTATTTAACAAAATCTTCTTGGGTTTTGGAGGAAACCAAACACCACATTTTCCCAAAGGCTATTAAAACCAGAGTCTGCACTCGGGGTCTTACGTCTTACGTCTTACGTCATATGACAGTGGGTGTGGCGGAATACCAACACGGAAGTTATCTTGTGGTCCTGGCTCTCTGGCACCTTTACCGCTGAACTGCCTAAAGAGAAAATCTGCGCTTTTTCTCTGATTCACTCAGCTCACCGGCTTTTCTTGGACCCCCGAAATTGTACCGCTGATAGTCCGGACACTACAATGCTCTCACCGAGGTCAGTGTGATTAAAAATGATGCTACTGCAGCGTGGGACGTTTAATTTGCTAATTACAGAAGCACCGTTAGCGTATTTACAAGCCAGCTAACTCATTCTGGGAATGCGAAGCATCTTTATAACCTACTTGTGACACTGATTTATGTTGATGAACTTTGGTTGTAGAGCTGGTTTTAGGTATTTTGCGATATAAATGAAGAAATCAGGTCCACCTGGGAGTAGTTAACTACGCCTAAACAGGGTGGGGATTCGTTGTATACGTAAAAGGTGTGTCAAGTTCATTCCACTGTCAGAAAAGGTGCCCATATTGTATAAACAACAAACTGTACCGAAGTATTTCACCATGGAGAAATGTGCTTTTCCATGCTGTGTTACACCTGTGCAAAGTATAGTTGCAGGCCAAACTCATTGATATACTTTGTGGCATCGTGTATGAAGTTTTAAGTCTTAAATATGCATTCTGTTTTATGAACTCATACGTAATACATGGAAAATATTATTCTGCAATCTATCATGTAGCTACAACTCTCAGATGAATATCTTTCACTGGAATTTAGCAGAGTAAAAGTTTAATTCCCAACAGTCATTATCCATATAAGACAGAAATATAAACTAGAAACATTTTGTCATCTTTTTAAAACACTTCAAAAGAAAAAAATAGGGATAAATGGAAAAAAAAATAATGAGAAATAATTGCAACTTAAATAAAATGAACCAAAAAGGGTTCTGTTAATTTAATCTTTATTAAAGTGAGTGTACAGTTTTACCTTTTGAAATTTTATGTATTATTTAAATTCCAAAGCGATTTATTCTTTGGACAAAGACGATATAATTTCTTGAAAAAGGAGTGCCAGAAATATGGAATAAGAGTTTCAAAAGAAGATGAAATGAAAAGACGACATGATCTGTGGTTTCAACATCATTTCTACAGAATTTACACGTGTTGTAAAGTGCAGTAATGCAGTGCAAACGTCTTAAGAAGTGGAGATGCAGTTCTGAGGTTTTGTCACTTTATTGCATGAGAATTAAGATCTGGATTAACAGCTTTGTTACTTTCCTCTGGTGTTCATAATGGAACAAGTTGGAGCAGGTGATTTCTAAACAAAGCTGCTGAACACAGCTGAAGTATCAGGTAACACTACAAGTTTTACATGATGGAGCAAGCAGTGAGAGTCTGTCTGTCTGTCCGTCTGTCTGCTCAGCGGTCCACTGTGCAACAGCAGTGCAGGAGTAAAGACAAACCAGATGCCTTAGGATGGTTATAATTAGAAGAGGAAGATGCATGTGGATGTAACTGGACTCCTTGGCCTTAAGGTCATCTCAGGGTGTGTTTGTTTTTTGTCACGTCCTCACGGGGGCTGCAGGTTTTTGCTGCTGCGGTCGGCTGCGTCCTTGACAGCCAGGTCATTCTGCTCAGGGGGCGCATCAAAACAGGGCAGGGCGCCGGACATGGTTGAAGGTAAGACCTGCTTCCTGTTTGACATGATAGACCTGCTGTAGACACATTATGTCTGCTGTCTGGTTATACAGGAAGTTTGCTGTTTTGTGTTGCATTGCAGGTTTTGCTGACTTGCCTGTTTTTTAGATCACACTTGATTCAAGAAAACAGTTGATAAATCATTAGATAATCAGTGAAATGAAGTCAGGATGGCAGAGTCACAGGCTGAAAACACACCTGGACATGCCAAGCAAGCACCTGTTAATGAGTCACTACCTAAAAACAACCCCCCTGAACACTAGGCACTGTGGCTTTGAACATGCCTGGAGGTGTTTGTTGTAAGAGGGATGTCCTTGAAGCTTTTGATGACATCCAGCTCTTGCAGCTCTTGCAGCTCTTGCAGCTCTTGCAGCTCTTGCAGCTCTTGTTCAAATGGAGGAGTAAACAGTTTTCCCAAGATGGCAAATTCACGTTGTTCATCCAGTCATAGCCAACAAATGTTGCAGATGTCCAACCCTTTGGCAACGACCCTAACTTTCACTGTGTGGTTGTTAAAGGGTTTGATGTCTAGAACGTTTGTTCAGTAGGACTGAAGGAGCAACATGACTCGACTTCGCCATCCAAACAAATGTAATGATGAATGAAATGTCACCTGTGAGTTAAATCCTAATCAGTTGTTCTCTCCATACATCCAGCCTCATCCCCTCATCTTTTGAATTATTTTTGTTTCTCCACAGGAAATCCACTTTTTCACGTGTCAAATGGTGTGTGTTGGTGAACAAATCCGAGACAGAGCCAAACAAAACTAAACAACACTACTCCTACCTGTAGTAATTAGCTTCTAATTTGCTCTACTTGCATGTTAATCCCTCCTGCATGTTTCCACGCTGACTGACTGACCGTCCATCCTCTCTCACCTGCAGCACACCTTGTTTTAGCAGCTTTTACTGTGCACCTGTTCTGCCTTTTGGTAGATCTGGATTTAATGTTCATGCCGGCTGGATTTGTCCTGCTGCTCCACAGCTGAGCTCAACCTTCCCTGCAGCACTCGTCGGTGATCTCTTTACCTTCCTCTTCTTCTTCTTCCCTCGGCTGCACTGAGTTTCAGTGACGTGTTACAGCGGGTTTCCATGTGATTGTTGTCTCTGTTTTCCACAGCTTCTTTCTTCTCGGTTGTTTCATATTGTCTCTAATTATTACTGCTTCAAAACCTTAGAAGTGTAACAGTCTCATTGTTTGCTACACTGCTCTGACAGAGACAGTATGAAACATACAGCCTTGAACTGCACTACAACTACTACACACACACACACACACACACAGAGGGAAGGTCTGATTGTGTGTTCTGTGTTTTTCAGTGCGAAACAGGCTCAGAGAAATCGTGGGAGCCTCCACCAACTGGAGGTACTGAACCGTCGGAGTCAAAGCTCCAAGAACACATAACAATATTTACGCTGCTTTGTTTCATTCGTTTTTTTAAGACTCACACCAGGATGAAACCTTTAATGATACTTTTTCCACAACAGTTGTAACTTTGTGCCAGTTGTGGAATGTAACTAAATCCATTTACTCAATTACTGTACTACACTACATATATTTATTACATGAGTTTGTGACAAATATGATATTCTATAAAACTGTAACACTGTGGAAGGATCCATTCTGCGTTATGAGTACTTTTACTTTTCATACTCAAAGTACATTTTGGTGAATTCAGGACTTTCGCTTGTAATGGAGTATTTTTGGATGGTGGTATTTCTACTTTTGCTCAAGTAAATGATCTGAGTACTTCTGCCACCTCTGCTTGGAGCAATGTTAACATGTTTTTCTTTATTATTATTGAGCTTGAGTTATTATCTATGTGTTTTTCTGTGTGCACATATTTTCTGGCGAGCTTCTCCCTTCTCATTTTTTACGTTGTTAATGCATCTGTTGTCTTATTTAAAGGCTCGATATACACGTGTCTGAAAAATGACAAAGGATTTACATCAGGAACCATCTGATTAAGAATAAATCAAAAGGATTATGAATCTGACCAGACGTTCGATATCAACTTTTGGTACTGGACAGGATTCAGCATGTGGTCGTCGGGACACTTATCTCATTTTTCTCTTGCTACCAACATGTTCTGAGTTGGATGACATGTTGAATGATCTTGTCTGCAGTGACCACCAGCAGGCCATGGCGGAGCGCGTGTCGCTGTCGTCCATGTTGGCAAAGTCTCAAAACGACCTTCCAGCCAAGCGGATGAAGGACAGCAGCCTGGAGGTCCACCTGCCTCTGGGCTCCGAGCCACAGCTGAGAGAGAAGTACCTGACCTTCCACAACACTGTCAGGTACACACACACACACACACAGGTTCACAGACTGATAAACTAGGACTCTCCTCTTCCTCTAACTCGTCTTCTGTCTCTTTCCAGGTTTGGTAGAATCCTGGAGGACTTGGACAGTTTAGCAGGTATCACTATAACACAAAAGATTTCCATTATAACTAGTCAGGAAGTTCAACACAGCCACACACTGATGCCTTTTCTTCCTCGTCTCTCTCCCTAGTCCTCATCTCTTACTCTCACACCTATAATGTGGCTCTGAAGAGGTCTCCGCTGTCCATCGTCACCGCCCTGGTGGATAAGATCGGTAAGTTCCCTCATATTTACGAGGCCAGTGAGCTCCGTGAAAAGTTTGGCCATCAGAGTCAACATCCGATAAACTTGTGTGTTTAGAGTCTATTTCTGTAGTTAGTCAGTTAATTAATTGATTAATTAGAAGAGGATCTATCAGCAAACAATTTTGATAATTGGTTAATTGTTTAACTGATTCATTAAGCTTTGATATTGAATATTTGTTGGTTACAGCTTGTTATCTGTGAACAGTTGGCTGTTTTTTCTGTGTAGTATCATTGTAAATTGAATATTTTTGGTCTAATAATCACAACTTACAGCCTTAGCTGGTTCAACAAAAACCACAAGACTCTTATTATTTACTCTTACTCTTTATTTGGCACCACCACAATTCAAATCACATTATTCTCATTTGACCGAACGGACCGAAGCCACAGTGAACCTGGACACATGTGCTTGTTTTGAACGCAGCTTTTCGTTGTTAGAGGTCAGGTTTGGGTTGTAGATGTCGTCTGTTTAAGAGTTTTCATGTTGTTTCTTTGTTGGACAGACATGAGGCAGCACATCATCTATCCTGACTGCGACATCAAGTTCACTGGTCATGTGACGTGGGTCGGAAAGACCTCTATTGAAGCCAAGATGCACATGTCTCAGGTAGACTCCTTTCCCAGTCTGCTGACGCACACACAGACAGCTGCACATGCCTTTAGTGTACGAGTGTAACAGACAAATTAAACATCAAACTTTAACGATATCGTGTGACGTTGGGTGAGCAGCAATATCCATCATGGCTGCAGAGACGCACCCACATTTCACCGAAATCTATCCCCAAGAATAAAGCTGTCACTGTCCCACCAAGGTCGATTGATCCGTAGTGCAGAGGTGGAATCAAGGCCGAGAAAAAAAAATAAAAAATTACAGATTAGCTCTGGAGCGAGATGTCCTTCAGTAACAGGAAGACTATTTCACATGGCTCTTCTTTCAGTACCGTGATGGAGCTTATGCCCCAGTCCTGGATGCTACGTTCGTCATGGTGGCCCGGGATCCAGAAAACAAGAGGTAAGATGCTCAGTCCAAAATATTTTTTTCCCAGAGTCTGAGGTACTTTCACGTGAATCAGTATTGATACAGACAGGAAGTGAACCTGCACTAAAACAGGACGCAGCAGTTGTCAAACCAAACAGGAGATTTCTGACTGTGAGCTTTCAGAGCGAGAACTGTAGAGAACATGAAATAGACTGATGCTGTAAAGTACAGGAAGGAAGGAAGGAAGGAAGGAAGGAAGGATTCAGATTCTTCACTTCAGTACAAGTACTAATATCTCACTGTAAAAATACTCTGTTACAAAGTCAAAGTCAGCTTTATTGTCAATTCTGCAGTATGTACAATCACAATTGCGTTACTCTTCAACCTTTGTGACAGGACATATATTAAAAAGAGATAAATAAAAACTGTACAATCTAAACAATGAAACATTAAGAGAGTGTAATAGTGCAAATGTAAATGGTAGTGCAAAAAGAATTAGCTTAACAACTGGTGGTGAATAAAGTGACTGTGTGTTGTTTTCCTGAGGGGAGTCCTGTGTTAAAACTGTTACTGAAGTATGTGACTGTAATCAATCAGGGAAATACTTAAAGTTTTAAAGTAAAAGTATTGAGTGCAGTAAAACGTCCCTGTGACTGTTCTGCTGTTCTATCTGATCTCATCAGATTATTGTGACTCAGTCGTTCATGTCAAAGCAGGATTTTCAGCTATTTTGTATCAGACTGCAACTAATGATTCTTTTCATTCTGGATCAATCTGCTGATTATTTCCTCCGTTAATCGATCGATCGTTTGGTTTGGAAACATTGTGAAAATAGTGAGAAATGTGGTGACGACGAGGCCAAAGTGACGCCTTCACAGTGTTTGTTTAGTCCAAAGCTCCACATTATTACAAACACATTCAAATCATTCAGAGGAAAAGCAGCAAATCAAACATCTGAGAAACTAAAACATCAAATGCTTTAACGGGAAAAGATGAAATTAAAATGATTAACAGAAAACTGGCAACTCATTTAATAATCAGCCAATTGTTTCAGCCGTGGTAACTAGTAACTAAATCAGTCAGACTAATATTTCCCTCTGAGATGAAAAAAATACAAAGGAAATACTCATGTGACGTACAAGCACCTCAGACTTGTACTTCAGTACAGTTCATGAGTAAATGTACTTAGACACTTCCCCCCGCTGGTGAAGCGTATTGAGTGTCATGTGGACTGTGAGGGATTTCCAGAACAGTGTGAAGAGGAAACGAGAGTCTGAACTCTCTTCATTCATCGGCTTTGCTGCTGTTTGTTTCTGTTCACGCTTCTTCTTCTTCTTTTTATTTCAGAGCAGCTTTTGTGAATCCACTGAAGCCAGAAGGTCCAGAGGAGGAGAAACTTTTCCAGCAAGGAGAAGGTATGAGATCCTGGCGCGGCCTCGGTTAAGATGACGCCGTCACGTTTCACAACATTTCTGTGTCCGTCTTCTCTCTGAACTCTGTGTCTTTGTGTTTCCAGCTAATAAATCTCGCCGTGTGGAGCTCAGCACTGCGTCTCTGCTGAAGGTGGCGCCCACAGACGAGGAGAGGAAGATCGTACACAGTCTGTTCCTCAACACACTGGACACAAAGTATGACGGAGATACTGTGACATTAAACCTGCACTGTGCAAGATTCAGTGAAGTCACCCTTTCGATGGGGTCATTAATAATCGTTGTTTATCTCCGTGAAAGTCTGGTGAACACGTTAATGCTACATAAAGTCTGAAAACAATCGGAAAGCTTTTTGCAGTCCAGGGAGGTCGGATCATTTGTGCTCAGGCTGTAGCACACTTACAGAGGTTCATTGTTTCGTGTAATATGAAGATGCGCTGCGTTAAATGTCTTCCCGTCTGTTTTTTGTGTCTTCTCCTACAGGACGGTCAGTTTCCGCAGCAGACTTCTGCCTCCGAACTCGGTGTGGATGGAAGATGCTAAGCTGAAAGGACTGGAGATCTGCCACCCGCAGGTGGGAGGGAGGAACAGCTGGAAGGACAAAACACAGGAAGGCTTCATATAACTTTAATACTAAAGTCCATCTTAGTTTCTTTTTGCTATGACGGTGCTTTGAGTTAGGTTTAGTCTTTCAGGTTTGATGGAAACACCACAGTGTGTTCTGTTCATCCTAAAATCCACATTTACATTAAAAAAGTAGAATTTGTAAGTAAGAATAGGATAGATAGATAGATAGATAGATATATTTTATTTATCCCAAGCTGGGAAACTGCAGTGCAGCAGCAGCATTACACACAGTGAAATAAGACTATAAAGAACAAACTATACATAATAAAATATCAAAATAGCGAGCAGTAAAAAAATATATACATAATAATAAAATAGCAAAATAGCAAACAGTAGTAATGAAAAGTATTGCACAAGAATATCTACAGCAAATGGCAGTGTGTAGAAAATAAAGTGTACCAATCATTTAGTTTATGTCCTTGATCTATAAATACTTTATAGAGTTTAAACTGGGAAGGGTCTGAGACGTGTTCTGTCTGTGTGTGTTGACCAGGAGAGGAACATCTTCAACAGGATATTTGGAGGTTTTCTGATGAGGAAAGCCTACGAGTTGGGCTGGGCCAACGCCTGCTCCTTCGGGTGAGAGCTTTGAAGACAACATGCTGGTGGAGAGAGACGGGGTGAATGTTTGTTTGGTGCTGACGTGTTTGTTGTCCCCCCCCCCCCCGGTGCGCTGCAGAGGTTGTCGGCCGAGTCTGGTGGCTGTCGATGATATCCTCTTCCAGAAACCCGTGGAGATCGGCTCCCTGCTGCTGCTCTCGTCACAGGTCAGAGAGTCTGTGGGATTGATTGATCGATCAGGATCTTGAAGGAGAACCTCCAATCACAATAACCAAGTGAAGTTCATATCCAGAGTTTGTGGACTGCAAATTTAGTGTATGGCCAAGTTCAGCGCTCTCCTCATCAGGCAGCTGTTTGCATCAAACGAGCTGTAAAAAGTGCTAACCGCTAATTCAGAATAAGCAGATATTTACAAAAATCAATGAAGCAGATGTCGACTTTTTTGGAATCACGGTTTTAAATAAGCAACTGTTTCCCAACACATTGTCCTCATCAACTTTAAAAGGTGATCATATGTGCCAGAAGATCAATGAACACAGTTTTAAATGTGATTGTTTCTTGTTTATTCATGAATGCTTAATGCTGAGTATTGAAGCCAAGGTTTCAGGCGTTTGAACAGTGGCTGGTTGATTTAATAAACCCTCTGACATTCCAGACATTCGCTCAGTGATTGAGAACAGCTGCAGTGAATTGATGGAATGTGGCCAGACAGTGTGTCCGGTCAGCTTGTCTGAGGCGTACTGAAGGAGTGTGCGTGTGTGTGTGTGTGTGTGTTTCAGGTGTGTTACACGCAGGGGAAGCACATCCAGGTCAGAGTTCACAGCGAGGTGTTCGACCCGCTGACCCGCCAGCACAACACCACCAACGTCTTCCACTTCACCTTCGTCTCTGATCGCGACGTCCCCAACATCATTCCACAAACATATGGAGGTGAGCTCACACACACACACACACACACACACAGTCACACACAATTTGACCTAAGTCAAACCCCAGATTAATAATAATAATAATAATAAATTTAATTTCTAGTGCACTTTTCGTCGGCAGGATCTCAAAGTGCTACAAAGTTAAAAAGTTAAAAGTTAAAGCGGTGCTCAATGAAAACAATAAACAGGTTAAAATCAGTTCATAATCAACATTCATAGGGCTTTCTGAATAAAAAAGTTTTCAGGCCTGATTTAAAAGAGTCTAGGCTCCCATGGTGGAGAGCCTGGTGCTGGGGGTGTTAGCGGATCTGAGAGTGCGGGTGGTGGGCTGTAGGGTCATGAGTTCTTGGAGGTAAGTGGGTGCAAGTCCATGGATGCATTTATAGGTGAGTGGCAAGATTTTATAATTGATCCGGGATGAAACAGGGAGCCGGTGCAGTGATTTAAGGATGGGGGCGATGTGCTCGTATTTACGGGCTCTCATCAGGACCCTGGCAGCGCTGTTTTGGATTCACTGCAGCTTCTGGATGGTTTTGCCAGGTATCCCGATGAAGAATTTTAACAATAATTGTTAAATTAATAATTAATAATATAATAAATTAATAATAATTAACTGGGTTACTTGGTATTAACCCAGGACTCTTGCTGGAGGTTGTGTGGATCAGCAATGCTCCACCATGAAGGACACACTGAGTTTTAGTGTTGATGTTTCATTTCTCTTTGTTTTTCGAAGCTCTCTGTTGAAGTAGTAGTATCCTGAAGATCCTTCTGGTTGCAGCAAAAGAATCTCATAGGCTTCAGTGCGAATGGCTGTGATGAACTGTACTGTGCTGTATTTGTCTTGTGTTTAACTGTCGGCCTCGTTCTGCTTTCTCTGTTAAATTTAAAAGGCTCTGAGAAGTTTAAAAAAAACGTCTGAGTAAAGTGAGGATTGTCTGATTGCTTCTCTTGTGTTCGTCTGTCAGAGTCGATGTTGTACCTGGACGGGAAGAGACACTTTAACCAGACTGTGGAGCACTGAAAGCGACATGTCTGCTGCCTGCGAAGCCTTCAGCGTATTATCAATGATGTGTGTGTGTGTGTGTGTGTTGAGAAGAATGAATGCAGTTCATACAGTATACTGTACATCCTTTTTATATCAGCCTTATTCAGTTTACACAGCCCACATGGTGACCTGACTCCTGTTACTTTATTTCTTCTGGTGTTGAGAGGACAACTACAGTGCAACAGAAAAACAGCTTTTTTGTATTCATTTATGTTTTATCTGCTCTGTTAGTCACAGTTGAAACCAGGGTTACACACGTTAAAAGCTTCTCTGCGGTCGTGTTTGACTGGTGAAAATGAAGCAAACGTTTCACTTCCTGACCTTGTCTTAACCTCATTTGTTCACAGTGTTTTACAGTATGTTACATTTTTATATTCCATTGTCACTTATACGCACAAATGTCTTTGGCTTTATCTTTTTTATCTTGAACGGGAATCTTTATTTGTCTGAATGTGTCAGACTGCTACAAGAGGGCGGAGGCTGCCATTTTTTTCTTGCTTTAAATCGTCTATTTACTCAAATGCAATAAATGAATTCTTATTTATGTTGACTTAGCAGTTGTTGTATCTTTGCTTCCTTATGTTTGATGCAAGTGACCATTGGTGGGTAAATATTGTATAAAAGGACGACTTCTCATATCATCTTTGATTTGAAAATTATGGCAGAAAGACATGAAATGAAGCCTCATAAATCTGAAAATGACCCAGACTGATGAGCCAAGAGATTATTATAAAGTACATGTAAAGATGTGGAAATAAAAGTAGTGAAAGTGGCCTGTGATAAAGAAAGTGTTTTTATCAAACAGTATTTATGTTATTAGTGCTGCTTACTTTCCATATTTTTCACAAAACTAAAGGTTTAACTTGCAGTTTTAATGATACGGCCTGTATACCTTTGTCTTTAAGATAAGATCAGATAAACTTTATTAAACCCCAGCGTGGGGATATCGGTGTTGCAGACAGCAGCAATAGAAATAGCAATAGCAAGGCAATGGAAAATAAACAATAGAAAATAAGAGGTTGACTACATACGTGTACATTTTTTACAAGAGACTATAAAAATATATTGCCGATGAAAAATATTTGGAAATATTGAAAATTGCACCAGGATTTGGAAAATGACAGATGGTTGGTAGGGATAAGATAAATACAGTGATTGCTCTATTGCACAGTCGATAAATACTCATGTGTAACTGTGGAAATAAAAGTACATATGCATGGGTGAAGTTCCTAAGGAAATGTTATTCTTAATCTTTTCAGTTTATCTACTTTTAAACTTTTAATTATTTTTTGTTCCGGATTCAATTTTGAACTGCGCTTCTGGGCCGCTATAAAAACCTTCGAGGAACCATCGTTCGGTGCAGCCAGTGTTCACCGGAGTCATTACACGGACGGACACTTGCGTGGAATTAACGACCCGCAGCCACTAACAAACGCCGTCATAATCCTTTAAGAGCCAGGTCGTCGTTCAGTAGCATGCAAAATATGTTAACCATTATCTCTAACGCACTTTGCAGGATCACTGGCAGGAATGTGGTGAGTGGTCGGGGGCTTAACGTAAAGCTGGGGGTCGTTTCAAAGCTAATGCTAACGGTTAGCTAGCCTGGTTTTGTTTGGCAGCGTTATGGGGCTGACCTTGTGGGCGTATAGCATGTTAGACACGGTGCCTATCTTGAGTCTTGCATTGCAGTTTGCATGTTGTGGTCAGATATGTGATTTGTGCTTGTTTACTGTGGGCTGACAACCATAATTCAAACAGCGACGCAGATAAACGCGGTCAGAACTCGGGAGCTAACAGCTAACGTACCGCTCGGTGTCGTCTCTGTCATGACTCTTTATCTGTTTCTCTCTGCAGTTAATCTTGACTTTGTCTCGTCTGTGTGTCTGTGATTGTGGTGGTTTGCCTTCCTCGAGCAGCTCTTGATGATTGAGATGCATTGATGTGACCAATACTGACCAATATCGGATTAAACACGCACCCCAAGGCTGAATTTTATCTATGTTGATGTTTGGTTATTTTTCTTTGTGTAGTTCTTCACTCAATACAACATCACATTTTTAAGATTTGACTCCCTAGAGCCAGAACACCTTATAATAGAGCTGCTTGAACTAGTTAAGCGCAGTTTTATTAAGATGTTGTCCAGTGTATCACAGTATGGCAGATGTATGCAAAACCACAAATTGAAGCTCAAAGCAATTTAGTGTTTCACTCTTCACATGTTCAAAATAGTAACTGTCATAACTTAATTTGTTGGATTTAATCACACTGTGTGATAATTAGCAGTGTACCTTTGCTGAGTACGTATCAACTGAGCGAGACGTGTAAACAGAAGATATTGGTCTCAGGTGAAACACATCAGTGTGTCCGCATTCACAGGAAAAGCCACAGCACATTCAGCAGCATGTTGTCTGTGTTCTGGCGTTTCCGTGGCAGCAGGGATCCTACAGTCCTTGTAGTTGATTTGTTTTTCTTTGTCTGCGTGTGTTTTATAAAACCTTTACTGATGTGTCTGATCCTGAAAACAAACATGTGACTGTAGGAACCCTGTTGTCTTATTGGCTTTGTGCAGATCTCTTGCTTGCATTCGCTCCCTCTGGCTTCCACTACCTCCTCATTCACCCTTTCTCTCTCTCTCTCTCTCTCACTCACACACACACACACACACACACAACAATCCCCATTTATTTCTTGCTTTTCTCCCTCCTCTCCACCTCCCCCATGGCCTGAACCCTAGGGAGCCCAGACAGTGTCAGAGGTAAGCGGCTCGTTGCTCTGCTGATGTTTGTCTGTAGGTTTGGTCCTACGGTTCCTTCCCCCTGCAGAGGTGTTCCCCATGGAGCTCCTTTAAAGTGCCTCCAAACTAGAAAGAATCAGTGCTCATAAATGAAATCACTATAAAACACAGTAGATCACACCACATTGCTCTTCTTCCCTAGAATGTAGCCAATCAAAAGTGTTTAACTGTGTTTAGTTGATTTATCCTTTTTAAAGGATAACTTTCGTTTTTTACAACCTGGACCTTATTTGTAGCATTAAATACGACCATTTACTCCCCCAGACAACTTTGGTGGCATTTGGAGTCGTTTTGAAGAAATTAGCCCCAGAGGAGCGGCGTGTATATCCGTATAATGCGAGTACTCGGGGCATCCATGCGCAGCCTCTATATAACGCATAATCTGCAGAAACTCGTCCATATTCCAATATTTAGTTATGATATGCTGCTGCCGCCGCAGATTATGCGTTATATAGAGGCTGAGCATGGATGCCCCAAGTACTCGCATTATACGGATATACGCGCCGCTCCTCTGGGGCTAATTTCTTCAAAACGACTCCAAATGCCACCAAAGTTGTCTGGGTGAGTAAATGGTCGTATTCAATGCTACAAATAAGGTCCAGGTTGTAAAAAACGAAGGTTATCCTTTAAGTCTTTGGATTTCATTGAACTGCCCATTCCAAACATCAGTCTTTTGTTTGTTTTATTTCTTTACACAATGATGTTACGAATAATCTGTGGTAGCACAGTTGAACCTTGATACCTGGGTGAGAAACGGCTCAGCTGTATTTTACATTGACACAACATTAACCGGCTGTTTGAGATCCTCTAGAGTCTTTTCAGAAAGGTTATTGTCACTATGTGACCAGTTAACCAGTTAGTAACAAAACATTAACCAACACCTGACATGCAGCAAATGAACACTGATGTTCTTGTTGGAACATTTGAACAATATTTGTTATTTCAGTGTAAATAGGTGTTTATTTAGATCCCTGTACACTAATGTTCCAGGTGCCCACATCAATGTATTTACAACTCTTTGATTAAGAAGATACACGTTAACCTCTAACAACCATTAACACATGATGAGGATTGTTGATCAGCTACTTTTATATTATTATTTATTCATCAGTTAATTGTTTCAGTATTAATCATGATGCCAAGTGATATCAGAGCAGTTAAAATGAGGTTTGGATGATGTGGATAAAAACTTTGATTACAGAATGTGTCGTTTTTATGATTTTTACATTAAGATGTCAAGTTATATTGTGATATAGTACCATGTCTCTTATACAGCTGCTGTCTGAACTGTTTCTGAGTAAAATGACAACAAAATTACTTAAATCAAATACCTGACAAGTCGATGCATTTCATCAGATTCATCCAAACAAATACAGCCGGGGTGAGGAGTTTAAAATGTTGTGTCAGTTGTAAGATATCAGGTGATGTGCAGACACTGTTGGGCTGGTCTCCATCTTCCCTCAGTGGGTTTCTCCTTACTGTAGCAGCTAGAAGTCATCACCTGTGTGTGTGTGTCCCTTCTCCATGTAGCTGCTGCTTCTGCTGTTCTCACCTGTAGATGTCTCATCACCGTACACTCTGTAGAGCTCCTCTGGCTGTGCTGTGCTCTGGTCTCATTGGTTGGCTCCTGTGTCCCCCAGTTGCTGATTGACCTGTCAGAGTACGTCAATCTAACCTCACCGGCGGCGCCCGCCTTGGCAGAAACTCAGCGGCAACCACCTAAACCACCTCCAGTCAGTACTAGAGCATCTGCTGCTGAGTTAGGTAGCGGCCAGACCGACCAGCTAGACAGACCAGTAAGAACATGTGTAGATCCTCCGTGTCTGCCTGATCACTAACAGGGGTGGGAAACTTAACGTGTGTCTGCAAGCCGCTGTGGCTCGCCACAACTGTTTAAAGTAGTTGTCTGTTAGCAATGTGCCGTCCATCAGTCTCTTTTGTGGCATTTTTGTCTGGTGAAAAAAACTGAAGACTAAGTTTGAGTAAAAAAAAAAAAAAAAAAACTTATCTCAGAAAGTCACAGGTGCAGATGTGTGTCTTGTCTTTTAAGCACTCATATTTTTCATTTCATGGATTTTGTGTGAAACCATTCTTTATTTCCTGATCTATCAATCTTTATTATTATTAATATTATTAATTAATCTTTTAGTCTTTGAAGTCAGAAAATGGGAACAAAAATGCACAACTTTCCTTTGCTGAGGTGAACTTCCAAATAAATTCCAGTTCAGTTTCCAGAAATAATCTGTAAACAAATATATAAAGCAAAGAAAAAAAACAAAAGCAGCTGTACTGTCATATTTAATTTCATGGCATGTTTTCCTGATAAACATCTCAAACCTTTAAATTATTAGAATTTATGTCAACTGATTTCCTGCTGAGTTGTGCTCCACTCTTATTCATTACTATACAACACTAAACAAAAACCCACATTTGACGGAACCGCCCAGCTCGAGGTCTGAGCTTCATCCGTATCACACGGTCTTCCTCAGTTTCTGTGAATCTGCTCAGCAGCTGTTATGATTTCATCCACAGCTCTTTGAGGACTTGTTTGTGTTGTCTTCAAGTGAAGCTTTATTTCTTACCATCAAGCTTTTGTGCCAGTAAAACGTGTCTAAGTGGACCTTTTTATTTTCCAACTTATTTCCAAGGAAAATTGATTTTCATGCCTAAAGATAAAAAATACTTCAGTTGGTTGAACTAAACCTTCCTCAGAATCATCAAGCTGGATCAGATCAGAATTTTCCAGAGGTCACTTTGTACAATCTGGATTCAGAAGTCTCTGATCAGTAACATAGGAAGTATTTCCCAGCCTGGCAGATGTGTCCTCAGATATCCACATTTTCTATTTTAGTCATTTATTGTAGAGCAAAGATAAAACCTTGTGAGGCGGCCCTGTAAACGGAGGTCTCACTCTTCATATTTTTCCAGAACCGAGCAGTTGTTGGTGGAGTAAACGGTGTTCAGAGCCCCAGCTGAAGATCAGGCTGGTGTTATTCTCCCACCCTGTTACTGACCTCCACACATCACAGCTGTACAGTAGCTGTCAGTCCAGCGTGAATCACCAGACCTAAAACCTGATCCCTGACTCCTGTAGCCCCACCTATCCTCTCCCTGCTGTGAAGAGGAGGGCAGCCCTCGCGCTGTCCGTGTGGAAGACCTGTGTGCTTTCCTTGCTGTTCGTTACGTGTAGTGATTGTGACACGTGCGTGCTTTTGTGTGTGTTTGAGCGATGCTTGATGTGTGTTTTTGGTCACCAGGGTGCCAGAGTGGTGGTTTCCCGCTCCTTCGCTGACTTCACCCCTCAGGTGACCTTTGACATCAAGGTGGGTCGCAACAAAAATCAAGAAAGAACAACTTAAACTAAAGAACACTGTTAGTGCTGGTGATCGTTTTTTCTTTCTCGGTCACTGTTTCATAATGTTTCTCTGGCCTGTAGAAATGCGACGTGCACCGTCTGGAGGAGGGTCCTCCGGTGAAGGCGGAGCTGACCCGGGAGCAGGGCCTGCAGTATTATCGCATCATGCAGACTGTGAGGCGCATGGAGCTCAAAGCTGATCAGCTGTACAAACAGAAGATCATCAGAGGCTTCTGTCACCTGTACGACGGACAGGTGAGGACGCCTGATGCATGAGGCCCAGGTCTCACTGCGTTTCAGATGGTCTGTCTGCCTGTGCTGAGGTTTGTCTTCTCCAACAGGAAGCGTGTGCAGCAGGCATCGAGGCCGCCATCAACCCCTCCGACCACCTGATCACCGCCTACCGCGCCCATGGGTACACGTTCACCCGCGGCGTGGCCATCAAAGAGATCCTGGCTGAGCTCACAGGTGAGAGAGAGGTTAGAAATTAAAAACTGGGTGGATGAATTGTACCTTTACGTGCAGCAGCATCGCTCATCTTCATTCCTCTTCAGGTCGTAGAGGCGGCGTGGCCAAAGGCAAAGGAGGCTCGATGCACATGTACGCGCCGCATTTCTACGGAGGCAACGGCATCGTGGGAGCGCAGGTAAACACAGCAGGAGACACGAGAAGCTGGAAGTATTTCAGCTGCACCAGACTTTGACGTGTTCTGTAACAATCCCAGTTTTTTAAAACGGCATGATAGTGTTTTTTTCCAGTGCTGTTAAATGTAACCCGCCTGTGAATTGTCCAGGTTCCTTTGGGAGCCGGCATCGCTCTGGCCTGCCAGTACCAAGGCAACAATCAGGTGTGCGTCACCCTCTACGGAGACGGGGCAGCCAATCAGGTAAACATCCTGCCCAGTTCTGAAAAATAAATACATAAAACAACAAGACCCCAGCCCGACTGACTCCCTACACTCTGATCCAATCAGGGCCAGCTGTTTGAGTCGTTCAACATGGCCGCCCTGTGGAAGCTGCCGTGCATCTTCATCTGCGAGAACAACAAGTACGGTATGGGGACGTCGGTGGAGAGAGCTTCAGCCTGCACCGACTACTACAAGAGAGGCGACTTCATCCCAGGAATCAGAGTGAGACAAGCACAGAGCTGCAGGAGGAAGCTGAGGCAGGCTTGCATGTGGTGGCTGAGGCTAAAAGCTCCCACCGTCATGGCCTGTCTCACGCCTTTATTGACCACACGCATACGGATATTTTGCAAAACACACATTTTCCTCTGCGTTTGGGCCCAGCTTTAGCTCGCTCAAACAGATTTAGAAAATCTTTTTCAACAACGATGTCGTCACCTGAATTCGCACGTGTCCTCAGTGTCAGTGTTTGTTACTGACACCAAAGAAAAATAAGCTCACTCAATACGCTCAGAATGCTCCTCTCTGGTATTTGACTGTAGTGATGTTGACTTTATCGCCACCTGCTGGCCTGGCATGATTGAGCATTTTTGGAATTGTTTTGCATTTTGTGTTCGGAGATATTTTGGAAAACGAAGGTTGTGAGTGCAGGTTTAATGGAGGGGGAAAACATCAGTTTTGAAAAATATCCGTATGTTCAGGGTCTTTGTCGCTGGCGATGTCGATGCTAACCTCAGACATGGTTAAACGTTGGTCCTGGGCGGTAGCTGCAGTGTGTCTGTTGGCTGTACGCTGCAGCTGGCCTGTGTGGACCGAGACTAGAACAGGAGGAGGCTGACAGTCCGTCCTGGCAGTTGCAGGTGTGAGCATCCATGAAGGTGTCAGATGCTCATGTATGATACTGCACACAAACAACGAAAAGGCTGCACATTCGACTGTTTTGCTGCTGCGCCTTGTTTGTCTTTGACCTGTCCCTCCTCTTCCTCTCGTCTTGCAGGTGGACGGGATGGACGTCCTTTGTGTCCGAGAGGCCACAAAGTTTGCTGCAGACTACTGCAGATCAGGAAAGGTGAGCTGAGCTTCTGTGTGCCAAGAAACAACTTCCAGAGATAAAATCAGACAGATTCTGGCAACACGCCGGTGGACAGTTTAGTGACGATCTACGAGTCGTCCAAAAAGTATTTATTTATGCTGAGGAAGTAAACTTTTGAAGCACAGCACTCTGAGAAATGACCTGTTGTGTGTTTCAGGGTCCCATTGTCATGGAGCTGCAGACCTACCGTTACCATGGACACAGCATGAGTGACCCAGGTGTCAGGTAAGTCGCCTTTAACACTGACGCTCCTAAATGACCTCATGCTGTTGTTTCCTCTTGACTGTCTCTCTAATTTTAGTCTCTGGTTCACATTCAAGCGCAGATATAAGAAAATTACTTAATTACCCTTTTTATAAAATCCATCTTAAGTATAAATGGAAAAAAAACAATTTGAAGCTGACAGTACATGTTTGGCATCTTCCTGTTTAAGACCCAACAGGGAAGAGTTTGTGCTGACTGTGATGTAACTTCCTGTAGCTACCGCACTCGCGAGGAGATTCAGGAAGTGCGCAGTAAGAGTGACCCCATCTCGCTGCTGAAAGAGCGCATGCTCAACAACAACATGGCGTCTGCAGAGGAGTTCAAGGTGAGCGCACACAAACTCTGCAGAGTCCATAACGAGCTGCAGCGTCGCTCCTATTTCATAACCACCCACAAGAACGGCGTCATGGATGTTAGCTTCATGTAAAGTGTTCAAACCGGTTTGATATTAAGCCAAATACTGTATTTTACAACGGGGTGTCGCACATGACTCAGCACTCCAAAGTGGTGTGGGTCAAACAAAGGTCTAAGTCTCCAGCACGCTGCGTACCAGAGATGTTTAATATTTTCTGATGGCGATCCACTGAAAAGACGAGCTCAGGGAGTTCAGCTTCACATGTGTTCTGTGTGATCAGCCGTGTGTGAGTGGGTTTGAGATAAAGTTGATTTCCTTTCTGCAGCTTTTCCCTCAAACACTGTTTTGTCTGGGGGGGGTGGGGATTAACGTGAGCCCTCTCTGTCCTGTCAGGAAATTGATGTTGCGATCCGTAAGGAGGTGGAGGAGGCAGCTCAGTTTGCCACATCAGATCCGGAGCCCCCGCTGGAGGAGCTCTGCAACTACATCTTCCACAACAACCCGCCGCTGGAGGTCCGCGGGACCCACCCCTGGGCCACGCTCAAGTCCGTCAGCTAGACTCGCACACATGCACTCCAAATATACTTACACACCAACCATCTAATCTTCATCGAGAGTAGAGTCCCTCCTCTTCAGACTACCTGACTCACCCAGAAATGTCCAGCAGCTCCTTCTTGATTTTAGATCGCAGCATTCCGCACCTTAATGGGACTCGGCTTGGACCTGAAACCTGTCAGTGTTATTTATTTATAGTTTTATATAGAGATATTTAAGATTTATTCTGTCTGTACGTTCCCTCTGCCGCACGTCTTCACTTGTACAATCATCAAACCGCTGTTTGAAGATAAGTGTGTGATTTACAGCTTAGAAGAAACCCGGCAGGGCTGCACGTTATACGCACAAAACTCAAGTTTCTGTTTCTCCTCAGTTATCTCCCCCACTGCGGCGTGTCCGTTACAAGTTCCTCCACTTTTTAGCAGCACTTTTTTTTCCACTGTTTTCCAGCTTTTAAATGTTCAGAAAAAACAGGATTCCGCTTTTAAAAACACTTTTCCCTCCAAGAAACCAGCGGCAAGTTTGAAAAGGCAATCGTGACTGTCGTAAAGTCGGTCGATGTTGAAGCAATCAGTCGCTCGTTGAGTCTCTTTGTTTTACATTATTTTGGGAGCCTGGCAGGCGGCTGGAGAGTACGTTTATTTACTCTACTTAAGTACAACTTTGAGGTACTTTTTGCTGCGTTTGAGAGGAAAATATTCTACTTTTTACTCCACTGCATTTATTTGTATTTTATTGCTGGTTACTTTACACATTGAGATTAACACTAAAACAAAATATCAGCAAAGAAATTTATGATGGATGATCAAATATTAAGATACTAACTGACACAAGAAATTTTACGCGGGCACATTTTAGTTTCTTGTTTGTGAGTTTGGAGAATTATATGACTGTGACCTGTGAAGATGCACTTAAAATATGGAGCTAGTATCTGTGTTGTCAGATTGAACGTATGGGGGGAAAAACAGCAGCAGTGACTTTATTTTCTGTTTCATGTTCCTCTGTTCTCTCCAGGAAAGTTGACTGTTACTGACCCTGAACTTGTACAGATGTGAAGCTTTACTCGACTGTTTGGCTGTAAAATGAATGCATAAAGAAAGCAGGAAGATAAACGCTGGCTGTGTGTCTCGTGTCTGTAAAAAGTGGAAAGGATGAGAAATACTTCATGTTGTTGTGAAACTGCCTTTTTGAATTTTGTGTTTTATTTTGAAGATCCGCAGTTCACATAAACATCCCCTGCTGGAAATAATACCATTAAATTTTTAACCTGAAAACTCAAATTCATGTTAAAGGTGACGCTTGCAACCATGAGTCAGCTGGTTCTTCCTCCACCACAATCAGGAATGTACTTGTACTCAAGTACTCTTCTTTAGTAAGAGATACTTGAGTGTTTTTTTTTTTTTTTTAAGATTCAAGATTCAAGAGTCTTTATTGTCATTGCGCATGTCAATGAAATTTTCATTGCAACCCCCATGTTAGGAACAGATGGTAAGAAAGATAAGAAGATTAGAAAGAATAAAATTAAGATAACTACAATAAAATAAAATAAACCAACATGCAATAAAAATATTTGTAAAAGCAATTAAAAATATATTTAATGATACTTTCTACTTCAATGTCACCACAGTTCAGAGGGAAATATTTTTACTCCTCAGTTATCTGACAGATTTAATCACCAGTTGTTTTACAAATTAAGAATTTTGCATACAAAACATGAAAAACGTATGAAAGATGAAGTTTTGTTATAAGTTAAACTACCCAAGAGTAAGCAAGTACAGCTGAAATGACTAGTCAATGAGAAAAAATGAATTGACGTCACTATTAACTGTCACTTTGGCCTCATCGTCACCACATTTCTCACTTTTCACAATGTTTCCAAATCAAATGATTGATCGATTAATGGAGGAAATAATCAGCAGATTGATCCAGAATGAAAAGAATCATTAGTTCAAATGAAGCTCAACCAGCTCCAACAGTAAAATCCTGCTTTGACATGAACGACTGAGTCACAGTAATCTGATGAGATCAGATAGAACAGCAGAACAGTCACAGGGACGTTTTACTGCATTCAATACTTATACTTTAATACCTGAAGTACATTTTCCCTAAATACATTTACTGTAGTAAAGGATCTGAATACTGCCGCTGGCCACTAGAGGTCACCACCAGGCTGCTCAAGCAACTTATTTATTGACAGTCAGGGAAACCAAACATTACAGGTGAGCAGTGTGTCAAATGACAGTGTCCTTACTCTGATTATTCAAAGGTTAAGTTAATGAAAATCTTGCCATTCACTGACACACAAGCTGGAACGACAGTCAAGTACAATAAGTTGATGTACAGACATTTACAATTGTTGAGCATGTTTCTACACGTTAATCAAGTTACTGATGACTGAGAAGCATCATCAGTGAAATTAACAGTAAGTATCAAAACTTTACTCATTATGCAGAATGTCCCCTTTCAAGGTGTTAGATTATTATAGAATATGATATTATTCAGTTTTTATCACTAATCAATACATGTGAAAGCATTCTAGAATAACAAGTAAAACCTTAAAATCAGCCGGGAGCTGATGCAAACAGGCTTCATGGTTGACTGATCTCTAATTTCACCTCTTCAGGCTGAGTTCAGCATCCTGTATGTATGAAAGACACGAGCAGGCTCTGCCACTAGAGGTGAAAATTACAGGTGATTCTGCTGATTATTCTCGCTATTAATCAATTAATTGTAGAAAATAGTGAAAAAAAATCCTGTTTCCTAAAAACAAAGGTGACATCTTCAAATTGCCTCAAAACCCTCAATTATTCTGTTTATTACCACATAAAATGAGAAAAACAGGCTGGTGCTTGGAAATGTTAGTTGTTAATCTTACTTTAAATGCTTAATCAAACAACAAAAATAGTTGACAATTAACTTTCTGTTGATTGACAAGTGGCTTCAGCTCCAGATGAAAGCATGAGTAACTTTTAATGCTCTTTTGTCTTGTTAATATAAGATCTTGTTGAGCTTTGTGACGTTCAAGTGCCATTAAAATAAAGTTTATTCCTTCTTTCTTGATCTGCTTTGTCTTAAATTTCCCCAAACTTTATTGATAAGAACAAGTTATTATTGACATTAGAGACCAGTGGGATGACTTGATGTAAAAACATCCGAAAAGAACAGTTTTTAAATAATTTTAATGTCGTTGTTTTTGTTTCAAGACAAAACTGAGTCATTGTAGCGTTTAGTCCAACCAGGGGCCCAAACTTCAACGTTATTACAAATAAATTTTATTTATTATTCAAATCATCCAAAGGAAAAGCAGCATCACATTTGAGAATCTGAACCATCAAATGTTTTTACATGAAAACGGTCACCAAAATAGCCGCCAATTAATTTTCTGCCAATCGACTAATTGATTAAGCGACTGATTGCTTCAGCTGTACTTGGATAAACTGTTCATTTCTAACAAACCATCATATTTTAGAAGCTCCTCGTATGTTTTTGTATGCAGATTTTATTTTGTAAAGTAATTAGTAATTAAAGCTGTCAAATACTTGCAGTGGAGTAAAGAGTAGCCAACAAACAGTGTGAGAAGTACAAATAGCCTCAAATTTGTACTGTGCAGGAGTTGAGTAAATGTACTCAGTTACATTGTGTATTTAGAGGTATAACTAGGCCTAATGCATTTTAAATTAATTTGATATATTCCTTTTGCTTGTCTTTGGTCAATATTGTTAATTATTCTCTGATCTCATTGTTTAAATCCATAAAAGGAGAACAACAAATAAATCAGAATCAAGTCGACGCCACATCAGTTTACTTTTTCCTCTGATTACCGAAGAATGCCGCCTCCTGACGTGACGCAGGAGTGACGCAGCGGTCTGACGGACAGGTAAGCCGACACCGGCCGCCATATTGGGAAACAACGGAAGTGAGAGAGAAAGAGAGATAAGTGTGTGTGAGTGAGTGTGTGTGTGTGTGTGAGTGTGTGTTGAGTCAATCAGAGTCTGAAACAGGGCGTCCTCCTCGCTGCTTTTTCCTCATGTTTGTCTCTCCGGAGGAAGGGGCGGGCTCATCGACACAGCAGATCCGGAATTAGAAGGTGTTCGCTCGGCTCTGCTCGGCTCGGTCGGTCGGTCGGTGGGCACCGCGGCAGTTCGGTTCTAACCGACACGAAGAGGCAGAGGAAACAGGAACGGAACTAGCCAAAAAAAAAAACATTTAAAAACCAAACCAGAAAAGAAAAGAAAGAGCTCAGGGAGGAACCGGGTGGACGGAAAGTGTCGACCGAGGGCGGGACGACCAACCGGGGCAGAAAAGAGGAATAACAAGAGAAAAGTAGCGGCGAAGAGGGACGAGATGCCTCTGGCTCAGCTGGCTGATCCCTGGCAGAAGATGCCGCTGGGGGGGACGTCTGGAGAGGTGAGACGTCAAGCAAACACACCGAGGGACACTTTGGTTTGTCCTCCCGTCAAACTGACGCACAGTTGAGGGAGTTTCAGCCGGGCAGGAGCGCTGCAGGCACGGCAGCAGCGTTCACACAGGTAGAAAACAGCGTGGTGCCTGCTAGCATCATCCCGGCTGATGCTAAAGAGGCTCCGCACGGCTCAAAGCCCCTGACCGGTCAGTCCTGACAGCTGCTGCTGCTCACACAGGGGCCTCAAGTTAGATTAAAATACACCATAAAGTCTCGGAAAGACTCCGAGCAGTCACACAGCCTGCAATACTCTGTCTGGAAATATTAAAGTAGTGTTACTGTAGTAGTACCAGCTGCCAAATATGTGCTCTGAATCTCTCATGGCAGTGACACAAAGCTAAATTTGAGGCGAGAGTGTCATGAAATAGACAAAAATGTGACAGTAAAATCCAATTCAGAACAAGAAATGTTAAACAGGTTTCTGAAAATGACCAAGATGCTTCAGTGTTCATCCACAGGTGATTGTTCGTTTAATACCCACGCGTCTCAGGAAATGAATCAACACATGAACACATAAGCATCGATCAATACCCTTTATTGTGCCCTTGAAGTGACTCAAACAGGGGCACACAGACACAAAAATAACGTATAATATCGTTATAAATCACCGTAAATCTGCTACAGAGCTCCTAATAAAGAGGCTGAAAATGCCTTAAAGTGCAATAATGTAAAAAGAAGTATACGGTGAATGTTCTGAAAAGCACAAGAATGCATGAAATGTGATTAAATGTGATTAAACTCACCTTAAGCCGACGTTCAACTCACCACTGAGCAGCAACAGCGGCACTAGAAAGACACTAAATGAGGTTAACACCATAAAGAAAATCACAGTACACAGACAGACTATAATACTCTGTGCAAGCACTGTTCTGCAGGAGCAAATACCATAATGTTGTTAATTTTCTACCAGGCGTGTGTCACATATCTCTGCAGGAACATTACAGGTCGTTTGTGTTGTTTTCTAAAATGTCACAAAATAGTCTCAATTTCCCAAAGCGGACGGCGACGTCTTCAAATGTCTTGTTTTCTCTGAGCAACGCTCCAGAAACCAAAGACAGTCACTTCACTGTTATACAAGACAAAAAAAGCAGTAAGTCCTCATTATTTAGGAGCTGAGACCTGCGAATGTGTGATATTATTGCTAGAAAAATGACTGAAATGAATTGGTTATCGCAATAATTGGGGATTTATTTTATGACGATGCACTTATCATTTCAGATCTACAAGAATGTGACGGTAAGGTCATCATTGAGCAACACAAAGGCTTTCTCAGAGCACAAATGGGGCATAAAATGATGCAGTAGGTGAACAGAAAAACCTTAAAGTGACAGTCAAGTTCCAACCAAGGGTCACAAAGTCACGAAAAGTCACTCTTGTAGTGATTGTTGGTGCAGAATGAAGCGTGTGAGAGCCTCTCTAGTGGATTTGATTTGATTTCTGTGAGGATTTCTTCTGTGGTGTAAAACAGGAAGCAATAGATGCAACGAGGCAAAGCCAAAGTGTGGGATTGTTCTAAAAAGGGCTTTGTCTTCCAAACTGGGATGGAAGATTGAAACAAAAACAGCTCCTGTGTGCGTCTTCCTTCCTACAAATTTTTGAATCTTGATAAAGAGCAGGAGGCGGTGCCACCGCGACGCATGATTCAGGAAGAGCTTACGTCTGGGTGTGCGTGTGTGTCCACTTCCTGTATGAGGTGTCACAAGGGCTGCATGGAGAAATGGTTGTGTGTGTGTGTGTGTGTGTGTGTGTGTGTGTGTGTGTGTGTGTGTGTGTGTGTGTGTGTGTGTGTGTGTGTGTGTGTGTGTGTGTGTGTGTGTGTGTGTGTGTGTGTGTCACTCTGTAGGCAGATTGTGAACAATCAAACTTGATTCACGCTCAAACGCAAAAATGCACTGAGTCACAGCCAGCTTCTCTTTTCTCTCTCGCCTCCTGACAGGCTCGTACCTGCTCGCTGCTTTTCTCTCTTCTCACCTCACTTTCAGCCGGACAGGAACGTGTCGATGCGACCGACCTTTGACCCATGCGTTACACCTCTGAGCCGTTTGACGCCCGGCGACGGCTCTGATAGCTGAGCGTAAGCTGTCGTACCAGCTTTTTTCTAGGCCACCGTGGGACAAAAAAACCACTCACACACACACAAAGGAATGAGCGGGGAAGTTGTGGAATGAGAAAGAGATGCTTCTGTGAGATATTTGCCCCGAAGACAAGATCATTCAAGGCATGCACACGCACAAAGAGTAGACAGGGGCTGCACTTGTCTGGTGAAATGTGGAAGCAAACATGAGTGTAGATCAAGATGGCTGCAGCAGTGAATCTGCACTCTGCAGGCTTATATTTCAGAAAAGCTCGGTGGAAATGCTAGAATTAACTAACTAATGGTTATTGCCATTATCGATTAATTATTCTGTTTTAGAAAATAATAGAATGTCCTTTATAATTTCCCAGAGCGCAAGGCGACGCTTTGAAATAGCTTGTTTTTCATCCGACCAACAGTCCAAAACTGTAAGACATTCAGTTTGATTTCATACATGACAGAAAAGATCATCAAATCTTTACATTTGAGAAGGTGGAACCAGAAATTTTCCTTTTTCACTTGAAGAAAGCCAGTGTTATTCCCGAATCTTTGTACTCATTCGTCCATGTATCCCCTGAAAGTCTTACCGCTGTAATCGTTCCTCTTATCTTTCCTTGAAGTGCAGAACGGATCGCTGGTATCGACAGTCTACTAATGGCCAGCAGAGGGCGACCTCAGTGCTCAGATTGTATAGAAGTCTATGAGAAACTGACCCCACTTCTCTCTCTTTTATTATTATTCAGTAAACAGTTTTCTAATGAGTTTATGGTCTCAATCTTTAGTTTCAAGTCTTCCTCAAACCAGCACGACGTTCATTTCATAAGTTATGTTCCCATTTGGAGTGAAATAGACGGTAAAGCAGGGTTCGCTTTCGGCCATGGCTACCTCGTGACTGACAGTTTGCTATCATGGTGTGTCCTCGTGTTCTCATATCCAATCAAGATAGAGGGATAGCAATGCCCATCCGGCTCCACCCTGTCGTCCAAATATGGTCCCGTCCGCCTCCAAAAAACCAAGATGGCGATGACCACAATGCCAGACTTGAGCCTTCAAAACAGTAGTCCACAAACCAATGGGTGAAAGTCATGCCGGGTTTACGCTTGGTCCAATTAGGGATGAAGTTGTTGCCTTCAGCCAACCGAGTCACTCCATGGCAACATTATACTTCCTGTTTACGTTATGTTCCCCAAAATCCCGACACTATGAGAACCGTGGTTCCAAAACTTAGATTAAACATGATTATCACCAAAATCGAAGCAGAAGTGTCACGATAAGTCGATTAATTGATCAAAAGAAAGAATATTAATCAGCAATTATTTTGATAATCGTTAATCGTTTCACACTGACAGTCTGTTCTATCCACTCACACACAGATATCTGCCCTGTGGACATGCAGGCAGTTAGTTCTCGGGGGTTTGCGAGGGGTTTTGGGCGTCACAGCGGCCTCAGTTTTGTCTGAGGGTGTCCCACAATGTGATGAGAGGCGGTCTGCAGGTTTTTATTCAGGGATCAGACTCTGCAGACAAACAGCTCTCCTCCTCTTCCTCTCCATCTACAGCCCTGTCCTCTCCATCACCTTCCATCTCTGCATCTTTCTCTCCTTCTCATCATAATCCATCACACTTCCTGTCTGCCTCCCATCTCCTCTGCTCACTCTCCCCCCTTTTCCCCTCTCTCGTCTCTCTTTCATCCCGCTGTGCAGATTTCAGGCTTATCCTCCCGGTGCAGCACTTAACGGCAAAGTAAATAATCACCATAATCGCTTTTATTGTTATTATTGTTTTTGTCAAGCAGTAGTATCAGTGTCTGAATCACAGCTGTTGTTCCAGCAGGGAAGCCGGACAGGCTGCTGATCTGCCTTACGTAAGGCTAATTCATATCTGGTGTTTTTGTTTTTCCTTTTCGGCCGAGCAGACGAGGTGGAACCGGTCGGAGTTTGGTGGCCCTGCTGATAAATCTGATAAATCTCACGCTGTGACCGTCTGGGGACTTTTTTTTTTTCTTCCATGTTTTAATTATTTGAACTCTGGTTTTATTCTTTCGTCACAGGAAGCAGGAGGAGGATGATGAGATGTTTTTTTTTTTAAATAAAAGACTCGTTCTCGTTGACCGGCGCACTTCACCTCTGAATGTTTGGTGGCACGAAATGAAGGTGTAGGCAGCAGAAGTCCTTGACGTGACAAAAGACGGAGTCTTCACAGCCCTGCTCTGCGCCGTCGACATGCAGCACAGAGTGGCTGATTGCTATGCGGCGCTAAAAGAGAACTGGGTTGCAACATTTGCTATCTTGCTTAAGGTGCAACTGATAACAGGTTATGTTTGAAAGGAAGCTGCTGATACCTGATAACTGCATTCTTTACAGCTGTAACGTTGTAAAGAGAACTGCTGCAATGTAAAAGGGACGAAAAACGTTGCCACAGTTACCAGAAAGATTATATTCTTTCAAATTTACACATATGTATGAAACACGTCGACCCAAAATCCACCTCAGGTGTTCAGCTGATTTGCCGTCCGGTCACTGTCACCCAGCATGAGAGGATGTTAATTTCTGTGTCCTGCAGTATCTGCATTCATTATGTTCTCTACTCATTTATTTTTAATGTTTTTTCCTTTAATTCATCACCGCTCTATATTCCTTCCTCAGTTGCATGTGCTCTCCTGTGGGAACATCTTGTATATTCCACTTTTTTTTTTCACCTAAAAGATAGAGGCATGAGATGGTTAGCTTAGATTTGCTTAAAGACTGGAAACGGGGGGGATACAGCTGTCCTGGCTCTGTCCAGAAGTAAAAACATCCAGCCAACCAGCACCTCTAAAGCTCAGTAATTAACATGGATTTCATTTGTTTAATCCGTAACTGGAACAACAACAGTTTTGCACTTTGAAAAGTCTCTGCATTGGTGCAAAATCAGCTTTGTGACGCTGTAGCTCCGAGCTCCTCCATGTGCTGTTACACAGCTGTAAAATCTATTTTACAACAAAAATAAAAATAAAAGTCCTCACTGATGATTGACCTGTGTGACACATGCATGGACAGTGAGTATTTTCAGCGATGTGGAGGTGTTTTCATGTACGACAGCGGGCTGATCATGTTTCAACCTGAAGCAGTGACGTTGCGGCCGCCTGGCAGCATCGTGCAGGGAGCGGGGGCTAATTACCATGACGCCACCGGTGTGTGTGCGCATCAGGTGTGCGCTAATGCGTGACGTCTGCCTCTTTGTGTCTGATTACAGGACGCGCATCACGATCCTGAGGACTCGGTGGGCGAGGACGACTCGATGCCCGTCTGCGCCGTAAGTCCACCTCCCGTTCTTGGTTTTATGCTCACATCACACAGAGAGGAGGCTCCAGATTGTGTTTGGAGGTTTCTGTTAGTCCTGCTTGACATTTAGTGGGCTTCAGTTGTAAACACAGCGAGCGCTCTGTTTGTACTGACAACAGTGTAACACTCTGAACCCAGTGATGGCAGCTGTCTGTGTGTGTGTGTGTGTCTGTCTGTCTGTGTGTGCGTGTGTGTGTGTGTGTGTGTCTGTGTGTCTTTGTGTCTTTGTGTGTGTGTTTTGCTGTCATGAGTTTGACTGGCTGCTATTGATGTGTAAACAGCCCTTCCGGTCATTTGTACATTCACACGTTTGCGACCTTGTGCGTGTGTGTGTGTGTGTATTTCTACAGCTATCTTTGTGAGAACCAGTTTGAGTTTTAGACCGTGGGAGTGAGGACATTTTTGGAAAATGTTGGACATTTTGACTGGTCCTCACTGTCGGACAAACCTTCAAAGGGCTGTTCTAACAGTTAGAATTAGCTTTAGCTTTAGCTTTAGGTTAGGGTTAGGTGTTTTGTTGTTTAGGGGCTGCATTATGATTGTGTGTGTGTGTGTGTGTGTGTGTTTGTGTGTGTGTGTGTGTGAGACTCCACAGAGTTTCAGTTGCATTCACACAAAGCTCGGTTTTGCTTTTCGATAATATATCCACTGTTTGAGAAAACTGACGCCTACTCCTGCAGGATAATTGCTGGTATGAAAGTGAAGCATAGTGGAGCTCACTATTATGAGTCGTGAGTCATCTTGAAGCAAAAAAATCCTCCCTCAGATCCTCCGCTCTGCTCGATATCATCATTTATTTGTGATGCTCATCACATTCCAGGAGTTCTGTCTGGATTAGACGTTGTTATTTACTCTGTAAATAAGGTAAGGTAAGGTAAACCCTCTCTGCCTCAGGTTGCATCATAGGCTTCTTCCTCTGTCACTTCCTGTGTCCCAGTTTCAAACTATACACAGACTTTGTTTTGATATTGTCGTAGTTACACCGTGAAACAGTATCAAAATAAACTGCCCTGTGAAACGTGCACGGTCGGGGTGGACTCATCATACAGCGGTGCAGCAGGAGGAATGGAAAAGCTCCTCACTGAGGATAAACAGTGATGAAGGTGTGTGCTGGTGTCTCTGCAGGCCGGAGAAGGTGATTTAATTAACTCATTTACAAACGTGTTAATAAACTCACTGCTTGTAGACAAAGCATGAATCTCGGATCAACACTGTAGAACAGTAGAAGGTCAGTTCGTACCAGTTTTCTACTGTTTTCCAACATGCATTGATGCACACTGGTGTCTCTTTGTCATATTACTGGTTAGAACATAAACTATGGTTGTAAACAGCTTTTCAACAGAGACTTTGTTCCTGCTTTTTCATATGTTTTCTACCTGTATGAGATCATTTCTTTCACCTTTGACTGTTATCTTATTTGACATTAGTTGTTCTGCAGTTAGACAGTAATTTAACCTGACATTTATTACTACATGTCTTCCATCAGTTTCTGTCAGAATGAAATGGGACAGTGTCTATTTCTTTTGCATGCTTGCTGCCAAAACAGTTTATAGTGTTAGTGAGGCGATGGAGCTGTCCCATGTGATGTGTCCTGATTTCATCCTACATACCGGTTTGGATCGCTTTTATTCTTTCATAAACAACCAACATGTAACACTCCCGTCCAATCATTCACAAAACCCAAATGAAGAAAACCAAAGCAGAAGACTCAAATTCAATCGAACGCGGCACCTGGACACGCAGAGGCAAAAAGCAGAAAATGAAATAAAACAAAGTATGATTGGCGTACCACGCAAACAAGGTGCTATGCATAGAAGTACTACTTTTCTGCAGTTTGTATTATATACTAATGGTCATAGCGTGACGGTACAAACTCATTGTGCGCTAACAGGAAATGATGCGCCGCAGGACCCCTGCCAGTTAAACAAGGCAAGGTTAAGGTGAACGTTCCAAAGATTACATCCTGTTAGTGCTTCAAAGATCTGTTGATTACATGTTGCTGCTGTGATAAGCTCTTGTATTGTCTTTGTGCATTGCATTATTGGACAGTAGTGTCCATCAAGTGTCAATCCACCTGCAGCTTTGATTGTAGTGAATTTTCCGGGTTTAATACTGCAGTATGGCGTTGGCACACCACTATAAATCTATCCTACAGCTCCCAGAATGCCTTGACAACAGTCTTCAGATAACGAACGTGTTGCTCTCAGAGGTGAGCGTACGATGACTCAGCATCACGTCCGCACTGATTTGCTCAGAGTGTCTGCGGTCTGGACACGTCTGATAATCTGGTGTGGCTGTCAGACTGAACTCAGCTCAGACAGACGTCTGCACCAAATTACATTTTGATCTGGACTGATGGGTTTGTCACCACCTGCTTATCAAACCAGAAGCAGAGCAGGTGTTTGGGGGGGGGGGGGGGGTTATTTCACTGAAACATGAAGCTGCCTGATGTCTCTGTACCAGCTAATCGCTGGGCTCTCTCTTTTCCTTTTATGAGAGGACGCAGCAGAAGCAACAGTAGTTCAGTTCGACTGCAGGACGTTCATCTGTGCTGCAGCTGAACAGACTGATGGAGGGTAAATTTGGTTGATATTTGAATATTAATGGAGGCATTTGCATCACACTGAAACAGAAAATTGGTATGCAATGGACTGTGTCGACGAGCAGCTTGTGTCTGGAGTCAACTGACTGTGGATTTCTCCTGTTAGTCAGTATATTGGCAGTATATTTAGTATAGGTTTAGAGTTCCAGCTGTAATTAATGTTATGTTAAGATTTGTTATGATTCTGTCACTCTGTATCACAGTGATTTATTTTACAGAACCAGACATGGACAGATATGGTTCAAATAGATGAGGCGCTTCCCAACCTCACGTTACTGAAGAGTGATGTGAGGCAGTGGTTCCCAACCTGGGGGTTGGGCCCGCCCTGAGAGGTCAAATCTATTGAGTTATGAGCTCATTATTAGGAAAAAAAACATTTCTGCCACACAAAGTTATGCTTGCTTTTAGCCATGCTACCAGTGTGGCTCGACTGACGGTCGGCAGTGTTGGTTGCTCGGTGGACCGCTTTGGTCCAGACCTCAATATTTACGGTCCTCAGTTTGGAGGTCACATGCCTCCTTAGCTGGACTACACGCAGCTCATTGACAGCGTGGGGAATCACTGGTGTGCTGCACACAGTATCAAGTCAGAGTCAACAGTCCGGTGTCCACTCGAATAAAACTGAATTTGGCTTCAATTTTACTTAGATGGTCTTTCAAGCTGTGTGTGTGCGTGCGCATGCGTGTGTGCGTGCGTGTGTGTGCTCGCTTGCAGGCAGGGCAGCTGCACGCATCGATTTTTAAATGCAGAGGAGATGGTTTATAGATCTACTGTCTGAGAAGAGCTGAGCAGTCATTACCTCACTCTCCAGAGTCTGCAGCGCACACACACACACACACACACACACACTCACACACACAATCACACACACACACAAACACACACACAAACACACACACACACACACACACAGACGCGCTCTAAGGCTAGAAGCTAGAGGTAAAAATGGTATGAACGTCACAGTGTGTGTGTGAGGATGAATATATTACAAAGCTGTTAATGAGTGAGTTTGACTGTTCCACTCGCTCAACTGAGTGTGAAACTTCTGTGTGTGTGTGTTTGTGTGCGTGTGTGCGCGCGTGTGTGTGTGGTCTCAGGTTAAATTGGGGTAATGAGGCAGCTTTCTGTCTCTGTCACGCTGCTGAAAGTGTTACGTATGAAGCTGACACAAGTACTAACACGTTCATTAAACGAGTTCATCGCCACAAACATTATTGACAACTTTTACTTTTGATAATCAAATCTTAGTCGTCCTTCAGTCATCAGTCTTTTTTTCAGTAAAAATGCTGAACATTAGCTCGTTCCAGTCACTCAAATGTTAAGATTCGATGCTTTTCATTGTCATACATGATTATAAACTCCATATATTTGGATAGAACAACACATTTGGCAACTACACTATGGGAAGTTATAACACACATTTCTAACTATTTAGGATCTTTTAAAGACCAAAAGATTAATCAGTTAATTGATAAAACAAAGGGAAGGCTAATTGATAATGAAATAATCACTAACCTTCACCTTAAAACCAAATCTAAATCTTTAAACTGTCTCATCGGTCCTCACAAACATACGAGTACAGCACAGCACACACTCACTTCAGTACTCATTCACAGACACACTCGCTTATGATCAAATCCTTCACGCACACACACACACACACACACACACACCCTCAGACACACTCACACATCATCACAGCTATTTCGGATATGACAGCAAGACGGCAACACACTCATTTTCACACTGACTCCACTGCTCCAATGTTGAGTCAGTGTACACACGAGCACACATGCACACACACACACACACACAGACACAGATGCCCCCAGCGAGGCAGAAAATGTTTTCCAGACAGCGTGATGAACATTGCTGCTCTCTGAGGGACCAACTAACATCTGCTGCCATCTGCTGCTGCTCAGCTGTGCGTGTGTGCGTGTGTGCGTGTGTGCGTGTGTGTGTGTGTGTGTGTTGGACAGACAGTATCATGTTTGGGCCCAGGATGAGGTCATTTATTCACTGTGGGAGAGACTCAATGACCGCCGACTCTTAACCCCAACACACACACACACACACACACACACACACACACACACACACACACACACACACACACACACACGTGCACCGGTGTATGGCTATATACACATATTTGTGTGTATATTGTGGCTTTAGATGATTTCATGTACTTCTTATGTTTTACAAAGTGCAGCCTGACGGGTCGTGGTGATTATGTTTAGTTTAGTCTGCGTCCTGTTTCAGATGTCCTTGTTAGTTTTTCAGTCATTAAATATGAGCTGTATTCTGATGATGAAATGACTCTGACTCAAATCTCCTGAAGCTGGTGAACAGCTACTCAATATAAATGATTCTGCAGCTGTAAGTTTAATCTGAAGCTGATTTTGGGGCGTCATTTGGGAGAAATCTGATTACATTTTAGGACCAGAATGAATAAATATTTTTCATTTAGTCAAACAAAAAGGTGTCAGCTCAACGTGTTACCTTCTGGAAGCTGGAACCAGAGCCTGTTATGCATTTTTAATTGATAAATGGTTAGGGCTACCTGGCCTTACCTGAAATAAAAACCGCCTCTGTATTTCATTAACCGACTAATTCTTTCAGCGTCACAATGTTGAGTGAACAACAGGTTTTCCGGGTTAAAAACATTAAAATCCAAATCGTATGTGAATGGCAGACCAGTGAGTAGTGAGCTGATGTATGAGTGTCAGTCTTCTGTGCAGCCTGACTGACATGAATCAACAGAAACCCATCCTGCGGCTGTTTCTGAGCCACAGATGAGTGCGTTTGAGCCTCACTGATTCGTCTCTTTGACTTCGGCTCGCTGTGCGAAGCAGCACTTTGTACGACAGCGGGACGAGCTGAACATCTGGAGGAAGCGCTGGTCGTGGTTTCTGGTCGACCTGAAAAGTTCAAAAAGAAAACACGTCCTGCGTCAGACGGACTGATTCCGTGTGCGTGTGAACTCGGCGCCGCGTCTCTCGGTCCACGTTGCCTTTCCATCGCTGAGTTGACACTGCTGAAACTGAATGACTCGCCCTGACAATTTCAACATCATGCCGCCTTCAGGTGCTTGTCACTGTTACTTAAATAACGAGTGGAGCTTTTTTTCCTTTAATTAATCCAGGCACATGACCTCAGTTCTGCCCAGCGTAAATGTGATCCGATCCGTTGGCCTCCTTTAGCTCCAGTGGAGCAGCTGAGTGCTTTGCTCAAAGGAACTAACCCTCAAACTGTCTGTGAGGGATTGAACCGGCAGCCTTTAGACACACGATCACCTTGCTAGCCTTTAGGCCACAGCTGCTGCATTAGCATAAACCAGGAGGACTGTATCAGGGACGTCGTGGATTTTCTGTGATCCTCATGCAGAGCTGTGATGTTCATGGATGTAGTAATGTATCATAGATGTTCAGCCTGATGTTCTTCAATGAATTTACCCGTTAAAACCCACCCGCCTTTTCATGGTGGGCTGCCTTTATTAGTTCAAAAGAGCGATTTTTGCTTGTTAGACACGCATGAAGAATGCACTTTGTCAGGTTTTATTGTTGTTGAAGTGCCAGGCTGCTTTAATGGATAACTTTCGTTTTTTACAACCTGGACTTTATTTGTAGCATTAAATACGACCATTTACTCACCCAGACAACTTTGGTGGCATTTGGAGTCGTTTTGAAGAAATTAGCCACAGAAGAGCGGCGCGTATATCCGTATAATGCGAGTACTCGGGGCACCCGTGTGCAGCCTCTATAAACGCATAATCTGCGGCGAAACTCGTTCATATTCCAATATTTTGTTATGATATGCTGGTGCTATTCCCCTCTGAGCCCGTGGTGGCATGTTATCAACATCCAGTGTCTCTAGACAACTACTTCTGACGTGGATGACGTCATTTTCGAGCGCCGCACGCTTCAAGCAACCAGCCACAACACGGCTAACTCTGCGGCGGTCGGCTAGTTTAGCTGTAGTTTGCGACTGTTATTTTTCACAAAATGGATGAATACTTTTCCGACTCTGAGGTGGTGGACGATGACTTTGTTTACGATGGACGTCCTTACCGTTTTGAGTCAGATAACACGAACGAGGAGCTCGTTGAAAGGAGGACGCGGAGGCAGAGAGAGGAACAGCTGGCCAAACAACAACAAACGGCTGCGCGTCCACGAGTAGACGGTAACTGGTGGCGTTCTTGTGGACAATGTTCATCGATTGTCCACAAGATGTTGATAACATGCCACCACGGGCTCAGAGGGGAATAGCACCAGCATATCATGACAAAATATTGGAATATGAACGAGTTTCGCCGCAGATTATGCGTTTATAGAGGCTACGCATGGGTGCCCCGATTACTCGCATTATACGGATATACGCGCCGCTCTTCTGTGGCTAATTTCTTCAAAACGACTCCAAATGCCATCAAAGTTGTCTGGGGGAGTAAATGGTCGTATTTAATGCTACATATAAAGTCCAGGTTGTAAAAACTGAAAGTTATCCTTTAAAGGATAATATAAATTATACACTCTGCTCTGCATTGCAGCTGGATTATTTTACAGTCGGGCGTTCTTTTGGAAAATGACCACAGTGACATGAAAAGTCAAGGATCTAATCTATCAGTGCATTTATTACATGTTCATATTCATGTATTAGCAGCAGGGGGGATCTACATAATGGCAGCGTCCTGCTGGCAGAGCAGTGAGTGATTAAAGTAAGCTTTACCTTTGATAGTAGCGCTGGTGTTTGTGGCTCAGCTGAGATGAATCTGCCACTTTATGTAATTGCTGCTCTGTCCCTGCAGGTTCTGGTCCAGACTGCCTCAGTTCATGACTGAGAGTCAGCAGCTGATCTGAGCTGTATTTTCTAAATGCGTGACGCAGGGCTGCAGCTGAAGATAGCAGACCGATTTGAGTCGGAGAATGTGTGGATTTTCTCATGATGAATGAGCCAGTGGCAACAGTCCGAAACACGAAGACGTTGAGTTGATGATGTAAAATGATCACATCTGAGACGCGGAAAGAGTCTGGATGTCTGTTTGTGCTAGCTCAAGTGGGCTAATGTAATGTAAAGTCAGTGGTAAATACTCACACACACACACACACACACACGCTGCAGCTGCAAACCCATGGTATAATGAAGTCTGACACAGTATGTGGACCTCATTTCCTTTTTTCAGACTATTTTTCCTGACAGATACTAAAGGACCACTAAATTATTCATTGTTCCCCAAGAGAAAGGCCTTTATCACAAGAGTGAAAATGTCATGAATTTTCTTATTAGAGAAGTCATTTTTAAAATTCCATCAATCATTGCACGACGTCCCAGGTGTGTGTGTATGTGTGCGTGTGCGTGTGCGTGTGCACACGTAGTGCTTGCTGGCAGATGGTGTTTAATCTTCTCTGGCCATCTGGACTGACTTTCTCTGGCGTCTTTTAAACGCCCACACACACAAACACATGGCACCCTACTCTCTTATTCAACATGCTCAGGTGTGTGTGTGTGTGAGAGAGAGAGAGCAGGATCAGATAGATGAGACATTCCTCGGAAACAACTCATCCACTTACGGTCTGAACGGTCGCAACCTCTGAACTTGGAGACTGTGAGGGTGTGTGTGTGTGGGGGGGGGTGTGTGTTTGTGTGTGTGTGGGTGTGTGTGTGTTAAAGTCCAGACAAGGGCAGAAAAACAAAGCAAGTCAGTTTGGGACGTTTTGTTAGTTCTCGTTTTGTAAAAGGAGCTATTTTAGCGTTGTGTTCGGCACTTAGCGGTTATTTGTATGCATCTGTGGTCGTCTTTCTGTGTGTGTGTGTTCGAGAGGGCGAGAGGAAGTGTGTGCGCTCAGGCCTGAACACCTAAAATGGAAACTTCCGCCCCACCCACGCTGGCTAGAGTGGTTATTGATGGATGCAGAGAGAGCGAGAGAAAGAGGAAATATTGATTGATAGGAAGAGGCATGAAGCGAGGGAGGGTGCGTGCGTGTGCGCGTGTGTGTATTCATGTATATTAGAGAGAGGAAGCAGATTATAAGTGAGCAAGAGAAAGAAGAGTTTCACATCCTCCCAGTTTGGCTTCTGTCAGGATCAGTTGGTACATTCCTCTGTGTGTGTGTGCGTGTGTGTGTGTGCGTGTGTGTGTGTGCGTGTGTGTGTGTGCGTGTGTGTGTGTGAGACAGAGAGAGAGAGAGAGAGAGAGAGATAGCTCCGGACCTCGGCGTCTCTGTTGTGAACGAGGCATTGTGGGTATTGCCATTGTGAGGTCATGGGGTGATGATGTAATCTGTGTAACGCGGCGCCGCTTTTCCTGAACGAGGTTCTCTCTCCAGGAACAGACCAATCACAGAGCAACAACAACAACACACACACACACACACACACACACACACACACACACACAGACTGATACACTTTCACGACATTGCTTGTGAGGACTTATTTTCTGACCCCTGAATCCTCAACTAAAGTTAAACTAAACTACTACTGATACTAAAATTTCCTTTATCTATTTTCATTATTGATTAGACTGTTAAGATTTTTTATGATTCGTCAGTTTTTGATTTACCCTTAAAAGGTCAAAGATAAGGACAAAAGCCCATCAGAAGTTACCAAATTCCATGCACATATACGTTAGGTTAATGGCTTCCCCAACTGGAAGGAATAAATTCCCACTCTGCAGGAAACAAGCAGAAACAAGTTTATCATCCCATTAATTGAACAGAAAACTAATCAGCAAGCTCTTTTCATGACAGATTAATCGTGTCTGTCATTGTTCAGGCAAAACTTACAGCTTCTCCAGTGTGAGGATTTGCTCCTTTTTCCTGTAAGATGAATTTATTTGGCTTCCGTCTGCTGCTCGGTCAAAACGAGACATTTGAAGACATCTGCTTGGCCTCTGGATTATTGCCACGGGGATTTTTTCACAATTTTTTTTCTCGTAACATTTCATAGACTAAACAATCATTGTTTCCACTGATAGACTCTGTAGTCATAGCAACACATGAAGCGAAGGAAGGCGTTTCAGAAAATATATTTTGGTGTGATTAGAGTGGGGGGTTCCCTAACTTCATTGCACCAGGACTCATTATTTGTATCGATGTGGTGCTGCAGACCTGGACGGAGGGGGGGGGCGCGACTGAAACTAAAATATTCAGATGTCAGAACACGGCGTTTGTTTTTGTTTTTTACTCTGAAGTTTAGCTGCAACAGAAATAGGGACACAACACACTGATTGAGCTGCTGAAGGACTGATGAGCCTGTGATGCTTAAAATCAGCGTCCTGTTGTTGTAGCCTGATAAGAAGAAATGAACGATGCAGGACATGTGGTGATAAAGTGAAAGAAAAATAACTAATGTGTAATCGTGTGATACGAGCAGTCAAACAGCATCGACACTTAAATATAACCAGCGAGGAAACACGCCGGAAACTGTCCTTCACACTGGAAAGTCTAAAAAAAACTAGCGGCTGTGGCTAATTTAAGCCTCACATGTATGTTTAGAAACACACACACACACACACACACACACACACACACACACACACACTTGAACATGTGTGTGCTGGGAGAGAGTTAGGGAGTTTCCTCTGGACTCTCAGGGAGGAGGAGGAGGAGGAGGAGGGCGATGAAGAGGAGGGGGAGGGGAGTTTCCCTATATGTCAGTGAGAGGGATGAATGAGAGGAAGATGCAGGATAGAGAGGGGGGAGAGAGACCCTCCCCCACTTCAATGTCTACCTGACCCGAGCTGGAATTTAGCGTGGGGACTCTAAACCAACGTTTCGTCGAATTCCATCTATCCTCCTCTTCATCCTCCTCCTCCTCCTCCTCTCTCTCTCTCCTGTGGAATTTCATGTCTGACGCTCCCTGGTCTTCCCCCTCGTCTCAGGATCAGCACTCACACATGTCATCCTTTTATTTTTATATTTTCACCTCTTCTTTATCCTTCCTCTCCTCTTTTCTAGTTTCCTCCTTTCCTTTCTTCCCCTCTTCCTCACCTCTCCTGTTCTTTTCTTTCTCTCCTCCCTTCCTCTTTTATTTTATCTTCTCCTTCCCTCTCCTTCCCTCCTCACCTTTCACTGTGTTTTGTTTACTTTTCCCTCCTCTCAGTTCCTTTCCTTTCCTTTGCTCTCCCTCTTTTCCCTCCTCTGTTCTTTTATTTTCATTTCCTCTCCTCTCTTCTGTCTTCCCTTCCCTTTGCTCCCTCTCCTCTATCTATCCCCTCTATCTTCTAATCTCCTCTCCCCTCTCTTTCCTTTCCTTTGATTGTCTTTCCTTTTTTCTTTCCTCTACTCGATCCATTCCTTCCTTTTCTCCTCCTCTGCATTTCTTTTCTTTCATCTCCTCTTGTCTCCATGTCTTTCCTGTCCTTTATTTTCTTTTCCTTTGCACTCCTCTCATTTCCTCTCTTTTATTGTTCTTCCCTCTCCTCTTTGTTCACCCTGTCCTCTCCTCTCATCTTTCCTTTCCTCTCCTCTCCTTCAGTTTTCTCTTCTGTCCTTCTCTCTCTTCTCTATTGCTTTCCTCTCCTCTGTCTTTTCTCCTCCTTTTTTCCTTTAATTTCCTCTCCTCTTTAGTGGGATTTGCTAAGTTTTTTTTGTTTAATTGTGATTTCTCGTCAGAATGTGATTTTTATCACATAATACAAGCATGTTGATTAGAGAGATGATGCATTAACAGACCTGTGGGAAATCACACGACTGTCGCTCACAGGCTCCTGAGTCATTTATCACACGATGCTTCATGCAAACACGAACAAACATGGCCGAGGAAGAAGTTGATTTAAAGTTTGTCATGTCCACCGCCTTCCGGCCTGTCTCCACGGTGACATGGGTGGTGTGGGGCTGCTGGGGGGGGGGCCTCCATGGACAGATGTGTGCCTTCCTGTGCAGATGTTGCCGGGGAAACAATGACAGGACATGCTTTAATCGCCACGATGAACAGCTGGAGGGCCTTCCTGTGTGTGTGTGTGTGTGTGTGCGTGCGTGCGTGTATGTGTTGCCCTCGGCGCTGTGCACTGCAATGAGTTTGTCAGTTAATCGCTTTGAGAGGCGTTGTGACAGGCGAGGAGCACGATGAAGACACTTTTATTTCACATTAGGAACCGGCAATTCCAGGTACGATTTACATGCACACACAAACAGATCACACACACACACACACACACATTATGCAGAGACGCGGGCTGTTATCACAGATTGTCGTTTGCAGGCTGGCGGCGTTTCGTTGGTTGTGATTCAGGCAGACCGTTTGCCGTTCTCATGCTCTCAGTCTGGTCATATTGTTCTTGGTGCCTCTGTGTGTGTTTCAGGTCTAGTGTCTCTTTTCCTATCTATTCAAGAGCGTGGCCTTTCAATTTGACTGCATGACTCGGCGATTCAGCGTTCAGAGTTTGCAATGCTTTCCCTCGAAAGCCCGCCCTCACCTCTGCTTGTGCTCAGACGGTATGCTTGCACTCGTCTTCTGCTGCTCGCACAGATTTCCTGCGCTCCAGCTTCAGTCTTTCTCCTCACACTCAGGTGCGCTCGTCAGACGTCTGCTCTCATATTTCTCCTCTGCTCTTGGTTTAAGATAGGAAACATGCCTCATAGAGGTAGCTGGCGGGATGTTGAGGGCAGACATGTGACTGTGCTTTGGTGATAGAGTGAATTAATCTTGTTTTGGCCCTTTAAACCCCAAAAGGGTTTTTGCTCACTACACACCTTTGCTATAGGCAATATCATCAGAAATATCATCTGTTAGCATGTAAGCGATATTTTACACGTTCAGAGACAGTTTTAGTGATTCAAAACAAATGTTATGCAACTTGAAATTCAAAGTTTTGCCCAAGAAATAATTTAGATGAGGTGGTTAGACAGTCAGACCCCGATGCATCTCTTCTCATCATCACTGTAGAGCTTGAATGTGTCTGTCAGTCATCAGTTTGTTGAAAATGTATATGGAATTATTTTGATGGGATGAGCAGTGATATACAAAACAATTAATTGATTTGTTGAAAATGATTGGTAGTTGCGGCCTCAGATGACAGTCCTAACGACAGACACACTAATGACATATATGGTGGCTGTTGTTTATTCTTGAACATTATAACTGTTTTAGTCAGTAAAAATGCAGTTATTTTCCTGATAGCGGGGGTGTTTTGAGGCCTAGCTAAGCTATAAAATACCTGGAGAACCTGGATTTTCTTTTTACCTGTATATATATATATATATATATGGATATATATATATATATATATATATATATAGGGATATATATATATATATATATATATATAGGGATATATATATATATATAGGGATATATATATATATATATATATATATATATATATACACATATAGGGATAAATGAAGTACCAGTTTGATTGAGTGTAAGAGCCATGCTGATAGTTTAACAGTTGATATTGTTTGTCCAAAGGAGATGGATGATAAATACAAACAAAAGCAGGCAGGGCGACACCCTGTTACAGAAGGTTTCAGTTGTGTACTGTGCTGTGAGTATTTGACCTGTTTTGTTCTTACTGAAGTATGTCTAATCTATGAACACATATCCCAGTTTTTCTTATTTGTGTCTTAGCTGTCCATGAGAGTCATAGCTTTAGCATCCTGTGGGTGGAACAGTAGGTGGTAAAATTTTAATGTACTGAAAATGTAAAACAACAAAAGAAGAAGCTGCTCATGAGTTTTGGAGCTCCTGTTTTTCCGTATGTAACTTTCCCCTCAGGATAGATGTGATGTGATATTAGTGTTTCCCACAGGGTTCCCATCATGCTTTTGGTGATGTAAACGAAAAGGCGAATGTTGCCATGGAGTCAGGGCTGCACCTGAGACTTGTTTTATTTGATTGTTTGTGTGTAAGTAAATCTGCACCAGGAACAGCGACGCTGCATTAGCTATGATCAGTCCCTGTTTAACCTGTCGAGACAACAATCACCTGGATTTCCTTCGATGCTGAAGAAAATGTCCGACCTTTGGTGATCCTGAGGAAGATGTAAGTTAGGGCTGCACATTGTATTGTTTCAGCATCAGCATCGCGATGTGCACACGTACAGTCACATTGCACGGCGCACTGGGAGGGGTGGCAGAGGGCCCAAGTAAGTGTGGGAGAAGAAGATTTTTAAAGTACCCAAATGATGAAAATTCAGATTGTTAGTTGTATTTGTGTGCATGAGTAACACGCTGCATGCATCTGGTGAAATTTCCTGTATTGTTTCACATCACAATATATTAAAAAATACCGTGCAGCCCGAATGTAAGTGTGCTTTCTCTGCAGAGTTGTGCACATTTGCCCCCAATACTAAAATCCGGGTGTGGATTCTACCATTTCTTTGCTGTAATATTTCCTAATTTTCCTAGTTATGTCTCTGCATAGTGAGAAGTGCGGCGACTTCTGCAGAAATGATTTGAAATGTGGTTTAAAGGGAGCGAGTGATCATTTATTGCTTTCCCCTGTAGTGCAGTGATGGCTTGCACTCTCACATGTTGCATATTTGTGTGTGTGTGAGATGTAATTAAGAGGCTCCCTCGTCCTGATCAGACAGGCTCGATTGGCAACAGATGAAGCGCTTTGATTTGCACTAATGAGGGGAGAGAGAGGGGGGAGGACACAGAGAGCGGGAAGAGAGGAAGGAGTGAAGACAGAGAGGTAGAGCGAGGTAGAGACCGACAGGAAGATGGAAAAAAGAGAGAGGGTGGACGGACAAGCCCGCAGACAGGGGCTGTACTGTCCAACAGATCACAGCGAGGGCTGTTTGTGTGTGTATGTGTGTGTTTTATGGACAGATTACCATGGTAACTTGGTTGGCATGGCGACAAAGTTTTCTCGTCTCCGAGCTGTCCCCCGTCCTCATACCTCCCTCTCTATCCCTGTCTCACTTTCTTTTACTCTCTTGGCCCTTTACCATCTCTCTGTCTCTCTCTCTCTCCCCCACTCTCTCTCTCTCTCTCTTTCTCTCTCTGTCTCTGTCTCTCTCTCTCCCTCTCTCTCTCTTTCTCTCTCTCTCTCTGTCTCTCTCTCTCTCTGTCTCTCTCTGTCTCTTTCTCTCTCTCTTTTCTCTCTCTCTCTGTCTCTCTCTCTCTCTTTCTCTCTCTGTCTCTCTCTCTGTCTCTCTCTCTCTCCCTCTCTTTCTCTTTCCCTGTCTCTCTCTCTCTCTCTCTGTCTGTCTCTCTTTCTCTTTCCCTGTCTCTCTCTGTCTCTCTCTCTGTCTCTCTCTCTTCCTCTCTCTCTTTCCCTGTCTCTCTCTCTCTCTCCCTCTCTCTCTTTCTCTCTCTCTCTTTCTCTCTGTGCCCCCCCTCTCTCTCTCAGCTGATGTCTCTCGCCCTGTCCCTTTCTGTCTCTCTCTCTCTCTCTCTTTCTGTGCCCCCCTCTCCCCCTCTCTCTCTCCCTCTCTGTTTCTCTCCCTCTCTCTCTCAGCTGATGTCTCTCGCCCTGTCCCTCTCTCTGTCTGTCGTGGACGATCCACTGGTCCTGGGAAGTTTTCCTTTCATGATTTCCTCATTGTGTCACATTGAGTCACCTGGATAATTTAAACTCACTGTAGTTTTGGGGGTTGGAGATATTGATCAAATGGATTTCTGTATCAGCATTAACAACAGTATCACAACATCTCCTGCACTTAACAAAATTTAGAAATAGTCTATATTTCCTGGGCACAGTGACACCCACCTACAAGTTTTTTGACTTGTCGCCAGAAGAAAACGAAAGAAAAGAGAGTATTAAAAAAACAAAAACAAAAATTATATGTCACTTATTCATTTCACCAATTCATTTTCCCTAAATCATAGTCTAAGTGTTGTGTCAAAGCTTTCTCTGTGTTGTCAGATATGTATTTCTGGTGTTTGTTCCTAAAAACAATCCAATTTTGAGATAATTAGTGTAAAGAATATGAACATCAACCTTACAAAAACCGACACGTATAATATATATGTTCCCAAAATCCCAGGAATGTGACAAAGGGCATGACCTCTGTGACCTAGCCAATCAGAGGCAGGAACCAGAAATTTTCTAAAACTGTTTGTTGTAGTTTGGAACGAAACCTGAAAATTAAACAAATGTCAGTCTCCCTACTTTATCTGTCAGACTTTGGTTTCCACAGCAGAAATAATGTCCTCCAGCTCTCTGCTCTGTCTCTGTCGTCTGAATCCCTTCAGTGTTTTTACCTCTGTGCACTTCTTGGTAGATCAGTTAACAGCAGAATGAAGGAAAAGGACACACACACACACACACACACAGTCTCAGTAGCAGCGGATGAAGGTGCGTGTGTGTGTGTGTGTGTGTGTGTGTGCAGAGCTGTGATTGAGGATCTTGTCTTGCCAGCTCCTGAATAAATGATGATGTCCTCCCTCTGCTCCTCCTCATCTATACTTAATGCCCCCTCTCTCTCTCTCTGTACTATAAAGTTTGGCCTCTGCTGTAAATCATATCCGCCTCTCTCTTCCATCTCTTATCCTCCCACATCGTCTTTCTTCTCCGGTATTTTCTTTTGGTCTGTTGTCTTTCTTCCATTAGTTCTTTCCTTAACTCCTATTTCTGTCTTATGGGATCCTGGGTAGTGTCTTCCCACCCACCTTACACCTTGAAAATAAAGAGATTCATGAATTCAAATGGAGAAATGTGTATAATCTTTGGGATAAATCTTTTGCAGATAAATCACCAGGACTACTTTATAAAAACATGTTTTTTTTGTCAGTTTCAGTTTCTCAATGGCTTTTCCAGCAAATATACTATACCATGATAAATCTATAAAAACATGCCTCATATATGTTTTATTAATGTTTATTTTTTAATATTAAACTAGTATCATAGCAATTAGGAGATGTTTGCTACACTTACATACCCAGTGAAAAGAGAAAATACATATACAGGTGTCCAAACACAAGCGATCAGTAGAAAATCTAATGATAGAAGCTAATTAAAGACACCTGATCACCCAGGCCTACGTGTCTGGTCATTCTTGACCGTTGCTGAAGTCATTAACGTCTCTGCAGGATCCACGTTGTTCTTTCTGTTCAGTGTGTGAATCAGTGGTAATCAGCTGCACTACACTTCCCAGAGATCACCTGACAGTCAGACACTGTGGGAGTCTGCGACGTCTCCGTTTGGATTTTCTGTTGATGTGGTTTGAATTTCTGTAGGTGGAGCTCTTTTCCTCTCTTCAGTCACGGCGGCTGTCGCAGCTCCTAAGAAACTGCCTGTGTGTGTGTGTGTGTGTGCGTGCGAGTGTGTGTGTGTGTGTGAGCTTATAAACTCTAATATTTAGTTGATGTGTTGAAATGTTCGTCGATCATTTTAAATACCTTCATGTAAACATTTTACTGCTGAACTCTGTGATCTTTGACAGGTGACTGTGTGTGTGTGCGTGCGTGTGTGCGTGCGTGTGTGTGTGTTTTATTTGAGTGTGTGTTTTATTTGAGACTCGAGCAAGGCCAACGGAAATGCACTTTATGCCTCTAACCTGACAAATCCTGTGTGTGTGTGCGCGTGTGCGCGTTTGTGTGTGTGTGTGCGTGCGTGCGTGTGTGTGTGTGTGTGTGTGTGTGCGTGTGTGTGTGTGTGCGTGGTGACCATCCGGCCTGTTAATTTGATTGCGTAACAGGCTTAGGGGGTGCAGATTGTCTGGAATGGCATCCCGCTTGCTCAATCCGTGATAGCTGCTGCCATGGAGAAGCTTTACACACACACACACACACACACACACACACACACACACACACACACACACACACACACACACACATTTACATTGCATTGACATTTGAACTGTTTCGTTGATGTGACACACACAGAGAGCAACAACAGGGAAAGCTTTAGATCACCAGGATTTTAAAGCAACCTACAATTTCAGTGTCTCTCTCTATCTCACACACACACACACACACACACACACACACACACACACACACACACACACACAGACTATAGGGATAAGAATACATAACAACAGTCTGGTTGGTATTATTACCAAAGTCCCACTTGCATCTATTTTTATTAGCAGAGTTAATAAGGGATATGCAGGTGACGCAGGAAATGTGGCGTCACTTTTGTCTCATTTGCTCTCTCTCTGTCTCACACACACTCTCACACACTCTCACACACTCTGACGCTTGCTATCCATCATTGCAATACATTCACTGCCAAGTACTCCTTCCTTTCCAAGGCAAACTAAATTTACCTCTCAGGTAGCTGTGTGAAGTTGTCTAAAGGAGCATGCAGAGGATTGTTCCGTTAATCTAAAATAAATGAGTAGAGCCTGGTGGCTCCTGCTTTAACTTCATGTTGTTGAGAATTAGCTGCGTGCTAAAAGGTTAACAGACTGCATTGAATCATAAGAAGCCAGCCAGTATCAATAGCCTGTGAACAAGACTGTTCTTTCATATTTGTCTGTACACACTTAAAGCCAGAATATACAGACTTTTTTTGGCTACTTGGGCGTCAGAAGAACTTCACAACAAGCTGAAAGAGACGCCCCTCTAACATAAAAAAGCCTTTTAAAGTTGCAATGGCTAATGTGTTAGCAAACGGTAGCTGTTTACACTTCCAGCAGTCACAGAGTAACATGATAATAATCCTTATAGCTCCTGAAGGTCTGTGGCTTTTAAACTGCTAAATGTTCCACCTCCTTCACCAGCTGGTGCCGGTGTGCCCTCCTGGATGGACCTATGGTAGATCAAACATCATGAACTGCCTGCACGGTGGCCCAGTGAGCAAGAAAACATGATGCCGGACCCTCTCGGCTGCCCTTCATGCTCGGAGCTGAGTTGGTCAATGTGCAAAGTATTGATTAATCAATAGTTCACCAAGAACTGGTGGTGCTCGTTGTGTGTTCGGCACAGTCCACCTTGTTTTTGTCCTCGCTGGCGTGGAAACCAGCGCACGCTGAGGGAAGGCGACAACAGGTGGAGGTAATCCAAGAAATGTCACACATCCGGTCGACGGCCCTCACTGGCATTGTGTACATTGTGTTTGCTGGGGGAGGGTGACAGGTGGAGGATTTTGGGTGGGGACTGTCTGCATCCACACTGTGTCTCTGTTGGAGTGTGTTGGACTGTTTGAGTGGGTTTCAGAGTGTTGGGTGTGTGTGTGTGTGTGTGTGTGTGTGTGTGTGTGTGTGTGTGTGTGTGTGTGTGTGTCTCTTTGGTATGTGTATGTTTAGTTTAGAGAGGAAGATCATGTAAAACAGACAAATTTCATCATTTATCAGTTAAACAAGGATCAGAGCTGAGATATTATGGAGTTAATGTACGAGTAGATGTGAATGATTAGATTTAAATAAATAAGACAATATCGTCTGCCAAGAAATTGCAAATGTTAACACGTCCTGCACCAAAAACCCATCACACATCTAAAATCTGTTTCTAGTTACAGTTGAAATCGTTAATCATATCAACGTTATGTTGTAAATGAAGTCGAGGGGTGCAGAGCCACACCATGCACTGGAAACATGGCATCAGTTCTACGTAATGAAGCTCAAATCAATTGATTAAAATTGGCCAAATATACAGTAACTGATGTTGATGGTGTTCAGAACGGATTCTAACAACATGTGATTTTAACTGTCTTAAAAAGTTTTGTATGTTTTTAATTAAAGTAAATCAACTCGTGCTGAAGCAAGTAATTAATCAGTTAGTAGACCGACAGAAAATTCACTAAAAATGAAAATATTTTGGTAAATGTGATCTAGTTTGAGCTTCTCAAATGTGAGGATTTGCTGCTTTTTTGTGTTTTATATAATTGTAAATGTAATGTTCAGATTAATTCATATTTCTGACTGGACTGATGGAAGCTGCTCTGAAACCCTGAGTGTGTGTGGGACTTCTTCTCCTCGTGGGATTCAGTCATTGGTCAGCCAGTTATGAGAGTGTGGAGGAAACGGGGATCTCCAGGACACCTGATGGAAACACTGGGTGGAAGGTTACAGCTGCATGTTACTGGAGGGGAGGGGGGGTCGGGGGAGATCCCGCTTCCCATCCCAATTTGGATCACCCCCCTCCCTCCCCTCCCCTTCCTCTGGGTATCCCCTCACACTGATTCACACTCGTTTGCCTGTCCCAGTCCAAGTCATTCGCTGCCACGCCGTTACTCCAGACAACGACTCCCAGCTTCTCAGCTCACTTCGTGATGACACACTGCCTGGCGGGGGCCAAGCCGGCGTGTGTGCGCGCCGTTACCGGCCTCGTCAGAGCGCTAAGGGGTCAGCTGAAGGCGCTCCGACGTCTTCTGCTGCTCGCCGGGACCGATGGCGACCGCCAGCGACAGGCTCAGACCCTTGACGGCGTCCGCCGGGAGCGGCCCGGGCCGTTAAACAGGAAAAGTGGGGGGACAGTTTTAGGCTGTTGTGGACCAGCACACACCAGCATGGCTGTGAGTAGTCCTGAGTGTGTGAGCTGAGCTTTGGTGCATCTGCTCGGGTCACCTCCAGGTAGTTTTTATCTTATCGCTCTCACGCTACGAGTCAGACAATGACAGATTAGTGTTCATTTAAGGTCAACAAAGCATGTTTATCTGTGCCAGCTGTTCTCATGACGGTCAAAACAAGTTAGACCGTAACTTTGTGTTACACCTCGTCCTTTGAATGTCTTTTGTAGCTTCATTCAAAAACCTTCATAGAAGCTCCAGATGTGAGCTGCTGGATATGTGATGGGAATTTCTGCTTTATCTGGAAAAGTTTGGAAGCATGGAGTCGGCGTGTGAACGGCGGTGACTTCTCAGATGAGGAGGTAGCAGAAAGGATCTCCAGCTTCATGATATTGAACTGTTTGAGTCAGATCTCAGCTCGGTGTTTATGTTTGTAGTGCTATTTCAGAAACCAGATGGCACTTCTTTTTTTTTAAACCATGAATTGCTTTATGTTTATTCTGACAAACGGCAGACTTGATCACCTTTTAATTCTGGGGATTGTGTGGGGAAAAAGTACTGCAAATTTACATGTGTTTGTGATGTAGGTAACCTACTTACAAACATTTGTCTGTGTGTGTGTGTGTGTGCGTGTGTGTGGGCAGTGGGAGGAGTTGGGGGTTACCACTACCCCTCTCTAACTCTGACGTGTCCTCAGACATTGCTGTTACTGGATTGGACTGGTTGGCACTGACAAACTGTAGGCTCAGTATATCACAAACTGTTATTCCCACCCTAACGTGACTGCGTACACTACTCCCTGTTCTTCAGAAATTCTTCATAATAAGAAAATCTCTCCGCTGACACACGCCGACTCGTGTTGATCCCCCCCCCCGTCGCAGCAGAGGTTAAAAACGCGCGCAGAGTTTATGTTAATTTGATATGATGGCTGAAATGTGTCCGTCGGGGAGGTCTGCTGCTGTGTGCAGACCAGTTTAACGACATCATACCGATTCACTCGGCTCATGAGACCTCTTAATTAGACGTGATGGTGGACAGATGATAGAAGTGTTGCAGGGCTGCTGTGCTGCGTCCTCTCCAGCTGTGTGACTGATGGATGTTCACCTCACTGGTGATGAGCGCCGTGTTTGTTTTAGTAGCTCTGCTTGTCAGTAAAGATATCAGGGTGAATGACTGCCTCATATTTATGATGGAGACAGTTTTCAAAATAAGAGAGAAGCTTGCGGGAAAGTGATGGAAATTACAACTGTGAGCGGAATAAATCCCATTTTTCTGATTTAGGTGATGTTATTGCCACAGATCACACTTCACAAAAACAGAGTCAGCGTCGCTAAAAATGGACAAAGAGAGCGAACAGGGGTCAGGAGGAGAGTCAGACGTAAAATTTCAAGCTGTCTTATTAGTTTTAACCTGATATCTTGATGAAATAAGTGTTTTTTTATTGGAACGACGCAGCCTCCAACAGAGAACAAAACAAGGAGAGTTTTCTGATCTCACCCAGCCTCTCTGCTCAGATCACTGTTCAGGACTACCTGACAGCACAGCACTTCACCTGCTTTGACAGCTTGCACACCTGAGGATGGTGACCTTTCTTACAGCCTGCACCGATTAGAAAATAATTCAGTTGATTAAAGGCTAAAGTAACTAAACATTCCCAGTAAGAGCTGCAAAGTAGACTAACAGCTTAGATTTACCACCAGTGACATTGTTCTTATTTCCTGTGTGTGTGTGTGTGTGTGTGTGTGTGTGTGTGTGTGTGTGTGTGTGTGTGTGTGTGTGTGTGTGTGTGTGTGTGTGTGTGTGTGACAGAAATGTTGTGTCATAGTCAGCGGAAGAGTTGAGCTGGAAGCTGTACTTGTGTTTGTGTTTGTGTTTGTGTGTGTGTGTGTGTGTGTTTGTGTTTTCTGTTTGTGTGTGTGTGTGTTCTGTTTGTTTGTGAGTGTGCTTGTTGGTGTGTTTCTGTGCACAGTTGAGATGGAAATAAAAGATAACAGGGACAATAACAGGTTCGAGAGGCAGGTAAAGTGTGTGTGTGGGCGCATGCAGGTGTGTACATATATGTTATTTTGTGTGTGTGTGTGTGTGTGTGTGTGTTCAGAGCACAGGTGCAGGGTTTGCAGTTTTAATCCTGTGATTAAGAGGTGCTACATGAGCATCCTGTCGCTTCGGCTCTGATTCTCCATCTGTGTTCTGACTCACACACACACACACACACACACACACACACTTGAAATGTCAACATTCTTAAACTCCGCAGCCTTTCAAACATTTCACGATCTATTTTCGCAGACAGTCGGCAGCGTCCAAGCGTTTTTGTTGGTTGATCAGCTGACCGCGGCTCTGAGCGCCGAGCTGCGTTCAGGGGCCTCGCGTTCGATCTCTTCAGTCCGGATGAGGAATCTCATTCACACGCGGCGCTGTGATGTTCCACATTTGGCGCAGATGACATGCAGTGTGAATCTCATGTTTGTGTGCATGTGTTTGGCTGTGTGATTCTTATGAAGTACTGCTGATATAATACCTGATTTTCTGCGGATGTCGGGTGTTTTATGGACGACCTGCATTCAGAAATAACACCCTTTTTTCTCCATTTAACAAAAACAAGCCAAAGCTCTGAAATGTTTCAGCACAAACGGCACAAGACAAAATAAAATGCAGTCAAATGTTTGATTTAAAACAGGAACCGTCTGATTAACGACTAATTAAACAAGATTACAGATGTACGCTTTTTGATATTCTCTACTAGAACAAATTTTCCTCTGCACCAAACAGTTTTGAGGATTGATAACCAGCCCAAGATGAGAGGATTAGGAAAGTATGACTGTCTTAAAGTACTGTACTGTACTCACTGCTATCTGAGAACTGTGAATACTAGTTGCATTTTAGTGAAAATTGTAAATGAAAACACTGCTTAAACATTGTGCCTGTAACAATCTGAATACTATCGATTATATAGTTTGTGAGATTTAATTGCATGGTCAAGAGGCAGACAGTGATCCCTCTGAGACAATAAAAGAATAATCCAGTATGTTATGTAGAACGTCCCCTCTGGCTTGGCTGTATAGTAATATAGTGCACTGCATTATACTACTTTTACTTTTCATGCTTTAAGTACATTTTACTGATAACATTTTTACAGAAGTAAAATTCTGAAGGCAAGACTTCTACTTGAAATGTAGTATTTTATAGTGACGTACTTTAACTTCAGTGAAGTGTCTGAATACTACCTCCAGCACTGCACACGCAGCCTCTCCTCCCATCTACGACCTTTTTCCCATGAGGAATAAGGAAGATAGAGAATGAGAGAGAGAGAGAGGAGCAAACCGGAGAGGAGAGGTGAGAACGGTTCACGTAAAGATAGAAAAAGCGAGGAAGTAGGAGGGAACAAGGGAGGAAAGGAGGGAGGGAGGCGAGGATTTCTCTGTGGGAGAGACAAAGTGGGAGAGAGAGGTAGAAACAGAGGGAGAGAGAGAGAGGAGGAAGTGTCAGGGACGAGCAGAAGCTGGCGTCAGCTCCATCCTGTAGCCTGGCAGTCGATGCACAGGAGCATGTTAGCGCCACAGAGCCTCAGCCGCAGTCGGGACTACAGGACCCACAATGCACTGGGACACCCGGCAGCCAACAGGTCACCCACCTGGGAACTGCAGGTAGGGAGGGAGGAGGGAGGGAAGCATTAGAAGTAAGAGAAAGGGGTGAAAGACAGAGATGGAGGTCGGACTGGGGAGCGCAGAGCAGAGAGGATGATGGGAAGGCAGGCAGAGGATGGTGACGGCAGGAAATGCAGTCTGGATGTGTTTACCTGTTTATTGCATCGATATCCTGAGTACACAAAGCAAGAGCAGCGAGGAAGCTCTAGAAAGAGTTTGACAGAGGGAGGGTGTCACTGAGCGCACACACACACACACACACACACACACACACACACACACAGTATGGTATCATTAGTCACTCAGCTACAGCAGGAAGCAGGTATCGGGGGTGGCTCCATGACAACTGTGCATTTGCGTGTGTGTCCCATTTGAGTGTGTGTGTGTGTGTCCCATTTGAGTGTGTGTGTGTGCGTTGTAATTTCCCGCTGAGCGCATGACGAACATTCGAGGAATCCTGCTCAACCTGTTGTGAATCACTGAGACGTGCAGAAGACTGGACGACAGGAAAGCATTCTCACACTGATAACAGCGCTCTTTGGGTGTTGTTTATTTTTGATTTACCTGCCCGCCAGCTTCTTTATATACTGCGTTTCCCAGAATGCTTTTCTACGAAACACCCAGCGAACATGCCTGAACTCGCTCCACTCAGTGTGATGTTTGGCGTAGCAGAGATCAACTGTCGTAGCGTTGACATACATGAGACTTAACTCCACTGTTAGTAGAGAAGAAACTTCCTCAGACCTCACCCTGTCTTGTGGCTCAGGGTCTGCATTGCATTCAGGTCCATTGAGGCTAAAAATATGTCTAGAAATTGGTCTGTCTCTGTAATGACTACATTTTTACCAGAGCATTGTGAAGTCGCCTCTCATTGGTGAATTTAAAGGCATGAACTATCAGTGATGTTAACAAAACGCTTCCTTTGCTTTCGCAAGTTGATGAAATGCTTTGTATGTGGTCAAAAGTATGCGGACACCCCTGAGTACATACTTTTTTATCTGTTTTTCCTGATGTGGGTTAGACATTGACGTCCTTATTAAGGGAAATCTTAATGCCGCAGCATGCGGTGGTATTTTAGACCAGTGGTTACCAATCAGAGAAGAGTCACAAGATAAATTTTAGGGGTCACCACATTATTAAGAGGATGGGAAAGCAGACAGGGAGGGATTTAGTTATTTGGGGCACCTAGGAAAACTCAGGCATTGTCACATCGTCATTAGTTTATTGTAAAAAATATCAATTAGAGCCACTTAAATTTAACTATTAGGGGCCCCACTTAGTTTGAGGTTTTGAAGTCCAGTTTGTGGAGCCTGAGCGTCGGAACTGAGACGCATCTGTAGAAATTTGGTTTTGCAAAAATCACATTTCATGTGTTTTTTTTACTGTCCAGAGTTTCTAATATTAGTCTGGATTTGGACTGCCAGTCTAAACCGACCATAACATCTGGATGTCCACAAACTTTTGGCCTCCTATTCTCAATTTAATGTTTTAAGGTAGATGCAACTTTCTCTGTCATGTGATTCTATATATTTATAATGCTGTCATTAGTTTTAGGTGCCAGGTATTTCCAGCACAGGCACTACGTCACTCTCCATGTTTCACTGCTGCTTCCTGTGTCGAATCTGATGCAAAGCAAATGTGTGAGATGACATCAGATTGTGTCCTTACAGCCAAATGAACCGTCCAGTTACTTTAGGCCAGTTAACTATCTGGACAGCAGAGCCGTAGGAGTTTGGATGCTGCAGCCACTCAACAGTTTATTGTTTTGATTGGTGGCCATCGTAGTATATGTACTGTTTATTCTAATGTTCTCTATATATCATGTAGAGATTTAAAAAATAGATAGCAATATATTGGCTGATGTGTGCTTTCTTACATATCTCTATTAAAACATATGTCCTAGGACTGCAACTAATGATTGATTTCACTATCAGTTAATCTGGTGATTATTTGATTAATAATCAATTCATGGTTTGGTCTATAGAATGTAAGAAAACTGTGAAAAATGTCCATCACAAGGTCCCATAGTCTGCGAGGTGACGTCTGCAAACGTCATGTTTGTCCAGTTTTCTATCATTTAAGACAAAGAAAAGCAGCAGTGAATATTCAGTGTCATCATATGAAAATAAAGTAGCACTGCTTATTGAAATTAAAAAGGAAAATCCTTGGTTTAATACAGCCAGTGGTCTAATAGGTGGCAACACATCATATCCCCAAACAGGGGCTTTTACAGAGAGATTGAAATGTGTCGTCATCCAAAAAGTTAGTGGCCAATCAGCGTTATTGATTTATCCGCCACAGACAAACGTGTAGTTTAAAGAGTGTGACGTTCAGACAGTCATGATGACCTCGACCCTGTCGTGTGTGTGTCTGTGTGTGTTACAGGATGATGTGCCAATCAAGGAGATCAGCATCACTCACCATGTGAAGGAGGGGTCCGAGAAGGCCGACCCACGACAGTTCGAGCTACGCAAAGTCCTGGGACAGGGCTCCTTCGGCAAGGTGTGTGTGTGTGTGTGTGTGTGTGTGTCTGTGTGTGTGTCTGTGTGTGTGTCTGTGTGTGTCTGTGTGTGTCTGTGTGTGACTGTGTGTGTGTGTGTGTGTCTGTGTGTGTTGATATACCTGTCATTGATTGTGTGTGAGTGGGCTTAAGTGTGTGTGAGAGTGGGCTTCTTTTCCACTCAATTCCCCATAATGTTTCCCTTGTTGTCAGTGTTTGAGAGCCCGTTGCCATGGAGACGGCAGGCTCAGGGCCCTTCAAACTCCCGCTCAGCATCATCGTCTTTATGAATGAACAATTAGCCTCCCGCTTGAGGTGTGTGTGTGTGTGTGTGTGTGTGTGTGTGTGTGTGTGTGTGTGTGTGTGTTTATTTTAATCTACATAAGTATGACCTAGAAAAAGGGGCTAACCCAAACAAACTCTGACACACACACACTAAAGATAACATGTGACATACACTACATTCAGCATGGACACACACACACACACACACACGCTCTGCCAACTTTGCAACCATTAATAGTTAGATACTACAATGAGCAATTGCACAGTACATTATACTGCTCACATACATATTACTCACATAAATACATAACAGACCGACTTAATTGTTCACTTTGTGTGTGTGTGTGTGTGTTTAGGTGTTTCTGGTGAGGAAGATCACTGGGCCAGATGCTGGTCAGCTGTACGCCATGAAAGTCCTGAAGAAAGCTACACTGAAAGGTAAAACTAGAGACCTTAACTTTCTCTACTGTGCTTCTTATTGTCATCAAACCGCATGAAAAGACCAAAACCCCCATCGACTAACAGGGACTGTGTGCATCAAAGTCTGACAGATCTTCACACTGTTGCTCTGGCTGACATGTTCCCTCATCACCATGAACACACACACTGCAGGTTATTCTGACTCAGTCGCACACACGCACACACACACACACCGGCCTGCTGCCACAAACACTCACTACAGCACCAAACGTGGATTAATCCGCTGCTGAAAATAGTCCCCAACAGATGCTCTATTTTCTCCTGTTTGTTTGATAAAAACTACAGCGAGCAGCTGTTTGAGGAAATTTACTGAACCTTTGCCTAAATAAAACTACACATTTATGAGCTGTTCTTGAAAGTTTGCATCAGACTAACACACATTGGTGGTTTTGGTCATTTCACTGAGCGAATAATTTGCTCTTAGCCCTGTTAAGCTGCAGGGCGACGTGCTGCGAGTTGGGCGGCGCTTGGTTTCGGCTTGTCCGTTTCCCAGCGCAGTACCAGGGTCTCCATTCATGTTTTATCAGCCTGGTTTGATCTGATTTGCATCGCGCTGGATGGACTCATTTGCATAAAGTTGAGGTCACTCAATCTGAACAAACCTTTTTAAGGCAGTTTTGTCTTTTAACCATCATCATCAAATACGCAGCTTTTGCGGATGGACTCTCACTTTGTAGCTACTGAATTGTCCTCGAGGGGATTTGTTGTGTTTTTTGTTTGCTCAGTCGTCATCGCCCAAAATGGAATTTCACACTTGAACATGAGACCAGCCCGAGATACACAGACCTAAAGAGGCGTATGGAGAGAGGAGGAGAAATAATTCAAATTCCCAAAGTGACTCATCTCCAGTCACACACCATCTGCTGGTGGAAAAAAGATGCAGCACTCCTTTATTTTGTCTGCGTCTCTCTTTCTCTCCTCTGAATATTTGTGTCTTGCTTTGCTTTTTTTCTGTCTTGTTTTTAAATTTGTTGTCGGTGATTTTCTTCTTCTGTCCCTGTGATTCACTTACTCATCCGCTGCCATCTGGGAGTCTCTCCAGCCAAAACAGAAACCAAATAAGGGAGGCTGTTTTTCTTTGGCTTTTCTCTAAGTGCTTTATGTGGTGATTTATGTGTTTTCCACTCTGTGTGTGTGTGTGTGTGTGTCCAGTGCGTGACCGGGTCAGGACAAAGATGGAGAGAGACATCCTGGTGGAGGTCAACCATCCCTTCATCGTCAAACTGCACTACGGTGAGTCATCCAATAACAGACGTCCGTGATGACTCACCAACTTTGCACCAGCCAATCAGATCTCATCACTCCACCTCGCAGTGGAAATGTTCAGCAAGCAGCGAACTCCTTCGATCGAATCTGAATCCATTTTCTTTGCTTCTCTCTTTTCTTCCTCAGCGTTTCAGACTGAGGGGAAGCTCTACCTGATCCTGGACTTCCTCCGAGGAGGAGATCTCTTCACGCGTCTCTCTAAGGAGGTAGCACCTTTGCAGCACAACGAGTGGCCTTTAGGATTCAGCTAATTTACCTGAAACATTCTGTTCTGAAGAAAGTCTGAAAACACCAAAAACTGGAGAATTTAAAACAGGAACTATATCATCATTCAGCCTCTAGTGGGGAATTAAAATCCCTCCCTCAGCCTCAGTTCATTTACAAATTCAAACATGTTCACCTCCTCTCCAGTACACCACGTTTTCTTCATCACCACACGGTTTTGATATCTCGCTTTCAACGATGTGTATGGTCAGATTTGTTTGGTGAATAGAGCGCGATGTGCATGTTTCGTTTTGACGGAGCTGCGGTAAAGATCCCTCTCGTCTGCCCCTCGCCGTGTGTGCAGATGCTTTCAACTCAGAGTCCAGAATGTTTAAAGGCAGAGCAGGTTTACAGTGTTCGCACAGCACCTTTGAACAACAAGGCAATTAAAAGCACTTAACATAAGACGTGTAAGGCACCAAGGAAAGAAACACGAGGCAATATAAGAGTAAAATAGATTCAAAGTACAAATAAGCTGAGATAGAATAAAACAGAACAGGAGACAAAACTGTGTACTGGATCTAATAAAGGGCTGAAGTCCTGACTGTGAAGAACTGAGACTTGGAGCGGACCTCCAGTTTCGTTCCAGATATGTGGAGCCTAAAAACTGAATGCTGCTTCTGGACAGTACGCAGACCTGAACCCAGACCATTCGAGAGGTCCTGGTCTTAGACATTCAGTGGAAAGAGGTTAATGAGGTCATTAGGTGAAGTTTATATAAAGGTAGTGCAGGACCTGTGGAACAGTCAGGTATTTAGAATATTCCACCTTAATAAGAATAGAAGCTGAGCACGCCTCCTTTAACCTGAGTGATGTGGAGCAGCTGAACAGTCGGTGTGTAGCAGACATTAAACGCTGCACGGCGTCTGTCTGATCACATTTGATTGGGTGGATTTGTGTCTCAGGCTGCAGGATGAGTCATTGAGATATGTTCATGTTTCATAGCAAGAGAAAAAGGGATTTTGATATTTGGTAAAAATACTCGTATTTTTGCACATGACAAGATATCAGAACAACTAGCACATGGAAAAAGTATTTTTTCTATCTTGCAGACATTTAGCAGTGTGCTGCGGGATTTTTGACTTTGTCATGTTTTCAAACCATCCACAAAGACGATGGCGCACAATGACTCATTCTGTTTTTGTAGCGTTTTGTTTTCGTCTGTCTGCATCAGGACTGTCATTGTCCGACCATCAGGGAATGAATGTAGAGTATACTGAAGCGAAGGGTTTGACGTGACGCAGCTGAAAGCTCAGCCGAGATAAATACAAGCGTTTCACCACGGAGATGAATTTAATGATGAAAGGAATGAAAATTCCATGTTTCAGCTTCAAATTTATCCCCAAAAAATCAGATGTGCAATTGTTTTAATGCAGGTATGAATGAGTGAGAACTGACATGTATTTGAGTAAATGTGTGTGTGTGTGTTTGTGTGTGTGTGTGTGTGTTTGTGTGTGTGTTTTTAGGTAATGTTCACAGAGGAGGATGTGAAGTTTTACCTGGCAGAGCTTGCTCTGGCCCTCGATCACCTTCACAGCCTGGGCATCATTTACAGAGACCTCAAGCCAGAGAAGTACGTACACACACACACACACATACACACACACACACATACACACACACACACATACACACAACACACACACACACACACACACACACACATTTCTTTCAGAATCTAAAAAAAAAGCTTTTCTGTCATTTCAGCATCCTGCTTGATGAGGACGGACACATCAAGCTGACCGGTGCGTAATATGACACCTGTTCTGTGTGTGTGTGTGTGCGTGTGCGTGTGTGTGTGTGTGCGTGTTTCCATTTGGACTGCTGCATGACGGCTGTAAAGTGTGATAACTCTACTTATCGCTGGTTTCTGTGTCAGACTTTGGCCTCAGCAAGGAGTCCATAGATCACGAGAACAAGGCCTACTCCTTCTGTGGGACGGTGGAGTACATGGCTCCCGAGGTGGTGAACAGGCGAGGACACACGCACAGCGCCGACTGGTGGTCGTACGGCGTGCTCATGGTGAGAGGATGCCGCTCGCTCTGCGGTCGTGGTTAACAGGGTGCGGGGAGGGAAAGTCGTCACGGCAGAGCAGTTCGCCTGTGCTGATCAGTGACGAGCTGCAGGGAGTCTGTGATAGCGACGGCTAGCTGCCTGATGCTGAAACATGTCATTCTTTAACGGATTCTTGCTGGATCTTCTGAAGCTTTTATTTATTATTGAAGAGTATTAACCAAAACATTTACTGTAACTAACTGCAGCAAAAAAATAACATATATGACATTTCAGATTCAGCACTCTGAACTTTTACTTCTTGAATATTATTATTTTAAAACTCTAAATTGTTAAAAGCTAAATTGAAATAAAACTGCTGAGGATTTATAATGATTCGTATTTAATAACCAGATTCTGTTTTATGAAACGACTCTAACAGCTCTCACATCAGCAGTGTGGTCGAAAACAAAGGATGAAGAAAATATTTCTATCAAATCCACAAAGTGACTAATCATCTGCATATATGTATATCATATATGTATATATGGTCACATATACAGCATATATGAGTGTACACTGTATGTATTTATATTGTGGCAGACGTATAATACAACAAAAACTGCCTCAGCTGCAGTCGGTTTTCATATTTGTGACCGAGTTGTGTTCTCTCTCTCAGTTTGAGATGCTGACGGGAACGCTGCCGTTTCAAGGCAAAGACCGGAAAGAGACGATGACCATGATCCTCAAGTAAGACACTTTATACTGTCGGTACGCTCTCATCCGATCGCCGCCCAGCAGCTTTTATTACAGCTTACCGCACATCCGAGAAGACGCAGAGAGAGGCGGCGTGAGACTGTCCTCCCTCCGCCCAGTCGGCCCAGAGGAAAGTGAAGGATTCATTTTAGGCCAGATAAAGTGCAGCACTCAGGAGGAAGAGGAGGAGAGATAAGAGAAATGGACTCAAGTGTTCTGATAGCAATTTAGAACGGCGAGGAAGGAGACGGTGAAAGAGAGAGTCAGGTTGGAGAAAAACAATTCACAGGAAGTATTAACCCGTCCTGCTTCCTCTGTCGTCTCTCTCTCGCTCTCAGTGTCTGCAGGAAAATGCTGAGCAGACTCTGCACACTGCTGAGTGTGTTTCCTGTGTGTGTGTGTGTGTCGCATAATGTCGTCTAGTCTTTCACATACTTTCAGTTTGGATATACAATATGGACAGTTGATAACACTGCAGTTATTCTGCCTGCTTCATAAAACCTCGGCTTTTGCTCTGTGTCTTTTGTTTTCGCAGGGCCAAGTTGGGAATGCCGCAGTTTTTGAGTTCAGAAGCTCAGAGTCTCCTCAGGAACCTTTTCAAACGCAACCCCGCCAACAGATTAGGTAAAACTTTCAGAACAAGCACATAAAAACAGTGAGAAGTTGTCCGTTCGTGTTCAGATATGTCAACCATGAATGTAGATTCATCCGCCACTGAAAGTAGTCCCTTTCAAATACACTATTTCCTCCTCGAAAAACAGTGACCGGCTGTTTAAGGAGATCACAGAGCATTTTAAAAATACAAATGTTTTGAAAGATTTCCGTCTTCGGAGGGAAACGCTGGGCTCTGACAGACTCAGTGATGCCTCCTGCTGGTCAACACTGGACTGACAGCTGATGGTGTTTGTTTGTAGGAGCTGGACCAGACGGTGTGGAGGAGATCAAGAGGCATCAGTTCTTCAGCACCATCGACTGGAACGTCAGTAACTCCATTCGACAAACTTTGAATATATATTTGAATATTTTCTTATTTCGTCTTTGCTGTGTGTCTCAGTTTTCTAACACGTCCTCCTTCCTGCAGAAACTCTTCCGCAGAGAGATCCACCCCCCCTTCAAACCGGCCTCAGGACGACCTGACGACACTTTCTATTTTGATCCAGAGTTCACAGCGAAAACACCCAGAGGTACCAACTGTCACTCCGCCTCACTTCCTCCTCCTCCTCCGCCTCCTCCTCCTCTTCCTCCCATTCACACACCACTGAGAACTACGTTCTGGATCTAATCTGGATCAACGGCTGTTTCTGTTTGTGTCTCAGACTCTCCGGGGGTCCCTCCCAGCGCCAACGCCCATCAGCTGTTCAGAGGATTCAGTTTTGTGGCCATAACAGAAGAGGACACACAACCTTTACCCAATACCATCGTTCAGGTACAAACATTCAATCTAACTCAACACAGCTCAGAGGCAGAAATAATCTGATCTATGGAGTGAAACCTCAGTGAGTGGAAGCAAATAAAAATCTCCACGACTGCATTACCTTTAGTGAAGTGTTCTGTGTCGTACATGAGAACAGAAGGCACAACAAACTAAAGCAGCGTGTACCTTAAAGAGCCAAAGGTTTGTAGTTAAAGAGAGAACGTACTGGTGAACCCTCCCTAACAACGTTCGGAGCCTTTTGATGAAGCCGTATCTTACAAACTGAAGGCACGGGTGGGAGGGAGGGCCAGTCACTTAACAGGCAGTCTCAGCTAGCTTCTGCAGCGCACACATTTGCGAGAGAAAAGGCTTCAAGGACAAGGGCTAAGTGGTTGTGTCTGGTGAGCTTCCCCGCCTTTAACGAGCAGCGGTGCGCAGAGGCCGCTGGTGGAGCGGTGTCGGGGGCAGGGGTGGAGAGCTCACTGCGCACACGTAAAAGCGGCTTACATTCACTTTGCAAAACATCCACGCTGCTCGGCATTATGGGTCGGGAAAAAGGAGAGCCATTAGGTGAAGTTAAAAGGCCAGAAAGGCCCGATACCCCTGAGTCTAATGTCTCAGACGAAAACATGAGGTTAACTGTTCCACCTCCCGTAAAGAGCAATGGATTCATCCAGGACTGTCTTCATCCCTGAACCGGTGAGTAATGTTTGTGTTGATGTTTGTATCTCTGCATGTAGCAGCTGCACAGAAGTACATCCCAGTTCTCAGACACCTACGAGATTAAGGAGGACATCGGTGTCGGGTCCTACTCCATCTGCAAGCGCTGCCTACACAAGGGAACCGGCATGGAGTACGCAGTCAAGGTAAAACCACCGCAGTCTGCAGCGAGGCGTCCGCGTTCAGCTTCCCTTCCCCGTAAACACCGTTCGTCTCTGTTACAGATCATCAGCAAGGCCAAGAAAGACCCGACGGAGGAGGTGGAGATCCTGCTGAGATACGGACAACATCCCAACATCATCACCCTGAAGGATGTGAGTCGCCTTCATCCGACTTCTTGAACGCAGCCGCTCCGAAACGGCGGCGGTCAATAAAACTGATGCTTTTATAAGGAGGCCTTCAAAGGAAAAACCCGCTCTCGCAGCAGCTGTTTTACTGCTTTTTGATTTTGCACTCAGTTGAGCTGAATATCTGGTGACTTTGTCTGCGCAGCTGGTGGACAAAACAGTAATTTCCCTGCTTTGATGCTGATGGTTCCAGTTTGGTTTCAGTTTACTGTGACTCACTCGTATTCCGAGTTAAAAATACCATCTCGCTGTTGGGTGAAAACGTCCTTACTTGAATCACTTGCAGTGACTAAAGACCATTATATCTGCATTCATCTGTTTTAGTTCAGTTCCTTTTATTAAAGAGAAGGCTGGTGGCTGCTGGGGATGATCCAGCTCGTTTGTTCGGTATGTTATGTAGATAATATTGCAGTTTTAGTTCAGGTCTCTTGTCTCTGCACTGCGTCTCTTCTTCCTCTTTGCAGCAGTGACACTAATAAATCAGCTGTTTACTCTCACCTGAAAAAGTTTTCACACTGAACACTGACAACAGCTTTGAGTTTTATTAGAATAGAGTGCATCGTGCTCACACTGCATGGTGTTCAGACACCAGTGTGTGGAGCTGTCACGCTGGTTTGAATACATGAAGTCACAGAGCGACTAAATCGAGCGTCGTTCATGTTGTTGTTGTGCGGTAGGTGTATGACGACGGCCGGTCGGTGTTCTTGGTGACGGAGCTGATGAAAGGAGGAGAGCTGCTGGACAAAATCCTCCGACAGAAGTTTTTCTCTGAGAGGGAAGCCAGCGCTGTCCTCTACACCATCACCAAGACGGTGGAGTACCTGCACGTGCAGGGGGTACGTTTGTGTCGGACCACACGGGGCGAGCTGGGGACGTTCGGTTTATCCTCGAAACGCCTGGCTTGACCTTTTGTGTTGTGTTTGCAGGTGGTGCACAGAGACCTGAAGCCCAGTAACATCCTCTACGTGGACGAGAGCGGGAACGCCGAGTCCATCAGGATCTGCGACTTTGGTTTCGCCAAACAGCTGAGAGCGGAGAACGGCCTGCTCATGACGCCGTGTTACACCGCCAACTTTGTCGCGCCCGAGGTACCTCGTCTCGTCAGTGTTCAGGATTCAGGTCCAACGCCGACTTTAACGGCGTCTCCGTCAGCAGGCCGCCGGTCTCTGTGTCTTTGTGTCATGAGCACAGTGATGAAGGTTGTGTTTGTGGTGCTGAGAGGTGATGAGCAGGTGTTTTTACTTCCTGCTGGACGCTTCAGATAACACAACAAAGGGTTTTTTTTTTGTTTTTTTAGTGTTTGTGTGTTGTGTATTTTTGTGCATTTGGTTGTGTATTTGGTTGTGTATTGTGTGTTTGGCTGTGTATTCAGTTGTGTGTTGTGTATTTTTGTGTATTTGGCTATATTGTGTATTTAGTTGTGTGTTTTGTTGTGTATTGTGTGTTGTGTATTTGGCTGTATTGTGTATTAGGTTGTGTGTTGTGTATTTGGTTGTGTATTGTGTATTTTTGTGTATTTGGTTGTGCTTTGTGTGTTGTGTGTTTGGTTGTGTGTTTGGTTGTGTGTTGTGTATTTTGTTGTGTGTTGTGTATTTGGTTGTGTATTGTGTATTTGGTTGTGTGTTTGGTTGTGTATTGTGTATTTGGTTGTGTATTTGGTTGTGTATTTGGTTGTCTGTTGTGTATTTGGTGGTGTGTTTGGTTGTGTGTTTGGTAGTGTATTTGGTTGTGTATTTGGTTGTGTATTGTGTGTTGTGTATTTGGTTGTGTATTTGGTTGTTGTGTATTTGGTTGTCTGTTGTGTATTTGGTGGTGTGTTTGGTTGTTGTGTATTTGGTTGTGTATTTGGTTGTGTATTGTGTGTTGTGTGTTTGGTTGTGTGTTGTGTATTTGGTTGTGTATTGTGTATTTGGTTGTGTATTGTGTATTTGTTTGTGTATTAGGTTGTGTTTTGTGTATGTAGTTGTGTATTTGTATTTGGTGAAGCTGTGAGGTTTCTTCAGCTGCAGTGCGTTGAATAGTTGTCTGTCTCAGTGAGGGTGGAGCAGGTCACATGTTCATGGTGGGGGGGGTGAAACACAGTTTGTGGACATGATGTTTGTGTGTCCCTGCAGGTGTTGAAGAAGCAGGGTTACGACGCAGCCTGTGACATCTGGAGTCTGGGGGTCCTGCTCTACACAATGCTAACAGGGTGTGTGTGAGCACATCACCACATCTCTCACACACACACACACACACACTCAGACACACTCACACACACACACACTCACTCGCGTGTCTCTGTGTGAATTCTTTCTCCGTCTCATCCGTCTCTCTTCTGTCTTCTGTCCGTCTCCAGTTTCACCCCCTTCGCCAACGGACCGGAGGACACGCCGGAGGAGATTCTGGCTCGTATCGGCAGCGGGAAGTTCTCGCTCACGGGAGGATACTGGAACTCCGTGTCCGCTGAGGCGAAGGTGACGACGCCGAGACGCCAAATGTCTTAAAGTCGGCTAAGACGGTCGGTCAGTATGTTGTCGTCCCTGAGCTCATGCGTGACCTCTGACCCCCTCAGGACCTGGTGTCCAAGATGCTGCACGTGGACCCTCATCGGCGGCTGACGGCGGGTCAGGTCCTCCGACACCCCTGGGTGCTGCACAGAGACCAGCTGCCCAAATACACCCTGAACAGACAGGACGCGCCGCACCTGGTCAAGGTGAATCAAACTGCCTCTTTCCATTATTTTGTTTTTTCACATAATTTGTTTGATTTATTTTTCGAGTCTTAATGACGTTTTATTTTGAAAAGTGGCCGGATTCTCTCTGTTACATCCGTCTCGCTTGACGACACCATAAGTCACGTGATATATCCCGCTAAATTAAATCCCAAGCTAACAAAATGAACAACAAACAAAGTTCTTTAGAAAAATTTTTTGCAAAGGGGAAACGGTCCAATGAAGGGACGGAAGAGGAACCGACACCTGCTAAAAAAGGGAAAGCTCCGAACAGGCAGTATCAGGAATCCTTTTTAAAATATGGATTTATCGCTACCGGCGATTCCCACGCACCGAGCCCGCTGTGCGTAATATGCGGTGAGCCAGGTCCTCTTGACATGATTAAAAAGTGGATTTACGTTCATTATTATTGTTATTATTATTATTAAAGAGAAAATACCACAGTTTTTAATGACGATCTGATCATTTTATTTTGTTTTTATCTGCTGCACCTTTAGACTGGGCCGTGAAAATATTGTCAGACATTAAACTTGGCTATGGTACAGCCCTTTGACTCTCTGTGTCCCCCCCTCCAGGGTGCGATGGCGGCCACCTACTCCGCCCTCAACAGGAACGTGTCCACGGTCCTGGAGCCGGTGGGCTGCTCCACTCTGGCCCAGCGGAGGGGGATGAAGAAGATCACCTCCACCGCTCTGTGACCTTTAACCCCCTCCCCTACCCCACCCCTCGACTCTGACCTCGATCTGACCTCCGCCGGACTCCCTCCCCGCTCTCTCTGATCCGGTCCGGCGGGACAGACTACTGATGGACCCAGGAACTGCTAACGCCAAAAAGGAACACCGAGACCCCCGCCCCCCGTCCTGCACCTTAACGGACTCTTCTATCGGATCTGGATTTCTCAGCTTTAGTATGGTGATCGACAGCCGGACCGAGCTGTAATGAAAACCTGTCGCAGAGGCCGAGTCCTCCTGCGGCATTTTGCTTTGGACAATCAGCGCCGCCTCTTGGACCCGGAGCGCACGTCAGGACCATAAAGTACTGTATTTATTTACTTCACACGGGGAAATCTGAACATAGGAACATGGTAATCTAATGTATGCATTTAAAGCGCTAGGATCATTGTTATTATACTGTCGTCATGGTTCTGCGTAGCTGTAGATCCTGTATTTAAACCTCAAGTAGCCTCTGGGACGACGGCGTCTGCAGAAAAGGACGGAAGCTGTGAACGGTCGTTCGCAGCAGGTTAACGTTCGGAGCGGCCTCGGCCTCGAAGTGTCGCTTCCAAGAGTTTCCTGCACAAATTGGGAGAGATAGCAGAAGCATTTAGTCAAACTTTAGTTCTGATTGTGTGATTTTGTGCATCTCACACTTCCAGTATTTTACCTTTCAGGTGCAAAAGTCAAAGAACAGAAAGGAAATCGGTTCGTCTCCGCCTGCAGATGGTTGGTCCAGAGTGAACGACAGTTGGCGTGTGAATCTTACAATCTGTGCGGAAAGACTTTTAGTTGTGGGAAAGAAATCAAGCTTTTGTCCCCGCAGGTTTTACATAAACTTAAAGAACAAGACCGGCAGTATTCTGTGTTTTTCTTATTGTCAACAAATCCCACGAACAGACCAAAACCAGCCACGTGCTGCCATGTCTCACCGCGGTCTGACTTCCTGTCTGTGGCTCCAAGCCCATTGGTTCCTTCTGAAGACGTAATTCTCTAAAAACACCTCACAAATACATAGTTTTATTTTCAAACCAGGTGTGTTCCTTCAAACTGGAGCAAACGCTTCAGGGTTCTGGTCTCTTCTGAGGATTTATCGACAATAAGAGTCCAAATATTTAATCTGTAGTTTCTCGCTCATTAACTCTCATTGACACAACTCAGAAAATTACGAGCGAACAGAAACAAAGCAGACTCTTCCTTTACTTTGTACTTTAGGTTTTTAAAGCTGCACAAGACAAGTTTGCATTTTGCGGCGCCCTCTGGTGGCGACAAGAGGGTTGAATTCTGACGGTTTGAGACGTTTGTGGAAAATGATGAAGAAGAAGAAGTGATGGCAGGACACACACAGGGGACTGCTCGTACATTTTACTCCTCGTCTTCTTCTTCTCTGATTGTAATTCGGTAGTTGTGCTTCATGTGACACAGATTGAAATTAATTTATGCAAAAACAGTGGTGGAAGAAGTACCCACATCTTTTACTGAAGTAAAAGTACACTTTATCCAAATATACTGAAAGTACCAAAAGTAAATGTACTCACTATGCAGAATGACCCGTTCAGAATGTTTTACTGGAGCGTACTATGAAGGCATTAATGAAACATCATCTTTTATTCCATCTGACTATTTGCTGTTTATGTTTGGTTTTAATGACCTGAAGCACCGAAAGCTTTGAGAAAAACACGGTGGAGTAAAAAGTACATGTTGTCGACTGGAAGGCAGAAAATGGAGTAAATGTACTCAGTTACTTTCCGCCACTGGAAAACGTGGAATGTAAAGCACCTCTCAGGCTGGTCAGACAGCAGATCTGGTGTGTGTGTGTGTGTGTGTGTGGTGGGGGGGTGGAAGTCTTGTGCAGCTTTAAATCGTGTCAGTAAATTTAAAGTATAAAAGCAGCTTTAACTCAGAGAACGTTGGAGGAGTTTCATTAAAACAGCAGCATCCTGTTTCTTCTGTTCCCCCCGCACGAGCAGGAGGATGTTTTATTACCTTCTGAAAGCAGGGAGACGTTGGGTAAAGACCTGAACCCGGATCAGCCTCTGAGCCTCTTCTGTATGAGCCGACCGATCGTCTCCGTATGCGCAGCAGACAGGAGCTGAACTGTAAAAAAAAAATATATATATATATATATATACACGTCGAGCAACTCAGGTTTCTACGAATCAAGACGATGCATTTTTTCTATGTCCAGCGGGAGAGACGTGCACGTGACGAGCACACAGTGTGAGCGACGGGAGGCGAGCAGACATGAACCTGGTGGTCCACGGAGCAAAGACAACCACCTGTCCTTCACAAAACATACCTGCTCCGGAGGCTTCACTTGTCCCGGTGCATTCACGGACCTTTAACGTGGTCACGCTGGTGATGGAGACGCCCTCCTGTCAGCAGAAACCTTTAACACGCTGTAGCAGATCAAACACTCACTGGTACATTTACTGACATTCCAGCTCCTCCACCCGTGAGCATGAAGAGATTCACGTTCACCCCAACCACACAAACTTACTGACCAATCAGCACACGGGTCAGGCACCGCGAGTAAAACAGCGTAAAAGTACTCCAGTACTGCGTTTAAACCGTTGGTAGTACTCGTTCTGCAGAGCAGTGACTGAGGTTGGTGGTTCTGATGCGTTCATGTGCGAGTCCAGACTCATGCAGGGCTTCCTGAACGCACCTGAGGGGTCTTCAGGTGGTTCATGAGTCCTGCTTCACAGATCTGGGCTTGCTTTGAGGCTCCAGCAGTTATTAAAAGTAAAGCAGGCGAGGAGTTTAGAGGAAGTGAAACGACTCAGGGTCACAAACCAAAAAGGCTGGAAACAGCTGATCTGATCTTTAACTATTTATTGTATTTTATAAACAAGCATCATGTTTTTTATGTGAAGTCTTAATCTGAAAAGTTACGAGTAACTTCAGCTGTAAGGGAAATATTTCACTCGTTACTCCGCGACATTGATTTAACACTTACTGAGATGATGTGATGCAGTACTGTGCTGCTAATCTACTCAGTGATACACAAAGGATCTAAAACATTCAGATGATCTCACATGGACAGAATATCAGAGTATTCTCTCGTAGAATCACAGGAGCCGGTCTGCAGAATGAGTACTTTTACTTTTGATACTTTAAGCACATTTTTCTGATAATACTTCTGCTTTTATTTCAGTAGAATTCTGGATGTGTATTTCTACTTTTAGCAGGAATTAAAGAACTGAAAGCAGATCAAGAAACGACTGATCGGTAAAACAAACCCTGACTGATCAAAGTTCGGTTCAAGTTTGTTTGTGGTTTGGGTGAACTGGCCCTTTAATTACAACCCGAGCTCAGTTTCAAAGCGACCTCTTCAATGATCGTATAATTGTTGTGCATGTTGATCTTCACCTCACCCAGCTGGCACATTCAACGGGTGCTGCAGCGCATCAAAGCCCTCTGTGCTGGACCGGATCCCGCAGAGTTCAGTATTCAGGTCTTTAGTGGTTTGCGAGGTGAAAACCTGCACCTGTGTGCCTCCTCTCACCTGAGTTTTGTCGGCAGGCGGGCTGAAGACAATCGGCGAGCTGTGAGTGACAGCAGCTTCCTGCCGGAGCTCATCTGAATGTCTCCACACAAAGGGATGAAACGAAAGTCAAACATTCGCTTTGTTTTATATATAAGAAGAAATGTTGATTATTGCCTCGTCTATCGATGTACAGCTCTGGGATAAAGGAATGTAAAAGGAATGATTTTCTTCTGCTCTCCATCTTCCTCCTCCTCTTCCTCTTTTATTTGATCCTGTCAGAGACGCGTTCAGCCCTGCTGCTACACCAGCTCTCTGTTTTTGTACCTGCAGTGAGAGTTGGACTTTCTATTAAAAATAATAAAAAGGATAATCAGCTAATAAACGCATGCAGACTCTCATTGAACACGTCATGTTCGTTTCTTTACAAATCAAGATTTTCACACACAAAGAAGCTTAAGAAATATGTTTTGCTACAAGTTAAACGACCAAAGAGTTTGAGTTAATTGACAGAAATTTAATTGGCAGCTAATTTTATCATCGTTAATCATCCTCTGAATGATCTGAATGTGTTTGTAATGATGCGGAGCTTTGGACTAAACAAACACTGTGAAGGCGTCACTTTGGCCTCGTCGTCACCACATTACTCACTATTTTCACAATGTTTCCAAACCAAACGGTCGATCGATTAACGGAGGAAATAATCAGCAGATTGATCTAGAATGAAAAGAATCATTAGTTACAGTCTGATACAAAATAGCTTCACTTTAATACTTGAAGTACATTTTCCAGATTATTCTCACATACTTCTACTGAAAACATTTTCACTGCAGGCCTTTTACTCGTAATGGAGTCTTTTTACAGTGTGGTGTTAGTACTTTTACTGCGGTATAGGATGTGAATACTTCCTCCGCCACAGGCCGAGCCAACGTTTGAAACAGACCAGAGTCATCGAGCACCGATCACATCGATTCACAGAACTGTGAGGTTTGTGGCCGCAGAGCAACACGTCAGACATGCAGCAAAAAATCCAGCTGAACTATAAATTAGTGATTCTCTGAGTGCTCATCTAGCGCCATCATCAGGACAGAATGGTAACTCGTCCAAAACTTTAGTTTGTGACCAAAAAGCTGCAAAACTAATGACGTTCTCATCAAGCCGGGGGGAGAGAGATGAAATTACCACAGCGCTCAACCAATCAGTGGCGTTTCCCTTTAATGACGTCAGGAAATAAAAAGGATAATGTTACAGCGAAGAAAACACAAAACCATAAAACAAAAATACAAGACAAAGATTTCATTCCAAACACATTTTCACCTCCACAAATTAAAAAACTCTAAATGTTTAATAAAACAGATTGTTGCAGCTCATCTCAGTGTTGATGCACCAAACCCTGTTGATATTTTAGCACCTTTAATACTTGTTTCAGCCTCCACATGTAGAATATTCATGATTCACGTTTTTGACCTCTATTAGAAAAAAAAGACGGGATGTCTTTAATCCCATGATTGCAACAATAAAACTGTTAATTTGATGTTTTTAAACACTAAATTTATGGTATTTTCATAATTTCACATTTTAGGTCCACACACACTACTCAGTGGTTCCCAACGTGTGGGCTGAGACCCCTCACAGGGTCCAAATGGGAATCTGAGGGGTCACAAGATGACTGAAGGGATAAAAAAAGGCAAAAATATATTTGACTTACACAAAATGGTGTTTATCTGTCTTTTATCTGGTTTGTGTGTTTGAAATATTGGACACATTCACTGCTTATGGCCATTATTATGACTGTAGTAACTTGTGAATAATGTAAATAAATTGTAATTCAGTCTCAAGCAGACACTGATTTCATCTGAGGGGCCAGAAAACGTTTGGGAGACACTGTTTGATGTGTTCGATGGAAATTAGGACAATTATTTTCACTTTCATGACCCGTTACTGATCATTACTTCGAAGGGTCATTGATTTTTTTAGCCTTTCAATGCCACTTTTAGATCTTCAGAAACGACTTAAATGATCATCAACGATTATAAAAATACTTTTAATGGAGTTTCTGAATGTCGAGCTAAACGATCACTTGATCAACGTGTGACTTCTCTAAATCCTTTCTAAGTGAATCTTCTTCATCAGGTTCACACGTCATCGTCGTCTCTCGTTTAGAGTGACGGCGTTTCCATGCATGCAGGCTTTTTAAACAACTTTCTATGCATTTACTACAAATCACGTGACTTTAACCCACTTCCTGCCTTCTGGGCAGGTATGTGGGTTAGATCCATCACAGTGAACAAATTCAATTGACTTTCGTTTGTTCGCTGCGCTGACGAGGCTGCAGCGGCGGCCGCGTGCTCGCTGTGATGGATCACCCACATGAATGATGCGCTGAACAGCAAAAATTTGGAAAATGCCCCCAGTGAAGCAGACAGCACCTGATTTGCAGTAACACATGAAAAATACCGGCACGCCCTGCAGATTCAGACTCGCAGAGCATCACGTGCACAACGACGGAGGCAGTTACTGACTGCGTATTCATGCTGGACCATCACTCTCTTTCCCCTGCGGTTGCTCGGTCCGTGATGGGAGGAAGCTGTGGACAGGAAGTGTTTGAAAGTCAAACTTAAACCACGTGAACAGCCGTCTGCCGCCGTGTAAACATCATCACCGTAAACGCTCGTCTCGGCCTGTGCGCCGTGAAGCCGCAGATTCTTCTACTCTAACTGGAATAACTCATGAGTAACAGGGAATATACAGTATTTACACACACCTCAAACACAGCGCAGGGCTGAGGGCGGCACTCACAGCTCTTCTGCTTCCTGGGTCTTATTCACATTCCAGCTGAAACAACCAGCTTTTCCGTCCCAAATCATTTTCGAGTGAGTATCTTTGGGTTCTGGTGGCTGCTCGAACAAAACATCCGAAAACTTAAACGTGCATTTTCACTATTTTTTGACCTCTCAATGATGAATCAAAGGGATAACTGATGATGAAAGTGAGTGTTAGTTGCAGCCCTGACGCACTCTGTCTACCGACCAGCTTCACTGTGGGGATTTCGGATCATTTACACACCTGTGCTTCGTTTTGGAAGAACCTCAGCTGAAGCTGGACGTCACTTCATGTTTCTCAGTCTAACTTCACATTTCACTTTAAAACTGGTTCAACTCTACTTGATTAACGAGGACTGATTGCTAGAACTTCTGGTGGCGGTGGCGCTTTTACTCAAGATGCTACATGTTGCTCGTAGAAGCAGTTACACCTGCGAGTCCTGCAGGGCCGTCGCATCCTCTGCGGAACGTCTACAAATGAGAAGACGTCATGATGCAAAGCTCAACGTGTCCAAGATCTCATAAAGGAATAGTTTAATAGTAGTAATAAAGTAATAGTTTTAACATTTTGGGAAATAACCACTCTCGTGTCTCTATGCTAATTGTAAAGCTACAGCCAGCAGCCAGTTAGCTTAGCATAGCATAGAGACTTGACGCAGGGTGGAAAATCATCATCATCTTGTGGTTTTATGGGGGTCTCGTGTCGGACTATTTCTTGGAGTCTCCGCTGGCTGTGGCTGACAGACCGCCTGGCGTACGAGGCCCTGATGCTTCTACACTTTGGTTGCAGTTCGGATCAAACAAACACGACACATTAGCGAGCTGTACGGCGGCAGTAGGAGGTCGAGCAGCTTCAGACCTCAGTGGCATTGATCTTCTCAGCTGACTCCCCGCAAATAAAAGTGTATTTTTATTCCTTTAAATGAAGCTAGTGATCACATGTCTGACTCACATCAGGGCAGTAATTTTCCTTGAATTCCCGCCGAGGCCGCTTTAACATCGGTGTACTTACTGTACGTGACACTGACGGCCGCCGCAGGGAGACGACTCCAGCACGTGGCACGCTTTGAAATAAGAGGGCTGTCTACAGAAAAGGCTTCCTAAATCTGATGACTGTCAAAAACAAACCGCTGTGTCAGAAGTTCAGTCAAAGATGCATAAACGTCAGCCGTCCGTCTGACGGGGAGGAGGTCACTGAGCTGCCGCCGCTTCAGTCTCGTAACGACGACAGAAATTCAGCTGGACAAAACGTGTCAGAAGTCGGAGTCGTCCGTGGCGGAGTTATCGACGATGGCGGACACCCCAAACATCTGCAGGTGCTTTTCACCGGACTCCTGCGTCTTCTTCTTCTTGTCATGGTTTTTGACGTGGATGCTCAGACCCCTCTCGGTCATCTCGTAGATCTGACACTTGGCGCAGTAGTAGGGCGACACGCCGACGTGCCTGAACTGGTCGGCCAGGTACGACATGAGTGACTTGAAGCCTTTGTTACAGATGTCGCAGCGCGGGATGACGCCCGGGTGCTCCTTCTCCAGGTGTTTCTTCAGACCCCACTTGGACCCTTTGAACCCCGTCTTCTCCGCCTCCGTTTTGTTTTCCACCTCCACCGAGCAGAGGAGGCAGGTGAACACGGCGCTGTGGTTGGCGTGGCGTTTTGTGTGGGCGTCCAGTTCGATCTGAGTACGAACTGATTTCTGGCACGACGTGCAGAAGAACGTCTTCTTTCCCACCATCTGGTGCATCTGTTTTAAATGGACGGCCAACCCGGCGCCTCTCTTGAAGAACTTTCCTGGTGGCGGGCACAGGAGGCACACCAGTCTTTTATCTGAGCCCGAATTCATCGCCATCACGTCGCTGTAGTTCTCTCCGAGCTCCAACACACACTTATTACTCATGACCTCCTCCTTTGGGACGTCCTCCTCAGTCACCAGCTTCCTCTTCTGCCTCACCTCGTGCCTCGGCCTCTGTGGCCTGGACGGTTTGGACGCCACAGGTGAAGGAGCGGTGGCGTCCTCTCTGAACACAGGATGTTTCACCGCGGGCTTCCTGGCCGGGAGCGATCGATCGACGGACATCGTGAACTGGTAGCTCTCTCCCTCCTCTTCAGGATTTGAATACTCGATGACATAAACGCTGTCTTCCTCCTCCTCTCCCACGGCCTCCTCCTCCTCCGCAGGCATCGAGTACTCCACCACCTCATAGTACTCTGCAGCGCCGTCTTTAGACTTCCCCCCGACGTGAGACTGCTCCTCAGCAATGTGCGTGTCATCTATTCTCACCACTGTTATCTGGTCCAGCCCACCGGCGCCGTCCCAGCTTCCGTTTCCTGACACGACTGCGGATGACGTCGCTTTCCCTGCAGGCCCGCCGCCAACCGCCAGGAGTTCAGAAGACGTCTGACACGAGAGAAACAGATCGTTTATGTTTCAGGAGCCAGATTAACTCACAGTTAATAACGTGAACACTTTTCTGTGTCGCTGCATGAATCATTTAAAGCACAATTTGAGTCAAACGTTGTTCGCTGCACAGCTGCACACAGGGAGAACCACCATGATGCAGCGACCTCCAGACACTCATTTGGCCAATATTTAATTCTGGTGACGTGTAACTCAGCATGTGGACTGAATTTAAAGTTATCAATAACTTGTTAATTCTATAAATGGTTGAAAAAATTAATGAAGGCTAAATGTTTCTTTATACTCTGGAAAGTTTTCTGACAGTTATTTTAATTTGTAGCTCAGTGTGTGATGTTTTAGTCTCACTTAGACATAATTTGGGATAAAAACGTGATATTTTCTTTTATATTTCCCTGAAACGGGCCTGAAACGTCTGCACGGCCATCCTCACACTGCTGCACTTCTTTTAAAATATTGTATTTTACTTCAGTTTATGTATTCTATCCACTCTATTGTTAAGTTTATCTTACAATCAGTCAACAGAGTTTTTCCCATCTTATGTTACAGAGTTTTCATTGTATTTTTAGTCTTATTTATAGATTGTTTTGACTGTTGTTGTTATTGTAAAGCACCTGAGCTGCATTTTTTGTTGTGAAAGGTGCTACATGACCACAGTTTGTTATTAGGATTATTAGCAGTAGTGTATTGTTTCAAATATGAATGTAATTGTAAAATTCTGCATTTTTTATGTATTTATTTATATTTACCTGTGATGACTCTTTCTGTTCTGTTGTTGTGATGTTTGTATTTTACATAATTTTACTAAAGAGGAGATAAAAAGGTGAATATGCAGCAATCTTTAATTAAACATATTTGTTATGCTTGATAACACATGATGATGATGAATGATCAACACCCCTGTAATAAAACATATGACATGTTTCAGTTCAGAGGAGCAGCAGCTCTCCTTTGCTGCTGAACGACTTTCTTGTTTTAGTAAATGTTCAACACTCACCATGATCCTGCTGCTGAAGTCAGCCATCACAGCCAAACCTCGCTGAGCTGGAAACAAAACTGCAGCTAGCTTAGCAACAAGGTAGCTAACGTGCAAAGAGACTACAAGTCCCAGCAGAAAATATATATTTTCTTAAACTTTGCAGCAGCCGGCCATCTATCGGAAGAAGCCAAGCGCTGAAACGCACATCTAAAGTTAAATGTCAAGAAACAGACAATAGTGGACCAACAGTCGGAGCAGGAGGGTCAACAGATTCCGTTCAGGAGCACAGCTCGACCAAAATGTCTATTTTCTTTCTGGGAAAATAAAAACATGCACAGCGCATCGGAAGCATAGCGCGCCCCCTGGTGGCGCGGAGGAATACAGCGCCGACTGAATCTGGGAAAAATACTAACATTACTGTAAATTCTGTTGTATTTCTTGTTCCTTCAGTAATCAGTCTCTTTCTAACCTCACCTCTTTTGATTGGAACACGTTTTTCCTACATGTTTCAAACCTTAAATTGCCAAAAACACCTAACTTCAATTCTTGCCAATAATATCGACACATCTGTAAGTTGTTTTTTTTCTGTGAGTGTATGACAGGTGGGTCAACACATGAATACTTAATAATTGAAGAATCTTTGGTTTCCCCGTCTGTGTATCATCACATGACTGAAAGACAGAACATAAAAATGAAATGACATAATGAGGATAAAGTCAGTATAAATGCGGAGTATGAAGTCATGTGAAGGTCTTTACCAGTAACAATGATCCGATGATAACAATAATTTAATGTTAAATCAGTAGAGTCTGCTTTTGCTTTTGATATTTTAAGCACACTCCTGTTAATACTTTACGCACAGGACTTTAACTTGTAATAGAGCATTTTTACATTGAAGTATTTTTGCTTTAACTTTGGTAAAGGATCTGAATACTTCTTCCAGTCCTATTTTTGTTTACCTGCCGTTTAGCTGTTGACCACACGCTATTGTCTCTGTAACAATCACATTTTACAATAAAGCAATGGAGTTTTGAATGTCTTGGCGGGCGCGTGCGCAAACCGGCGGAGAGGCTCGGTAGTGACTAGCTAGCTTCTCGTCCCGTGAAGTCAGTGTAGAGCTGTGCTTTCGCTGACTATTGTAAACAGTAATTGTTTAACCGTGAGTCGTTTCTACTGAGTGGAATTAACGTGACCGAGGCGTGAAAGAATATGCCCAAGAATAAAGGTAAGAGACGGAGGAAGTCGAGAACGTATGTTTCAGTGTAGTTAATTGTCTTCGTGCTGTCGAGCCCGCCGTGAAGACACACGCAGTGAAAACGTGACACTGACCAGCTAACGCTAGTTAGCAGCATGAATTAGAGTCGTTCACAAAGCCATCAGCGGTTTCTGCGTGTAACTTTGACGTGGTCGCTAAACAGGAATTTGGCTGAAATAACGATGAAGTTAGTTTAGTCCGGATAAAGTTGTTCAACACTTTGTGGCTGTTAGCCGGTTAGCTAACGTTAATGTACTTGATAGCGTAATTCCGTTGCTAGCTGACACAGCTAACTAGCTAGTTGCTGGTTAAACCCCACCCCGGTCAGGCCGGGACATTGCGACTTTATTTAACCCAAATCAAGCTGTTAACGCCAAATAATGTTGTATCGGGATATTAAACTCATTTGAGGATCTAAATTGAGCGCCCATAAATCTAACATTTCTATTATGTCCCTTAAATTAGCCAGCTAGCAAGACAACGTCAGCTTAATCGTTATCATTCTTCGTTGTCTTTACAGTCAAGCAGGGAGTGGTTGACACTGGCATTAAAATAGATATTGTGTAAATCACCGATTATAAACTGGTTGTCTGTGGAAAAGGTGTGCTAACTATAAATGTCACGACGAGAAGGAGACTTAACTGGAACCGAGAGGTAACTGATAACCATTAACTCGGTGAAAAGAGTCCATTAACGAGTGGACAGCATTAACTGGGATCCACCTGTCTTATTTTTATTACAGGTAAAGGAGGAAAGAATCGGCGACGTGGAAAGAACGAGAATGAGTCTGAGAAGAGAGAGCTGGTGTTCAAAGAGGATGGACAAGGTGAGTACTGGTTCTGATGCAGTTTCCAGCTCAGGTATCAGGAACCAGCTGCTGGATGGAAAATGAAGGCCACAAACTAAAGATCCATCACTTTGCACTGCATGTGTTTTTGCAAGGGGAATGAAAGTATTGAGCTGTTCCCTTTTTAAAGCCAAATCAAGGAGATTGAATAAACTTGTGTTACCATTTGGCCGGCTAGGTCAACATGGGTCACTGTAGTAACTCGGTAGTACAGATGTGGTATTCCTGTTGTTAGTAGATATGAGTCCAGGTTTATCTCAGTAAGATATCCTGGTCTGTCATTTATATATTGATGAAAAAACTGAGAAGCAGGCAAACTCACATTTGAGTAGAGCTTAAATGCTCTGTCAATCAACAGAATTAGTGGGCAATAATGTTAAATCGAACATTTAATTAGCAATTAAATGTCTAAAGGGGCAAAAATCTGGTTCCAGGTTCTCATGTGTGAGTATTTTTTGGTTTAATTCCAACAGTCAGCTAAACATCACAGATATTAGGCTGTTGGTTGCATAAAACAGTGATTTTGAAGACCTCATTGTGCTTATGGAAATTGTGACATGCGTTTTAATCTATTTTCTGATATTTAATAGAGTAAACAATAACTGGTTTAATAAAGCAGTTGGCAGACTAACTAGTAATAAAAATAATGGTTAGTTGTCGCCCTCCATATAAGAACACAATTTTTGGTGTTTTTGCTTAATGAATGAAACAATTAAATGATCAAATTTGTTTTTGTTAATTTTCTGTAATTTTGTTTCTGTACTTGTGCGTTTTATAGGAGAAAATTTTAATGAAAATGAAAAGGGTTAGGGTTAGGGTTTCCATCCCTCAGTTCTTTTTACCTTCATCTTACACATTTCTATCAAATAATATTTATTCCCGTAAACCACGGTTTCTCCCATGTAATTGGAGAGCAGAGTGTAGTTACTAGATCACCTCCATCATTAAATATGTCACCTTTACTATGTGATGCAACATCACTGCTCATTTTCCCTGAAGTTTAATAAGTCTAGTATTTCAGAAAAATGTATTAATTTCTCCTGACATTAGCAGAGGTGCTGTTTATTTCAGGCGAGGCTGGACACCTCCACTATTAAACACAGCTGCAAACGCTGTTAACTATATAATTTATTGATTATGCTCGTTATCTTATTGACCTTATTTTTGTGTTTGTTAAGCACTCACTCATTCTCAGTCATGCCAAAATGCACCAGCTATGATTTTACCCGGTTTTATAGGCAGGACCTCCACGTGATGTCTTGGTAACTGCCTGTATTGTTGTTCGAACAGAAACATTTGCTGCCAAACCTGGTTCAGCACTTGTTATGTCTGATTTTAAGATCACTTTGCTCAGTTTATTACCTTGGATCAACCATCCTCTGCTCTCTTGTGTCTTCCAGAATACGCTCAGGTGATTAAAATGCTGGGGAACGGACGTCTGGAGGCCATGTGCTTCGATGGAACCAAGCGGCTTTGCCACATCAGAGGAAAACTCCGGAAAAAGGTAGGAATGTCCTGCCCGTCCTCTCGCACCTTTCTCCCCACCAGCACACACAGGAAACCCCCTGACGTAATGCTGAATCAGCGTGTTGTCAATGGTCAGTCAGCCACCGTTAATGTGGCAGTAAAGACTCAGTTGACCGTGAGTGTGTGAGGGTCACAAAGTGCAGTGTGTTGCTGTATGACACGTTGTAATCTCTGCTCTGTTTTGTTTTCCTCTAGGTTTGGATTAACACATCAGACATCATCCTGGTCGGACTGAGAGATTATCAGGTGTGTTGGTCGATCATACATACAGCCTCACTGTGAGGACATGGCACAGGTCTCGCTGCGTCTTCAGATAGATAAGCAGCAGCTTTTTAAGGGTTTTTGTTCTCTGGAAAGGAAGAAGGAACAGTTACTGACTGAAATTTTAAATTAGCTTCAGGTTCAACAAAAACTTATCCCATCATCTATGAAGGAAAAGGACCAAGACAACATGGCTATGCTTGAGGGAAAGGCATTTCAAGTATTCGATATTCACTGGGAAGTTAATATTCCACCACTGTCAACCTGCGCTTATTATCCCTGTAGCAAGTACTTTACAGTGGCTACACACACACACACACACACACACACACACACACGGTCAACAAACATTTTATACATATAATTTTGAATTTGAAAGTGATGACCCATCCAACTAGTTTATGGTTATTTTGTTGACATGGAGAAACATGCTGAACTTTTAAAACCAGTACAAGGGATATTTGGTATTCTTTTTACATGATAATTTCTAAAATCAAACCATTTCTATCTGGTGCTCACTTGGAGGACGTTATGCATATTTTTCCTTTTCATTCCACCTTGATTACTATAACTTTCTATATTAAAACACAAATCACCTTTAGTGGGAACAAAATGCAGCTGCTTGGCTTTTAACAGAAATCAAGATAATAAACTCCCCTAATTTTAGTATCCCTCCACACCACACCTTTGACAGCAATTACTTTTTTAATATGATGCCATAAGCTTGGCACACCTGTCTTTGGGCAGTTTCGCCCATTCCTCTTTGCAGCACCTCCCAAGCTCCATCAGGTTGGATGGGATCAGATTCAAGTCTGGGCTCTGGCTGGGCCACTCAAGGACATTCAGAGTTGTCCTGAAGCCACTCGTTTGACATCTTGGCTGTGTGCTTAGGGTCACTGTCCTGCTGGAAGATGAACCGTCGCCTGAGTCTGAGGTCAAGAGCGCACTAGAGCTGGTTTTCATCCAGGATGTCTCTGTACATCACTGCGTTCATCTCTCCCCTCTATCCTGACTAGTCTCCCAGTTCCTCTGGCATGATGCTGCCACCACCATGCTTCACTGTAGGGATGGTATTGGCCTGGTGATGAGCGGTGCCTGGTTTCCTCCAAATATGATGCCTGGCATTCACACCAAAGAGTTCAATCTTTGTCTCATCAGACCAGAGAATTTTGTTTCTCGTGGTCTGAGAGTCCTTCAGGTGCCACTGCGCTCATTGGGATCTTCAAAGCAGCAGAAATGTTTCTGAACCCTTCCCCAGATTTGTACCTCAAGACAAATGCTTGGTTTGTGCTCTGAGATGCGCTGTCAAGTGTGGGACCTTATATAGACAGGTGTGTGCCTTTCCAAATCATGTCCAATCAACTGATTTTACCAAAGGTGGACTCCAATTAAGCTGTAGGAACGTCTCAAGGATGATCAGTGGAAACAGGATGCACCTGAGCTCAGCTTTGAGCTTCATGGCAAAGGCTGCGACAATTCTCCCAAAACTTTTTTCACGTTGTCATTATGGGGTGTTGTGTGTAGAATTCTGAGGGAAAAAAATGAATTTAATCCATTTTGGAATGAGGCTGTAACAAAATGTAACTAAATGTGGAAAAATAATAATAATAATAATATTTATTTATATAGCACCTTACGACATCAGACAGATGATCAACGTGCTTTACAGAGAAATTACAAAAGATACAAAGCAAAAAAAAAAACAGTGAAGCACTGTGAATACTTGCCAGGTGCACTGCATCCTGAATAATATTTTGTGTGTTTAATTTTCTCATTGTATAGTTTTATTTCTGTCTGTAATGTTGCTCCTTTTTAAGCACTTTGAAATAATAAAAAGAAAAAAACATGTCAAAGTCTGCTAAAGGCCAAAAAGCGTACACACAAAGATATAGATTAGTAGGTCTGGTGATGTTGTGGTTCCTGATCATATCTTGCTGATTGTTATCATTTTATGACACATGTTGACCTCTCTCTCAACCGCGTGATCAGGTTTGGTACAGTTACCTTCAGTTGACCCAACTCTTTGCTTCCAACACTCGACAATGCAATGCCTCATACCTCATCGTCTGTTTCAGGATAACAAAGCCGATGTCATCCTCAAGTATAACGCAGACGAGGCTCGCAGTTTGAAAGCCTACGGAGAGCTGCCAGAGCACGGTGAGTAAAACCACGCGTCACGCCAACACCACAACTGCTGGATCCAAAGAGTGAACGTCACAGTTGTCAAACAAGTCCAGGAATTGATTTATAGTGCTCAGTAAACTCTGTCCAAAGGTAAAGTGTTCATTCAGCTCAGACAAACCTCAGCGTTCAGTGTTTTTAACATTACCAGACTGCTGTTTATAATTTACATTGTTCAGTAATGTGAAATCTGTGAATTAATGTGTGTAGTTTCAGACTTTAAACAGCAGATGTCCTCACTTTCCTGCCCATCATAGCACTTTTACTTCCAACATGCAGTATTCATGTCACTTTGACTTGTCAGTGTATCTCAGTTATGTGGAAACAGGATGTTTTGATTGATCAACTCGAACAGCGCTTCCTTTCTAACACTTCCCATCTTCCTTCACGCAGCCAAAATCAATGAGACAGACACCTTCGGACCAGGAGACGACGACGAGATCCAGTTCGATGACATTGGTGATGATGATGAGGACATTGATGATGTAAGCTCCTTTCATTTTAGAATTCATCTGTGATATCTTTTTTTAATCTAAACCCTTTTTATATACCTAACTTTAAAAAATAACTTTTTTCCCTCAAATGTTGTCAAAACACAAACTTTTACAATATAAATCACAGTCTACTATCTGATTAAAGAACATGTCAACTTTGGTGTTTTGACTAATTTCTGTTGCTACCAAGAAAGTATTGAGGTTTGACACGCAGCCTCAACTGGGAAGTTTTTCATTCTTGTTACTACGTGGTTGAATAGATGCAGAGAAATGATCAAATATCTCCCAATTAAAGTCAAACGATTAATCATTTAGGCAGCAAGTATTAATCGTCATGTATCCTGCTTTTTTTTGTCTGAATACAATATTCAACTGAATATCTTTGGTGTAAAACTGTTGTTTGGACAAAACATATGTCACTTTGAGCTCTGGGAACTAGTGATGAGCATATTTAACCATTCCTGACATTTTGTAGACCAAACATTCAAATAATTAACGCAATAATTAATGCAGCTGTTCTCCTAACATAATAAAAGCTAGATAACTGACAGTGTTTAAAAAGTGTGGAACAAAAGTTGATAATTGTTTTCTCTCATTTTCCAGATCTAAAGACCTGCTACTGGAGGGGGAAGGTGGGATTTTACTACAGATGCTCCGATTGGGATATTTGAGCCAATACACCGCACCATTAATGATTTTTATTAAGATCAGCCTATGCCAATCCAATACAGTTAATTAATATACAGTATGTCAATTAATGTCAGTTTGTTAACCATCGGTAGACGTCTTTGTTTGGACAACTTCAAGTGTGTTTCACACAGGGGAGAAACCGACATCAGTACTTTGAGTTTCTTGTTAACATGAATGACGCTTTCTCTGCCTTCATGCAGCTGGATTGGAGAATCAGAGTAGGCTGATCACCAGCATCATTTTTAGGGTGAATATCTCGAGCACTGCTAGATTTTTTACCTTATTGCTTCTTACATCGACAAAAACGCAAATTTACCATCTCATTCACTGAGTTTTTTTTCTTTTTTCTCGTATTGTTAAAGAAACACTCACCATTTAGAGAAGGCTCACACACAGAGACCATGACTGCAAAATATCTCACACAAAATGCGCCATCTTTTTAAAGTGTATTTATATTGATTTCACACTATGTGGAATTTAGCTACAAGTATAGAATCTCTGGATTCGCCAATAAAAAGATAAACTATTTTGTGTTTTTTTTTTCCTGTGGCAGTCTGTATCATCGTAGCTGTGGCCTGTAAGACAGTTTGAAAGCTGTTTATTAATGACAGAAGTAAAATAAGACTGAGTACAGCTCTGTATCTCTGTAGGGTTTTCACTTTAACGTCACGTTCCACCGACAATTTATTTGCCTGTTTTGGATCGAACCATGGCCGACTGAAGACGATCCCTCTCCCCTGAAATCAAAAGAAGATTCAAAATGTATTTTTCTATCGTTTCCCTTATTTGTGTTTCCGTCTGTTTTTGTTTCCATGTTCTGAACTCTTGGCTGCTTGTCTGTGGCTTCAACACATCGTGAAGCTCGGCCCGGTCGGCCGCTCTGTCGCATGCTAGACCAGTGGATCCCAACCGTTTCCATCAGACTCACACACACACACACACGCGCCAGTAAAACCTCAGTCCGAGCAGTCTGTCTCACACGTTCTCTGAACCTCTATAAAGTATATAACAGTTTTGGAACCACTGGTCTGGATCACATGGGGCCTGTTGCTGCTGTTGCTGTAACTCTGAATTAATAAAAATGTACTATGATGTTTGAAGGCTGGGTTTCCAATAAAGATCTTAACTCCACTGACCTGGCATAGTGATTCTTGGGCACTTCCTGCGCCGGTCTGAAGGTGGTAACGTTGAGTTAAAGTAGTGGCCTCTTGCCACTTAGTGCACCAAGCCAAGAACATCCAGGGCTGGTTGTGCTGGGACAGACCACAATGTGTCTGTCCTGAGACTATTTTTGCCATTTGAGTAAAGATAAAAATAAATGATGTCTCCTTTAGCAAAGCAGCGAGTCCCCTCTGGCCCCGGGGCCACCGTTCTGTTTCTGAGCCTGACCTCTGATCTGTCTGCTGTGTGTGCGTTTGTGTCAACTCCTCTCTCCAACTCTCGCGTTTCCACCGCCGTCTTCCTGCAACAACTCAGCTCTCGCGAGAACTTTAGGGGACAGTTGTTTCCTGCAGCCAGTGATGGAGACCATAGACACATCCGTTTGTCTATGATGGAGACTGGCTCTTTTTGGTGAGCCGGATCAAACGATCAGCAAGTACAGTACGTACAGGAGTGGCGGAGTTTAGATATTTTATTTAAAAGTCTGGCATCCAAAATATACTAAATTAAAAGTATTAGCAACAAAAAGAAATTATATTATCTACAGTAAAAACGTTAATTAGGCAGATGAATGGCCCCTGTCATTGTACTATTACAGTATCATATACTATATTATCAAATTATTATTTTTACGACATTACTAATAATTATGTGGTTTGTCGAAGTGAAGCTAATTGAAACAACCACATTTTTATAGTTTAGCACTTAACAATATATTACTCTAGAATCTTCCTATAGGATTTCTGACAAAATTTTAATCCGAAAAGTAACTAAAGCTGTCAAATAAATGTAGTGGAGTACCGGTAGACAGTAGCACGTGAAAGACAAAACGATTATCATGATAAAATTAATTTTCTGTCAATCGACTAATCAGCCCTACTCGTCTCCCTGTTGGTAGTGAATCATTTAATTGATAACAAAACATAATATTTAATAAGCTGACGTACAGTACATGAGTAAATCTACTTAGTTACATTCCTGCACTGACATACAGTATGAGGTCATGCTTGTTTTCAAGCTGGTTTATTTTCAATAAAATACTTTGTGTAGCTATTTATGGAGCTGCCATCCGACATGACTCAGACCTGGCTGTGTGTGTGTGTGAGCACTGACCCATATTGCATGTCACCGGCAGCCATCCTCAGTTTGTTACAAGCATGACGTAACACCGCCGCTGGGTCTCGCTTGTGCCTGGCACGTGCGCCCTGACACGAGGGAAGGATCCGCGCCAAGTGAAGCGGTCATTCACGTGAGGGTGGGAGGGAGGCCTTCATGCCGGCCCAGCACGACAAGAGCACACCTGTGTTACGTATTAAAAACAGACAGAGGATATATAAACATTTACTAAAACTATTTTAATTGTGATTCTACTCGACAGTTTTATCGTTCCGCCAAACCACATAGCTCTTGTGCAGCAGCCACCAGGTTGCTAGGCGACACATAACAGCCTGAGTTGTGATTTTCGGCGCATTAATATGCAAATTAGCCAACTGTGAAGCGGTCATAGGTTTGGCAGCCAAAATTAACTGGACGCGACGAAACTATTTAATTTATTCTCCGTTTATTCTTCTCTGTTTTTGATAAAATGGAAAGACATTTACTGCCACAAAGAACAATTTATTATAAGATGTGTGATTTTCTACAGTATTTTTTCTGAGGTAGGGGAAAAGTAGATTATTTTTCGTCGTTCAAATGTGGTTGCTATACTGTTTTAGATTAGCATAGCAAACACAAAATCATAGCCCCACCGTATAGCATAACTAACGTTTATGCTAGCTGAGAGGCATATGGCTGCCCCCTCCCCTCTCTGTCTCTCCACCATAGGCTCCCCACTCCGAGCATCCGTCTTCTCCTGAGTCATTGTGTTTCACCACCGGACTCCTGTGTGGTTTTCAGCGGCTCTCTGGCTCCTGTCAGGTCCCTCTGGTCAACATATTCGACCACCTTTGAGATGACTGACGTGGCTTCAAGCCGCCCTGAGATGACAGGTGAGGAAATCATTTATACATTCCGGTTATTCCCAGGAGATGTCCAGAAAAGGGCGTTTAATTTACTACACTGGGAGTTAAACGGATAAGCCCTGACTGCCAATAGGCCCTAAGTGTTGAAATTAATTAAACTTCTTCATAGATCTAATCTTGATCCCCTGTGTGGCAAGGCTCACCACAGTTTGAGACTTCTTTATGTCATGCTATGCTTTGTACCTGATATTTTACATGTCAAAGAATTACATCACCACTAAAATGGGTAAGGGTTTTGCAGTGCATCTGGAAATGTACTGTATGTAACATTTATGCAGATCAGTATGTTAGGGGTTTTTTTTGCATTCATCAGTCATTGTTGCAACATTGTCAGCATAGTTTCACAAAGCATGTAACACTGATGTCAATAAATGAGGAAAACCCTATTGCAATGCAGGAATATATACATATTTTACAATTATTGCTGCATTTCTCATGTGAAGGCTTTCTGAAAAATACAAAAATAGTGCATGTCTGGTCAGAACATTTTATAATATACAGTCTATTCCTAATAGAAATATGTAGGCATATCTTTTAGATTCAAATGTTCTTTTAAATATTCTACATTTCATTTTCTCAGTTGCGCTACATATTCAACTGCCTTCCTGTTTACTGACTGGCAGGCTGACGTCTAAATGTTCTTAAGGATGTTCCTGAAATCAGCCATGTTCCTTCATTAATGCAGCAGTTTATTATTAGCTTGGTGAAACGTGATTCAGCCGATTTTTCTTTTTTCTTTTCACATGTGATGTCATCTTGAGTGAAGATGAAGCATAATAAAACCCATGGGACACTTGGGACTTAGCTCAGATTTGCATGTATTTGCATATCTAATGACTGTGTGTGTATATGCGTTGAGAGGATGCTTTCAGCCATTCTTTGTGTGTATTCAGACGCTGGTCGATAGTTGTCCTCGGGCAGCTTTCATGTCAGCTTGACAGATTGAGAAACAAAAACATAGCAGGAAGAAGGCTGAGGGTTACACTCAGGGGTCCTATACTGACATCTTAAACTGACAACTGACCCTAAAGGCAATACAGTGACTGACAGGAGATTTATTGCATTTGGAGGCCATGACTAATGTAGTATTTGTGATTGCCTTCCATATTGACACATAGAGGAGTCATGTTCACCACTCCAGCTTTACATTTTTAGCTTATTTGTCTCTTGACCAGCATGGCATGAATCATGTCTGACTGTTCTCTCCAAAACACAGCACTGGCCCCTCCTCCCGCACTGCTGACCACCAATAGGAATGCATCTCCTTCTCGGTCACCCTCCAATCACAGCAGCCCTCGAGGTAAACTTCTAATCACTTTCACATGCTTTGATGTGCTTCCATTATGTTCATAATGAGGGCAGAACAAACTGAAAATGTGACAGCATCAAGATGAAGAAAACACCAACCAAATGCATGTAACGTCTGAATAACATCGGGGTCCAATGCTAATTATCCTATTATTTACAATCTTTAGTTGTTTCTGTGTTTTGTCACAATGTTTTAATGTTTTATGTCATGAAGTTGTGAGAAAATACTCTTCATTTAACAGTATTTTTCATGGCTGAAATGAGAAATGAACTTGAACTTATACTGGTCTGACTGGTGAGTTTAGTCTCACACATAATTACACAGAGGCGCTCAGATAAAGCAATATGGTACAATATAAATGCACCCAATGTTACAACATAAGTGAGTATATTTACTCAAGTACAGTACTTAAGTACAAATTTTAGGTACTCCATTTTATGCAGCTTCATATGTCTACTCCACTGCATTTGTCTGACAGCTTTAGTTATTTTTTGCTTTTCAGAGTACAGTTTTTCACACCCTTCCTGTCTAGTGAAAACCATGAATCTCCTGATGTGTTGATGCTGAATGTTTGTGATAAACTGAAAGATGAAGTGTTCCTTCATGGTTTTTGCTCAGCTAAATAAGCTGTTTTAAAAGCCTCTTGTACTTGTACTTTAGTATTTTCACAGTGTGGTATTGATATATTTCTGAAGTAAAGGATCTGTATACTTTTTCCACCACTGAAAGCCCCCCAGAATATAAAACATATGTGTAACCTACAGGCAGCTGCGTTCATCCATCAATTTTTCTTTCACCTGTCTCAAGGTTCCCGGCAGGATTTAGCAAAAGAGCAACGGGAGGACAGAGAGAAGACACAAGGTATGAGTAACTCTTCAGCTGGTGGAGCTGTGTGTGGTCTGTCCTGTTCATCTGTCAGTGGCACACACACACACACTCATACATTGTGGATTGTCAGATCCTTTACTTCAGTAAAATGTCAATATGTCAGTGGAAAAATACTCAATTACAAATCCTACATTTAAATATTTGCTTAACAAAAAATAAAAATACTAGTAAATAGGTCAAGGTCCTCTGACGTGCTTGTTCTGAAGCTTTTTACTGTATCACACAGTCCTCATTAGAGGGTTGAGTTCATTCAGTTACTCAGAGATTATTCTGTCAGCTACTGTTTCCGAGGTGAAAAATAAAATGTCATTCTCACCAAATATCTCTCGTTTTCAGATTTTCATGCCTGTAGATCAGTTAAAGAAGGAACAAACGGATAGAAGGAACAAAGACTTTAAGAAAGAGCGAATGAAAGAAATCTAATTGGAAAAGGAAGGAAAGGTAGAAAGATGAAAAGAAAAATAAAGAATAAGTAATTGTAATTTGTAGAACTGTAATTTTCTGTGGGTAGTGCCTTGAATGAAAGTGAACAAACGCTCAATCTCGCTTACGTTTCAGCCTAAATGACCCTCTTCACTTTGGTATACGCTTGAATATACCAGCAGTAAGTTCGACGGTGTGTGTGAGTTTTATTTTCACTTTTATTCAAGAAAATTATGTCTAAAAGTTACTGCATCATTTACCTTAAACTTGGCTGTTTGCAGTACCTGAAACATCTTTAAGGATTTTATTGGATAGCCAGTAATAGAGAGTTGGCAGAAAATGAGGAGGGAGAGATGGGGAATAAAACAAAGACCCCGGACCAACCAGAGACTGCATTCACATGTCGAATCTGCAACAGCGCTTCTGGCTTTTTGCGTGTCAACTGGTTTGTGCAAATTTAATGAAAATTTGCTCAGGAATATGCACCACTAATCTACAGTACTGACTTGATCAAGGCCTTAAGGCAGGTCCGGCTTTAACATGTAGTTTTAAGACCCTATCATGAAGGGGTCCCTGTGTTATAATCTGCTTTTAAGGCCTTTATTATTTCAGATTTGTGTCACAACAAATACTTTCAGCCCAGGGGCTCCCAGCAGATTATTCCAGCCATGTAGTGAAGTAACAAGTACAATGTTTCCCTCTGACATTTAGTGGGGGAGAAGTACAAAATCTCCCAAAAAAGAAAATACTTCATAATGCTTCATGCGCAAATGAACTTCCCTCCCACATCTGACACTCGTGTGTGTGTGTGTGCGTGTGCCATACATGTGTGTTCAGAGATGCTGGAGGTGCTGCGGGACAAGGAGCGTCGTGCGCAGCAGCAGCTGGACCGCTGCGCAGAGGAGCGAGGGAGGAAGATGGAGGAGCAGAGAAGGAAGGAGCAGAATCGCAGGGCAGCAGCTGAGGAGAAGAGACGGCAGCAGCAAGAGGCTGAGAAGGTCAGAGGTCACAGCACACTAATGATGCATTCACAACACATTAGAGGAAGTGGGAAAACAGGATGACAGCTGACAGCCACTGACACTGAAATTATTTTTGTTGAATATTTAAGTTAACAGAAGTGTATGCTGATCTAAGAATAAGTAAACTAGACACAATAAACAAGTATCGTAACTTCATCCAAATACAATGTTTAAAAGCAATATCACAACATGAGTGCAGATGTTTTTCATTATTTGTGTCCTAGGCCACATCATGAATTCTTTTGTGTTTCCTTTATCTTACCACACCAACCTTGGCCAATCAATCCCTTTTGTGCTACCTTCACTCTGTTGTTCACATCCATCAACTTAAACTAAGAATCTGTGATGAGAAGCAGCTTCACCACCAGTGACCACACTCTCTTTTTCTCTTTTCTGTCTCTGAGCTGCCACTGATTTAAATCCTGTCGATCCATAACAGAGTCAGTGTATTTCCAGCTGTTGTTAGGCTGAACTAGAGTTTAAGGGAGTAGCAAGTAATTAATGCAGGAGCTGTAATGACTTTCTGTCAGCTCACCAAATGTGTGCGTTCAACTGAAACATGAAAAGTTTTCTGCATCAGACTTAAAGCCACAGTGCCTAGACCAGGCATGTCAAACTCATTCCATAAAGGGCTGTGTAGCTGCAGGTTTTCACCTTGCTGGAATCAATTAATCAGCTGATCTCAGCTTCAGCAAGTGATCCCTTGATGTTGATTGGTTGGCCTGGTGTGCTCCTCCTTGATTGGAACAAAAACCTGCAGCCACACGGCCCTTTATAGAATGAGTTTGACATGCCTGGCCTAGACACTGAATTTACCCTGAACATCCTGCCCAATCCTTGATGCCATAGACAGACCCAAAATACTATGGAACACCATACAAAATATCATAGGAAACCATCAGGAAGGCTTGTGTGTGACGAGGCCAAAGAGATGGACGGATGGGGTTATTCTGTGTAGCACAACAGAAACAAATGTATAAACATTAAACCTTAGCCAGTGATTTGGTGCCCTAGACGAACTTTCAAAACAGATTCTTTAAAGGTCTATTTGTTAATGAATGAGATATGTTATACCGGTTGCAACAGCCCCAGTTTAAAAGTTATTGCACACATTTTCAAGCAAATTAGGCCAAGGAAGTTAAAAGGACCAGACCAAGAAAGTGAGCAGTTTTATCATTGCACTCCTATAGAACTATCAGACTCACGATGGACAGTTAGAAAAAGGATCAGAACTGATGCAGCAGAACCAAAGATAGCATCTTTTTATTCTATGCATTTTTCTTCCTTGTAAAAACCCCCTGCCTACATTACCCACACTGCAACATACCTGCTGACAGTCCAGCCTGTGATTTAGGTGTGTTATGTTAGCAGCAGCTAATGTATCCTGGAGTTTCCAGCCTGCAGCAGAGATGAGCAGCAGGCTAAAGAGGTCTGGTGAGTTTACTTCTTTCTGACAGCCCACCTGCAGATATGTTTCATTTTCAAACTTGTAGTTTTCAACTGATGCTGACTCAAGTGACATCACTTGAGGACATTTATCAGACTTCACAGAGCTCCCTCTGGAGACACAAAGGCTTTGTAGAACTTTCTGCACACATGCAGTAGTACTGCTCAACACCACTGATGTGTATAATTAAATATAGAAATGGACACAGTTTAGCTTAAAGTTGACACCATTTCCAATCTTCTCTTTTTCTACATCAGACAGCAGCTCATTATCACCCCACTGAATATCTAAATGCTGTATGAAATCCCACAGCATTCAGTGCTTATGCCACAGTAGAAGCTATTTTCAAGCCCTGGTGCGGAAAAATGTTGTGACGCATCTCTATTCGTGAACAAGCTTGTTTTGCTGAACTGTTGAAAATTCTTCACACAACAGCTCGTAATGTCTGATCTGTAATTCGTCAAAAATACCAGCACCATCTCTGAAGTGCTTTTGAGCAAGATGCTGTCTTTATAGCAGCAGCAGCAGCTGTGATGTGGCTGCTGGGCGTCACACCTTGACTTCACAGGAGGTGTAGCATGAGCAGCACGTTAGCAGCAGCAGCATCAACCCAGGGTGTGTTCAGGCACAGCACTGAGTGTAGGTCACCTGCGTTTGGCAACGTTCAGAGCCCAACACACAGTCAGTGTAGCACAGAAGAAGGAAATAGACTTGAAGGGTAAAAATATGTTTAAATAGAATTCTAAGCTTTCAAGAAAAACGCAGTCATTACACATGAGATGCTCGACTGAAAACTCCTCTGTAGATGATTTTGTATGGATATGAACACGAATAAAACTCAACACTCTACATGAGTCGTGAATGGACATAAATCGGCTGAGAACCATTGGCTCATATTATTATATTCCCTTTCAGAGCAGCATAGATTATCTACTGTGTTTGTGTGAAAGTCCCGTCAGCTCAGAATATAAATTATGAGTGCCAGTTGAAATGATAAGCAGCACATAACGGGTTAACAAGCCAGCGACAGTCTGATCCACAGAGAGTTCACCATTCAACGCTTGGGGGTGGGGGTCACTGTCTCTATTGATTTAAGGGCTCTGTTTGCATGCTAGCATCCCCCAAGACCCCCTCCTCCCCTCCACACACTCATATGCATAACTTAATGACATAATGATTGGTCAGTCTCACGGGGCGATGACATCACCGCCAGCGTATCATGTGCCATTTACTGGAACTAACAGTCGATGCTCGCAGTGCTGTGACAAGCACATATTTCACCTCTGAAAAGGAAACTCATCTGCAGAATCAATGTCCTTCAGATTATATAGACGAAGATTTGCTGCTCTAAAGGTTATTGCTTTCTCACTGAACTATTTTAGTCACAGTTCGGGCTGCAACGACTGATTAGTTTTATTGTTTTGATTAATCTTTTAATTGTCTAGTCTATAAAACGTCAGAAAATCACAGTTTCCCAAAGCACAACGGGACGTCTTCACAGTATTTGTTTTGTCGAAAGCAGAGTCTAAAATCCAAAGATATTTAATATACAACAGTATAAAAGAGATACACAGCAGGTTGGAAAAGCAGGAACCAGAGAATGTTTGGCATTTTGCTCAATAAATTAAAGAGTTAGTTTAAGGGAAAAGAGTTATTGCAGCATTAATTTATAATCTGTTGGTCTATTATGCAATAATAGAGACAACATGGACATTCCATGTACTCTGTATACTGCAGTACACTACTGTACTGTGAAGTCTGTATAGTGTTTCCAGAATTGTGATAGAGCTGAAACTATTACTAATAAGTGTGATATTTCATAAGCAATTAATATGCTGGATTCATAAATCAGTTGTTTTGTCTTTGAAATTAAAAACGCTTATCATAATTTCAGGAATGGATGGAATGGACATTTATTTTAACATATTCTCTCAAATATTTCTGATTTTAAATTTAATTTACTTGTTCTCTAATTTGAGCAACTGCAGCTGACCCAGTTTCCCCTCAGTGATCAATAAAGTACTCTGATTCTGATTAAACTACCCACATTCATCTTCTCTTGACCAGCTAATTAATTAACTAATCATTTCAACTCGCTTTGCAGAAGAATTGTTGTAGCATTGAAGTATTCTGAATAAGTCGAGAAATTATGTTTTAAAAAGTCAAGATAGCAGAGGGGGATCACTGAAGAAGACACAACATTTGTTCATCTTCATCATAACTGTGCATTATATTTGCTGGAGGATTGTTATGGGATCATAATAGTAGTTGTGAAGTAATTTTTTGGCTAAACGTTACTGGTCATCTATAGTTGTCTGACAGAGTTTGGTTTCTGGTTTTTATCTGTTTTATTGTGTCAATTTTCTAATTAAACCTGTAGTGTGTCAGGCTTTTAATGTTTGCAGGTGGGTTCATATAATATTCTGATGGGGCACTGCAGATGTAAATTAGTCCGTCATGATTCACTCGTCACACGTTTGCTTTGTAATTAATGTTACCTAATGCACAGCATTGTCCCTGACAACAACAAATCACAATTCAAACCCGAAAACTACTCATAGAAATTCACTGTTTTTTTTTGTCAGTTACTGTTTGAATTTGTGTGCTTACTCCTGGAAGGACTAGTGATTGATTAATGATTATTAACAGATTATTTTCACTATTAATCAGTTCATGGTTTAGTCTATAAAGTGTCAAAAATTTGTGTCACAGTTTCCTAAAGTGCCCAAAGTGACATCTTCAAATGGCTTCTTTTATCAAACCAACAGTTTATTCTACCAAAACCCAAAGACCCTTCATACATTATCATAAATGACGAAAATGAGTGAAATGATTAATCAGTTATCAAAATAGTTGGTGATTCATTTTATTTCAATCATCTAATTGACAACTCATTGCCACTCTAGCATTATAATATACCATACTTTATTATTCTATGTTGTATCAGTGCGTCAGTCAGGACAGATTCTCCTACAATCGTGAATCCGGGCACAGCAGATGATTCTGCTGCAGGCTGCAGTCTTTCCTCTCTGTCTTTGTTCTTCTTTGATCGGCATCTACAGTCTGTCTGTATCTCTTTCCACTTCCACCATTCTCCCCCCTCATCTTACATTTCTGATCCCTCTTTTTAAATCCCTCTTCTTGACTCTGAACCCTCCCTCCTCCCTCCTGCAGTCTGTGTGTGACTCTGCATGCACCTTCAGCAAACCCACCCACAATGCTGAGGTGGGGCATTTCCAGCCTTTATATATAGACAGCATACTGGAGCAGTGTATCAGCTTTATATTGTGCAATTACTGTATATTCAACTGCTGTCTGCTTACTAACACCGCCACATAAATGGCTGTTGATTGAAAAACCAGAGTGGGATGTGGTTGTAAATAGAAAGCTGATCCACATACAAAGCAGGAAGAGAAAGACAGACACAGCAAAAGAGAGGGCTGCCTCTCTCTCTATAAAAAAATATAAATATAAAAATGTTTCCTCTATGTGACATAATGAATATATCACTGTATGAACACGTCAGAAAAAGCACTGAAATGTCAAAAAAAAAGTCAGTAAAAGTGAGGACTAGTGTACTGATACACCTTGTTGTATTTTTATAATGTATGAGCCCATATTTCTAAGAAAGGCTTTTTATTCTCAACCATCCTCTTGAATGCTTGGAACTGGATTTTTAAAAGTGATAGCAGAAGAGGATCATTCTCACTGACAAGATGTTATTGACAGAAGATAAACGTTTGTGTTGTGGGTTGTGCTGCAGGAAGAGTTAAGTCCTTTTTTTGCGGAATATTGTTATATTCTACTTGGAAGTACTAAAAAAGTGTGCTATATAATTGTAGACTTCATCATCCCGGCTGATTTTCCATCAAACTTTATACTTTGACCGGTATGCTCATGAAACAGGTATTAAATTTCATCCTATTTGGTATTAAAAAGCCCTGTAGAAACCCTGTAATACCCCATGAAATCTTGTTGAATATCTGATATTAATATTTTTATATGAATAATAGATAGGCGCTGTGTGGTCACCAGATCTGACAGTATCTTAAATTGTCTGCATTATGATGATATAAAGAAAAGAACCACTTGCACATCATCTACAGCCATAAAAGACTTGGACAGGCAAGGAGCTGCTCATTAAACAATGAGAAATGACTGAGTGGTTATTGGATTATCTTCTTCATTCTAGCCACACCCTACCCATGGATGAAGGCAAGTTTTTTGCTCTTTAAAATTAATTTGCCAATTAGTTTGTTCTCTTCAGAAAAGGCAAACTGCATACATTTTGAAATAGAAGTACACACAGTAAAAAAGATGAGAAAACATAGAGGGTAACATTCAATTCTTTTATTATTTCTCACCTAGGTAGAAAAAAACACCAACACAACAATTGTGTGTAATATCATAAAATGTATCTATTATATATCTTATATGTTCTGTTGTGGTTTATATTTATTTCTTGAGAATGTATTTGTATGAAACCAATGTATATTTTTCAATATATTTTACTGAATAGAAGCAGAAGAATTTAGAAAGGGTGAAGACAGTGAGGCAAGGAAAGAAAACAAAAGAGCCCCGGAGATAAAACAAATGCAGCCAGTATCAATATCCAATCCACCCACTCAGTGTGCGTCTGTGTGTGTGTGTGTGTGGAGGCATGGTCCCCTGTGTATGTGTGTGTGTGTTCATGCGAGTGTGTGGGGGTGGTGACGGGTTGCATTTTGTCCCTTCCCGTCTGACTAAACTGCTCTCTGACATAGACTCAGTTATGAGAGAGAGAGGGAGGGAGATCGAGGTAGAGACTGACAGAGAGAGAGGGAGGGAGGGTGGGGTAAACACTTGCGAGGTAGGAGAGAGAGAGAGAGAAAGGGAGTCAGTGGTACCCAGAGGGAGCGGCAGACAGACAGAGAGAGGGAGCAGAGCTGCTGTATTATGTATCACTGAGTGACAGACGAGCTAGAGATCGAGCGCTGGTGAGCGCCAGCACGCACAGAACAGACGAGCGTGAAGAGGACGGAGGGGCGAGGCTGCTGCGGTTGCATGCGGTAACCATGGCGCAGCTGTCTCCGAGCGCATCGCCAGGCACCCGTCGCCGTAGCGATGGCTCAGTGAGAGAGTGTCTGTTCTTCCCTGTTTCTGAACGCAACGAACAGGAGAGGCTGGAGGCCCTGGTCCGCCGGAGAGCCGGAGGCGCAGAGAGACGTGGAGGTGGAGGTGGAGGGGGGGAGGCCCGGGACCACCTGGATAACAGGCCGAAACGCTGGACATGGGGAGGGCCGCCTGATGGAGTGGAGGGTGAGTATAATGGGAGGTGGGGGGTTTGTAGAGGAGGTGATGGAGAAAGAAGGAGAGCGATAGTGATGATGTCAGTGGAGGGTTGGTTTGAGAAGTAGAGCAGCAGAGAGCATACGGGTGGTTACTGATGGGGGCTGGGAGGAGAGGAGAGGAGGAGAGGTGTTTGGGGGGAGGTCTGGAGGTCAGGGGGAAAGGAAGAGGGGGATGGTGGGATGAAAGGGTGAGGACGACAAAGCAGAGGAGGGCGGCTATGGAACAAGAGCGTGATACGACGATAAAGAGAGGAAGGTGAGGATGTGATTACGAGATGGTGATGGAGCTAAAGAAAGGAGAAGTGCAGCGGATGGAAAAGGGTGTGGAGGCTGCAATGCAGGAGCAGCTCAGCGCTTTGTCTCTATCGCCTCAGCGGGGTTAGAAGAGGCTCTGTTTGTGTTTACAGTCATTATATCACCTGTGTGTAGAAAGCTTCAGTAGGTAGCCAGACCTCCTGAAGCTGTGGTTATAAGTTGGTGTATGATGGTGGTTTTTGCTTATGAATGTGCTACAGGTGTCTGTTTATATGTGAGTCATTGCTCTGTTGTTTCATTTCTGTGCTGGGAGGCAGGGTTAATTTGTAAAGAGCAGGAGTTACACATCAACCTTGAACGCACCAAGGCCACGCACATAAACACAGGCGAAGTGCGACATGAGGCTGTTCACTCTGCCACCATCCATCGCTCTTAATTTACGTCTCTTTTTCTTTTGTATCACGTCGTCGTCGTCTTTCCGAGATATTTCTGCTGTGGCGTCGGCCAGCAGGAGGCCAGAGTGCCACCAGTCGGGCTCTAGATCCTGTGGTGCATTCATAACGACATCAATTATTCACAGCACCCACCAGCCCAGCCGTCCTGGCACTGACCTGGGATCAGGGTCCACCCAGCGGCTCGTCTGGCTCCGGCCCGGCTGACTGGCAGAGAGGCTGCTCTGGGATCTGTCGGGACAGGCAGAACGCTCACTGCAGCAGAAACAGCAGCATCTCATCTTACAGCTCCACTCGATTAAAGGACAGGGACTCACTAAAGACACAAAGTGTGTGTATGTGTGCTGCGTATTTTTCTCTGGTTCCAAGGTGGTCCACTTAAAATCTGCCCACCGATAACTGTTCTCAGTTTATTCTGTCCAGATGTTGAACCTGTCACGGCAGCACTCGTCCTCTGAACCATCACAGTGGACTCATTCGTGTTCATATGCGTTCTCTGCTGAAAAATGTCAAGACTTATGGAGGCAATTGATTGGCTAATGATAAGCTGGGCTTCCAGGCTATAAATCAAGCAGCTATAACAGGCTACTTCAGCATGGTTAGTGCAAATACAACAGGAAGCTGACGGTCATCCATCGCAAGCTGATACAGAATATGTATGATGCTGTCAGGCAGTGTGGAATAATGAAATACGTTTTGCTGTAACTGTAAATCCTCAACTGCAGAGAGAACCTAGCCAGTATTTTTAAACAGACTTGTATGAACTTCAGGCCTTTTTTTCCCAGTTTCAGCCACACTGCAGCTCCAGAGGTTGGGATGTCGGATGTTCGACCTCTTTAGTCCAGATTGAACTACTGGATTGATATCCATAAAATTTGGTGACATTTTCGGTTCCCAGAGGATGAATCCTAATGATTTTGTGACTTTTCCTCCTGCGCCACCATGAGGTTGATGTTTGTGGTTCAGATAGAAACGTCTCCACAGCTGTTGGATGTATTACCAAGCAGTTTGGTGCAGATATTCATTGTCTTTGTGGACTTGGGTGACCCTCCGGCTTTTCTTATAGCCCCATCATCAGCTCAACATGTCCGTGTGTCCTGTCCTCTTTTCGTCTTGCATTGTCAGCCATGTGTCGTCAGCAACAGTACTCTCACAGCCTCACTGACTTCAATGCCAAGCACATCGAGTCGCCTCCTCATGATGAAAACATGACTGTTTAAGTTTCTTTACACTCACAGCTGTAGTGCACGATGTTTCACTCTGTTCCACCATGTTGGTGAGATCCTCAGCTTGGATCATTCACGTTGCATCGACAGTCTTGTTTTGTCTGACTTGATTATGATTTGACGTAGTGAGGTTTTCATGTGGTACCTCCTGCTGGGAATCTCGTGTCAGGTGTGTTGCGTCTCAGGTGTTTATGTTTGTTCCTGTTTATGTCAGTGTGTGTGTGGAGATTGGTCTCTGTCTCTTGTTTGTATGTCGTGCCTTAGCGACGCAGGTGTGTGTTTACATGTGGAATGTGCGAGTGTGTAACGCTTTGCTTTTTCCGCTCTGCTTTACCTGCTGCCCAGGTAACCCTAAGACCCCGCCCTGCCATGCCATTGGCTCCACTCAGCCCAATGAGCTTCCTGCTGCTTCCAGCGCCAGCCAATCCCGTAACGGTACAGACCACATGACTCTGTGTGTGCCACGCTCATACCGCTCCCCCACCGCGAATCCTGCTGTGTCACCTGCAGGTCTTCCTCTGTCTGCATGTGTGTGGACGTCTTTGCGCCGTCACATTGGCTGTTTTACCGTCCTGGAGTGTGTGTACTGTGTCTAGTGATGAATTCATTGCAGTGTTGGGGAAACTTGCTTCATTTTTTTCTAGTGACTGACACATACATAAACATCTTTGCAATGCGTGCAGCCAAAGGGTTTCTGGGTAACTGCAGTTCACACAGGTTTCTTCTCCTACGTTTCATCAATGAATCGTGCCTATCTGCAGTCCTTTGTGTCGCACATATGCAGAGATATCCAGCAGCATGTGTGTTGGGCTGCCACCCAACAAAAAGAGTTCGTTTTTCAGATAGAAATACAGGATTCTGGTGCCAGAGTTTGTCTTTGTTACTCTGCTGTAGTTTGGTAAATGACACATAGCCCCTAGTGCACTGATTAACGTTACTTGCAAGTAGGTTGGCAAATCGGGGCAGACAGGCATCCTTCAAAACAGACAGAAATACTGTGTGAAGCGAACCAGTCTTTTGGCCTTTATCACTTGTTAACCCTGCTGAAGAAATACATGGTTTGAGTCGCCAAAAAAATTAGTATCAAGCAGTCACACTGTACAGTAGGTTATCAGTGTGCTGTCGTCTGCTGACTTGATTTTAAATTTGTACTGTGGAATATTTTAAATATATTTTATGAGGCTCCATCTGTTTCCTCCCTCTGCTCCCCGGTGCTCTTGTCTGAATTGCAACTGAATGATATTTACGTATTTTTGCCAAGTACTATTTAGATTTAACTCATGTGACCTTATTTGGTAACTCTGCTGACTCCCACGGTCATGTGATTTTCTACTAACCTGCTACGCAACTAGAATTACAAAGATTTTAGACTGAATCTGTATGTATTTCTGTCCATGTACATGAGTCACGTGAGTGGAAAAGCCACATGTACAAAAAAATATATTGTTTATCAAATAATGACACTGAAAGACCAAAAAAACGTTTATTACTGAACACAAGCTGAACTTGTACGGTTTTAATATAAGCAGAAATATCTTCAGCTTCATCAGTGTGAAAGAAAAACTGAGGTGATTAAATCCAGCTATTAACAGACAATGAGAGAAAATAAAAAGTTCTATTTTGTTGCTTTAAGACAAACAAATGTGTGACCTCCAACACTGACTGTATGTTTATGTGCCGAATTTCTGATTGTGTGTAACACAGAGGAACGTTAGGGTTCATCATTGTCATCAACAGTTCACAGCACATAAAGTATACTAATGTCCTCCTCTGTGGCTAATGATTGTCTGGTTTGGAGCCCCCGCTACACATGATCCAACACACACACACACACACACACACACACCCCACCCTTATCACAACAAAGGGCTGCTCTACTTCCTGTCTTCCTGACCCAGGGCCGTGTTTAGTGATGCATACATGTCGTCTCAGCAGGGAACCCAGTCTGAAATCACACCCTGCACCTCTACACACACACACACACACACACACACGCGCGCACACACACACACACACACACTATACATCATACCAGACATTTACCCTGTAGCTATCTGTGAAACTTATTAGACCCCACCGACAAACAGGCAAGTGCAATCAGATCACCACACACACACACACACACATGCACACACACACAAAACCTCCACCAGACATTTTCAATCATCCCCATCCCGCATTACAGAAGCAGCCGCTGCAGAAATCCCTGCTGTTTTTTTGTTGATGTTTTTTTGCGCCCTTGCGCGAAACCCGAGAGGAATTTCACTGAAACTTGAACATGTTCCAGTTTGATTATCTAATTAAACTCTAACTCTCTTTGTTAACGCAAAGAAATATGTCCCGACGAAGTCATGTTTGCTAAAAATCTTCACTTTTTATTTACGTTCCATTGACACATAAACAAATTATCTCAACCTCTCAGTCAGTTTGTTTACAGGCACACAAATGATAATCAGATTGTGGAGTAGAGCATCAGACTTTTTGATCATATTATTGTCAAAAAGTCAGATTATAATAAAATTAATGCAGCAATGATGTTTACATAAGCTGTCATATAAAGGGCCTCCTCTAGCTTATTTTGTCAAAACCTGATTTACAGAAATGAGTTGTGCTCATCATCTCGTCATGTTAAACATAAAAAAAAACTCTTTTTTACAACATTAACAGCACTTTCAGGTCTGCAATTAACTGAACCTTTTATTTGCTGCATTTCTGAATGAATTTGTCCTTTAACAGACAGTGTTGCGTCAGAAAACAGAGACAGAGACAAAACACAAACAAAACAGTTTTCTGGATGAATCTAAATCTGCCTTCCAGCAGCTCTAAAGCTCACTAATTAACACGTTATATCTTGTTGTGCTCAGCTAAATTAAAAGACTGCAGGCTGTAGCTTCATAATGAACGGACAGATATGGGAGTGGCATTGATCTTCTTCTCCAAATCTCTTTCTCAGAGAGAAAGTCAGCATTTTTCCCAAAATGTCAAAGTATTTTTTGTCAGAAAAGATCATGTGAACTATTCAGAACAACATGAAGCATCATCATTCTGCAGCACTAGAAATATCCTCGCAGACACGAACCTGAATATTATCAAACTCATCGCATGAAGTCAGTTTTTTGTTATCAGCCTTGTAAACACTTAAATCTAAATTATTATGGTGTGCATGCACACACCAGGTGTTCCTGGCTTGCTGCTGCCGGTTTTCTTTCCTCTTCTTCTCTCTGGATGTTGTCACGGTGCCTTCAGGTGCTGTACGAAACACTCCCCTCGCAGTGTCATGGCACTGCAGCGGCTGCCTCTGTATCATCATCCTCCATTTCATGATGAAGCAGGTTGCAGCTTGTGTCTGTCTCTGCTCTCTGTTCTGCTGCTTCATGTCTGTCTTACATCACCAAGGTTAATTTATTCAGCAGTGTGCATGGCTTATCGATCAGCAGGATCGTTTTCTGCGCGCGCCGGCAGTTTTGTGCTTGTCGTGTGATGGGTGTTTGTTTGTTTGATTGGGGTGTTTATTGAACATATTTGTGACATTTACATCGTCCTTCCATCCAGCAGCAGTCAGTGCTTTGATTCAGCGTCATGTATGTGTCTCTGTCAGTGATTGGTGTGGTTTTTTTTTTAATCAGTTGGTGACTTCCTGTCTCCACCTATGATGGATCAACCAATCAACAAACAGCTCTCCAACTCTTCAGCTGCCCTCCATTCACCAGAGAGAGGTGAGAGAGAGACTTCGCATCCAGATATATTCTGGAAAACCTAAATGAACCCAATGTTTAGGGATACTGTAGCAGGCCACAACCTTAATTCACCATGTGATAAAACACTAACGAAGGAGGTTCAATTCCCAGGAGCCTGGTTCTTTATTTGTACAATTAAATTATAAATTAATGCAACAGCACTACATAAAAACTCATTCGTTGTTAGATTTTTAGTTTAATTTGATAGATTCCTGATACATCATGATAGATAATGTATTAGCATCTTCATCACAAAGGGCGCTCTCAGTAAAAATATGACAAAATAATCATTTTACCCAAAATAACGAAGAGACGGAGGTCATTATGATTCAGTCCTGAGCTGTGCCTTCGGTCTTCTTCTCAGCCTGCATAACGCTTCAACAACATCCAGTAAGCTGACAGGGCAGAATGTATGTAGCCTAAGAGCCCAAACCCAGGGCATAAAAAGCTACATATAACTATTTATGTACAGCGATTGAACGCAATGTAAAAACTGAACGCGGCTCAGATGATTCTATCAATGCTTTTTGTCAACTCATCTCCTCTGTCGTGGATTTGACAGCTGAGAAGTAAGACGACAGTATTTAGAGAGTTTTAATAAGAAAATCAACCTGAAACTATAAAGTGAGTGAGTTACTGTATCACCTCATCCCCAGTAGAAATGAGACAAGACAAAGGGGCATAGACAGCCGGTGGACTTCAACCAAAGATATGGTTAAACTTCCCCTTTGTAGGATGTGGAATTTAAAAAAGGTATTTTTTTCTGGTATTGACACCAAAAACATAACAACAAATTTTTACTCATATTTCACCTACATCTTGTCCACACTAACTTGTGTCTAATATTTTGACATAAATACATAAATTTCTTGTGTAGCAATCAGTATCTTTCAAGATACAAATTTTTAGAAACTTTTTGAACACTGAACACATTGTTTTATATTTAAAACAGGTTTAAATAATCCCATTCCACTGGCAGATTTATTTGGAATATGAAAATATTACTTTTAGGACACAAGAATACACTAAAAGATTTGCATGACTTTGTGGAGCAGAAGAATTCAGGTACTGATTATAAAAATAAAAGCTTTGTCTCTCAGGTAACAGGAAGTACATGAGTTTCTCTTTTATTTGTTGTGATTATTTTGCTCATGTCTATCCTCTTCTTATTTTTCTTGGTCTGTGTCATCGTCCTGTGTGCACATTTGGGTTTTGTGTGGGTTCTTTAATCCATCTGTGCGTGTGTGTGTGCGTGTGTGTGTGTCAATCCATGACCCCTCAGTGTCTTTTGTGTCCCACCGAACAGCTTCCTCTAACAGTCACAAACCGTACAGAAGTTCCTCCAACCGCAGGAGCGTCGCTGGGCTCCCTGAAGAGATGTCCAGAGCCAAAACACCCACGGTCAGCCCTCACACACACACACACACAAACACACACACACACACACACACACATACACACACACACACACACACACACACACAAACATGCACGCACACTTGCTGCCTAATTAACAATAAGCTGTTGAAGACTGAAAGGACACATTAGCAAGTGTATGTAGATGATGCAAACACACACACACACACACTCACTCAAACCTTAACACGTCCCCTTGGCTGTAAACTGCAGGTTCAAAGGTCCTGTGTGTAAATTAATCTGATTGTCTGTAGAATTACTGTGAACTCATGGGACTGTGAGCTCAGTAGTCAAATGTTTCCTTGTCTCTCCCGAAGAGGATGAACACAATGAAATGTTTGTCAATCAAAATGAAAGTTATATTATGAAAATGGCTTTTGCAGAGTCATTTATTATGTGAGGCTCTGACTCACAAGCAGCAAATGTGTTTGCATTTTCCAGCAGGAAAAATATCACATCACATCACATCATATCAACTGTATGTGTGGGGCATAAAATCTAGATTTAGAAAATTCTGGGTGTTTTCAGTGAAAATCTTTTATACAAATCTGTGTATGTGTTTACTCAACAAACATTCAGGGAATCCAGGGAGCCAGTTCTGTCAGAGTGAAGGAAGACCAGTATCCAAAACTCAACATGATGTCTTTAGCACTGAAAACTGAGATCCACACAGACTTCTTGGGTGGAAGCTCTGTGAAATCAATACAGAAAATTATTTGGTTTTTCCTTTGTCAGGCTCTAATGTGACTGATATGTGTTATATATACAGTATATTATTTACAGTAGTTAAACCTGTGATTAAAACTGAATGTTGTTGTGAGTTCATGTCAGTGAGCCGAATGTTTCTAATGATGGAAACTGAACAAATGTTTTGTAAAGCGCTCGATGTCATGGCCGACTGTTTATAACATGTGCTCTTGTTATTATTTCAGTAATATCTGTAACTGTGACTTACAGGGGGAGACTCCAAACACACCGGTCCGCAGTTCTTCCTTCAGGGCCAATAGCAAGGGCCCCGCCACACCAAAACGGTATGGAGCACACACACACACACACCTACACACATGGATTAGAGTCCAGGTGACCTGATGTGGTCATGTTGGTTTTCAGGGTGAAGTCGACCAGGAGTCGCGCCCAGTCGCCCTGTTCCCCCGGCCAGTACCCCCCCTCCCCGCTCCGGCAGAGGGCCACCACCCCTGGCACCGATGACAGGGGTCACTCTGAGGTCAAAGGTCACAGCACCCTGGAGAGGAAGTCAACCAAATCTGAGACATCAGAGAGAAAGATCCCCAAATCCACCAGCAAAGAACTGAATGCAGGTAAATGCGCAGAGTGTGTGTGTGTGTGTGTGTGTGTGTGTGTGTGTGTGTGTGTGTGTGTGTGTGTGTGGTTTATTTATAGCAGTCAGCCATGGTACATTTTGTATGCATAAGCTAACTTCTCATTAAAGAAGTCATGTTTCTGCTTCACCAATAAGATAAGATAAAACTTTATTGACCCCACGCTGGGGAAATTAAGTTGTTGCAGACAGCAATAATAAAAGAGAGACGTATAAAAAGAACTAAAAAGACAAAAGGAAAGAGAATAAAATCAACGCTATCTATGTACATTATATACAAGAGTCTAAAAATACTATTGCCTTGAGAAAGGATGGCTCAGTTTCTCAAAGGAAACCACAGGTAACACAGTAAAAAATACGTAATACTGCACCCGATATTTGCACATTAGCGAATGTTAGCATAAATAATGGAGTAGTGCAAAACATGTGATGATTGTGATGTGAAAGAGCATCAACACGGTGCGACTTTAAATGAACAGAAAATGAGGGAGAAAGAAGAGAAGAACATTTGAACAACAAAGCTTTTCTCTGTCTGTTCTGGACTCGGTCCACACGAAGCTGCTGTTTTTCTCACCTGAAAACAGCTTGTGGAGAACGGCCTCCTGAACTGGATGAATCAGAGAACGAAGGCTTTTCAAAAACACTGCTTATCATTGGCAAACCTGTCTGTCCTTCAGTCTGCGGGTTTTTCTCACCGCTGACACATTTGACCACATGTGGTTTTTGTGAAGTCATGCCGCACCACCTCCTACTCAACCACCTCCTTCTCCCTGGACACACACAGAGTCCCCAGGCACGCCCACAGGCAGGAGTGTCGGTGGGACGACGGATGCTGAGGAGGCGTCCAGACTGCTGGCAGAGAGACGACGTCTGGCCCGAATACAGAAGGAGCAGGAGGAGAGACAACGGCAGGAGGAGGAGAGGTGTGTGTGTGTGTGTGTGTGTGTGTGTGTGTGTGTGTGTGTGTGTGTGTGTGTGCATTAGAGCTGACACAGTTTTACATCTAAACTGATCAGTGACCATTTTGATAATGGATCATTTTAAGTAATTTTTAGGTAAACTGCCAAACATTCTTTAGTTTCAGCTCCTCAGTTGTGAGGATTTCTTGCATGTCTTTGTCTGATGTGATAGTAAACTGAATATCTTTGGATTTCTGACTATTTGTCAGACAAAACAACACATTTGAAGACATCATCTTTGGATCTGGGAAATGGTGATGGGGATTGTGTGTATGATATTTGGCTGATTAATTAATCATGATCATAACTGTTGATTGCAGCCCTAATAATTATTGATAATTTGTATGTACCTTAATGGTTAATTTCAGTTGTACTGAAGCTGATCCTGAAACTGTGTGAAATGGAAGAAATGGTACAATAACCAGAGAACCCTATTTTGACATGAGTATAAACTGCATCATGATATTAGTTCATGTATGAAAATGCCCTGTTAAACTGTTTAGTTGAGGTTTGTCATGTTGTAGTGCACTGGAACTGTCTTTTATCTGCTTTCTCAAGTATTTCAGAAATCATTCTGGGTTAAATCTGTGTGTTAATTTCCATAACAAGACACCAGTTTCAGACATATGATATCTGTGATAGATAATGTACAGAGCCCCTGAAGTGTCATGAAGAAAAAAAAAACAATATATTGTGCGCACGAGATACTAAAACGTGCGCACGATATAGTTAATATTTACCGTATTTTCCGCACTATAAGGCGCACCTAAAAGCCTTTAATTTTATCAAAAACCCACAGTGCGCCTTATAATCTGATGCGCCTTTTAAATGGACCAATATTGGTTAATTATGGCTATCGTAGTCAGGGGGCGTGGCCGAAGTAACAGCGGTATTCCACTCTCTGCGTGCCGTCATCCTTTTACTGGCGCGTGCAGTCAGCTGTCAACCTGAATAATAAAATGACTATTTCACTGAACAATGATAAAATATGAATATATGCTAAATAATAGGCAATTAAAATATTAATCAAACGTGGTTAATGTGATTTCTGCTCCTGAACCTCAGCGCAAAGCGTCTGCACATCATCGCTGTGCGCCGTCACCTGTGTCTTTACGCAGGATAAACTGTCATCTGTGAGCGCGCACGGTGTTTGTTTTAAAACGAACAAACTAAAATAAAATGCATTTTAAATAAATGGTCATTAATTATTTTCAGGAGCCGCAGGAGCTTCAGGGAGCTTCAGCTGACACTTCAGGGGCTCCGTAATAATGACTAACATAGCTCCCCGTCATTTACCATTTAACAACCGATCATGTCCAAAATATTGTCATGTGAAAGTTGTAACGGGCTGATTAACATTACAAGTTCAGCCCCCAAACACCCACCATCTTCTCTACCAAAGCTTTGAATTTTAGTGTCCATTGAACTCATGTTGGCTCGCACAGCTCAAATCTCACGTGTTCCTTCAGGCTGAGGGCCGAGGAGGAGCAGAGGAGGCAGCAGGAGGCGAGAGAGAGACAGCAGAGAGCTGCACAGCAGGCCGAGGAGGAGAGAGCGAGGCGGGAGGAGGAGAGGAGGAACAGGGAGGACGAGGAGAGACGGCAGAAGGAGCAGAGATGGAAGGACATGCAGGATCAGCTGGACAGAGAGGTCAGGTTGCACAAATGTCTTTTTGTTCATGTAGTGAAGTGTTGTCTGCTTATATGAAAACATTTATAAGGGAGCTAACTTGTGGTTGTGTCATCTGGATACATAGAAATGATTTCAGTATCAATAATATTCACTGTTTAGCTGATCAGGACTTCAATTAGAAGCTGAAATATTTTGATATTGATTTTGTCACCAGAAACATGAAACTTATTCTTCTTGAAACAGAAACGTCAGAGTGTCAGTGTTGTTTTCTTTTAAATTTTTGAAATATGTTAATATAAACACAAGTAAAATGAACCCAGATCTCCTTTAAATAAATTCTTTGAGCCACATTGTTAAACAAGGATAAAAGTCTAATTTTTAATATGAAGTTTGGTTTGAGGACAGATGCCGTCTCATTTAAACACTGCGATCAAACTCAACTATGCTTCTACAGAAAGAATGAAGTATAGACAGAGAATGTGAACTGTGTTTTTCAGAGGGAGGAGGCTTTCCTGCGAGCACAGAAGGAGGCAGAGAGGAAGAGGCAGGAGAGAGAGCTGCTGCACATCCAGGAAGAGCAGGAGAGACTGCAGAGGAAGAAGGTATCACAGATCCACACGTGTCATAGATTTCATGTCAAAACATCATATGGCCTTTCTAAAATGCTGGACAATAATAAAACACTGATACAACTAAAAATAAGGGACAATAAATATTAAAAAATAAAGAATATTTCACCTCACCAGCAGTGACTTGTGTTTTGCCTCTTTTTTCAGAGAATTGAGGAGATAATGAAGAGAACACGGAAGAGTGAAGTGGAGCCTCTGTCTGCTGCTGCAGGTGAATGTTAAACACATCATCTTCCTGGATCTCCCTGATGGCTTCATTTCCTGCATTATGGCAATTTGATTCCTTCCGTTTTCATTTCTTTTGATCTGGTCTTGATTTCGTGACTTTTTCATTCCCTTTCCAACAATGTTTTGTTCTGTTTATTTGTTGTTTTTTTGTGCTTGGGTTTGAAATATTCTTTCAAACTGTTTTTATCTTGCTTCGCCAGCATTATTAGTTTCCTGTAAAACTGAACGAGCTCAGGCTCAGCTGCAGTGTGACTCAGCAGTGTTTGACAGGCTGGGAAACAGTGCCACCTGGTGGTTCATAGTAAGACCAACACCAAGAATTCTGCATTTGTTAAACTCTCTGACCCAAAGTGGCTTTCATTACTGCTGTTTTATCAGCACGGTGGCCCCAGAGCAGATTTAATTCCTTTAATATTGCAGTCTGACTTATAAATCCTGCCAAGCAAGTTATCTAGAAGGAAATGTCTAAAAAATAAAGTGCTGTCTCACTTGCCTTGTTGTCACAGAATTCAACCTGTGACCAACTAAAACACCACAGTAACATGTATTCCAGCTGTCATGACAGGCTTCATATTTCCTCACAATCTGAAATTATATTTCATAAGAGCTCAAAGTGTTTTTGTTTTTTGAATCATCAGTAGATGAAGACTGACTGGGCTATATTGTGGGCAGGCTGAATCTGGCCTACAGCACCTCTATTATAATATCCACCAATGAATTTGCTAGAAATCTCTTTAAAATGACACTGTGTGTTTGCAGTGTCTGACATGAGGGCAGAGGCAGTGGTCCCCTCTGAGGAGGATGCCGCAACCCCGGCTGAGGCCCCCGTCATCATGCTTGGACCCCTGGAGAATAAGAGCTGCATGGACGAGCTGTCTGACGGAGTCCAGTCCATGGACGTCAGGTGAGACGTCTCTCAGATGTCTTCAGCTGGCTTTCTTCACTCTTCAGTCTCGATTTGTTTCTTTAAATCTAGCATCTGTGTTAGCATTGACTCTGCATGGTTGTGTTTTGCAGAGACTAAAGAGATTTTTTTGTAGTTTTCATACTGCTCCTACATTTTACACGTTTCAGCCAGCGTGTCTGCCAAGTCTTGCCTGCATGGAGGTGACTCCCCACATACCAATCAGCCGCTTTGGCTTCTTTTTTAAGATAAGATAAGATAAGATACTTTATTAATTCCCAGCTGGGGAAATACAAGCAGTTGACAAAGAGTCTTGCATCTCATTTTCAGCCCATACTGCTCATACAAACAGACAAAATGTGTGTGAGGAAAACTTAAAAAGAGGAACATTCACATGTTCATATACAAAATACACAAGCATGGAGCTTTCATCCACATCTCATTTTGTAGCATATCTTTTCATAACAAAACCTAAAACTGTGTGTAAAATGACCCAATATTTGATTTAATACTGAAGCTGTGTTTTGACTAGTGCAAATTAATTAAATGTTCTGTCTCTGTCATCATTGTGTCTTTAAGTTCTCCATCTGTCTCCATCAGTCCAGTGTCCAGGGAGGAGCAGGCGAGCGCTCATGAGTTTTCACCTGTCACAGAGGGGACGGACGGCTGCCCTCTGGAGCACCTGATGGACCTCGACGCCCACGGACGAGGACAGCGTCAGGGTGCAGAAACGCCCCCGTACCCCAAACTGCAGGCCGGCAGCGGGGTCGGAGACCTCAACAAGAACCTGCTGATTCAAGCGTACAGTGCCGCCTCTGAATCCTCCCAGCTCATCCACAGCGTCGGCCCGAGCAAACTGGACATCCAGTAGCCAGGTAGAGACACGCCCTTCAGAATCAGCTCACTCATCATGCTCAGGATTGTATGATGATGTTGCCGTTAGTCTCTCTGGAGGAGTTTGGTCAAGTCTGAGAAAATAGCCCCTGATGATGTCATCAGGGTTATTTTCTCAGACTTGAGCTTGAAACTTCAGTCTTAAACAGAAACTCTGTGTTACTACCGATTGCATTGTGGGACTTTTTAGACACCAGTGTTCACAGTGATCTCAGCCTCTGTTCACTATTTCTTTTTAAATCTCCCGTGAGTCCAACTTTATGAAAGAGCAATAATAAATAGCTGGAATAACCCTTAAAAGTTCCCTTTTGAAAAATATAGTAACTGTATTTGCTTTCTGTTGATGCCACTGTCATATGTGTATGCTAAATGTGAACCATCTTATGCTAAGCTAAGATATTTCTAGTCCAGCATATGACCCCTGTAAAACCACGACTTGCTGTTTTTACACTTTTGTAAGAACTAAACAGACGAAATATGTAGTATGTAGAATTACAGATTTAAAACACCTAATAAAGGTAAATACGCCTCATGGATTTATGTGATGTTACGTCACTAGCTGCGTTTCCATTGCCCCTAGAAATGCGCAAATCCTAAATATCGCATTAAAAAAACGGTAATGGAAATTTCGAAAATCCTCTCAAATATCGCAAAAACATTTTTACGCTCTCTTGAGGTGGTTTTTCAGACGTGTCGATATTTAGGTGTATCGCAGAAGTGTAATGGAAACACTTTTTTTGCATTTACACGTCTCCGAGGTCAGCGGACTCCCCGTTTCGGGACGGCCGCATGCAGTCAGATATAACGTCTTGTCAATTTTGTAGTGTTTGTATGTTTTTTGGATCTCAATAAGTAGCAGACAAAAACACTCCAGCTGTTCCAGCTGTCACGCTGGCTGATCTGTTAAAGACAATCCGACAGCTGTGATCTCGTCCTGTGCGCACTTTGCAAAATCTAATCATTCCGTTTTCATTAATCGTGAGATGAACTTGTGATGAGTGTGTGCACCTCAGCTATGTGGGAGACACGCGTGCACGCCATTAACTTTAATATTTACACATAATTGCTGATAGAAAATATGTTCAAAGGACATTTTAGTAATTCACAGTCCTGTATTCTGCTGCTGCTCCGCCGGCGCGAGCTGACGCTGTCAGAGCGAGCTGACGCTGTCAGAGCGAGCTGACGCTGTCAGAGCGAGCCTCGCGTAATAACAAAGTGATAAATAATAGGCCATTAAAATCAGTGATCACTCTAAGTCAACAGATCATTTCTTTATTTCACCTTCAGCATGTGCTTTTTAATTATAGGGCTTTGTGTTAAGTTTTACCGACGCACAGCACGCACACACATCTCGCGGGACGTCCAAGAACTTACGAAAAACACTGTTCAATGGAAACACCTGCAAATCGCATTCGAACTTTGCCGAAATTTCAGAAATATCGCTTTTATTTTGCGAACAACTGTAATGGAAACACAGCTACTGATTGCTCTCAGTCTTAAGCAGTTTTCCATTGTATCTTTTCTCCCTCCTAGGACCTTTTTAGGAGTTGGCAGGTTTGGTGGAAACAGGAGAAACAGCCCAAGAGACCATCACCTCTGTCGTCAACAACAACAACAACAATCATCACTTCCACAAGGAACAAGTGCTGAACGACTCACTTCACATCTGTATCACCAAACCTCGCAAACTCATAACAGTAAAGCTTCTGGACACATTTTGAGGCAGTGCAAATGGGCAATTTTGACTCTCACAAACAAGACGTAGTTGGTTGACAAAATCATGCAAATAATGGGAAGTATACTTACATCATTGTGTCATGTGACAGAAGAGAGAAGAGAAGGAAATGGGAGGCAAGCACTGCTGCATGTTTGTCAAATGAGAAAGTTAAGTTTAGGGAAGTAAATTGACTGTAAACTTCATCTAAAGCTGACTCAACACTTCAACATGTTATAAAATGTGCATAAGTCAGGTATTCAACCTGTTCAAGGTCAACATTAGCCCAAATCTGCACACATCAAGCTACTGTATAATTTCCAGATGACTGTATGTTTAGCATTTCTCAGAAAATTCCCAGACATCTTACCACATCTTTTCATGAGCCTTTTGTTTGTGTCTGCTCTACATCTGCATTGCCCAGCTGCACTGCCACAAAATATCACTCGAGCATCATCCGCTTTAATCTCTCGCCCCTGCTTTCGTAAAACTCTGTAAATAGATCCGACTGGGTGGAGGAGTCTGTCGTCGTAGGCGCGGGGAGCGGCTCTGTAGCAGGTTATCTGGAGAGGAGCCGTAAAACAGACGCTGTTGTGTGAATACTGTGTAGCATCTTCAGTGAGGACTAGCTAGTTGAGCTGTTTCTGGTTGTAGCTGTGTACTTCAACAGTGTGTGAGAGATTCTCTCTTTCTGTCAGTGTTTCTGATGGTTCCTGTGTGTTTATCTCACCTCTGACCTGCTCTACTGCTGACAGCGACTCCTACTTCTATAAAAGCCAGACTGCTGTAGATTTCCTGTCATCCCGACGCTGGCGAAAATCATCAACGACTGATATTATAACCTCGCCGCTGACCCATAGCGCTCAGCCTTTAGCTTTGGTTTTTCCGCTGCTCATCGACGAACGATTTGTGGAGGTGCAACAATCCGCAGTGAGAATATGAAGAAAACCTGGGAGGGCAAAAATGTGCAGGTCAGGAAAATGTTGACACAGTGTGTTGTGTATTTGTCTGGCACTGACTGTAACCATGCTAGCTGCGGTTTAGAGTGTGCACTTACAGTAGTTGTGTGTTTCACTGCTCTGAAGACGCTTGTATCTCCCCTGCAGCTCATTCCCCCAACTAAAATATACCTCACCAATTCAGAACAGACTCTGGTATGAAACAGCGTTCACCACCTCGCAGCTCATCACCTCTGAGGCCTTAAACCTCTGTGCAGTCAACATCTTCCCTTAAAACGACCCGCCCTCTGTGCTTTGCTGCCCGGCTGTGTTTCATCCAGCATGTGAACTCCTGCTGTTTAAAGCCACTTTTCCTTTAAAGTACCTGGGAGTAGAGAAACAAGAACTACAACTGTTCCTTCGGCAAGTCTGTTTGATTTTCAGAGGCACCCAGAGGGGAGTGATGGAAAAATGGCAATTATGTGAAAGCAAGGTTGAATTACCAGCAGGGCAAAGCTCCAGGAAAACAGGCTGTCAAGGGCTCCAGTAGCCCCAGGTTCTCCGTGTGGATGATCAGGGCCATAGCCAGGAGTGTAGTCTAAACTCCCCCATCAGGTCCCACCCACCTAAAACAAATTGGGAAGTCACTAACCAGACTCTGTACAATTTTATGATTATTTATGAAAAATCGTGTTATATTTATTTAATTGTTCACTGCATTTTCTTTAGACACCAACAAAACTCTAACGCAAATTTTTGAGCATTTAAGGAAAATCCCATTCTGTTCCATCTATTCCACTATTTAGTTACATTTTTATGTTTTAGGGTATCTCCTTACCATTATGGTCTCGGGCCAAGTTGTGGTAGAGAATACTAAATTTTATCAAAAATGTGCAATATGGTTTGGAACATCACATTCTATTTATTCAACAGTTCACTTATGTTTTTGTCTGTGTAATTTGTTTAGTTTAAGAGTGACAAGTAAGCTGGTGGGAGTGGTGTTGAGGAGCCCCATGTAGGTTAATGCATGATCTCAGTCACAGAGACCGTTTGGGTTTGGGAACTATAGGGAGGAAAAATCAAATTTGGTGCAGAAAAGGTTCTCGACAAACCTTCTTGTTGTGGAAAAATGGCTCTACTGCTCCTCCAAGGTGCCACATTGAGGGGAAAAAGGTGTTAACCTGCACTGCTGCAACCTTCAGCATATTGTTTTTATGTTTCCACTCTCCGGATGGCTTCCCTCTCTTTATGTAAGCTCATTATTCCTCCAGATTTTGCTGAAACTCATTGTAAGAGGGTCTCCTGGGTCCCCTTGTATATGAAGTAAAAATAAAGGACATAATGTTTATCCGAATATTACTTAACTCTGTGACACTGCAGCTTGGTGGAATATATCATTGTAGATGTGGTGCATGGATAACTGCTGAAAAAGAACAATAAACTTCATCATGCCATGTGTGTCAGTGAGCTGGATAAATAAACAAATGTATAGTAATGGCAAACAGACGGTTTTGGTTGGGGAACAGAAATGAAGGGAAATGTTAAAGATTCCAAACTGTGTAAGATGTTCAGTCTTTGGCATTCATAATGTGACATATGAAATGGCAAATCTAGTGTAGGGCTTAATGCAGCCACTTTTATTTATCATTATATCTCACTGTGTGTTGACTTTATGCTGCACTGAAATTAAAACTTATCTGGAAAAGTTGAAGTGAATAGTTAATTTTTATTTGAGATTCCTGAACAGCTGTGTTGCTCTGATATCATTTTTTTTTTATGTGGCCATATTACTGGGGACGCAACTTCCTGTTCAGCCTGTCAGCTTTCAAAATAAAAGGGAATTTTTTGACCTGTTAGTTCATCAGTAGTAATAGTTTGGACATTGTTTATTACTGCTTATAGCTTAATTGAGCTAAAGTTGGCACCAATTGAGAAAATTACACATAACAACCTATTTGTGGATAATAATTATTGACTATACTGTATGTAAACTCATCTCAAAATTCAGACTTTTCAAGTCAAAATTATGACATTTTGCTTCCTATGTCAAGATTATGAGCTTTAAGTCATAATTTTTATTTCCATCACACATTTTTTTCATCCTTTTTCTTGTCCCAGTGGAAATAGTCTTACATCCTTAGAGGATCTGTCATCTGAACACAATTCCATGTTTTATGCTCCATGTTGGCAAGTAACATAATACACAGAGTTAGAAACCACCAAAAACTGCTATACAGTATATCACACTGCACACTGTCTGCTGAACCTTAAAAAGACATTTAAGTACGTGTGAAACCTGCAAAGCAAGCATAAAGCCATTAAATATAAACTCCCTCAGGGGGCACAGAGGGGGCCTGAAAGCTAATGGTTTATTGTTTGTCAACTGTGTGGTACTAAATTAATTGAAAATATGTTTTGGAATATGCACCAAGAGAGGCTGTGTCAAAAAAAACACCCCCTATTTTAACACCGTAATACATTTGGTGCTAAATTATAGAGTTCACGTACACATTGCACAGACAGTGGGAGAACTGGGGACCCTGTATCTTATATTTGACAACTAAATCAGATTAATCCAGCCATGAGCCAACGGAAGCGCAGACTTAAATTTAGTGATACATTTCAGTAGTGACAGCAACTTTTTCAGAGTAATTTGGGTACTGTTACAGCAGAAAAATAGCTAAATGTATTTATATTTGATTTATATTTCCATGATTTATTTATGTAATAGCTTGAAGTGTTTTCGTTTTTGTTTACCTGTGGATTTGTACAACCAATAGTTTTATTCTGAAAAGCGGAAGTTCCTCACTCGTCCTGTTTAGCGAATTGCGGACCGGTGACTGGTCCATGTCACCAGCCATTTTCTCGTAGATTGTAATGGAAATACAGAGCATTTAGCTAGCTTTTGGCTATATCTGGTCTTAAATAGGGTTTCATTCTAAAATTACAACCTGTTATATTGCGGTGTTTTAGTGTGCTTATCCTCGCTTTAGCTAACGTTAGCCTGGCTAACGGTAGCCTGACGCGTGTCGTGGACGAAGGTAAGACATCTCCCTTGATGGTGCTTGCGAGTTAGCTTTAGCGAGAGTCAGCCGAAAGTTAGCTTATTCCCTTGAACACCTTAACTTTGTTTGGACGATGTGATGAATATATGATAATACCTACTCTAGGCTAGTGTTCTAAATATTCAGGAAGTGCGCTCCCCGTAAACAGAAGAACGTTAGAGCGGGGAGAGGTTTAAAGCTAGCTAAAGTTAGCTTGTCTGCTCCATAAACGCATCTGAAAAACTATGGCGCACTTAAGTAACAGCAGGCAGTATTCACGATCTAAATGTGAGTAAGGTTATATTTCCATGTCATGTAAGGAGTTGGCATTCATACGTTTTCTTCGTTTCTCTCTCCCTAATATTCACCTGTGCAGCTGTATACTGTAGATCGCTGTGAATCGGAATGACAGTCATGTAATCCAGTGCCAGTTTGTTCATTACACAGTCCTGCTTTATGTCCATTTAGTTCAATGAGGGTGAAGAAAAATATTACAGATGATATTTCTATTTGAGCAACAACTGTTTGTGACAGTTTACATCATAAATATGCTCTGCTGCTTCACTGTTCAGGTTCAAGCTTTGCGGTTTGTCCAGGTTCACCCATTCAAATCAGATGTACTTTATTTTAGAAGCAAAACATGAATTTTGGGGTTTAATTTTAACTTTTTAAACTTGATGCTGCGAGAGCTGATCCCTGGGAGACTCTTGTAAATTTAATTGAATTTGTTGGATTCTGTGTTTTGCCTGCACCCCTTAACCTCTCCTTTCTTTAAAGGTTGACAAAATGTCAAGACCACGGTCGAGATCACCACATTACAGGTATGCACTGTCATTGTTTCATGTTCATATTTGTGTCACCCCCTTTGATTTTCGTTTTTATTTTGAATTACAATGTGAATGCTGATTTACTGATTACTGTCCCCACTACCCCGATATTTACCTTTTCAGGAGGTTGCCATGGGAGGAACCTGACTTTGATCCTTACAAAGTCCTTGCAGAACTGGATGGAGATCGGTTGGACAGGACCCACCACCTCAGAGAACATCCCGAAGAACACTTGGATTACTTCAGGGAAGATGTGTACTCAGAAGGTCACAGAAGATCCCCTCCTCTCTCAGATGACCGCCACTTTTGGCATCAGCATCATCCAAACCAAGAAAAATTTGAAAGCAGGAGGCTATCGCCTCATCATGATGCGATGGGCTATGATGGCCGAAGGCCTTCTCCACGGCGTGATAGAGGAGGAGATGGAGATGGACGAGGAGGGTTGAGAGAACACTTCCAGAGTTTTGAAAGCAGGGGGAGGTCGCCCCACTCGCCTCTGAGGTTGACAAGGGAAGAATTGCCCCCGACGCCAAGGTCTCATTCAGACCACCAACAGAGTGAGCCTGGAATAGGCTGGAGGAGAGCAGAGCAGGGCAGAGATCGTGGGAGGTTCAGGGACCTTAGTCCCAGTGTGAGATCAGATGACCAAAGAGGGGAAGTGGGTAGGGAAAGAGGAAGGAGGAACACACAGGGTCCTAATAGAGACAGACGAAGAGAGGATTTACATCAAGAGAGGAACCCTCCTGCTAAAAGGCAAAGAAGAGAAATGGAAGACAACAATTACCTTGGGTAAATTTAAACCACAAGGCTTTGCAGCACTTTCGCAGGGAATAAGGAAACGAAGAATAACGAGGATTCTCGTCTGTCTTAATCTTGATAGAGCCAATTCATCACTGTCATCATGCTTTGCTTCCCATAATGCAAAATACCAGCTTAACAAATATGACATGGCTTCAAGTTTTATTCTTCCGATGCTTAAAAAATCAGTTTATTAAGTTCAGCATAGTCATAATGTTTATGTACATGAACATAGTCATAATATTCATAAACATAATGTTCAAGCAAATGTAAGTTTTAATGGCAGTTAGTTTTAAAAATGAATGTGACAGTGATAATAGGGAACTCAGATATTTCATGTAGACAGTGAAATAAGTCCAAAGCTAATTTCAAGTGTAAATTTAAAACCATGTGTGAACATGTGGCACTTCCATGAATAACTGTTGAACCATGTCACCTCCTCTTATGCTGTCACAGGTACAGGAATGAGGAGGATTTTGGGGAACAGCGTTACTCATTGGACAAACCCAGAGATGGGTTTGGAGGAGGCACTGAGGGGATCCTCCCCCGTGGAGACATTCGGCCCTCAGGACCACTCATCATTGAACATGATCATGGCATCACACACAGCAGAGAGCTGCCACGGTGGGAACAATTTGACCATCGCAGAGATCGTGATCCTGACTTTGATCGACAGAGTAGTCCCCGTCCAATGAGGTCCTCTCAGGAACGTTTCAGGGCGTCAGACGGCAGGTTGGATGATTGGGAAGTATCAAGAGGACAGCGTTTTCAAGATAACTGGAGAGACTCCAACCATCATGAAACTAGGAGGAGTCCGACACCACAAGATAGACCAAACCCCGTGAGATATCGTAATCGCAATGGCCCCGTGAACCATAGGGGGAGGGGCGGTCTCCACCCAGAAAGAGGGCGGGTCAGTCATGGTCAAGGTGGAAGGACTGGACCGCATAGGAAACAACCTCGCTTGCAGCAATCCTCCCAGGGATCCCAAGATCTTCCTCATGAAGAGCAAGGACCAGGGTACCGACCCTTCAGGGATTGTTACGAAGAGCCCATCGAAGCGAAGGTCGACTGGGCAGAAGAAACGAGGCCTCAGCAGTGGAAACATGACAGGCCTGGAAATCTGGTCCGACGTCCGCCGAAGATTGACTTGGATCCTAAAATGCCCCGTCAGAGGATGTGCAGATGGAACAATCAGAAGACCGATGACATGACCGTTGTAACGGAGGAAACGCTAACCATCAAAGTGGACATGAGCCGACCCGTAAACCAAAACAGGTAGGAAGAGTATTTTTTAATCAACCGATCTAAGGTGAGAGGGGAAAGTTCACACTTCTCTTTCTAAGCTGATGAAAAGCTGCTGCAGGAAGAGGAAAGAAACATCAGCACATCGTCACGTGGCAGGTGGAGGCTGGTTGAAAGGACTAATCACAGGACTCAACGGACATTTTCATTTTACTGGATTTTGTTGCAGTTTGGAAGGCACGGCCTGAGTTCTGTACCTCCGTTTAAAACGTGTTCCTCGTGGACACTGTAAGGCGCCGCCGGTGGTATCGGATTGTATCACATGATTGGAAAACATCACAGAGAAGTTTCTCACAATGCATTTTCCTCCGAAGGTGAAGTCGTCCTCTCGTGAAAACCTGTGGATTGATGACAGGAAGAGAAATACCACCTACATCTCCACCTTCACTGTAGAAGCTCAGGAAAAGCTCACACCTCCTGAAGAAATCAAACCCCAATTAAAATATGCATCACTGAAGGGAGCATCTTGGGGTAAGTGACCATGTGACAGGACAACAAGCTGACATCACCCCTTACCCAAAATCATTTATCATTTCAGTTACGTCTCATTCTACACAAAGAAGAGGAGACACCAGCTGGAAACTCTAAAAGGATCAATTATACTTTCATCGAGTTAACAACTCTCACATTGCTTCTGTGCTTATGCACAGGTGAAGGATCTGGCATTCAAAGCAAGATAGAGGTGAGACGACCGATTGAGGCCATGGTTTTACTTCTCCGACGATTACCTGACAAAAGGATAATTATTGAGGACCGCTGGGACATGTTGAGGATCGTAAAGGTTAACGCTGGACATGAGTGCATTTTCATCCGTCCTTTCATTGAAATCTCAGCAAGCTGAAAGGCAGATCCTGAAGACAACATGTGTGAGGTGACAAGCAGGATTCAGTCGGCGGATGTACACCCCAAGACAAGCAGACGTAACCTCGTGTTCATCACTGGTCATCCAGTGTGCCGTGTGTTTCGCAGGGATCGCAGAAGAAGCAAGACTTTGAACTGAAGCTGGTGAATGAAGAGGTGTGGGCTGCAGAGGTGGACCATCACACGGACCCTGCAGGCATTACCTGTTGGAGAAGTATGTTGGAAGGGCCGTGGCTGTATGTCGTCACTCGGTTAAGCAGCTTTGTGGCAGTTTGTAAACTTGAAAATGGAAAACTATCCTCACTTGACTGCTTGCAGAAGGACTTGTGTTCACAGATGAACACCAGCTCTACATATGTGGGATGATCTCTATGATGCTTATTTTGTATTTAACCGCAGCATCTGGTTGAACTGATTCCCACAAATGACATTTATGACTCTCACTCATTTGAAGAAACTTCAGTGACTGTTGAAGCTGGATCATGAGAGATAAACCCAACGCTACTGAAACTGAGGGAGGAAACGTCTGTTCACAGCCCTTCTTTCAAGGAGGAAGTCAAACAGCGCTCTGTGAGAGGAAAGGTGCACGAGCTTTTAGCGAGTAAGCAACATCATTTACGCCGTCGCAAAGCAAGCACCTAGAAAAACTGAAGGATGGAAATCGCAAGCGGAAATTCAGCATCTGTGCTGAGTGTTTGGATTGTTTCAACATTAAACATCAAGATATTTGATAAGAAGTTGAGCTGGACAAGTTGTTGCTCTAGCTGCCAAATAGTTACGCACTAAGTGGAAAGAAGTGGACGCAAACCATGGTTTAAAAAATAATTGTACTTGTGGATGAGCGGGAAGTTTTTGTGTGTGTGGTTTTTAGAAGATCTGCCTCGGCCTTAATTGCCCAAATACTGAAACATGTTTGTCTGGAATGGAAGTTTTTTTTCAATCACAAACTTATTTTGGGAAGAGGAGTCAAAGCGTGTCCACTCTGCGAATGAGACGCATCCAAGTTACATGAACCTCTGGGGAATCTTGGTTTTGTCCTGCTTGCTAAAGGGATTGAAGGATGGAAAAAACAATCACCTACACCTGATTTTATGGAAGAATGGAACGTGTGAAATCAGTCACTTCTCAAAGTAGCTGCTAAAGACGACAAACCTGATGGCGACAACCGCACTTTACCGATGGACGATAAATTCTGCCTAAAGAAGAAACTGAAGTGAAGAGAAGAAGCCTGGAACAGTTGACGAAGGGAGAGAGCAGAAGTCAAAGCCACGAAGACAAACAAAATCAACACTGAAAACTGGAGGAATTTGACGCGTCATCATTGGTGTTTACGCACTAAACTGAAGGCAGAACGTGAATGTCGTCTGTGTGAAAAGACAAATCCAGGCCAGAAACACGAACATCAGCGCTGTTGAACGGAGAAATCAAAGCTGTCAGTGTTCACATCATCAAACGGACAAAAGAGATGTCAAAGTCAAGCATGTAATTATTCATGGCGACAGATGGAGAAATGAAAGTGTCAGTGCTGTTAAAGGCGGTTCAGTCAGGTCCTGGAGAAACCGGGGCGATCGGAACAAAGAGCGATGACTGATCAGGAGCGGCCAAGCTGACCCGCGTCAGCAGCGTTCGACATTTGACACGACCGGAAGTCTGTCCGACACAGTGGCTGCAAAATCTGCTGAACTCCGAACCAAGACCGAGATTTAATGCATCAAACCAGAAAAGAAGTGTGAACTTTCCCCCAACATTCAACTCACCTGTCTGTTTCAAAGAGGGCTATCTTCATCTCCTCCGACCTTCACCTTTAACCCTTTATAAATATCCATAAAGAGACTATGAGTTTGTTTGAATCTGTGTACTTTCGAGGGTGAACATGCACCTTTTTAGCGGACATATCAGGTGTAGTTATTGTAAACATTGTCAGTCGTGGACCTCCTGAAAGGTAAGTTTGTTGGGTAAGGTAAAGACGTTGCTTTCATGTGTCTTTTTTTGATTCAGCAATGCAGAAATATGCTCACACAGAGCCTGTTAATATTCCATCTTTCAGGGCTTTAAATTAGTTCTCCACTGACCACAGTAACAGACAGATACTTAAGCTTTCAAAGGAGTATGTCAGTCATTGTCAGATGTCACATAAGAGTTCCCTGTCAGTCCAGCTGGTGAATGAAGCTCGTTATCTCCTGTGCACTTGATGCAGGTCAGAGCTCGTTTTGAGGGACCGGTTTTACATCTTGTTTCATTCTCTTTTCTCCTCTGCAGCTCGCTGTGTTACTCCTCAGACAGACAGCTCTCTTTAGACCTGGTCAATGTGGGTCGTCAGCGTCTCGACTTCCTGCCCATGCTGGAGCACTCCGGGACGTACCGTGAGACCGCCATGCACACTGGGACTTTTGCCCAGGAGATCATCACACTGGTGCATCATGTCAAAGGTCAGCACAGCGTTCATTCCCATGTGTCTGTTGTGTCTCTTGATACCTAATTTATAGCAGAGGCTGTACAAACCAAAGATTTAAATTATACAAGACAAGAAAGATGAGCAATTGTGATAATGAGGGACAGCTTCTTCCCCAGAGCTGTCAGAGCTATCACCCCCAGCAGCCCCTCACTGCAGTGAGAGACGGTGAGAACTGTGAACCACTGCACACCGCACTTTACACCTACACCTACACCTCTACCTCCACCTGCACCTTCTGTGTACTCAACTTTTAGTACACACATACACTTAACGAAATTATATACATTTTAGTATATTGCACATTTCATTTTCATTGGTATATTTTATTGTCCACTGGTATATTTTATTCAATCGGTACATTTCACTGTGTATATTTTATTCTGTTTGCACATTTCATTGCCATATTTTATTGTTTATTGTTTAGTATGTTTTATTGCCTTAGTATATTTTCATTCTGTTATATTTTTAATTGCTTTACGAATATTTTTATTGCATGTTGATTTATTTTATTTTATTGTAGTTATCTTAATTTTATTCTTTCTAGTCTTCTTATCTTTCTTACTATCTGTTAAGCTGTAGGACAAAGTGAGATAAAAATTTTAGCACTGAAAAAGGTGCAAACCACAATTTAAGTACAATTTGGACTCAAGACTGCTCACAAAAATTGTTCCACTCACGAAAAATCATATTTTCTGTTTATGTCTTTATGCCAAAGTCTACATCAGGGAAGCATCGCACAGTCTAATTGTCTAATGGGCACGGTTAGCATGTGCTACTAATACCCTCAGAATGTGTAAAGCACCTTAGCAAGTGGTCACATGATGATGAAGTATCGAAAACAGTTTCACTACCTGACAGAATATAAATGAAACCATGAACAGTCTTGTGCAGCTTTAAAGGTATTGCACCAAATGTAATTGGGGGAATATGTCATTGTCATGTTTATTGGGCTTTAAGTGGTTTGTGATTGACCACAAGTATCTGCCGTATTTAAGTTTTTAAAGTGTTTCCTGTCTGTTTACAGAGCAGTACTTCAGAGATGCTGGGCTCACCCTGAATGAGCGTTTCTCAGCTCCGCAGAAAGGCGGCTACTCTGAAGATGAGACGGAGGAGCTGACGCTGGACGAGAGGTTCAGTTCGAACCGGTACGTCACATGGTGATAGACAGACGTGACAGTGGTGCTTTGTAACAAAGCCTATTAAAACACAACCTGTAATCATAATCCTGTCCAGGCAGAGCTGAACATGTCAGTTGTTACTCTTCAGTTAAAATCTGTTATAAATGTGTTGTATGTACTTGCGTGATTTGCTGTGTTGTCACTTTGGTAGTGTTGAAATCTTAACTTTGTAGCTTCTTTTTCAAAGCTGCTGTATGAATAAAGATGCTGATTATTCTGATCATCCTCTGGGAAAATGAACTTGCACCTTTTGTCTTTCTGCTGTCCCTCCTCTGCAGAGGCTTCAGCTTAAACATGAGCTCGCTGCTGGACGACGACGACGACGAGCCTTTGTTCTCCAGACTGGGACCCCTGCAGGTAAAGAAATGTCTCTTTGTCAGCAGCCTGAAGTCTCTGTGGAGACTGTCGGATATAGCTGTTTTTTTATTTGTTTGTTTTTGCTTACTTATTGATCGTTTGCATTGACGATGTGATGACACAGCCGGTGCGAGGCCCGGGCGACCTGAGGCACGACCTGGAAAGGAGGAGGCAGGAGAGGCTGGAGGGGGTTAAAGTCACAATATCAGGGAACAGTATGTCCCAGCACCACCTGGGTCCAGTCAGGTGAGAAGAAACTTCAGAACAAGAGACAGTAATAATGCCACATTTAAATTGCACAGAAGTTACCAAACTTAGCAAATTGAGGCTTTTAAACAGATGGTATTTTTTCTGATGAGTTATATAACTTATATTTGAATAAGCAGAAAATATACTGTGTTATATGGACAGTATTACAGTAAAAGTACAAATATATATATGTATAATAGTTTATTTATACTTTTTTGATCAATGTAAGATGATGAATAAATCTTTCATTCCATTCTCTGTAAATTATAGCAATAACTCCTAATATTCAGATTTTTTATGTTAACCCTTATTTAACGAGGATCGATCACATTGAGATTAAAACCTCTTGTTCAAGGGAAAACAGCTCATTGTGAGTTAGTGGGCTTGGCACTGTTGTAAAATAAAAACTATTGATTGATGTTCGTTCATTGTCGGCAGCACAGGTTTCTAAAATCCGGATCTGTCGCTCTTTATTTTGTTCTGCTTTGGCTTTTTTCTCTCGGGAGTCTGGCAGAAAGTGTTGCTTTCACAGCAGCTTCTGAGCGCCGAGGGCTAAAAGCTGAAAAACCATTTTATCAGCAGCTCTCAGCTGCAAGTTTGTGAGATTCAAAACTCAGTAAGATCAAACTGTATTCTCACCAAACATTAAACCAGCTGAATTATTGATAAGTCTCCCACTCAGGCTGAACTGAAACCATCAGATGAAATCAGCTGCAGCACATATAGATAGTGCTCTAAAAAAAACATAGTTTTGGACATGGCAGCTGCTGGAGACGTGATGTTATGAATTATTCTCAGCATTCACTGTCTAGAATTTTCCTCACATCATGTGCATGTCTCTGTCAGTGAGCTGGGTCTAGAGTACAGCGCCAAGGACGACATGGCTCTGATGGAGGACGAAGGATCGTCCAGCTGGCCCGAGGAGCAAAGCGGGAGACGAGAAGGCAACACGGTGAGTGTGAGAGAGGTTTCAGTTTGACCTGTGACCTCACAGAGAAGTGATCCAATGATGGAGACGACACGTTGAGGTCAAAGTGCGTCTTTAACCTTTCGTCCTTCTTCAGGGACCAAGGAGAGGAGCCCCATACAGACCGAACACCCATCGCAGGAACAATCGCTTCGGTAACCGGCTCGGACCAGTGAGGCGACAGAACAACCGCAGCAACCCTGCAGGTAACGTAACACCTGTGCAAACCAATGCAGCCAAAGTGCCTCAGTCAGGATCACTTTAAGCAGCTCGAATCAGTATTTTGTAAAGTGATGACAATGTGAAAGGAGGCTCTGGTAGTGATGAACCTGAATCTGCAGCTTTACGGAGCTTTATAGAGAGTTTCAGCTAATTTTTTAGCCGTCCGACCACAACTCCACTGTTCATCACTGTCATAGTGTCGATTCCAGCTGCAGCAGGCAGCTGTTTTCAGAGAACAAGTTATCGCAGGTTTAAAGAAAACTTGACCAGCTGAAATAGAACAATGGTGGCGTGTGGTCTGCACTGATGTGACCTGTTACACTGCAAAGCAAACCAACTGTAACACCTGCAACGGAAGTGTGCAGAATAAAAACAGGATGAGACGGTGTCATCACTAAATGTTGTCACTGGCAGCAAGTTTTCATATTTTAGATTAAAGTGAGAAACTGAAATGTAAAAGCTAGAACATGAGCACTGGGATCAACAACACAGACGCACACAAGTGCAGTTAATTCAACAAAAAGGAGAAAACATATGAATCACAGTGTCTAAAGCCCCCGTACCCATCTGTCAGGACGCAGGTTTTCTCCTACCTGTCTCTGCTGACACCTGCAGCCGACCTGTTGACAGTCCGGCCGGTTGCTGGCGCTCAGTCGCGCTGCAGGCAGATACTATCTGAGGCTCAGTGTGACACATTTAGTCTGAACTCTCTTCCTGTTGTATAACAGCCCTGCAGGCCAGCTGCTCTTTCCCCTGGCAGCTTCGCGTTGAGTCTTAAAGGTCGGTCGGGGAGTGGAATATTCCCTTTGACCCGCTGACATGTTGCTGTTTTAAGGAGGTTCTCCCGCCCTCCCACTGATCAGCTCTAATAATACGTAATCCCGTTTTCTCACCTCCTCTTTCTCCATTCACACTGGTCAAATCCTCTTTTATTGTTTCTGCACTGACCCACCTGTTAGCCATGACCCAAATATCTCTGACCTCCGCTCTTTATCTCTGTCTCCACCGTTCGTAGGTCATTACTGGTGAGGGGACATTGGAAACCTATCCCGTTTGGATGATGCTGATCTGTTGATGACTTTTAACGCTACTCTTAAAAACCAGCCAATTAAAAGGAAGTATTTTGTCTTTTACTCGGTTCAGATTGTGTCCGTGTTGATTTGGGCGAACGGCGCGATTTTGTTGCTCTGTTAAACTGAATGTGAGACATCCTGGAGCCTCTGTTCACGCCTGTTCTGTCCTTCCATCTTTGTTTGTTTGTGTCCTTCTGTTATTGATGTCTTTATTTTCACGTTTCACACTTTGTAGATATGGGGTCTTGATTTAAAACAATATTTGTAATCGGGATGATGTTGGTTTGAACGTCTACAGCTGTGACACTCCGTGGTCGTGACGGTACACGCATTCGTTTCCTCCTCCTCCCGTTAGCAGTGAAGTTCGTCACCTGCGACGGTTCAGCTGCAGATTAGTTCATTAATATTAATGTTGATTCCTGCTGTTTTCTTCTGACTCACTTTTATCAATCCTCTGTATATGAAGCGCAGTGTTACACCAGCCTTTCTGTCAGTCATGACAGTGCTGCTGAACAAATAAAACATTTGTCTTTTTAATTCTGTGTCATATTTGTGTTTCAGAGTCCACCTTCGCTGCTTATCGGAGTGAATCTGGGTTTGCGATGACATAAATACATATAGATACTCACCTGGTCACTTTTTACAAATAATTCTGGATTATTTTGCAGCAGCTTTTGTTCACAAATATGTCAACATATAATAACATAAAGAGCTCAGTTTTATTCAAATGACCCAATAAGTTGTGACTCACCTGCTTCCTTTACTGCCACATGTCTGCTGCGAGAAAGGCCTGTCGTGCCAAAATGTGACAGTTTCAGCCTCTTATGTCTGGTCAAGGTGCACTTGTACTTTCTGGAGCTAAGCGGCTAAAGTAGAGCGTTTCTGGTCACATGATATCAGTTGGTCATATATTTATATAAGAGCATAACGGAGAATATGACAAAATTTGGATGTAAAACAACTGACAAAGCAAAAAGCAAGCAACAAAAAAACAAACTCTCAAGCTTATAAAAAGATTTCAGTGTATTAAAAGAAATTAATCTTTTTTTTTTATTTTGAAATGAATATTTATTTCAAACCATGGGTGAAAATGCATAATACAAAAGACGTTTAGGTTTTCAACACTGACACACTGTTCATGAGTTTCACATCAGAGGAAATCTTTATATCGGCTGCTCTGTTAGACTCAGCGTGATGCATTTACTGACCCTCGGGTCCCTAAAAACACGTTAACAGCTGAAAGATGGATTTATTAAAGTACAAACCTTTTGTGTGTTGGTTGTTCTCGAGCTACCAAAGTGCCCAAATTCACAAGCTACAAACAACACTCCTTAGCCAGACACCCTTTCAGAATAAAACTCGCCAATTCCAGCATCACACATTAAATCAGAACCCGTGGAGTGCAACAGCTGATGACTGGTTTCTGCATCGCTGCAGAAAAACATCATCGCAACGTCACTGTCGTGGTCACAGCCTCCCCACTTTTCTTCAAACGGGCTTTTCTAAAGTACCTGCAGTATGTTTTCAGTCTGACATTTACACTTCGGTTGAGGAGGATTGCAAACAAATAAGGTTATGAGCTGCTGGTAGAAGGCACACAGAGAGAAAAGAAGCTGCACTGTAAGTCATTTTCATAACTGCATTGACCAAGAGAGGAATATTTAAAGATTTCCTCCAAAAATGCAATGTTTTCCAGCTTAAAAAAAAAAAAAAAATCAAGACAGATTTTATTTTATTGAAAGTTCAGCAGCGTGCATGACCCAGTGTTCCCCATCAGTGAAGAATTTATTTAATCCAGAGATGAAAAGTCATCATCAGATCAACAATAAAAGGTAAATATAATTTAATATAACAGTTTAAACTCTGACCTTGATCGGGTCAGAAATGATAATGCATTATATTTACTGAATTATTAGTGCCTGCAAGTTTCAAGCAAAATTACTTGTTCATCCAAAAGTCCAAATTTGTGTTAAAACCCTTTATATTGTTTATTTTTTCAAAAGGTCCAGCAGAAATTCTGCTTCTGTTATTGAAGGAAACTGAAAGGAGCAACGTTTACATCAAACATAAATATAATTTTCTTTCAAAAAATATATTTTTTTGCACAAAATGGTGTGTTTGTGTTCAGGCATTAGTGTTTGCCACCTAAATAAAGTGTGAAAAAACACAAGCGGCGACAAACAGCCCTGTTTTCAGCTTTGTGACATTGTTTTTTAGTAGTTTATTTAGCCCGCAGAGAAGCAGCACTTTCTCAGCCCATTAAAAGAAAAATTCATCGTTCTGATTATCTGAAAAGTGCAAAATCACCTCATGTAGGTCCACGTCTTTCACTGGACTGTTTCAGGGCAGGAACACGGAACATGTTGTTTGCTGGATTTGTAGCACCGGCAGGTTCAGGTTTTATGGTTTCTGGAGTAAAAATGCAGCCAGAGAGAAAAAGAGACGAAACATCGAGAGAGCTGATCCCAGCGAGACGAAAGTCCTGCAGCAGCTTCCTTCATAACCTCGTTCAGTCGTGTTGCTGTTTCCAGATCTCACAGCTGAACATGTGTCACTTATATCCCAGCAGCAGCTGCAGAGACGACGCTTCACTCAGACGTAACAACATGTTGTCTTTCCAGTAACCAGGAGGTATCCTCAGCACCAATCAGGCCGTCTTCATCAGCCAGTGAGGAGGCTGAGGCTGCTGTGGGGGCCTGGGAGGTCCACCAGAGGCCGCCTGGGTTTGCGTGAGTCAGAAGTGTTTCCATAGAAGAAGAAGAAGCAGCGCGCGTGAGCAGGGAGTCAGAGGCGAGAGCCGCAGGGTAAAGGTCGGAACGCCACCTCCATGTTCTCCTCCATGATGATGTCAAAACGGCACATTGTAGGTCTGACAGGAAACAGCAAAGTTAGTCGATGACGCCGCTGACAGGAAACTAATCAGGAAACTAATCAGTAACCGTTCTGACCTTTACAGCCTTATTCAGCCACACACAGGAAACTGCAAATTCATTAAAAAGGTCGTACAAAATAATGTCTAACCTTATTGTGTTTTATGTTGAAACACAATAAAACCAAATGTAACGTTTAAACCATCCAGACTGATTGCAGGTCTGATCACTGACGTTTATCAGAGGTCCAGAGTGAACTTTGATGCTCAGGACATTCAGTAAGTGTAAAGATTTCACCTTCTGGAAGAATCAGAGATTCAGAGGAGTGGAACAAGCATGACCACATTACATCTGATAACTAACTACAGAGGTCAAAGGTCAGGTGTCACATGTGTCTGTCAACAGCAATGTGCCCTTCATCAAGACGTCAGAGTCCACTCGAAAACAGACTTTCCCATAATGCATAGCACAAACATGGAGACAAAGCAGCTTTATGATCAACCCAGAAAACCAAAAACAAATCTCTGAACTGTCTGCGTTCGGGACCGACCTCTCGGGACGTTCCAGCGGCGTGAAGCGTATTCGCAGCAGTCTGATTTTGTAACGGGGGCCGATCACGTTGCCGGTGCTGATGCGCAGAGAGATCTTCTGGACCTGCTGCAGATCCTCGTCGAACTGGGCCAGCAGCCGGGTGGAGGTGTACTGCTCGAAGCGGAGGAGCTTACTGGGAGCACAGGGGAGGAGAACTGAAGTTAGATGGAGGCAGACCAGCAGTGAACGCTGGTGCCAAAGGTTCTGTGTGAATCACATCTGAGTTCATCACCATCATGGTGATGAAGGTTTTCTCAAACATCTGCTGAGACGTGGAGCCAGATGTGTCGTATTCAGTCTGAGTGTGACGTGAACTCTGCCTGACTGGCGGCCGACTGGGCGAACTGGTGTTACCGACAGACTTACTGGTCTATTCGGGCCTCTGTGAAGTTTCTGCCGCTGTGCAGCCGGATGTAGACGACCCCCCAGCGGAGGTACTGGTTCCAGGTCACCATGTCCACTCTGTAGCTCAGCTCTGCCACACACAGGACACACGCAGCATTACAGTCCAGTCACGCGTCAAACCAAAGCTCTGCCGGCAGCGAGATCGTCTTCACTGTTCTCCTGCTGCGCCTGCGACGCCTTGTGATGGTCACCTGACTGAAAAACTGAACTGCTGCTGATCAATGAATCTGATTTTACTCTTTAGTCTGCAACTCCATCAGTCTGTCACAGCGAGTGTTTCAGCTCTGACAGCTGATGGAAAACAGGAAATAAACAAGAGCTGCAACGATTAATCGATTAGTTGTCGAAGGTTAAATTAATCGCCGGCTATTTTGATAATTGATTGATAAGTTTGAGTAATTTTTTTAAGAAAAAAAGTCTAAATTCTCTGATTCCAGCTTCTGAAATGTGAATAATTTCTAGTTTCTTCACTCCTCTGTGACAGTAAACTAAATATAATTAAATTGAGGACAAAACAACACTGATTGACATTTTTCTCCATTTTCTGACACTTTATAGAACAAACGACTGATTGATTAATTAAGAAACTGATGGACAGATTGACTGACAGAGAAAATAATCATTGTGCTGTACAGACTGTTCGACTCACTCCTGTAGGGCAGCGTTGCCGTGGTGCTGAAGAAGACTTTGGTCTGTCCGAGTCGCAGCAGGGTCTCCCTCCACCGACTGAGATCATAACCTGCAGGTGAGACCGCACAGGTGAGATCGGACCCCGCCACTCGTGCTCAGAGCTCAAACAGTGTGAAGTGTCACCGGCCTCGCGTTTCAGCACCTACCGAGCAGCGGGCAGGGCGCAGGTTTAAAGGCCTCGCACTGCAGACACCGCCCCTCAAGGAAGTCACTGTAGGACGAGCAGGGGTAACCTGTGAGGCTGCAGGTCCGGTTCAGAGCGCACAGGTAGAGAAACACCGAGCGCTGGTGGTCACACACAAAATAAGATTTACCTGTGGGAGCAAACACAGTCCTGCAGTGAGCGTGTGTGTGTCAACGAGTGTGTGTGAAAGCATCTTTTCTGCTCGTGTGTGTGTGTGTGTGGTCACCTGCGAAGATGGTTTTGGGGCAGCCTGGTTGATCCGCTCCACCGTTTGCATAGAAGTCAATGTGACCATGAGCTCCTGTGAGTCCGAATGCTGCACACGACGAACAGAGCACACAGATTCAGTCCTGGGTGGAGACTGACGGCTGACACGTGTTCAATCATCACGTCAGTGTAGATTTTCAAACATTTCACATACAAACGCTGTCATTTAGATGCTCACAGTTCATGTCGGTGTGAAGGACGTCCACAAACATGGCGTCTGAGGGGTCCAGCCTCTCCTCTGGTGTGGCGCTGGTAAACATCGGCCCTGCAGGGTCCAGACCTGGAGGCCACAGAAGACACAGAAGGATCTTTTAAACATGAAATTTAGCTGTTTTCTACTATTAAATGTGTTTCTAGTAGCTTTATTTATAACTTTATCACAGTTGTTTGCTTTTGTGATTTAAGGTTGTTCGTTTTGCTGCTTTCTGAGCTTCAGCTCTGTTTTAAATTATGTTTTTTGTCTCGTCTTTTCTTCATGTTCGTTCTCTGTTTGTTGCTTCTCACCTGTGATGCGTCCCACCTTCCCCTTCAGGTTTGCTCCTACGAATCCAGCCAGGTGAGCTCCCAGACTGACGCCGATGAGGTGCACCGAGCCCAGAGAGGCTCCTTCCTCCTGCAGACACAACGTTCAGAGCGTCACGCTCGAGGTGCTTCGTTCTTTCTTTCTTTCTTTCTTTTCATTCGTCCTTTAGCTCTCATGTTGATGTTCATGCATGGAAATAATCTGTGCGACATTAAACACTGACTGTGCTGACCGCAGCAGGAGAGGAGCACTGTCAGACTTTCAGTCCAGTGAAGAGAAACATCATTAAAACCTTTATGTTGGAAAACATAACTGAACACTGAATAAATACATTTATCTTATTACTTATTCTAATCATTGACTGTAGCTTTTATTTATCTTATAATAAGGATAAAGCAGCATATTTACTGTATAATTCCTAACTTACATCCACATTAGAAACAGTATTTGCAGCATAACGTAGCATATTTTATTATTCTCAACTGTATATAATTCTTGCATTTAAATTTAATTCTTTGTTTGCTCACTTGGAAGCAGAAGAACTCGACAACAACCGGAAAAACACCAAAGCTAGCGCATTTTCACTTTGTGTTGTGGAGTCGAGTTTGTGTCACCTGACGACCCCAAGGCCAGTTTCTCTCTCTTTCAGCTCTGTGTTTGGTCTCCTCCACCTCCCGAGGGACACGTCTGTCTCTTTAGCTGCTGAGCGCTTCACTGTGCTCACTGGTTTCTCACTCTCAGGTGAACAAAGTGACTCCCAGAAGATTCTCACCTGCATCGTCACGAGGAAGCCGGTCAGGTTGTGAGCCGCCTCCCTCGTGTAGGTCACGGCGGTGAAATAGTTGAGGTTGGCGGCGCCCTTGTTCCAGTCCACCACGATGACGTTCATGTCCTCCTGCTCGGCCAGCAGGCGGACTATGTGGTCTATCCAGATGGGGGGCGCTCCGGTGGGCCGGTAGCCGTGGATGACGAAGGCGGTGGGGAGGGAGAGGTTGAAGAGCGGCTGGGAGGACAGGTGGTGGTGGCCGAGCTCGCGGCCGCAGTCGAGGTTGGAGCGGGTGTAGAGCAGCAGCCGGACGTACAGGCTGGTTCCCAGGAAGCAGTGGGACAGGTTCAGGTCTGTGAAGTTATCGCAGGACTCGGCCAACCCGCTTTCCTCCTGGCCTGGACAAACATCACAACCGAGGACATTTAGTGTGAGGACTGATGTCAAAACTGCACCACGTGTTGGTTATTTGACAAACCTGCAGGTTCACATGACAGCTAGACTCTGAGCCTGGCTTGGTTTCACCGTTTTATAAACGACCAAGGTGACGCACGAGTGCAAATATTGACAAGAAGACACCCAACGTGGGATAAGACCAGCAGCTCTGAAATGCTAAACGCTAACATAGGCATCTCACTCTGACAATGCTAAAATGCTAATGTTGCTAATGCTGGTTTAACCCATTAGCATGCTAGCATTTGCTAATTAGCCCACCCCCCCCACCCCCCGTGGCCCAGTTTTTTAAAAACGCACGCTAAAGTGCCCTCCTGGACTCCAAAACGCGTGCTAAAGTGCCCTCTTGGGAGCCAAAACGCGCACTAAAGTGCCCTCTTGGGAGCCAAAACACGCGCTAAAGTGCCCCCTGGGAGCCAAAACACACTCTAAAGTGCCCTCTTGGACTCCAAAACGCGTGCTAAAGTGCCCCCTTGGACACCAAAACGCGTGCTAAAGTGCCCCCTTGGAGCCAAAACACGCGCTAAAGTGCCCTCTTGGATGCCAAAACGCATGCTGAAGTGCCCCCTGGGAGCCCAAACACGCGCTAAAGTGCCCCCTGGGAGCCAAAACGCGTGTTAAAGTGTCCTCTTGGGAGCCAAAACGTGTGTTAAAGTGCCCTCTTGGATGCCAAAACGCATGCTAAAGTGCCCCCTGGGAGCCAAAACGTGTGCTAAAGTGCCCTCTTCAGTGGCGAGGATGTGCTATATGTGCCCTTTTTTTCCTTTTTGCCCCTGCCCTTTAAAAAGTTTGTGCACGCCACTGACTTTGAGGACTTAAGTTCAATATTTAACTAAAATACATTCACATTTCTCGCTGTGCTTCAGCTTTCTGATTTATTTAAAATCTGGAGCAAACCTCTGTGATCCTCTGAACTGAGCAACGTAAAATAAGCAGTGATGAAGGAAATGTCTGCCGTCTGGACGTGATAAACGCGATGTTCTTCTATTGATCGCCTTCAGGCTGCTGTTTGCAGACATGTCTCACCCTCTGACCCAGACCTCGACACATTTCGTCCTCGGGTTAAAGTCTGACGGGAAGCTTCTCGCTGTCTGACTGGAAACGCTGGGATCAGTCGGGTGTCTGGAAAGTGACGCTGAGCGTAAGTTGGACCTCTTTAGTTCTGTGATGTGAGGATTAAGACGCCCGTCAGAGAAACATCGAGTCTCTTTAGCCTATTTAAAGTGTCTTCAGCCTGCACGCCGCAGCACCCAGGCTGCCGGTCGGTGTCCTGGGTGGACGGATACTCTGCTGGAGGAAATATCACGCTGCCTCACCGCCTCTCAAACCACAAGATGTCAGTTTTACACTTTGATTTTGAATGGATGAAACAAAAGACATATTTTGACATTTGAAATGTTCTTCTTTTCTTCTTCTGAGCAACAGTATTAACACTGTATTTATTATTATAGATTGTTTCTACTCTTGTGGCAGCAGTATTCTCATATTTGTGTATATAATAAACATCAGCTGACTATTTTTGATCCCCCTATGATTAATCTGTTATTGTTTTCTGCATGTAACACTTTAATTTCCCTGGTGTGGGATTAATAAAGTGTTATCTTATCTTAGTGAGTTTTGGAGGTGCTGGTAGGTGGCTTCAGACAGAGCCAGGCTAGCTGCTTCCAGTCTTTGTGCTAAGCTAAGCTAATTGCCTGGTGTCTGAACCTTCATACTTAACTCACAAACATAAAAGTGGAATTAATCTTCTCGTCTAAACCTCAGGAAAAAAACACAAAATGTTGTTTTTTTTTTACATTAAGTTATAAAAGGGGAGTGAAAGCAGGCGATGCATCTTTGCAGCCAAATATATTTCTACAAACAGCAGAGTGCACTTTTAAATACAGTTCGTTAGCATTTAGCATCAGTGCCATCAAGGCAATCCCCGCTCGGCAATTAGCACACACGAGTGCGACACTGCCCTAAATAGGATCAGGTTGCTATAAAGAAAACACCTCATCCCCTCAGCGCCCGCCCCACCCTGAACACAAGAGGGTGGAAACGGCCCCAATCCAGCCCCAAACACACATAACCTCTGAACTGCTGTCTGGCTATCAGACTGTGTGTGTGTGTGTGTGTGTGTGTGTGTGTGTGTGTGTGTGAGTGTGAGTGTGTGAGAGACCACCAGACAGAAACCAGCTTCTCCACATTAAACTTCACAGTGCAGCAGATGGGGGTGACTTTAAGTAATCTGTTCCTTCCTGCACTTCACTAAGCTGTTCCGTCTGCACTCACACACACTCCCATTGTCTGTCTGTGGGTATCTGGAGTACAACAGTTGGTTTTGAGGTACTTCCTTGCAGGATCAATCCCTCCTCGGAGATACAGACTGCCCTGAATGCAGATTTGAGCTTTGAAGGTGACTAGAAGTTGTATTTTTCTTTAAAATAATCAATTTATTCTTACCTTTGCAGAGCACGAGGAGTCCCAGCAGAGCCAGGAGTCTGCGGGGGAGCATCCTTCCTCCAACCACAGAGACGGAGAGGGAATGATGGAGGTGAAGAGTCGGACAGAGAGTGAAGGAGCTCTGAATCAGAGTGAAGGAGGGACCGAGAGAACGAGGGAGGGACTGTGAGGGGAGGGAGGGAGGAGGGGAGGTGTCTTCACTTACAGTAAAGATCGAGAAGGATGGAGAGGGAGGGAGCGGAGGAGAGACTGACAGAGAGAAAGAGCGGTGACGACATTAAAGAAAAGATGTGATGAAGGAGAAAAGAGCAGCAGGGAGTGTAAAGATGATGCATTTGGGTATTTTCAGATCATCTCCAGTAAAGTTGAGAAATAATTTCCTACTTGAAAATTTCATTTGCATGAAGATGCCAGAAAGCAAACTTTAGCCAAAGATTTTCAACCATGAAAAAACTCTTAAATAACCTGAAAGCAGCTCTAAGCAATAATTTTACTCCAACAATGTTTGAAATGAAATGTGTGGACAATGAGGTCGCTCGTAGTGATGAACCTCCAGAGAACGATCAGCTGATTCTGCAGCTTGATGGAGTTTTATGCTGAGTTTCAGCTCATTGTTGATCTGTGAACAGAAGAAGGTGTAAAACATCCACTGATCACAACCGTTTGTTAACGATGACTCAGTGTCCCACAATGACAGAGGACCCTGAACGCATCTCACCTAAATGCTATCAGTGTTTGTTTTCCTGTGAGCAAAATGTCTGCAGTGCAACAGCTCCGTTAGAAGTCTTGGATGTTGCATGAATGCATGAAGACGTCGCAGTGCTGCCCGACATGCTGTTTGACATGCATTTTTCCAACACTAGAATGTGTTTTTGTGCGACCATTGAAGAGGTGCATCCTCACAGCAGTGATGGTTGGAAAGCAAAGTATTTAAAGTAACTGGAAGGTTGCTGCATATGTGTGAAATAATGTCATAGAGGAAGAAAAATCTCCTCACGTGGCGCGTGTCTTTTATAAAGGTGTAAACTGAGCGGAGGTGGAGGCACATTGTGGGTTTTTGTACTTCCTCTTCTTGTTGTGCTTCTTTGTATTTTAGTCAAACTATCTTGTTTCTGTGTTTGAGACATACATCCCAAAGCTGAAAATCTAAAAACCTGGTAGGTGGCCCTCAGCTCAACTGCTCCCCATCACTGATTAGTGAGGCTCAAGCGCGATTGTTCGGTAATCCGTGCCGTCAAAAGTTGGAACCACCCCAGTGATGGTTATTAATAGCTGCACAGACTCTGACCACACTGCACCCAGCCCATCCTGCCCTGTAGTCACTCCATTCAACATAAACACATGTAATTTCACATCCACGGGCTCTGAAAACACTTCAAAAGCAGTGAAACTGAGCCGAGGGTAACAGTAATATAAGAGTGCGCAGTGAAGCCACATAATCAATGGTTGGAAGTCAGAGCAGGATCTCAGTTTGAGCACAGAGAGACGAGCATGTAGGCGAGACGCTGGACTCTGCAGAATCCGGACAGAAGAAGAAAAACAGCTGCGTCGTGCTAAATGTCACGGACGGAAACAGAGAAACGCTCAACTCAGTGTTTTCTAATCAAGTTCTTCATTCAGCAGAAGAATCCGAAGTTTCTCTCTCACTCAACACGCAGAAGAAGAGTTTGACACTTTAGGAAATACACTGTCATATCTGTCTGTTAAATACGAAGCTACCACCTGCAGTCAGTTAGCGTAGCTTAGCATAGAGAAATGAAAGTGTAAAAACGATGCACTGTGTTTTCCTGAGGATTATTTACCGGACTAATGAAACATTAAACTTTCACCACTGCCCCCCTTTAAAAAGAGGACTACAAAAAGACGCCAGGGCTGCCTCTCCGTGTCTTTTATGCCCCCTAGTGGCCAAAAACAACCTTTCCCTTCCTCCTTAGCAGCTGTTGCTTGTTTCTCTTGACTGCACCATGAAAATGGGCTTGAAACTCACAAAGTGACCTGTTATAATGAAAACCATGCAGATTTATTTCTGCCAAAGTTAGCATTACATGCTAACACAGCTGAAGAAGGGATTGTTTTTAAGGTCTGCACTGCATCTCCAAGCAAAATCAACTGTCACATAAATAAAAGAAGACGTACTTAGATTAGCAGCATTTAAATGTCTGCATGTTGATTTTTATACTGTAGCACAATGAAGGGAAACCAAATCTGTCTGGATAGCAGCAACGATGAGAGAAACACTGAGATAATGCAGGTGAGCAGCCAGGTAAAAGGTCAGCGTAAGGTCGCGATGTCCTGGCCAGTTAAAGAGCTTACCTTTGAGGCCACGCCCTCTCATCAGTCACCTGACCAGAGGCCAGCGTGAATGACTCCAAGAGATTATAAAACCACCAGCGCGTGGTCAGGCTTCACTTTCTTTTTAAACATAACCTTTATTTATCCAGAGACGGTTGACAGACAGCAGCTGCATCACACCTTGATGACTTCACTCTTTAAACCAGCTGAAAGTGTAGCATGTTTGCTCAAGAGCACCTCAGCAGTCAGTCATTACAGAGAGCAGATGGTGGAATGTAACTAACTGCATTTACTCAAGTACTCTGCTTAAGTACAAATTTAAGGTACTTGTACTTGTGTATTTGTTTTATGTAACATTATACTTCTACTCCGCATCTCAGAGGCAAATATTGTACTTTTTACTTCACTACATTTGTCTGACAGCTTTAGTTACACACAACTTTTCAGATTCCTTCCTGTTCAGTGAAAACCACGTATCTCCTGAATTGTTGATGTTGACTGTTTGTGATAAACTGAAAGATGAAGTTTTCCTTCATGTCTTGAGAAAATTCTCCTCCTTCTTCAGCTAAATAAACTATTTAAAAAGCCTCCTGGATCAGCTGGAAAATGCATCCTTTCTCCCTCTCTCTACTGTCTTTAGCCGTTAGCTGGCTCTGACTTGAATGATGCAGGACTGAAACGTTTGCGCTCGCCTCCCACTTCTGCTGTGCTGCACAAAATTGTTGGATTTTACTTGATTATATGTGTTCTACGTGCTGTACTTTTACTGACGATCAGGGGCTCCTGCAGCTGGGTTAGAAAGGGTCAGGAGGGGCTCGATGTTCTATTATAAGAGTCTTCAGCTAAAGCTGCTGAGATAATCGCAGCTGAACTGTTGAACCTGAACATATTCATGTCTGTGTTAAACTGCAGTATTAGCTAATGATAATGGGATGATCCAACATGAATCCGTTCTTTAACACCAGGAGCTGTATTATCGGTTATTATGTGTTCCTCTGGGTCGCCTCTGAGCAGGAAGACTCGTGTCTGCAAAGCATTATATCTGTGACCATCACATAGTTTATCCACCAGAGGGCGCTAACAGCTTTATTTTTAGCCATGCTAGCTGCACCATCTGTGGGCCGACCACCACTTTGATCTCAACCAAAATATCTCAACAACTATGTGGCAGATTGGTGTGGACTTTGGTGCGTTCATGGTCTCCAGAGGATGAAGCCTAACGACGTCGGGGATCCCCTGGCTGTTTCTGTAGCGCCACCATGAGGCTGACATTTGTGTTTTTAAGTTAAAGGTCTAAACAAAGATAGGACGCACTGATATGGAAATTGGCGCACTCATGCTCCTCACAGGATGACGACGATGTTTTCAGTTTGGTGATCCCTTTTCCTCCGGTGCCACCATCAGGAAAAATCTAAATTCAGTAATTTAACCAAATACTTGCAAAGCTGGGTACTTAGCACAAAGAAGAGCGCCACCTGTCATGCAGGAGCTCAAAGTTCATCAACAAAAGCAGCTTTGTATACTGCTGGACTGACAGGTGGCTTCTGGGAAATGGAGAAGCCGAGCAATAAAAAATTATGACAAAACAAACATTTCAAACACAGAATGTAAATATAAAAATCTATTTTACTAACAGAGTAACTGATGCAGTTACAGTGTATGTTTACAAATAATCATAAATTTACAATGAACGTAACAGCCACAGACAAACACTACAAACATCTGGCCAACGACACGTTTAACAAGCGGGTGAACCGCTGCTCTCATACGTTTGGTGTTTGCAGAGACACTCAGGTCCAGTGACTTGTGGAGAGCTGAGGATGATGGGAGACGAACATGTCGAGGAGCTCCGTGGGCAGCGAGAACACCACGATGGACGCGCTGCTCTGGACCGAGGACAAAGACTGCAGGTATCTGAGGTGGAGAGCCACGGGGGAAAGTCCCGACGCCGCCTCCTTTAAAGCACGAGACGCCTTCACTTCTCCTTCGGCCACAATCATCTCACAGACACAAAGAGAAACGAGCAGAAAATCCTCAAAGAGCTCTTTGATTTTTAGGATCAGGATCAGTTTCTGTTACACAATATCAAAGCTGAGACGAGTATTTCCTCACAAAGAGGAAAAAGAAAAGGGGTCAGAGCAGCAGGAGTGAATGCTCACAGCTGAGGGTAATTTGTAATGGACTTGCTGCATTGCTCTGTGACATCCTGCTCATACTGCCGCTGAGGTCGAGGCCAAGTTCAATGCACACCATAGAAACCTCACAGCGTTGTTTGTGTTCAGATCACACCACTGAGTCTTCCTGCTGGACGTCACATGACCTGAATCACAGCTTACACAGACGGCGACGCGCAGTGTGTTTCATGAGTGTTTGTTCAGCGGCATTAAATGAAACAGACGGCAGGAGCTCAGACACACCTGCGTGTTTAATAACTGTTCTCAGTGCGGACGAAGAGTCCAGAGGACACCACAAATCTGTAGAACTGAAGCTGACAGGGAGCATCTGATGGACAGACTGTGTGTGTGTGTGTGTGTGTGTGTGTGTGTGTGCGTAGATACTTTAGCCCTGGCAGTCCTGGCAGCCTCAGCCTCTGCGGCCATGCAGCGCTGCAGATTGACGGGGAGGGTCAGGTCTTTTAGCTCCACCCGCTCCACCCTAACACCCCACAGTCTGGATGCAGCAAACAGCGCCTCCTGCAGCACAGAACAGGTAAAACACATTTCACAAGTATTTCCAGTGCAGTGCTGCATCCACACATGAACATGTAATGGTCAAATGTATTTTATCTTTTACTTAAAGTTTAAGTCTAAAGATATTTTACTCCTTCCATCAGGAGCTTTAATTTGCTCTGGAAGAACAGAACTTTAAGGCAATTATGCCACCACTGGATTCTTTGAATGCCTCAATAAAATGTGGAAGTTGTAAAAAAAAAAAAACATTTTAATTAGGCAATCGATGGTTTTCAGGATTGTGGAGACACCTTCATGACCCCTGTTAGTGATGTCAAACAGCCTTCTGGGTTTTAGTCTTGCAGAAAAATGAATGCTCAGCTCTGTGAGTTGTGTTATAATAATAAATAAAAAGCACAAAACGGGTCTACCTCCAATAAAACTCATCAGCTCTGAAATGTGCATCAGCCACTAACTGCAACAGAAGTTCTCCCTCTCTGATCCTAACACAGACACTTCACTCACTTCCATTCTCTTAGTGATGTCCGTCCTCTGTGTCAGGACGTCAGTCAGAGTGTGTGTGCCCAGCGTGGCCCTCAGCGTCGTCTGGGCTAGCGTGTGTGTGGCCTGGTAGCCGTTTTTAACACGTGTCACCCAGAGGGAGGGGTCCACCACCCGGTAAAACACGACAGCATCCACCTTTAATGGCACCCCGTCTGCCGTCAGAACCTAAACAGATGACCTCATCAGAAATTACAGTTTACTTCCTGCGCTGCTCTTTGTGAACCGCTTTCCCCACAATCATCCCACGACCTGCCAGGTAATGATGTGAACTACGAGTCTGTGAACATGCACCATCCAGAGCTGACTGACTCGAGACAGAGCTGCTGCTGACCTCTTGTGGCCGGACGTTAAAGGAGACGGTCCGCAGGTCGACTTTCTGGATGACGTCCAGCCAGGGGATGAACCAGAACAGACCTGCAGAGAAACGGTGAGGTGAGAGGATCCCAGCTGGAGCGCTGATCGTTTATCAAAACATTCTTACATCTGTGAAACCAGAGTCACAAAGTCCAAAACCTTGGAAATATTACCTGTAAAATCTAACGTCAGCAGTCAATTCTGCATTTACCTCTAGCTTTAAACTGAGAAATGTTTAATTTCCATATTCAGATAATATTCTGCTAACAGTCTTCACAAAGGCATGTCTTTTTAATTTTAACTATAAAACTGTCTTTTGTTTATTTTTCTACGTGGATTGAGTCTCATGAGGATGCTGGTTGTGTTTATTAACTTGTGTTTTCCAACTATGCATTTATTTTCATGTCCCTGTATTGTGAAATTCATTGCATTGGTTGCATTGTTTTAACAAATGGTCTGAAGAGGTCAAACCTGACAGTGACGGTGACGAAGGCCACGCGCTGAAACGTTGGTCTGACAGTCACGTTGTTCTGTAAATGACACGCTTTGCTGCAGTTAGATAGATAGATAGATAGATAGATAGATAGATAGATAGATAGATAGATAGATAGTTTTGACCTCTTCAGACTTTCTTCCTTCTCGGTGCATTTTGGAAGGAGGTAAAAGGCCAGAAATCTCTATTCTGCTGCTTTCACAAAAGACAAGGACAGTCACAGCTTGTAAGCCTGATTATGATGATTGCATTGTTTGTATCTGCTGTGGTACGTTCCAAAGAAATGTTCTTATTTCTGCAGTTACCAGGTCCTTTGGCTCGTCCTTTAACCACACGGCCCAGTCTGAAGATAACGGCCCTCTCATATTCCTGAACGACCTGCAGCACAGAAACCAGAGTCACAACGTTTTACACACACACACACACACACACATATACATCTGTTTTTAGCATGTATATGTTGTTGTTGTTAGTTAACTGGGCAGCTGCTTTTCTCTGTTTTATATTATAAATGAAATATCTTTAGGTTTTTAAATGTTTGTAGGATTTTAAGACTTTATTGACACGTTAAAAACCAAACAAATAGGTGTTAGTTGCAGCCCTTATACATTATATATATATATTATATATATACTATGTTTGTATTTATTGTATTATTTTATATGAGTACCCCCGGCACCATCATTTCCTCTGCTGCAGTTCTGTCTTATTGAATCTTATCCTATAACGCAAACACACATCTTTAAGTCAGCCTCTTTGGAGTCGGGCTACAAATAATGATTATTATCAATCTTGATTCATCTGTCAGCAATCTGATCAACTAATCAATTCATTGTTTAGTCTAAGCCCATCACAAGTTTCCAGATGGAAGTGCTGCCTTTATGTTAATTATTTTTTCCAAAACATGGAGATATTTCATTCACACTCATATGTAAACCAGAAAATCCTCACATTTGAGAAACATTGCATCTTTGACACACGTTTTTTTTTTTTAAACAATTATCAAATTAATTGAATATTTTTCTTAATTGACTAATTGTTCAAACTCAACTTTGGAAAACTGAGCCTGTTTGAAATGAGATTCTTTATTCCAGTGTCCTTCAGGAAAATATCTCAGTGGATCAGTTTGTATTTTTATTTTTATTGTGTCATATCTGACTTGCACACAAACAGCTGACTGGTATGTGTTTTTATGGGCATGTAAATGTTTGTTTCCATCGGGTCACCTGAGCACACATCCAGCCTGTGAGGGGGAAGGTGAAGAGGATGAAGGCCACAGACAGCAGCGTCAGCACCGCCCCGAACACCTCCAGCACCCCGCCGCTCCTCCTTCCTCCATCTGCCGTCAACAGAGGCAACAAGGTGGATGAAACAATAAAACTTCAGCCGCAAACAAGTTAGCGAAGCTGCTGAAATTGCTCAAAACTGTTAGCTAGAAGTAGCCTAGCTTACTACTCACATTTACTGTTCAGTTTGTCGCTTTCAGCAACAAATTCATCCGGACAGACGACTCCAACTCTGCTGCGGCCGGACATTACCCTCCGTGTCACAGCCAACTTAAATGGCACTTCATTTATATCGTTCTAGGTACTATTTTTCTTGTTTCCGTTAGTAACGACGAGGATTAGCCGTTAGCCGTGTTAGCGTTGTCCCTTGGATTCCGCGTCACGTTGCCTAGCAACAGGAACACGCCCCGTCCCCCACTGCTCTCCCACAGAAGCTCAATGAAGTCATTTAATGGAGAGGCTGAGATCAATTAATTAATGAACTACACATCAACAAGTATTCTGAATCTGCAAAGTAACCAGTTATTAATATTATAATGATATTATCATATGTTTCAGTCTCTCAGGTGGAAAAAATGGCAATCAGGTGTAAAAAGTGTAGAAGGCAAATTGTTTTCAATACATAAATTAGAAAGATTTGGTTAAAAAATGGATTTGTGTTCAACCTGCCGCTGACAAATACATATAAATGGGCTTTTTGCCATTTCCTCATTCAAGCTTTTATTTGTGTCACAATCTGCCTGTTAGTTCTTCTTCAGTTCTTCCGGTTGCTTTGTTTACTAGTGGTAGGTTGCTGATAAATCTTTTTTTTTTCCGCCCAAATCTTATTTATTTATGTTTGAAAACCATTTTGACATCCTTAGTGTCTTTGCAGATTCAGGTTAATTGTAGGAAACATCATCAACTAATAAATTGTGGTGTATTATGATAGATGAAGCGACCCAGGCGTGTATAAAGTAGCTCCACCTTTACAAGCTGCAGCATTAAAGTGAAGAACACAGACATTATAATCCCGTGATGTGATATATATGACTCTGACGCTGTTTCTGCACTGTTCTGGTGGTACTTTGACTTCTTCCACTGCTGCCAGAGTTTAATCAGAATGTGGAGCCATGCCTCCATCACTGATGATCCTGTCTGTTCGTTTGATGTCTGCACCAATGCTAATTTCTTTGCAGGATAAAAGTCTTTTTTGTGCAGTTTAACTTTTTCTGTCTATGTTCTGACCTGTTTTCTCACATTAAGTTGTGTTTTTCAGAGATGAGGCTCTATAACTACACGGAAACATTCTTGTGTCGCTGTGACATGTGAGTTTCCGTCCTTTGGGGATAATAATATGTTGTTGTACCTTATGTAACTTTTTTCTCTCCTGCTTTTGCTCTCTTCTTCACACTCGCTCGCTGTCACACTGACACACACTCACATACGCACACTTCCTGTGAAACCGTCAGACCAACTGGTTTTCTTCTGCCTTTGTGCTCTTTCACTCGGCTGAGGCACCCACATGTGTTGAGCACTGACCTCCCTCACCCACCAGACTTCAGCGAACAAAATCCACCATCAGCACCACATCTGGACATCTATGGCGCCTGTGCTGAAGCTCAGGGGGGGTGCAGAGCCACTGTTCTCAGACGTTTATCTGTGCTGAGAAAGCAGAAGGTGGTGAGACGTGCGGTGGATGCCTGTCCGTTGCAGTCTCTCGTCACCATGGCAGCAGCTCTGCCGGTCTGTTACCACGGCGCCATCAGCAGGAAGGAGTGTGAGGATCTGCTGGGAAAGAAGAACAAGGACGGAGCCTACCTGATCCGGGACAGCGAGACCATCCAGGGGGCCATGTGTCTGTGTGTTTAGTGAGTACTCTGCACTCTTAAACTTTGATGTGGCAGACTTCCCTTTATCTGACGTGCTCCTTTCAGGCTTCTTGGTGTTTTACAGCTGTCACCACAGCTAACTTTACTCCTAATATTTAATCGTTCACAGCAGCTGTCCGTTTCACACTACTGTGCATCAACAGTGGAGCTGGAGCTAGAGTCATATTATTGATATTATCACATGCTGAACTCTATGGTTTGGATTTTCAGGTTATATTTTAATCTCATTTTCAGTTTGTTCTTATTTAAAATCAGTCATTTCATTGTCAGAGAACATTTCTGAAGAAATATATAAGTTTTGTTTTGTGGAAATTTTACTGTGTAGCGACAAGTTGCAAAATGGTGAAAAGAGATATAGACTTTCTTTTGTAAAACAGAGTATTTATATTAAAAATATTCATATTAATAATTTCCAACATGTCGTATTTGCAGCGGTTTCTCTGTAAGAATGTTAGTCTGAGGTGATATTTTACTTCAACCATACAAATGAAAATATTCATATCTAGTTCAATTGATCTAATGCAATTTTTAATACTGAGAGTCATGCCAAAGTCAGGATAACCAAGAAATCCATGTAAATGTACTGTGTATACTGTTTGTCAGTACATGCTGTGTAACCATGACAGGTTTCTTTTAGTCAAAGTTGGTTTGAAGGTGGAATGAAAGAGCCGTTTATTTCTGCGTATTCTTCTTCTTCTTCAAATTGTTGTGGTCTGTTGAGGTTGCATTGTGGTTGATCACTGCCTCTTCCTCCAGCCATTTTCCATTTAATGTCTACAGTATTTATACATGAGACAAGACACACAGTCATTCTTATGCACCAGCAATTGCAGTTGTTTTTATTATTTTCAATAGAAAAATGCATTTAAAGAGGCATTCTGACAGGAGGATGATATCTTCCCCTCTGGTGTTACTGGCAGGAGGACTCAGACTGTGAACGCGTGACTCATGTTTGTAACCTCGGCATCATGTTTTCTGGTTTTTGTGCAACAAACCAAACGTGAGCACGTTTGTTTGGAAGCAGCGCAGTCTCGTCCACAACTAAAACTACCGCCGACTTTCCTCTTATTCATATAATCTATGCTTAAATTCTGCAAAAATCACACATCAACAACACGTTCCTTGTTTATCTTTGCAGTAAACAGAAGGTGGTGTATACCTACAGACTGCTGCAGACACACACTGGACACTATACTGTCACGGTAAAGACACACACACACACACACATTCATTTTCCTTTATGTGTTGAGAAAATTCTCCTTCTTCAGCTAAATAAGCTGTTTAAAAAGCCTCTCGGCTCAGCTGGAAAATGTATCGCCACAAAGCTGAAAACAGGCTGTTTTCCTGAGATACGAGGTTCTCCCAGGACAGCCACGCTGCAAACATATGATGATCTTATAGAATATGATGCATCACTGCAGATTAAACCAGCCAGCAGTATATAAAGTAGTTCAAATGAGCTCAACCTGAAACATCTACAGCAGTAAAATGCAGCATTAATGCAGCAGGAATATTAATCCACAAACATCAGATATGATAGAAAAACACTGACAGGAACATTTTACTGCTACATGAACTCTTTCACTTTCATACAAAAAGTAAATTAAGATGCTAATAGTTTAATTTTTAATGTATTATGTGCAAATTTAGTTCTAAAACTCGGTTTCTATGATCATCATGAGATCTTAACTACTGAACATTTTCAGACAGTAGTCAGTTTTTGGCTCTAAACAAACATCAGACAGAGGCCACAGATCAGACCAGTCATTTCACCCCCAAAGTGGAAACTCGGTAGTTATCAGGCTCACGTCACAGGAAACTCCACAGATAGACTCTGTTTTGGGGAGAAGCTTTTTTTTTTCCACTCGAAGCATGAAGTGTCTGTCAAATCTGCACAAATGCTAATAGTAGCTGCAGAGTTTTCGCCTCCAGATCTCTGAACCGCCACCCACGTCGCAGAGGTTTTTTCATTGATTGGGGAAAAACAAAATGTCCATTCAAACCGTTTGTCTGCTCATCTATAACATGTTTTTTAGACACAGCTTCCATTTTGATTTGAGGAATGAATTGATTAGTCATTCTGACACAGAAAGCTTTAAACCGGGCTGCTGCATGCTGTTACATTATTTGCCTAATTGAGCAGAAAATGAAATGAGAGCTGTTGTTAATTAATCCTTGAGTCAAGCCAAAAAAATGCCAAACACTTGTTCCAGCCTCTCCAGTGTGAGGATTTGTTGTAAATTAAGTTAAACTTTACAAACCAGACATGTGAAGACATCGCGTGGGAAAGTGTGTTATTATTTTCTAGGCCAAACACCTCATCGATTAATTGAGGCTGACAGATTAATCTGTAATGACAATTGCTAGTTGGATCAGATTCAGCGTTCATGGCAGATTTGTCTTAATTTAAAACCACTCAGACGATCACATTATAAATATAAGTTTATTGCTTGTTTTCACATTCAGTGTTTTTTCTCTTTTCTCGCCTTGATTCCTCCATCGTTATGTTCTCTCTGTGTTTTTAAAAGGAAATTAAAGGCCTGTCGTTTGAATTCAGAGTAACAGAGTCATTTTTGTCTGTTTGTATGGAAGGTGTCTTATAAATAAAGTTGAGTTGAGCTGTGTTCTGCATGCTGCTGTTATTCCTTCAGACCGCAGGAGGTTTGGAGGAGACATTTTTTAAGACTCTGGACGATCTGATCCGTCACTATAAACGGAGGAACCAGGGCCTCGCCATGCACCTGCGCCACTCGGTCAAAAGGAAGACGGCCATGTTGATCCATCCCCGTAGACCACCTGAACAGGAGCCGCAGAGTATGGAGGTGTCTTTACCCGAAGCGGACCATGACTATGAGAGTACGTCAGATATTTTCTGTCTTCTCTCCTCAGCTTCTTCCTCTTGGGTTGGTGGTGATATTTCACCTTTTCTCCTCTTTCCTCTAGATGCTCCTGACTCGTCTGAATACGTCGAAGTCTTGCCACCCTGAACAAATCTGACTTTGACATTTGGCATCAAATGCATGAGGAGGGTGACAAAAACTCTGGACTGTGGACACGTAAAAGAGGACGACAGGTTTACAGACTGAATCCAGTTCAGAATAGGAACAAATGGACAGATGCTGAAGATCTTCATCTGGTTGTACTCCGGCAACAACAAGTTGTTGTTGTTGGAAAAATGTGAAGCCTTTTGCTGACAAGGCACAACTCAGGGTTTTATCAAATTAGTAATTGAGTCTTAAACTCTTGATAAATGGCACTTTTTCTATCTATATACATATACATACATATACATATATATACATATATATTTATATATATACACACACACACAATTTTAAGTGGGCAATTCATTAACACCTTTCAAGCAAAAATGATGGCAACTATAAGAAGATGTTTAAAACCTAAGCATGAAAGTTGGATATGCTGGTTTGCCTTTTGAAAGAGCATAAGTACAATATTTAAGGTTATAGCATTTCAAACATGTGGCATTAGCATCGGGAGTGTGGCTACAATTGATAAAATGAGACGTCAGACATCCTAAAATCAGATTTGAACTCTGATATTCTGGTGAATAAGCGGGATCTGATTTTATTGTCCCGTCGTGAGAAATCTGTCTGCTGTGTTTCGTCTACATGTTCCGTCCTCTGCTCTTCCTCCTCTCTCGTCAACTTTTAATGAACATTAAAGGTTAAACAGAAAACAAAGACAAGCCGGACGCACTCGTTCGGTTGCGGTGTGAACACACTCTTCACTCTTTGAACTTGACAAGAACGATAATTCAGTTCTCTGAAATTGGAGAAGAAGAATTATCAGATCTACTTTCTTTTCTTCTGAGTGACTGTGCATTAATATGAATGCAGCATAAATATGTGGCTTTGACTTCTGGTCTGGCTGTGCAGCCTCCCAAGGCTGGTGTTACTTTATTCTTGCCACAGTTAAGAAGGTACTCTGTAGCTAATGCCCCATCGTCTGTGCTTTTGTTTCAGTTTATTTATACAGTAAAGAAAATAAAACACATTTCACATTTATTTCTATCACTGCAGACATCAAGAATGGGCCAAATATTTGATATAAATGGATTTTCTTTGCTTTTATTTAGCCATCAACGCCTTCCTTACTTCCTGTAAAGTATTAATCTGGAGCATTTAATATATCTGATTAAAATTTCTCTTTTGCAGACACAAGAAACTGGAAACTCTATGAGTGTCCATCATTTCCTTTCTCTGGACTGTGATGTTAAAAATGACCCAAGAAGCTCATACAGCTCAGACTTGAAAGATGTGTGGTACTGTACCAGACCACTTTTATACATTTTTGTGTGTACGGATGAGCACATCATCACACATCCTGTGTTTGTTCTCACACCCCTCTATTACAAGCTTCTCACCAGCATTTTTATGGCCTTTATGCATAGTATTTAAGAACAAGGGCATCATTTTTTTCACTTTCTTTTTTGTTGTTGCACATTTGAAGCGAGTGCATGATGCATGTCTATTGTCTCTTGATCTTGATTCTTTCAATTTCTGACCAAGCTAGTGCAGAGGAAATCAACAGACACATAAAAAAAAGTCAGTGGTGGGTTTTAGACTACATAGGGTCTAACCACAATTTCCACCTACAAATACAAGTAACTAAAACAGCACAAACACACACTCACATGCATGCACCCACCATCAGTCAAAGCCTTGAGTCTTGAGACTAAATTGTGGAATGTGTGATTACCACGACTGACATCACTGTCTGAATCCATTAAGATTTGAGGCCTGTCCTCATTAGCATCATCATGCTGCTGTTTGGGAAACTCTTATTTGATTGGCAGGTATTAACGAAAATGTAGTATTGGTTGGTCTTTTGGTCTCAATCCCAACACAACAAACAAGCACACAGCAGCCCCGACAGCACATGTATTTTTGTGAAATGTATAATGTTATGTTTATGTGCCGGACATGCTGATGTGTTCTTACCTGCTACTGTTGCTGAACTGGACGGCGTCATACAAAAACATTTTTCTAATATTCTGTTCCCCTCGTGCTTGTGAACAGGATGGACAAAACATGAACACATTAATGCAGTACAGCACAACAAAACCATAACCACAGATTGACACGCTGAGTCGTCTAAAGACAGAGCTCTTGTATTGTATTGCAAACTGTAGGTGAACCAAATAAAATCTGTGTAAACTACCTAAAATGAGTCAACAATTAACAAATAGGAAAACAGCATTACACCAATAAAGCATACAACTTTGCAAATCAGAAATATCTGAAACTCTTACCTTTAAGTCTTAAATACTGACTGAAAACAGCCTCTACATTTTTTTTTACTTAATTTGATTTACTTTAATTTAACTCAATTAAAATTTTAATCATATTAAAATTATTGTACTTTTCCAAGGGAACTGCAACGGCTGGTTCTTGCTCCTCCCACTCAGGTTACGTGTTTTCTCGCGTGGCCTTGCCCAAGACATGTAAAGGGGGAGTACCATTTTTGTCGTTTGCTGAATTCATTAAAAATCACATATTCAACCTTTGTATGTTGTTTGATTCACATATGTCATATACGTAATAATAGACGGTATTCGTTTACATTGTAAAGGAATCAAAATAACCTCGATCGATGTTTATTAAACATGGGATTCACCCCCCTTCTCGCACATGGTCCGTTCCTTTCCCATTCGAAGCTCAGCGCGGGAGGAAGTAGCTGTCGTGTAGCCGGTTGTTGTTGATGTTTCTTGAAGAAGGAAAAGACACCGCAGGTACTCTGCAACAAACAAGCACGAAAATATTTCATGTAATCGTTTAAAATAAATGCGCAACGCTCAAATGTAAAGTCAATTTTGAATTAGTTTGTTTAATTTGCTGTTGTCGTGAAACCTAAGCTCGTTAGCTAGTGTTAGCTGCTGAGAGGCTCAAGATGGACGTTGTAAAACGGTAGCGTTAGTTGCTTTGGCTAATGTGTTGTCTCAGTATTATAACCTCAATAGTTTCGTTCTGACAGGATGGACATGACCACGTGTTTGAAGTCTCTGTTACTGGCTATCCAGCAGTACAGAGCAGGCAGGACAGCGCAGAACGCAGCGCAGCTACAGAAACAAGTGGAGGTGAGCTGTGCTGCTCCCTTTGTGACAGGTTTGCTTTCAGAGTCGAGTATCTCAAGGAGGCTGTCCAAACGATGCACATCGTCTTGTAATATATTGGCATCAAGTATGTTTACAGGGATTTTACAATATAACTACATACAAAAATATACAAACAAAAGTGTCTGTTTTCCTTATTTCAGTTTATGAAATGTAGTGCACTCTATTATATGGATGAGTCACCCCTGCCCTAGGCTTTGACATCATAGTGAAATATGACAATGTCAACATGCGTATTACTTGTCCAGGTATATGCAGTATAAACGCTGCCATCTGATGACTATCAGTATGATTATATAGATGAATTATAGAGCTTACTGCATAAGCCTTATTAGTTCCTTTATTGACTTCACTGTCCTAACCACAAGAATTTCATGGATTAAAGGTGCAAGCTGAATAGCTACACAAATTAAAATTTGTCATTACAACTAGTGTGAGCATGAGATGAGGTGTACAGGTACAGAGTGAATGGCTTAAAACCAAAATGGGAATCTGTTTTAGCCTTTTGATTACAAGACAAAATATTGGTTTGGACATTGTATATTTACATTGAAGGTTGTTTGTAATGTTCTGTACCATTCCTGTTTAAATTTACACCTGTACAACATTCAGTCTCATGCAACATATGCATGCTGTGTGTGTGTGTGTGTGTGTGTGTGTGTGTGTGTGTGTGTGTGTGTGTGTGTGTGTGTGTGTGTGTGTTGTTTGCAGGAAGTTTCAGGTCTCAGATGTGACCAGCTGCTGTCCTCAGGCCAGCTTCTGCCCAATGAGTGTGTGAGTGGGCTGGTGGAGCTGGCTGGAAACCCAAATACCAGCCTGACCCTGACAAGCTCCATCATCTCTCTGCTGGCACAGCTAGGTACGCTGCACCTGTGTACATACCAGATACATATATCTCCTTCTGTACCGCACATGCAGTTTGTCATGTGGACACCACACAGGAACCGGAGCTAGTGACAGTTTTTTGACTTGGCAATTTGGTAGCTTGTGTTCCAGTAAACTTTTGGGGAATGTTCCAGACTCAGACAGGTATCAGGTAGGTTTCACATACACGCAAATAGGATGTCATGCATCAATCAAAACGACCCTTGCTCTGCTGCTTGGTTAAAGGTCATACATTTCTAAAAAACATCAAATTAGCCAGTTCATAACAAAGAATTGTATCTCTCCTTTTCTTTGAGAGTATGTTTGTGATGCAACTAGATTACATACAAATACATGCAGTGTCACTGAGTCATAAAAAAGTAGAGTTGTATCTTGGTACCTACCTTGCCGTGAAGGATGTTAGCACAGCTCCTTACTCTCCCTGTGTAGTGATGCTTTAGAAAGATCACTGCCATGCTTTAATAGGACAGTGTGACAGCAGAAAGCAGCAGTGTCAGGATTTAATCGCAGGTCAGTGAGTGTGTGATTCCTGAGGCAGAAATCTGAACTGCCAGCTCTTTCTGACATGAAGTCTTTCTTCCCCCCCCCACCTGCATGCTCACTCCTTCAGCCTGTGATGATAACAGTCGAGAGATTCTTCACAGCAGCTACAACCTCACCAGCACCCTGGCCTCTGTCATCCACTGCCACAGCGCCACACCAGGAGAACCCCTGGTACTGCAGGTAAGTCCATCACTAGTTGTTTTCCCCTGTGGGTCAGCATGTGACTAGTGCTGCAACTAACGGCTACTTTGGTAGTCAAAAAAAATCTATCGATTACTGAAAGGAATAATCGGCTATTCGGATTATGAATCTCACAATTGCTCAGCAGTCCTTATTTAGCTATCAACTTCTAAATTTAGCTAAAAAAACCTGTTTTAGGCACAGGAGATTTAGAAAGTCAGAAACACGTTTCCCAGCCGTAAATCTTTCAGTCTTACAATCTTTGAATCTGTCAATTCAGTGATAGATCATTTGTTGGAATAATGTCTCGTACGTATCACTCAGTGTTTGCAGGTGCTGCAGAAACTGACTTACAACACTCGCATCTTCCAGTCTACAAACTACATCCATGAGCTCATCGCTTTTCTCGTGACCAACATGTAAGAACCACGTCTCACACCTCCCATCTCCCAGCGATGAAGCTGAAGACCTGCTGTGTTTTTCTGACATTCGATTAACCATTTTACTTTGGGTTTTGTGCCACAGCCAGTCTCACAATGACGAGCTCATCATGCCATGCCTCGGCCTCATGGCCAACCTGTGTCGTGACAACCACTCAATGCAGAGTCACATCAGGTCTCTGGTGAGTGTGCTGAATACAGTTAGTTACACAGGATGTCTGGGCATGAGGGCGAGATCGAACATCCGTGGTTTTAATAGTGTTTTATTTAAGCAGCATCACAGGTTCACAGAACTCGGGCTGCCACTTGGCCAGGACGCCCTTGGAAAAGAGATTTTTAATGTCAATGGGCCAATTTTCCTGGTCAAATAAAGGTTTAATAAATAAAAAAAAAACGCATCTGCCAAACTCTGAAATGTAGTCTTGAAACAGTACTTGATTAACTGATTAGTCCGTCAGTTTTAGTGATTGATTAAAGAAAATAAGATTTCGCCGAATTTCTTGTGTGACAGTGAAGGGAATATTTCTGGTTTTTAACTGTTGATCGGATGAAACAAGACATTTATTAATGACACCCAAAAGTCTGAAAATGTGATTGAGAAATTCAGGAATAAAAGACTGAAACATGTTTATCAAAGCATTTTTTCAAACCTGAACTGGAACAGTGTTGATGACCTGTAAAGGTATTTCCACTTTGGAACAGTTACATGAAAAAGTAATAAAATAAACGTGTTGTAGAATGGAGTATTAGTAGAAGTAAAGTAAGCAGGCGATTTGTTTTCTTCATTTATCTTTCTTTTTTTAAAAACTGTTTTATATTAAGCCTCACCCGGGTTTGTTGTGTAACATGTGTCTGTATTCTTGCAGGACAATGTGAAACCGTTCTATCGTACTCTGATCAGCTTTCTGGCTCACAACAGTCTGACGGTGGTGGTCTTCACGTTGTCCATACTGGCCAGCCTCACTCTGAATGAGAAGGTTGGAGAGAAGGTAGGTGGGAAACACTCACATTTGAAACCAGCTGGTGGCTGAAAAAAAATCTGTTTCTGCATCTTTCTCTCAAAAAATCTTAAGAGTATATATTTTAATTTCGGAAATATTAGATTTATTTCATATGTCTTGAAATGTTGTTCCTTTATTTGGAGTCAGTCAACAGTACACAGCATCTACAGTATCTGTGCTGTCAGCAGCACCGTTGAGATCAACCTGTCAAACTTGATCTCTGACTCACACTCAAAATTTTCTCACGTCTTTTTTTGTCTGTTTCGTTTCTGAATATGTGTTGTTTATTTTTTTTTTATCTCAAACAGCACATGTACTGATCTGTTCTCTCTTTCTGTTTGTTCCTCGTTTCACTTCACTTTGTATTTCAACTGTGAACATACATTATCTCTCCATCTCTTCTTTGTATTTGTGTGTTTTTTCCTTCAGCTCTTCGATGCAAAGAACATCCATCAGACTTTCCAGCTTGTGTTCAACATCATCGTGAACGGCAACGGTACTCTGACACGAGAATACTCTGTTGACCTTTTGGTTGACCTGTTGAAGAACCCTAAGATAGCAGATTACCTCACTAGGTACATACACACATGCGTACGGACACTTCTCTGGCACGTTTGACCTCAGTGTTTGCCTCAAGGTGCTGTGACTGTGGACTAAGATGAAAACCATTTTTCCATTTCAAGGTATCAGCACTTCTCAGCATGTGTGTCTCAGGTTTTAGGACTGTTGCAATCAAAAGACCCGGACTCTGCAGCAAAGGTAAGACGGGAGAAACTGGACAACATTTGCACACATTATTCTGTATTTCTGTATGTAACTGTCTGACTCTACAGGCAGAGAAACCAATACAGGTGTCAGAAGTAGGTCCGTGTGTTTGATGGTGAAAATGTTATATGATGCACCAGACTGTGTCTTTTAATGTGCTGCACTGTGATGACTGGCCTTTTCTGGCAAAAGCATTTTATTTTATTTATTTATTATTAAAAATTAGATAGAAGACAGAAGTGCAGTGACAGGAATTAAGACAGGGGAAGGAGTGACTAAAGTCTGCAGCCAGATTCAAACCAAAGATGATTCAAAGATGATGTTGTTTCAGCAAAAATAAGTAAGAATTTAAACCATCAAGCGCTGAATGCTTTCCCGCTTAGTCTTATTTATTTTGAGGTATTACTGAAAAACCCTCCTTCTTCTTGATCTGTGTGTTGTTGGCAGGTGTTAGAGCTTCTCCTGGCCATGTGCAGTGTCTCAGGGCTGCGTTCGCTGCTGTGCGAGGTGGTTTTCAGACCAGCGGGACCCAAACTCAGAGCAGCGGGCTGCAGACAGGGGACGGGACTGGATGCCGGACGCAAAGCGGAGTCTGGGCTTGCCCTGGTGCAGTGGCTGAGTTCGCCTGTGGACGGCGCTGAATCCTGCTCGCTTCAGGCCCTGCAGCTGTTGAATGAGCTGCTGGAGGTACGGCAGACACTGACAGACTTCTCAGAGGTTTGAGGAAGCTGGTGTGGAGCAGCAGCACAGTGTAGACGTCTGACCAAAATCTAAAAAGATTCTCAGGTGCAGATTAGGTACATCTGTGAGTCCTGCCAGGTCAGTTTCCAGACTGATGTCTGAATCACTGGCAGTTAGCTTAAAACAGTGAGTCAGTCCTGATATTTCTGCTGTAAAGCCAACAACAGTTTTCAGTGCAGCTCTGAATTTGGGTCAATCCAGATTAAAATACAAGCGTAAAAACTCAAAATTAGGATCAAGCACACTGTGTGTATGTTGTGTGTTTTGCATTGCACTGTGCACTAGTTTTAGTTTGTATGACCTCGGGTGAAAATGGCAACATTACAGCAGCTGTATGCTGATTTAATCCATTTCAGCAGTTTTTTTTTTTAATTTATTTTTATGGGCTTTGACCTCATGTTCACAGATCAAACCACCTGAATCTGAACAAGGCTGGGTGTTGTTGACTATTCTGACCAGACCAGACCTGTGTTATGCCCGGCCTAGGGGTACCTGAACGTAACCGGAAGGTGCCATCCTTCACTGGTCTCACACAGTCACACCAAGCGCGTTAATTAATAGTTTTATTTATGACAATAGTTACTTTTTTTCTGTGACACAGAAATGAACAAAACAAATCCGAAATAATGTGTAAATTAATTTAGGAGTGAGACCTACGCCAAAAAAACAAACAAAACCATGCTATACTTTTAGGGAGTTTACCACTTTCCTATGCAAATAAAAAGATCGAAATGAAACACAAATTCTAACCTCCCTGTCTAACAAAAACAGGAGAAAAACTGGTTGAACACAAAGTCGTGGCTCACTCAATTTGCCCAATACACTGTATAACTTAGACAAAGGAAAACGCCGGTTCGATCGGTGTGTGCGCGTTGACTCGGCAAAGAATGGCTCCGCCCATCTGACCCACTCTGCCCCCTGGGTGACATCCTCCTCCGCTTTATGAAAGATGTTCCTCCTATGTCCGCCAATCCGATTTGGGGTATGGCGCAGCAACGTTTGCATATCAAGTAGGTACTTAAAAGGAAGCACACACAGAGCGAACAGGGAAAACACACAGCTACATAGAACTATTTACAACCACAGTTGTAACACCTGACTTGACAGTTTTTGACACTGACTCGTATTGAATTTCAATATTCAATTTTACTCTTTACTTGTCCTTGTGGAAAACTTTCTCCTTCCGTCTTCTGCTTCTCTGCTTTTATTTTTGTGTGGTATAAGTGCAGTCCGTATTTGACCATGTTTCTGTTCTAAGTCGAGCTTTTAACCAGCCCATCGTGATGTCGCTGTCGGTCTAATAGGCTCAGGGAAGGCTGTATTTGTAGCTGCTAACTTTTTACTCACTACTTCCTTTTCCTTTTCACGTGTTCTTCTTGGTCTGTGTCCAGGAGGCGCTGGGGGCAGAGAGTGTGTCTGACTGCGTGCTGAGCTTCATAGAAATGTTGCTTCCAGTCCTGCTAGGGCTACTGCAGGGCCCCGATCCTGCACAGGGAGACGCTCACATAAGAAAACACTGCCGCCGCATCACACATGTCACCAGTCTGCTGCTGAATATCCTTCACCTGACTGTGTCGCTCTGCTGTTGGTGTATTTTAGTGTTCTGCTCATTTCCAAGCCTTAACTCCTCCACTCATGTGCGCTGAGGACTCCACCAGACCTGTAGTGTCCCGTCAGGTGAGCGCTCAGCTCTGCCTCTCGCAGGTTGAAGCTCTCCTCTCCTGTTGTCATGGCAACAGCCCCCTCAGCTGCCCCCCTCCTGGCTCTGACTGCGATCTAACGTGAGTGACCAGCTGTCATTCTGATTAAAAAGGTGGTTTGGACGATGTGAAAAAGTATTTTCCTGATGTCACTTCGTGTGTCTTTTTACTGCAACTTTGTCGAACTACTAATTATTATCTAATACTGAACAGAAAAATGTTATTTAATAGTTAATATTTACATGTTTATATACCGCCGATAATAGAGGCATAATAACACACCAGCTGCGGTGATAGTAGACGAGATTCATTGCAATTTTTTAAAAATATATATTTAATATTACAATAATATTAAATATTCAAAATTTAATGAATACCAATGAATTTGATGTAAAAAAAAGATTGCATTATTTTTTATCAAATTCTCTGCGGAAGAGCCTCCATATGCAGCTCCATCACAGCATGTAAAACATGTCTGATGAAGGCTAATGTCATGTTCAGGCAGTGCTCCTCCTTGTTTACGATGCTTGACCAGAAAACAACAAAGCTTTTTCATTTTTTTCCAACAATTTTTTAATAATCTAATTTTAAAAAATGTGTTTGTCATCTGTGCAGCTACATGTTTTTGTTTAAATATTGAGGTTTTGATGAGAGGTCTTCCTCAGACCACGCATTGTGTTCAACAGATCGTTCCTTATTTACTTTTTTCTTCGTTATTGTCGTAAAAACACACCTGTTTGTTTTTTCTTAATTTCGTTGTACAGTCTAAGGTGAAATATTTAAAATCTCTTCGTAGAAAAAGTCAAATGATTAAACCAACAGTGTATAAGATTTATAAAATTAGCTCTACAGCAGCCGGCTCCATCATTAGAATGCTGCTGAGTTACTGGATCAATAATAATAATCCAGTCATATAATTAAGAAGAAAAGTTCTCACTATGGAGCCAAAATGAGCGTCATCAGTGTTACATTAATGTTGAAGTTAATTTTACCTGAAAAACTTTAAATGCAGGATTTGATGACTTGATTGCAGCCTCAGTTCACACAGTTACAGGTGTGTGTGCTGTGTGTCTCAGTCAGGTGTGTGCAGAAGCGCTGCTGAGGACTCTGGAGCTAATGAGCAAACTGAGGCAGCAGGTGAAGGACATGGAGACCAGCTTCTATAGGATTTTACAGGTACACACACCCACCCACCCACACACACACACACACCCTCATCAGCTTTCACCCACTGTGCTTCATCTTTTCCTCTCCCTCCTGTTCTACCTGCTCTTCTCTCTCGGTCTCGGCCTTTCAGGACCAGCGGATCGTGACCCCCATCTCTCTGGCCCTGACATCCCACCACAGAGAGCGTGTGCAGATTGGACTCTCCCTGTTGTTTGAAGCCACCCCCCTCCCAGACTTCCCCTCGCTGGTGTGAGTCACATGGTGTGAAACAGCATGTTCATATTTAGCCACAGTATGCATGTACTGTCCTCCTCTGCTTCATGCTGCCACTGTTAACAGTGTGTCACTGATCTGCAACCGAACCCCAAAACAAATTGTTGCTTTGGCACGATCACAGCGTGACTGAGGGTCCCAAACTGGACGTCCCATCCAAAAGAAATCCAAGGGTTTACGAAACCATTACATTTATAAGAAAGAAAAATGAATATTTCCATTAAACAGAATGTTCACAAAAGGAAAAATCACTGTTTGAACTGCTCCTAATTTATGTTCATATCATATATCAGATAGTTAACACATCTCTCACACACACACACACACACACACATCACGACAGAATCTAAAGTGGCTTCGTTGTCTTTCTTTCTCAACATGTCAGCATGTGGCAGATGATCATTTTAGAGTCAGCAGACTGATTTATCATTTTGCCAGATTAAAGCAACCGTTTTATTCATGTTTTCTTACCTCGAAAATGTTTCAAAGAGTTGATTTACAGTTGACATCATGATTCCTAAGCTGGTGTTTCAGTGCAGCCTGAGAGTCGGTCACTATCATTCTGTGTCCTTCAGGATCAGCAGTACACTAAATACATTGCTGAGCTTAAAGGAAAATTGTGTCCCTTGACAACTTTTGTCTTACTTCAATAGTTTTGGCCATTGTGTCCGTCCCTTTCATCACATCGTGTGACATGTGGTGACACAGTGACTCAAACTAAAGCCATATTTTTTAATTTATCTGTTGTAAATCCAAATGATTGTGAGATGAGTGAAAGGTTCACGGTAAGTTGTTTGGATAATGTTGTTTGCTTGCTGAAGCTTCTTTTCGACAAAGTCGCTGCCAATTTCCTGCTTTCAATTAATCAAACCATATTTGTTAAGTCTGGGAGAAAGTATCGCTGCCAACAACGCCTATCGCCAGAGGGAGGCTGAGCTGTCCGTCAAACGTGTTGCGGTGCAGGAAGTCCCGCCTTCCAGCATACTGGACTGCTCCAATGGTTCCAGTGGTCCCAGTAGGAGTGTCCACAGTCTGGCTGAGAAGATACAGAATGGCTTGGAGGTATGTGTGTATGTGTGTTTGGAGGAAGGATGCATCGATACTGGACTGGCTCTTAGTTTCTGTTCTGACATTTTGACTTCTGTTTGATATTTTAGCTTCTTCCATTGTTGCACTTACTGACACTTTAGACCTTTTTGTAAAAAAGCATAATTTAAATGCCTGCAATGTTTTAAAGAATGTAAAAATAAGAGGAAAAACATCAACCTTTGACTGAACAACTGTAAGCATCTGCAGCAGTTTGTGTGAGTGTGAAATCCATTTTTCACTGACATCATGTTGTCGTTTATAGCTACAGGAACACGTTAAGAACTCACACGTGTCTGAGATCATCGACGTTTACGAACAGAAGATCTCAGCGTTTGCGGTGAGTACGCTTGTCAGGCGAAGGAGGAGAATTTACTGCGAGATGTTAGCTTGTCAGGCAGGTAGCTGGGAGGATATTTGTGCTTTTTAAAATGTGAGTGTTGTGATTGAAGGACAAATAACTTTCCTGCTTTGTTTAAGTTTTGCCATAAATTCTGCCTTCAGATCAGTTTATTATTTGAAGCTGATGTTGAGTTTTTGTCTGTGGTAATTTTTGAAGCTGCTGTTTCTGCTCCTGCATAAGATTTTGTGTTTCTGTGATGCTGTAAGTGCATTTTTTGTGCTCTGTTTTGTGTCCTCTTTGTTTCATACATGCAGAAACAAATATTATGACTGTAGACTTTGAGTCATCACCTTTTTGACACCATCAGCAAAAACCAGTGGTGGAAAGTACATTATTATGTACAGTACATTTACTCAAGTACTGTACTTAAGTTGAGTTCTGAGTTATTTGTTCTTTACTTCAGTGTTTAAATGTTACGCTAGTTTCTACTTGCATTTCACTACATTTCAGGCAAATATGATATAAAATATAAATGCTTTTTACTTTAATACATTTATGAGGTACCACGCAACAGTATAAAAAATTGTAAAAGTATCTCTACTGTAGCCAGCTACAGTATTATTTTTACTTAAGTAAGATTTTGAATGCAGGAGTTTTACTTGTATTGTGATATTTCTACTTGCTTTAACTAAAAGATCTTAATAATTATCTCAAAACGTGAACATTAAAGGATCACAGAGGTGAGATGTGTTGTAGGACAGAGGCATTCAATTGCATTAGATTGTCAGAGGGTTTCCAGTAACTTTAACTTTTTCTGTTTGACCAGAAACGTTCTCAGTTCAAGTGTTGTTTAATTTAAAGATGTTGTGTCTCCCCGTCAGTCGAAGGAGAATCGACTGCAGGACTTGTTGGAGGCAAAGGCTCTGGCTCTTTCTCAGGCCGACCGTCTCATCGCTCAGTTTCGATTCCAACGAGCTCAAGCTGAGGCTGAGGTCACACACACACACACACACACACACACACACAGAGCAAAAACACCCAACAGTTACTGTTACCAGCCTCTTAAAATTTTCTCCTCTTACGTCATTGTAAACTGAATATACTTGGATTTTTGAATGACAAAACAGAATATTTGAAAACATCAAATTGGACATTGGAAACTGCAGTTTTTCATAGTTTTCTGACATTAATCTAAAAAAATAATAATAATAATTGAGAAAATAATGCCCAACTCAATTGATAATGAAAATAATAATAATATTGCAGCCAACTGTAGGCACAGCTTGACAGCAGTCTTATGTTCCTTAATACAACTTAAGAATTATCATTACAAGTGCTCATTATTTTTACTATGACATATAAACCGCAGGTCAGGTGGTCCCATCATCCACAGGCTAACGTTCCCCATTGCCGACATTTATTTCCTGACCCGGGTCTCTGTGTGCAGGCCTGTAAGCTGGGCTCTCTGCTGAAGGAGTCGGAGCGACGCCGCGAGGACCTGCAGGGCGAGCTGAGCGGTCAGGTGCTGGAGGTGGAGCGCTCCAAGGCCGACATGGAGGAGCTGCTGCAGCACAACGCCAGGCTGCAGCAGGACTCAGAGGAACACCAGGCCCTCAAAGGAGCCTACAACACCCTGCTCAACAGGTCAGAGGCCGACAGGCAGACACAACAGACTCATATGAATGAAAAGTCTTTAACATGCTGAGTTCAGCTCCCTCAACGAAGACCTTAAATGTATTGTAAAGTATTTTAAATCTCTTCAGTATTTTTTTACATTAATTAGCTACAGTAGCTAGTTAGCAAAAGCTCCATCCATTACTGGCTCTTATCTCATTCCAGCTCATGCTAATTGATTAATTATGTTACAAGGAATTACTGTATATAAATTACTGTTACTTATAATTATATACAGCAGTTATATACAGTGCTTACAAAAGAATATGTAAATGTCTTTAAGTTCATACTCTTTGTAAATAATTGTCGGCACTATTGTCCCGACCAGGTTTCCATCATTTAGATATGAATGTGAAAAAGATTATTTCATTGTATTCATGTGGTATTAAATTTCTGAGGCTTCTGCATCGCGTGCGGGCAGGTTTACTGGGGTGTGCAGTCTTCTTTTAGGTGTGTAACAGGTCGATTCCCTGTGCAGGTTCAACGAGAGCGAGCGGCTGCTGAAGGAGCTGCAGGCGGCTCACATCTCGCTCACCAAACAGAACGACGCTCTGAGGAAGAGCAGCGAAGCACTGCAACTGCAGAACGAAAAGTAATCCACGCACACATCACTCAGCCGTGTTATTTATCTCTGCACCATCAGTCAGCAGCACCCTCTCTGAACTCTCTCTGTGTTGGTCAGGATGGCGTCAGTGTTGGAGGAGAGAGAGGCGGAGGTCACATCCCTCCATTCGGATCTGCAGCAGAAGAACAGTGACATCGCAGGTTGGTCTCACATCAGGATCAGTGTGTTTGTTAAACCTGCGTCTGCATAGTCCGACCTGCTTCAGTAAACGCTTCGCCTTGTTCCCGTCAGCTCTGCAGGGTGAACTGAGGGCTGAGGAGGAGAAGCTGCAGGAAAAGGACCGTGAGAGGAGAGACCTGGAGGAGACGGTGGACGTGTTGAGGAAGGAACTGAACAAGACGGAGCAGGCCAGGAAGGATGCCAGCATCAAGGTGCTTCTTTGCTTACGTGGCGCATCAGAAGTCCTATAAAACTGACATCTGCTATCGTCGCGTTATGAGTGTGTGACAAACTTTGAACTTCTGCTCTTGAACAAATTTGTGGCTCATATTTTCAGCGGTCTTTAACTTGTTATTTGATGCCATCGATCAAAAAAATGTTGTAATAGAGTCAATATACAAGAGGAAACACCAAAGTTTAAATAAATTCTGTCAGACCTGAGTGGTTCAAACTTTTGTCAAACCTTAAGTTTGCTTTGAAGCATTTGTTTCGATCGCAGTGAACTTAATCCACTCTTTATAATTTCCTTTTTTTCTGCGCTGACAATTGTTCAGTGGTGGAATTATTCAAATCCTTTCCTTAACTGTGGTTCATGTTCAGAACAAAGTTCCTTCAGATTTGGGACTTAAATGACAACTTTGTTCTTACATGAAATATGTATTTTCACATGTTCACTGTCTCAGGTGTAAATATTCAGGTAAGTCTGTACATGATGTTGAAGAATCCTGCGGAGATTTGAAGCTGAACCTGCGATGTTTCCTGTTCGCAGGCGTCGTCTCTGGAGCTGCAGAAGAGTCAGCTGGAGGCGAAGCTGAAGCAGAAGGAGGACGAGCTGAACAAACACTCTGCGATGATCTCCATGATCCACAGCCTCAGCAGCAGGAAGATCAAGTGTGACGTCGACCTGTCGCTCTGAGGGACGATGCGCTAAAATGGTCGACGAATAAAAACTTTATGGACATTGATTTTAATTTTTAAACTCACAAGTTTTTTTTAATCTTTCACGTAATAAAACATCATTAATAAAATATACCAAATTAAACTTATGTTTTTAAAGTCAGTTTTAGGAGAGTGAAATCCTTGTATGTGTCATGTATGTGTTTTTGTTTGATAAATAAATGATGGATCTCTAGTTCGTCCAGATAAAACGTGTGAGTGTGCCTTGGGTAACGAGTCGTAGCTGATACAATGCATTTTTGGAGCTAACATGCTAACTGGAGCGACACGTGTCACAGATTGTACTTCAGTGCAGTACTTGAGTAAATACACTTGCTTTCCACCACTGCTTTTTACTTGTTAATTGACCTACCAGTACATTTATGATACAGCTTGAGCATTTCCTTTCAAATTCTCTCTGGGTCAAAACTTACAGGAAGAAAGTGTTTTTTGACGTTTGCACTGAGTTTATGATATTTCTCTCATCTCTGTCCTTGTAAAAATTAGGGTTTTTTTTTTCAGAGTTGGACATATTGTCACGTGTCTCTAAAACAGAAAGTTCAGATCTTTGTTGTGCTGTTCCTTCTGTGGCTGACCCCCCCCTCCTCTCTCCTGTTTCCCGTACAGAGTGGAGGTGATGGCAGCCGGCTGCTCGGGCCTGCTCCCTCTCTGCTTTCTATTTTCTCTCTGGTTTTCTCAGCTGCCGCCCGTCACTCACTCGGCCGTTTGGCAGAAGGTCGCTGGGTTAAAGGACGCCGGACTTCCCACCACCAGTCAGCCATGAAGCTTCAGCGTGCCGCTCTGGGCGTCGTGTTCCTGCTCACTCTGCTCTCATCTGGTGAGTTACTGTTGTTTTAAAAGTTTACCGACAGATTTACCTTTTGCTGTAAAATCACTTTTATCCAAAGTTTATTTGAGTTTGTTTGACTGACTTGTATTCTTTGAGACCCATACTGACTAGCAGATATTTGGTGTGAGTGCAAATATCTCTATTTTATTTTTGTGGTAAAAGATTTTCAGCACTTTTCCTCTCAGTTATTTCCTTAAAGGGTAATAAAGTCTAAAACAGCTCGAAACATGAGGCACTAAAAGCCTCCACTGAAAGGTTGTTTGCTTCTCACTGAAATTATATAAACATGTAATGATTTTCTTTTACAACACTTTGAACATGTCAGCCTGGGCTTCAGGAGCTTTTGGCAAGATTTTTATAGACCAAACAATTAATCCATTCATCATGAAAACAATCGTCAGATAATCTGACTCAGATTCGTTGATAATGAAAAAGAATTAAATTCCAAGATAAAGTGTAGATGAGTTTTTACTGTAGCTGTGAGGAACCGCCAACTCATCAGATCAGTGGACCGTGATTTCAGAAAAAGCCAATACCCGTGGAAATAAAAACAAACATGTCCGTGTGGTGAACAGTGTTTGAAGGGAAATGTCTGCGAGTCGCAGTGCAGACGGCTGGTGGTGGTACAGCAGCAGTGGAAGCTCAGAGCAGCTGCTACGATACCTGAAACATGACCAGCATGAAAGTATTCACACACACTCACTGTGTGTGTGTGTGTGTGTGTGTGTGTGTGTGTGTGTGTGTGTGTGTGTGTGTGTGTGTGTGTGTGTGTGTGTGTGTGTGTGTGTGTGTGTCAGAGTGCTGGGGCAGGAACGAGGAGGAGCGTCTGATCAACTACCTGCTGAAAGAAAAGGGATACAACAAAGAGCTGCGTCCTGTCGAGAGGCAGCAGGACGCCGTCGATGTTTACCTCGCACTCACACTCTCCAACCTCATCTCTCTGGTACTGTGTGTGTGTGTGTGTGTGTGTGTGTCTTCTTTTTACCTGAATAATCCTCGTCTCCGTTAAGGACTCAGTCGGGATTTAAGGGGATTTAACTGACTCAAACTCAAACAGTCAAGTGACATATTCCCAACAAAGAGAGATGACTTTTTTAAACTTGTGTCGTCGAGATGTCCTCCGCCGTCCTCCGTCCCGAATAGCTGAATATCACGATTTGCTTTACCGGCCGAGTGTGTGAACACATACAAGGAATTCGACTCTGGTGTTAAGTTGCTACACAGAACCATGTACAGCAGGATGGAAATAGACATTCAGCTAAAACAACAAAGCTGAACAGCGTTGAAATAAACACAACTATTATGCACATATGTAAAATATGTATAAAAAGCAGTAATGACCAACAACATACGTCTATATAAAAGTCAAACTGTAAATTTTAAACAAATTTAAAGTAAAAAGGAATAGATATTGAATGGGTAATGTAATAGATGACTTTATATACACAAAGTGGGTATTTATTTACAGTATATGCATGTCTATACAGCACACAGTGTTTGTAACAGTGATGGGCGAAATGTTCATATTAAAGCAGGGAAGAGGCAAAACTTTTAAAGCCACTGAATACTTCAGTGTTGATTTTTTTTTTTGTACTTTACATCATGTACAAAAACACCATTAAAGCTCAGATGTTAAATTTCACGTTCGAAAACTTAATTTAAAAAGGGACTGTTCAAAGTCAGATCGTAAACTTGATCCAGGCTAGCAAAGGAATTAGATATCTGTAAAACAAACAAGAAAATACAGTTCATACATTAAATTAAAACAATAATTAACTGAAACAGTTATTAACATGGAGCTTGTTATCTTTAAAAATTAATAATTGAGTTTGGTCCTCCTCTAATCTGTTATTTGTTCTTTATTTGTAGAAAGAAGTAGACGAGACGCTGCTGACCAATGTATGGATAGATCACGTAAGTTAACTCTTTCGCTTCACATCGGAGGCACCTTTTTCCTCCTGAACATTTTCTGTCTGGTAACTGTCTGGTGGATGTGTGTGTGGTGACAGACGTGGACTGACTACCGGCTGTCGTGGAATACGTCGGAGTTCGACGGCATCGAGATGCTTCGCCTGCCGTCCAACATGGTGTGGCTGCCGGAGATCGTGCTGGAAAACAAGTGAGATTGAGTTTCCTCATTTATTTACACCGTCCAACCTGCAACAAACATGATGTCCTTCAGTCACACTGCTCTGATACACTTACTTTTATTATTTTAAAAGAGCTGGCAGCACAGACTTGCACTGAATTGCTGGACTCATATTTCAGAATCTGGAATCGCCCTTTTAAGCGAAGTCAATAAACTGCACACAGGAAGTGCATTTCCATCTGTAATGTGTCAAAGCAAAGGAAACGTAAGAAATACAAGAGGTAAACATACATTTGTGATTTAAATGTAAAGCTATAAATTGGGAGGCCCAGTCCTTCTTCATCTGAAACTCTGTTTTGTGGTGTTCCCCAGGGCTCGATCCTTGGCCCTGGTCTATTTGCCTCCTGTTCCACTTGGACAGATAATAAGACACTTTAAAGATGATATTGGAATATATATGAAATCCTACCTGCCTTCTCTCTCTGCCAGTAACGATGCCCAGTTCCAGGTGGCCTACTACAGTAACGTCCTGGTGGATCCTACTGGTCTCTGCTACTGGTTGCCTCCCGCCATCTTCCGCTCCTCCTGCTCCATCAGCGTCCAATACTTCCCCTTTGACTGGCAGAACTGCACACTAAAATTCACGTAAGGTGCTTAAACCAGACAGGATCATACTGTCTGGTGTCCGACTTTACATGAAGGCTGTGGTGCATTTAAATACTCTTACACACAGAAATCACAAATAATCACTTTAGATCAACTGCAGATGTTTGTGCAGCACCGGCTCATGTTAAACACTTGTTGTGTTTATATGAACCTGAAACATGTAAATGTGGCAGAAGTTTTCCTCTGAAGGGTGCTTATTTGAAACTCCATTTCCCATGTTGCTTTGCAGCTCTCTGACCTACAATGCAAAAGAGATCAGGATGCTGCTGAAGGAAGAAGAGGACGAAACCAGCAAATGGACGGTGGAGTGGATCATCATTGACCCTGCTAGCTTTACGGGTAATCGTCCTGAGGACATTACATTGACTTACATTAATTTCGTGGTGACTTATCCTTAACCTTAACCCAAGTTTTCACCCTAAAATTTAAAGATTTATTGATTTACATCACGAGGACTTGGCACTTGAAACACTGTGGCCATTACCTCTGTGAAGCCTTGTCCTCATTCTCTGTCTCGTCCTCGGTGTTGTTCTTCGCTGCTTTTCGACAGAGAACGGCGAGTGGGAGATCATCCACCGGCCGGCCAAGAGAAACACCTACAAGCACATTCCCATGGAGAGCAACAAGCACCAGGACATCACCTTCTACCTGGTCATCAAACGCAAACCTCTCTTCTACATCGTCAACATCATCATCCCCTGTGTGCTCATCTCCTTCCTGGCCTCGCTCGTCTACTACCTGCCGGCTGACAGTCAGTGAACATTTACCTCCTTTAATCACAAATACATTTCTCACTTACCTCCAGTGTTGTCGGGCCATGCAGGTAGTTGTAGGTTTAAATGGAAAATGTGTTTATCTTCTGTACTTTCAGTCAGCTGAACTTAAATCTTTAATCTTTAAGATTTAGCGGCTTTGGATAACTTAGTTTGGCTTTAATTCACATTATCACACATTTATTGTAAATGTTAGCAGCTGCTGCTCACATCAGTGTCACTGCAGTACAATACATAGAACATATTTTTCAGTCTCATTAAGTTAGAACTTCATCACATTTATCTAGTTTTACCACATAGCATCTCCCCTTTTTTCCCATTTTTCTCTCATTTTTAAAGATTTCATTTAGATTTCCTAGTACGCTACACTTCCTGCATCAACAATACAAAGACACACAACCCCCACAACAGAGCAAACAACACAAAACAAGCTCAACTCGACTGCCTTCATATCCGCTTCACATAAAATATCCCATTTTCATGATCTGGTTTTTCATTGTGTGTGTGTGTGTGTGTGGACAGGCGGTGAGAAGATGACCTTGTCCATCTCGGTGCTGCTGGCTCAGTCTGTCTTCCTGCTGCTGATCTCTCAAAGGCTGCCGGAGACGTCCATGTCTGTTCCACTTATTGTCAAGTAGGTAAACCACACATGCTGTAGCTGCCAGTGAGTCACCTGGAGATGAAATATGTCGCTTTCATGTTCATGCATCTCTTGTACCAACAAATATTTAATATCAAACACTTAACTCTGATGAAATACAGGATAAGGCCGTGAGAACAATGATGTGACAGCAGATGAACTGGCTTCTTCTCAAGCAGTGTGTGTGTGTGTGTGTGTGTGTGTGTCACAGGTATTTGATGTTCATCATGGTGTTGGTGACGGTGGTGGTGTTGAACTGTGTGGTCGTCCTCAACCTGCACTTCAGGACACCGAGCACACACGTCATGTCTGAATGGACCAAGAGGGTAACACACACACACACACACACACACACACACACACACACACACACACACACACAGACTATAAAGTGTATGACGATGCTGAAAATGTGTATTCTTTATTTCAGTGTTCTCAACATGTTATTTGATCTCTGCATCCAGTTCTTCCTCGAGCGGTTGCCCCGCATCCTGCACATGTCCCGCCCCACAGAGGCGGAGCCATACTGGGATGGAGCGTTGCCACGACGATCCAGCTCAGTGGGCTACATCGCCTCGGCAGAGGAGTACTACAGCGTGAAGTCCCGCAGCGAGCTGATGTTCGAGAAACAGTCGGAGAGACACGGACTGATGACACGAACAACACACGCAGCAAGTACGTCCAGTAATATCAGAAAACATCGAAACCGCAGAAACAGATGATGGATAAAACGCTGACACATCACATTTAAACTGTGGCTTATTTACACATGCAGCAGTTACGGAGCAACATGATCATTCATTTGTAGACGTGTTTGTGTCACCTGATAAATGTCAGTCCAGTATTCTCTCTCTTTTAGCTCTGTTTTTGGTCTCCACCAGCTCCTGAGGGAAATATCTGGCTCTTTAGCAGCTAAATGCTTCACTATGTTCACCAGCTCATCTCTAACTGTGTCTGTCGTCATGAACAGAGGTGTTTGCAGCTTTCTCACGAAAAACATCTTCCTGCTATGTCTGAAAACGAAATTAGGAAGCATTGAAGTGTCCTCAGGATTTCATACAAATCAAATTGTTCTTTATTGTAAGTTTAGTTTCACTGTATTTGTTCTTTTTAAATCATGTTCTTTGTTGATACTTTGGTGTGTGTGTGTAGCTGTGAAGCCACAAGAGGATGGAGGTGTGACAGATCAGCTGTATGCAGAGATCAGGCCGGCTGTGGACGGAGCAAACTACATCATCAAACACATGCGCAACAAGAATGACTACAACGAGGTGAGACGGACAGAAGCACAAGACGATGTGTCATAAAGTGTGGGCGGTGTTGATTGTCTGTGGTTTGAAAAATTAAAGATGTCACACAATTTTGAAGAGCGGCGCCTGTTAGCTGAACGCTTGCGGTGTCAGAATCACACGTTCAGTCGTCCACATACTTTTGGCCATGTATGTAAATCCAACATGTGAGTTTGAAGAGAGCGTGTCACCCGCCGCTGTCTCCACAGGAGAAAGATAACTGGAGTGGGATCGCTCGTACGGTGGACCGACTCTGTCTCTTCCTGGTTACCCCGGTGATGACTTTCGGCACGATCATCATCTTCCTGATGGGAATCTGTAACCACCCTCCACATCTGCCCTTCAAAGGTGACCCACATGACTACAGAGAGGAAAACCCACGCCTGCTGTGATGCGCACACACGCGCACACACACACACACACGTGTCTAATGTTTAAATCCATAAGTTTGTTGCTTCTTCGTTGTTCGCTTGTTTTCCAGCTGCGTGTCTATTTTGTTTCAAATTTGAAGTGAAAAACTAAATCAATGTGTTGCCATTTGAATTTTATAAGTGTGGTTTGATTAAACATTGACGCTCAGCACACATCTTCGTTTTTGTTTGTCATTGTTTCAGAGGACATGTGTGTTGTTGGTTAAATAATCCACTTCTTACCAACATGATGATCCGTTTTTAAAATCGTTTCTTCTTTATTTACAGCAAACGTATAAGTTAATAATAAACACCTGGTGCCTACATTACCCACAATGCAACATGACCACCAACAGTTTAGCTGGAGATATGGGTGTGTTATGCTAGTAGCAGCTAACGTAGCCTGCAGCAGAGATGAGGAGCAGCAGCAGAAGTCTGGTCAGCTCACTTCTTTCTAACTCGACACCAGGTTGGTTTCAGTTCAAACTTGTAGTCTTCAGTCTTTTTAAAAACCGTCAAATTGTCCTCCGACTACCAGGAAACAGTGTGATGGGGCAGTTCCTCCTTAACAGCATATCACAAGCAGTGAGGATCTTAGGTGGCAGGCGCTACCTGCAGCTCCACTGGATGTTCATGCTTTGCTGCTGTTCAGATTGTACCTTCATTGCTGGTCTGCCATCAAAAGAAAAGAAAAGTTCATCATCAGCATAAATTAAGGTGCCTTCATGTTTTGTACTGAGTTTCAGGGGGAGGCTGTGGCTCAGGAGGAAGAGCTACGACAGGGTTCATCCAGGTGTGCAGAGTGATTTAGGTAAATGTACAGTCATTGTGGGAGTGCCTCAGTATTCAATCTGTAAAATATACTTACCATACAAAGGTCTGGTCTTGTTCCTGTCTGTGAACAACACATCATCATCATCAGACAGTGAAGAATTATCAGGAGAGGGCAGGATGTGTTCTCACCTTTTTACACCTGCAGTACAGCACAAGGCCTGTGAGCACCACAGCAGAAATGACTCCGACCACCACAGCTACAGTAATGCCTGTGACATCACTCTGACTGCCTGAAACAGGAAGAGAGTCAGTGAACTGAACTTTCTACAAACCAAAGCACCAGGTGGGCAAAGCCTCCATGTTTGTTTGAAGCCTTTCTGGAGAGTTTGAGACGTTGTTCACTCGGAGCAGATTACGTTTTCATTTCTAGAAATCCACAAAGTTTCGAATGTTTAAAGCAATCATCAGGACAGGTAATGCTGCTGCCAGCACCCAGGCAACCATCTACATCACCATGGCAACATCCTCTGTCAGTGCCTCCACACCTATAAAGTTGCTCACATCTCCCTCTATGTCCCAGTCTATGTCCCAGTCTAAGAGCTGGGCTGAGATCGTAGTGCTAAACTACATTTATGTCATTATTTCTGCACATCTGCTCCCAGTATTCAGTTGATTTTGTTTGAGCTTTGCTCCAGAAAGAGATGTGCCTCCCACGTGTTTGCACCTCTCCTCCACCTGTGCACCATCACAAATTCATCAGCTGCCTCTGGTCGAAAACCGTGTCTAAACACCAAAGCAGTGATTTCATGCTGATCGTTTAAATGACAGAAATGAACGGACTTGAGCTTACCGTCCTGTATTCTCAGAAAGGTGTTGGTTACATGTGTCTCCTCATCATTACTGAGCTCACAGGTGTACATCCCCTCCTGTTTCAAAGATAAGTTCTGTAGTATGAGGCCGCCGGACTCCGACACACCCTTCACCTGCTGCCTCCACTGCTCTGAGACCGGCTGGCTCACGTTGGTCCTGGTCTGGTTCAGGATGATCTGACTGTGGTTGAACATCCAAACGAGGCTGAAGTCCAGGAGGGAAGTGTTTGAGGCTCTGCAGGGGATTCTGGTGTGAGTGCTGGAGGCACTGACAGAAGCTGAGTGATACAACACAAACACAGTAAAACACCTGTGAGTGGCACAGAAACACTGTCAGAAAACAGGTGACGTGATGCAGCTTTTGTGTTTGATCCTGTTTCATTTGCATTGTTGCTATTTTCTCATAATGTAAAAAATCTCTTTCATCTTTACTGTAAAATGTTTGTTTTTGATAATTAAGACCTTTGATTAGTGTGATTTTTGATTTTTCTCCAAAGAGTTTGCTTGTTTCCATTTTTCATCTTCACTAGTCAGTAAATTATATTATTAACAACATGATTTTGGATTTGTCTTGTTTTCATATGACATGCACTGTAAAAGCCCGTCCTACGACAACTGTAAACATTTGTAAAGTCTTTGTGGCCTTAACTTGTGTGGATCTGCTGTACCTGATGAAGGTCTGATGGCTGAATCATTTATAATTGCTGTGCTTCACCAAGATGTTCCTGCTTTTAAATAAAAATTGAGTTTATAATTTAAATCTGCAGGTTTTCTTGCAGTAGTGTCTTGTGTAGTTGCAGGAATCTTGTGCTGATATCAACCAGGTTTATTGAGACGTAATACTCACGCAGTTGCCTCAGAGTGGCTCCCTTCCTGTTCCTGCGAGTGCTGACGGTGCAGGTGTAGACCAGCTCAGAAACACTGTCTGAAGGCATCAGAGAACTGGTGATGTTGTAGAGCTGCTGCTTAGTCTGCTGGACTGCGGTTGTATTCCTGAAGGTCTCGCTGGATGGAGGGCTGGTGGACCAGGTGAGCTCAGGCTCAGGGTAGATCCCCTCTGAGCTGCAGGTGATCCTGTTTTCTACCTGCTCAATGTCGACTTTATGGACCGGAGCTGCAAAAAAAAAAGTTTAGAGTAACAGATATAGAATTTAATTTATAATTTATAATTTAATTAACCAGTGGTTTTCTATATTTACCGTCCACTTTTAGGTTGATAAATGAGTCCTTGTTGCCAGTGCTGGTGCCGGTGAAGCACTTGTATCTGCCCTGGTCCTGAACCTCCACCCTTGTCAGCTGGAGCGAGGCGTTCCCTCTGGAGATCTGGTCCTTGAACAGTGATGTCCTGCCTCTGAAGCGCTGCTCCTGGCGTGCCAGCTGGTCTTGGTTGTGGTAGTAGGAGTGAACATGAGTGTTTCTTGTCGCCTGAATCCAGTGGATGACTGCTTCACTGCCCTCCTGGAAGCTGCACGGTAAGATGCAGCTCTCCATGGAAACACAGGACACCTCAGAGTCTGCAACATCAGGTAGAGCAACATTCTTCATTCATCTTTATTCTGAAGCTAGAAAATAATAAATGAAGGTGCTCACCAGGGTCAGAAGGTGACAGATAGTTGCCTTGTTACTATCATGCATCACTGCAGAGGCCTGCCAGGTTCAGGTCAGGACCCCTGAACCAGAACCTCTGTTAGAAGTGACCGTTAACATGCTGTTATTGGAAAGTAAATCATGCGATTACAGAGAGACACAAAGCCAGCAGAGAGAGCGTTACTGTCGTCCTGATTGGGTTTGGTATTGATTTGGAGTCACTGGCTCACATCGTGGCTAAATCATGAATTTTTCAGACAAATATTAAATACTGAAATAAAAATTCAATTAAATCAGGTGTGTCCTCTTTGTCCAGTATAGTGATAAAACTGGGTGTTGTTGCACGAAAACCACTAAAAAAAACTTTACTTTCTACACAAACATTTATGTCAATCTAGAAAATTCCCTCTGGGAAATTTTGAAAGGGACATGGGGGGCTACTGCCGGCCAGCAGGGACAAGCTCCAATTGTGGCAGTGGCAGCAAGCAGTGGCACTTCCTGTGGCAGCATAATTCTGCCGTGGCATTTGCCGCAGTCCTTGGCAGCTGCCACGGCATTTGCCAGTGTCTGTGGCAGCTTCCACGGGCGTGCTGCGGCAAATGCTGGTCCTGAGTGTTTTTCAATGATACATTTAGTGATATGATTGGGCTGGGGGATTAATTAATGAGTAATGCTGCCATGAATTAGTCTGTATATAATAGCATTAATTAAGCAATCAATAATTGTTTTATTAAATGTAACTATATGTAATTAAGTTTAATTCAGAAAGCTTGTTGTTTGCACGCTGTGTACTGTTTTTTAAAAGTATGACCAGTATAATATACATGAAAGTGCATGATTTGTTTCCGCCTATGGCCTGAAAAAAATAAAACGAAAAAGAATGACAATGAATCTCAATTGAATCTGCCAGGGCAAGTGCAGGTCCTGAGTGTTCTTTCTTTCTTTCTATCTATCTATCTATCTATCCATCTATCCATCTATCCATCTATCCATCCATCCATCCATCCATCCATCCATCCATCCATCCATCCATCCTGTTATTTTTATGCTTTAATCAGGCGTTTTTATCATGGTATCACGTTTTTTAGATAGAGGGTGAGTTACTATATGTGCTGCTAAATTAAAAAAAAAACAGGTAAACCAGCTCCCTACATCACCTACGGCAATCATCCCCAGTGCCCACGTGACCCAAGCCCTGTGCATCACCGTGGCAACCAGACCAAGCAAATCAAGAGACGAATAATCCACCAGTGACACAGTTCGGCTCCTACATACATTATGTGTGTGCAGTCCGACAATATGTCGAATTTTTGCGAACCTTGCCCATGTTTTGTTATTATTTAAGGGACAAAGTTGGCAAGTAAGGAGGATAAAAGGCAAGGTAAGTACAGAAGTGATAATCTGTCAGAAATGCATCCTTTGAAATTTAGATTAATTTGTTTCAACAAAGTTTCCAGATACGGTTTTAATGACAAAGCCAGATTTATTGACACATTTCGGGTTTGAGGCTTCAATATTTTAATTGCTCCCCATACCTGGCAACCCTGGAGGGTATCAAGTGGAGAATCAACGCCCACCAGAACTGGCAAACAAGGATCACATTTTAAAAAAACATCTCAGAGACACAGTTTATTTCTTGGAAACTAATCAAGGTATGAAAAACAGAGTGTATGGCGGGATTAATTTATATATAGATATAGACATAGATGTGTGTGTGTGTGCGTGTGGCAGCGTTGATCATAAATTAATCCTGCAGCCTAATCGCATCACTGAATAGGGGAAAACCACTCAGGACCTGCACTTGCCCTGGCAGATTCAATTGAGATTCATTGTCATTTTTTATTTTTTTCAGGCCATAGGCGGAAACAAATCATGTACTTTCATGTATATTATACTGGTCATATTTTTAAAAAACAGTACACAGCACGTAAACAACAAGCTTAATTAATGCTATTATACTACTGGCCCATTTGCCGCAGCACGCCCGTGGAAGCTGCCACAGACAGCAGCAAATGCCGTGGCAGTTGCCACGGATACTGGCAAATGTCGTGGCAGCTGCCAGGACAGCGGCAAATGCCGTGGAAGCTGCCACAGACAGCAGCAAATGCCGTGGCAGTTGCCACGGATACTGGCAAATGTCGTGGCAGCTGCCAGGACAGCGGCAAATGCCGTGGCAGCTGCCACAGACAGCGGCACATGCCTAGGCAGCTGCCAGGACAGCGGCAAATGCCGTGGCAGCTGCCACAGACTGTGGTAAATGCCACGGCAGAATTATGCTGCCACAGGAAGTGCCACTGCTTGCTGCCACTGCCACAATTGGAGCTTGCTGTCTCTCCAGCCGGGGGAAACCATCTCTGTCAACATACACATGATCATCTTTCACTGAGCAATGATTGAGGAGCACATTAAGTCTTCTCTGTGTGTATCTCTGTAATCAAGTTACTTGTATGTGCATGCGTGTGTGTGTGTATGTGCTAACGGCGCTAATAGAGCTAACGGCGTTAACAAGGGGGCAGGGGGGATGGGGTTTTCATCATGCATTTGTGTGTGTGTGTGTGTGTGTGTGTGTATCTGTCGTTGTGTGTGACTGCGTATGTGTGTGTCTTCGTCTGTTTGTGTGTGTGTGTCTACTTGAACTACACATTTATCAAATTCTCCTAAAAAACTGTTTCCTCGTTCCTTCCCTCCCTGCGTGGTTTCCCTTTCCTTCAATGACGGACTAAGACGCAGGGAAAAGACGTAAGTGAGGGAAACGTGGATAAAATTTTGAGAAATGGGATGTTTCCATCGTGTTTACTGTTAGTGATCACTGATCAATCGAAGCTGTCAGATCACGTCCTTTAACGAGACTCGGGACAGTTGGAAAACGTATCTGTGTGAACCTAAACATGGATCTTATTATTATTATTATTATTATGGTTGTGATTATGATTATTATGTTTATTATCATTATTAAATATCATTATTTTCAGAGGCCTACACGTTTTTTAAGATGACTTCCGGCTCGGGCGTATTCTCCGATTACTCGGAAGTAAAAGCAGCTTCAGACAGAAGATTTTCGGAGCGACAGAGATACACAACAAGATGCACAACAAACAACCACACGGAGCGGCTGCCAGTGAACGCCTCACTGACCTACCTCCACTGGCAGGAGTCAAAATCCTCAGAAAAGTCCCGACCAGCAGACCCAGAGCACAGGACACTCCCTCCATGTTCAGAAATCTCTGACTGCAGGAGAGAGGAGCTGATCCAGTTATCCAGGGGCTCCAGGTCCCTCTGCTGGTCTCGCAGCATCTGACAACATGCAGGAAAACATGTTGTGCATGCAGGTTCACTCTGAGAGCTGCAGAGAAGGACGACAGAGCAAACACATGGAGAAGGGAAAATATTCAGGGAGAGTAACTCAATGCTGGAATGTAACTAAGTACATTTATGTAGTATTGGAAAGCTAGCAAATAACAAACATCACCTTCAGCACCAAACTGATTGGTCAACCACAGGTAAGCTCTCAAATTAATGGACAGGAGGCTGCCAACTTCAATTAAATTAGCTAATTTATTTACACATTCAATAATTCATAAAAAACAGATTATAACTACAGGGCAGCTAATCGAGCTGGACTGCGCTGTGTCATACACACTCATGGCATGGGATGCAAGGAGGTACAATACACTAGGCTGAGATGCAGGACAAGATGCTTGTAGCTGCCGAGCAATCACTTGGCAACAACCTCAGAGACAGGTAAATAGTGGCTCAAAAAAATCAAGATAACAAACCCACAGCAAACAGTAATAATCATATGATCACACACACACACACACACACACACACAAAACGAATGCCACTGCAAACTCACACCAGGGACCTTCAAACAGGCTGTCTCTGAGTTGAGGAAAAGGATCGCACATGCGCATAAATGTATCGCACTTCACCCGTAAAATTATTGCACATTGCCCAGGACAGAATCGCACTCAGCTCAGATTAATTACCAAAATATCATATGAACTCAACGACGAATGAAAGAAAACAACTGAAAAATGGCCCGTTGATTAAAAAAAAAACTCTTAATGTGGGAAAGAAAACAGTGACATAGTGTTGCGCAGGACGACAGTTCTATAAAACAGACACAGAATTAGCCAATTGTACAGCAAATTAGAAATTAAAAATGTTTGTTTAAACAACGTAAAGCCAATATGCTGTACCTTTCAGAAAGCATACAGCAGCCAAACCAGCGGCGTGTGTGATGCTGCAGTGGCTGCGCTGCAAGAGGAAAAACAATTTATAGCTCCTGTCGCACTATTTCCATTAAACTGAATCAATAGCTTGATATACAATCTACAAGACAAGATACATTTATGATGCGTTTCTTTCACTTTGAGTGCCAAAGAACGTTATTTCTGTGAGTATAAAACCTACCGAAAGAAACGTTTGGTCTTCCTCGCGGCACGTGTCACCACCACGCTTCCTCCTACAGCAGCCAGGCCACAGTGACAGAAGGGGGAAGCACTCCCTTCCGTTGCTCTATAAGTAGCCTTCCTCCAATCATGCCATTTTCCTCATTACATTCACTCATCATATTTTTTACTAAACTCGAAGTTCAATGTGTGAAGTGCACATTTAAGATACTTGATGTCGACTAATTTTCTGTTATATTTTCAGTGAGTTGGTTAAAACTCTATTAACATAATAGTGCACTTAAACCAGGCATGTCCAAACTATTCCATAAAGGGCCGTGTGGCTGCAGGTTTTCGTTCCAACCAAGGAGGAGCACACCAGGCCAACCAATCAACATCAAGGGATCCCTTAGTTATCAGCTGAAGACTGAGATCATCTGATTAATTGATTCCAGCCTGGTGTGCTCCTCCTTGGTTGGAACGAAAACCTGCAGCCACACGGCCCTTTATGGAATAGTTTGGACATGCCTGACTTAAACTATACAGAATAAGACAACATGAATTTTGAACTGTCACAACTTACTCAAATGTGTATTTTTACTCACTAATCTATACATTTATTTGCCATTCAGTGAAACACATACAGGTACACACAGAGGTTATAACCTGGGACTCCCCACCAGCAAACAATATTAATAACTATTTATTACAATTTTAGGGTTTAAGGTTCAGGCTTGAACTTTGACCTCCATTGCTCTCCAGTTCTCACTGCTCACCTTCTTCTCCTTTGACTGAGGGCTGTGGAGGACTCGGGGGGACTGATGGTTGGTTTATCGGAGCTGTGCCTACATGACGATTAGAAGTGCATGATGTTGATATACAAAGACATCAGTTAAATGTTTTTATGGGTGTATTCTATGTATGTTTCTCATACAGTTCACTTTTAGGTTGATAAATGACTCCTTGTTGCCAGTGCTGGTGCCGGTGTAGCACTTGTATCTTCCCTGGTCCTGAACCTCCACCCCCGTCAGCTGGAGCGAGGCGTTCCCTCTGGAGATCTGGTCCCTTGAACAATGATGTCCTGCCTCTGAAGAGCTGGTCCTGGCGTGCCAGCTGGTCTTGGTTGTGTCTCTTGTCACCTGAATCCAGTGGATGACTGCTTCACTGCCCCCCTGGAAGCTGCACGGTAAGATGCAGCTCTCCATGGAAACACAGGACACCTCAGGGTCTGCACCATCAGGTAGAGCAACATCAGTGACTATTCATGTATTTGTCACCTTGTGCTGCACAAACAAAGAAAATTACAACAAGAACAAAACCACATCGTAAAGAAATTCTTCAGGAGTTATTTGACAGCTGCTGCAGGTTGAACTGCAGGTTCTGCTACCTGCTGTGCGTGTGTGTGTGTGTGTCGCAACAGGTTCTGCAGGATTCCACTGAAATCTGATCTGAAAATGGAATCTAAATAACGCTCTCAGTTCCTTTCACCTCGACTGCAGATTCATTTATTTCATATATACAGTATATAACAACAGTATTGCTGTCATGAGCCAGGATGCTGAGAGATCAGTGTGTGAGATTTCTGCCTCCACTTCCATACAAGGAAAGTTTATTGTGCTCAAAGTATGAGTTGTACGAATCAGATTCAGTTTATCTGCTACTGTCTCAGAGGATCATATCTTAAAACAGTGGCAGATACCACTTTCATACTCTGAAAGTGGTATCTGCTATACTATCAATCCAACCGTGACTGATGCGGTACACCAAGTTTAGACATATCTGTGATTTAATCTGTGATGTTTTTACTGGTATAAGATTAGACGGGCTGTGAACGCCTCACTCACCTCCTCTTGCGAGACTCTGCAGAAATGTCAGGACCACCACGAACACAACACACTTGATTTCAGCCATTCTCATGTTAAATTTCTTCTGTTCACATCAATCCACGGCGGTGGTGACTGCGTACTGGTCTGACTAGTTATCTGAGAGACTCAAGTGCACTCGCCACACAGAAAAAATGAATCAGACATCTTGGACAGGTTTGAAATACTTGGCTCCCTGTTGAAGTTTAGGTGTAGGTCGAAACAGGCGGAGACACCTGTTAATCAAACCCCTTTCACAACGCCTGTTTGGTTGTAATAACTTGTTTTATTGTTGTGTATACAGTGACACCTCTCAAGAGCAAAGTTACAAAGTGTTTGCAGTAAAAACAAAGAACAAAATGTAAATAAAGTTTAAAACATAAAATAACTTTTACAATCACAGCACATGTGATCAGTTAAGAAAAGCCATGAGATGACATGGCTAGAGACAAACTGACGAGGTCCAGTTGCGAACGATTGAAAAGCTTAAAAGCTTACAATGACCTGGATGAATGAGAATATTCACAGGCATGAGATGACAGTGAGTTGAAGCAGCGTTTCGTGTCAGCTGCAGTCTGTGCATGTTTCTCCTGCTGATACCAGAATAAAGTGCGTTGCAATAGTCGAGTCTGGAGGAGATAAAAGCATAGATCTAGACCTGATCTAGATCGGCGTGGTTAAACGTCTCAGTTGGACGAAGCAGGACTGAAGCACTTCAGTCAATTAGTCAATTTCTTGACTTCAGTGAGGCACATCAAAGATCATGTGTATTGATCATATTAAATCAATAAAAACAAATGATTTTCTTTCTTCTACCTGTCAGATAAAGATGAGTTTAAAGGATTGAACATTGTCCACAAGAACGCCACCAGTTACCGTCTACTCGTGGACGCGCAGCCGTTTGTTGTCGTTTGGCCAGCTGTTCCTCTCTCTGCCTCCGCGTCCTCCTTTCAACGAGCTCCTCGTCCGTGTACTCTGGCTCAAACGGTGAGGACGTCCATCGTAAACAAAGTCATCGTCCACCACTTCAGAGTCGGAAAAGTATTAATCCATTTTGTGAAAAATAACAGTCGCAAACTACAGCTAAACTAGCCGACCGCCGCAGAGTTAGCCGTGTTGTGGCCGGTTGCTCGCAGCGCGCGGCGCTCGAAAATGACGTAATCCACGTCAGAAGTAGTTGTCCAGAGACACTGGAGTTTGAGTTGTACTACAACGATTAGTGGGGGCATGATGGCGTGAGACAACTCTGTCAATTTTTCACACCTAAAAGAAATCAACATACCTTGATGGAAATGGAACATTGATTAAGTAGAGAACGGGGGAAGCTAAAACTATATATATATATATATAAAAGAAATAAATAATATATATATATATATATATATATATATATATATATATTGGAAAAAAAAAAAACTTTTATTGAACCAGGAAAGCTAGCAGTAAGCTTACTAAGCCAGCAAACTTTTCACGTGCAGAGCTGGAACTGATCCAACTCCTCTATGGAACGATGTAGAGGAAGAGCACGAGGACGCGGAAAAATAAGACCCAGGCCTAGTAAAGTTAGTAGAAACTTGTTCTCACCTTCCTTCAACGACACTGTTAAGGACATGGAAGCAAGCGCCCTGGACATGCACAGCTATGCAAAGACTCACAGCCCTGAACGGATTCCCCTACCTGAATCTGACTGCACCGATAACACCGGCGGCTAAGAAGGGGAAAATGGAGTCAAAGAAGGACAGAGCCCAGCCTACTCTTGCCGACCTACAAGAAAATATTGTAAGAATGCTGGCAGACAAAATAAATGAAAGAGCTGACGGCCTGGAGAAGAAGGCAGATGAGCTTGGTCAACTCATTAAACAAAATGCGGAAAATATTAAAGACTTGAAAGAAAATGCCGAATTCCTGTTCAGTGAAATTCAAGATATGAAAAAAGATGTTACATCGATCCAAAAGGCCTCTTCTGACCACGAGAAGAAAATCTCTGAGCTGGAGGAGAAACTAAATGACGCTGAGCGGTACCAGAGACGATGGAACCTGAGGCTGTATGGGCTACCGGAGCAGGAAGGAGAGGACGTTAAACGGCGGGTGATGGAGATCTGCTCGGCCATTGCACCGGAGGTCGGGGACCCTCTCCGCCACGTTGACATCAGCCACAGGATCGGAAGGCGTATGGAAGGCAAATCTCGACCAGTAATCATCAGGTTCGCTACAAGATCAACAAGAGACATGATATGGAAGAAAGTCAAAGGTTCAGAATACCTGTCCTCAAAGAGACTCCGATTCGGGGAAGACCTGACGGCGAGGGACAAGGAGGCCCGTGGCAGGTTGTGCCCCCAGATTGAAGCAGCTCGGAGAGAGGGCAGGAAAGCATTCTTCGTTGGGGTCAGAGCCATAATTGACGGCAAGGAGCTACGGCCTGACAAGGGGACTACCTGAAAGACTAGACACTGAAGCCCCCGCTGGAAAAGTAATCCAAGGTACTATGACTGTTAATTTGTTTATGAGTAAAAGGTGTGAAAGTCCTACATACAGACAAGAGTGTCACTGTCATTGTGTTCAATTAATGTTAGGGGTATCAGAGATTTATTGAAAAGGAATGCTATATTTTTGTTTTGCAAAAAGTTCAAGGCTGATTTTTATTTTCTGCAGGAGACACATGCCTTAGTGTCGGATTATAAGTTTTGGAAAAACCAGTGGGGAGAGGACATTTGGATGTCCTATGGTAGTAACAGATCAGTGGGTGTTGCCACTTTAAAAGGGAACTTTAAAGGAAAAATTTTGAAAAGTAAAACACATATTTTTGGAAGATGGGTTATTTTAGTTGTTGAATTAATGGATAATATTTTTGTGTTGGGAAATATATATGGAACAAATAATAGTGTAAAAAATAAAATGTTATTTCAAGAATATGAGGAGGATATTTCACAAATTCTGGTCTTATTTCCTCAAGCCAAATTAATTTTAGGGGGTGACTGGAACACAGTCCAAAACCCATCAATGGATTGTTTACCACATCGTTCTGTACGAATGGATAAAAAAGTAGAATTTGAAAATATATGTGTTAATTTAAATTGTTTTGACGTTTGGAGGCATAGGAACCCTGATAAATCATTCTTTACATGGAATACTAAAGATCTCAGTAAACAGTCCAGAATAGACTTTTGGTTAATATCTAGAGAATTAGAAAAACAACTAATAGAGACATATATTGAACCCTCGGTGCTCACACACCACAAACTTATTTATTTATCAATAAGTTCAAATAATATATTACAAGGTAAAAGACCTAACACTAGTTACTGGAAATTCAATGGCACCTTATTAAAGGATAAACAATTCTTAGATACCACAAAATTAATTATTAAAGAAAGTTGGATAACAGGTAAAACCTTGAACTCATATTGTGGGCAGTGGGAATTTAATGAAGTATAAAATTAGGAGACTGGCAATTCAGAGAGGTAAGGAAATAGCAAAAAATAAGCGCAGCAAAGAAGATGGTATAGTGAAAGAAATAATCATGATAGAGAGAATAGGGGCCTACCTTTCGTCAAACTCATTTTTGACAGCTCTGACCTTTTGACCGCCAATGAGATGTTGCCACGTCATAAGGGGCGGTCCCTGGGACCACTCCCCTTTTTTTGCCCCACGGTTTCCCCGCCCCCCTTTTTCCCCACCCAATGAGGTGTTGCCACGTCACGATAGGCGGCCTTTCGTATTTTCCGGCGGTTTACCGCGGTTTCCCACGGTCATCCCGTCCTTTTTTCCCACGGTCATCCCGCCTCCCTCTAGCTAATTGACGGTTCGAACCAATGAGAAGCACGATAGGAACGAGGGGTGAGAGGGGGGAGGGTTTGGTTAAATGGATAAAAATGAGGTCTTTCTCTGGGCTTTTACACCCAACATGGCTCAGCTGCAAACGGTTCGAATGGATAACGCGGTTTCTAAACCATTGGGTGGAGAAGATTCCTCCTTCTTTTCTTTTGCTTCTGCTGCTACAAGCTGTGGCGTATGGCCATCATCGCTGTTCAGTCAGACGTCTGTAACAATCTACGAAGATGGTACGGACGTGCCGGGCGCTCCTGAAAAAAAGACCAACCGCACGGGGTATCTGTGTCGTGTCCAGATACCTCCGCCGGTGAACCTGCGCGAAGAATGGCTCCTACGTCCGTGGGGGAGTGGATCCTGGGGTTATGAATTCAAGTACGAGGAGGGTGAGCTGTGGCTGTATCAGTTGGGTGATGGAGAAAGTCTGAATCTTTCAAGCAGCATTGCGGTGTTGAACGCAGAGGATTGGGCTGCGATGAAGCTGATGGTGAAGATGTTAAAGGCACGGAATGAGAACAACATGATTGAAGAGAATGATGATGATGAAGAGTACGCATCGGATGCAGACTCGGGGTACCATTCGGAGGAGAAAGAGGAGGAGGTGAAAAAGGAGGAAGAGAAAGAGGAGGAGAGGGTGCAGAGTGAGAATGAGAGTCCTTGTCCTGAGAAGCGTCTGAGGGAGGAGAAAGAGGAAGAGGAAGAGAACGGTAAAAGAACGCGCAGTGAGAATCCCTGTCCTGAACAGCCTCAGGGGAGGGGTGTGCAATTTGATGAAATTGAGCTGGCTAAGACGAGAATTATCTTAGCTGCAATGTGGTCATCCAGATCCACAGTTTCAGGCAGATGGATGTATCGGGCCAGTCTGCGTTCGTTTAGGTCCTGGGAGAGATCAATAGACATTTTTGTTTTGGAGAGATTTAATCCTGACTGCGGTTTGTTCCGCACCATGCTAGTCATACCTGCTGCAGAATGGTTTGCTAGGATGCTACGGATAAGGAAGAGGATTACGACCCTTTTCCAACGCTGCCGCAGCTGGAGAGATGTGGCAGTATTAAGCAACATTTAGTTGTTTTTTTTTTTTCTTCTCTGTGGGAAATACAGAAAATAATTCCCACGGATCCATAACCACGCCTCTTTAAACCACCCACCTTCAAACCACACCTCCCTTCTGATCTTATAAAGAACGGGATCGTTGCGGTTGCCTGACACTGCGTTTCATCAACACGAGAAGACGGATCTACAGTATTTTAGAGATGGATTCTACATTTCACAAGGAGGACGATGTCTCGGAGGAGCGGGAGATGCCTGAGACGCCTCCTTGTTCGGAGGAGGAGGAGGAGGATCATACTAAAGATGATTCTGCCGACGAGGACGTGGTTGACGGATGGAAGTCTTCAATTCTCATCGATACCGTCAAATCGGCCGTTTATCACCTCCTCAACATAGTCATCCACAAATATCGTATCGACCAGTGCAACGGGTGTAAGACTCATCACCCCAGCCAGAGACGGCACGAGTGTCTGAATGTCTTGGAGGATGACTTTTACGAGGATCATTATTACCGCCTGATTAAAATACTCCTCAGCCCTCGGTTTATTCCAGCCATTCAGCGTCTGCTGATCGCCCGCAACATCAGAACGGAGGATTTCAAAGTTCGCACTGTGGCGGAGACTCTCTTGCATGAACTAAGATCAGTCAAGAACACCTTTGACGCTATCAGCGATGCTTATGAAAATCTGGTAGGACAGGATGTGGTGAAAATCGGCCAACTTCGACTGGTCACTGAGTATTATACAGATTGTTAAGCTTTTCCAGATAATCTTATAGTTGATGAAAACACAAAAGTTTTGTACCCAGTTGTATGAGTCTGTAACTTTGTGTATCTAGCTTGTTTTTATAAACCGTGTATCCTGCTTTGAGTTTGTAACTTGCTTTTTAAAAATCATGTACCCGGTTGTATGAGTTTGTAACTTGTTTTTAAAAAATCATGTATCCTGCTTTGAGTTTGTAACTTGTCAGCAAATTAAAAAACAAGCGTAGAGAAAAAAGGAAAACGTGTCTGTTCTTTTTTTTTTGAAAGGTTTAAAAGCTAGCTCACACAGATCAGTAATGCAGATGGTGTTTGAAGCTTTTAGAAGACAGGATGGCCGAGAAAGGGATGATGAAAAAAGTGTATTACAACCCGCTTCACCCCGCCAGCTTTGGAGGAGTAGAGCGACTCCGTCAGGGTGTAGAAGACGAAACAGGTAAAAAAGTCAGAGTTCAGGATGTTGAAGATTTCTTATCGGAGCAGGATGCGTATACGCTGCATAAACCCGCACGAACACATTTTAAGAGAAACATAGTCTTTGTGACGAAACCGCTCAAACAATTTCAAGCCGATCTGTGCGACATGCAAGCCTTATCCGAACATAATGACGGTTTCAAATATTTACTGACCGTTATAGATGTATTTTCAAAAAAAGCCTACGCACGTGTCATGAAAAAGAAGACAGCTTCCGAAGTGGTGAAAGCTTTCGAGTCGGTGTTACTAGAGAGTCAAATACCTGAAAAAATACAAACGGATGAGGGGAAAGAATTTTTCAACAAGAGTTTTCAGACTCTGATGAAGAAACACGGTATTGTACATTTTGCCACAGCGAGCGATTTAAAGGCCTCGGTGGTGGAGAGGTTTAATCGTACGTTAAAGACGAGAATGTGGAGATATTTTACGGCCCATAACACCAGACGTTACCTCGAGGTCTTACCCGATCTGATAAACAGCTACAACCACAGTTACCATAAGAGTATAAAAATGACACCTATGGAGGTGACCTCAGAGAACACCGATCAAGTGTTTCGTAACCTGTACGGGACAATTTCCTCACGTCCTAAAACAAAGATGAAATTTAAGAAAGGGGATCTGGTGAGAATATCCAAGCTGAGAGGAGTGTTTGATAAAAAATATGAACAAAGTTTTACGGACGAAGTGTTTACAGTGACGCGTAGCATTCCGCGCGCACCTCCTGTATACAAACTACAAGATTACGACGGTGAACCTATCGAGGGCTCATTTTATGAAGCCGAGCTGCAGAAAGTAAAAATGACCGGCGACAGAATGTTTCACGTGGAGAAAATCTTAAAACGCCGCGTCGTCAAAGGCGAAAAACAGGTTTTCGTCAAGTGGAAAAACTGGCCGGAGAAGTTCAACAGCTGGGTTAAAGCCTCGGAGGTAGTAAACACATAAAAAAACCTGGTACAAAGCTTGTAGGGGTCATTCGAACGAGGAATCATGGAACGCACAGAGTCTGATGGGTTTTATGTGACCCTCCCTTCCAACGCCAGCAAGGAATTATTTAAAGCAAATACCAGTAGTTGTTACACCGTGGATTTAGCTAAACCCATTGAACTGAGCGGAGAATGGACGGTGGGGCTGTGCGAATTTATCTATCCACGCACCTGGTATAATTTACACCGAGACGCCTCCTACGTGGAACTGAAACGGACGATCGAGGAACCTCAGCCCCTGACCATTTTAAAATTCGGTCGAGGCGGGTACTACGCTCGTCCTAAAGATCTGCTGGATCAGCTGGTTCCGGCCGTCAAAAAGTACGACCCCTCCTTCGAAGCTTCTTTCAACAACACGACCAAAGGCCTCGATGTCAAAGGTGAGGGAAAATACAAAATCAAGGCCTATCCCCCTCTGGCTTATATGTTAGGAATAAAAGTCAACGAATGGTGGACTCTATCGAAGCGCTCTACCCCCTATCCCTGCGATTTAAACACGGGGATATATAACCTGTTTGTATACACGGATGTCGTTCAGTATCAACCGGTTGGCGATAGCTCCTCACCTCTGCTGTGTGTAGTGAACGTGAAAGGCGACTACGGAGACGTCGTGAGTCTCAGGTATAACACAGTACACTACCTACCGGTATCGAAAAATTACATCAAAACCATCCACATTGAAATTAAAACAGACCGCGACAGGTTTGTGGACTTTGTGTACGGGAAAACGATAGTCAAGCTGCACTTTAAACCCGTTCGACATTCTCTGCCGCTAAGATAAGGATGGCTATGCTACATCTCAACCAAGATCCTCATCGTTTCGTCAGCTATTATGAAAATCAAGTAGGAGGCGCTCTACCCGGGTTTTATGGAACTCCGATGATGTACGGTAGAGGGATAGGATCTATCTTCTCCAAATTGTTTCGTTTCGTAGCTCCTCTATTGAAGACAGGTTTTGCCGCGGCGAAACCTCATCTTAAAACAGCCGCCACTAACATCGCCACCGACGCGGTCAGTCATGTGATGGGAAAACTGAAGGAACGAGGGAAACAGGAGGGTGCCGGAGGTATTATGGTATTATCCCGCAGGACTAGGAAACGCCCACCGGGCGACCGGGTTTCTTCCTATAAAAAACGCAGGGTGTCTAAGAGGAGCAGATCAGTCCAGGGTGACGGTGTGAAGAGAAGGAAGTCTGCACAGAGTTCCGATATATTTTAATTTTTTATTCCTCATCAGCCGTGAATAGAAAAATGGCTCTTTTACATCAGAAATCGGCTGAATGCACCTTGGCGGAACTGGATCTATTTTCTGCTCCTATGACACAATTATCCATAGAGGATAAAAAATATCAAGAATGTCAACCCCTCTCAGCGCTGAGCGACAACTCTCCCATCGAATTCTTCATTCCCGGAGACGGTGAAAAGTATCTCGATCTGAATGACACCATGCTCCATCTCCGGGTGAAAATTACGGAGAGGGACGGAACCGCCATCCCCGCCGACACGGCCGTATCACTCATCAATTATCCTCTCAATACGATTTTCAGCCAATGCGATGTTATTCTAGGGGATAGATTGATTTCGCAGTCCAGCGCCACACATCCATACAGAGCCATGATTGAGACTCTGCTCAACTATTCTGAAGATACGCTAAAGAGTCAGTTTTGCGCCGGCCTGTTTTACAAAGACACAGCGGGTGCTATGGACTCTATCGTTATCACTAACGGTCCGAATAAAGGATTAACGCAGAGAGCCGTATTCACGGAAGAGTCGAAGGAAGTGGACCTGCTGGGCCCTCTTCACGCCGACATATTTTTCTGCGAGAGGCTTTTGCTGAACTCGGTAGATTTGAGAATTAAACTGATGCGCAGCAACGACGCCTTCTGTTTGATGGGGACGAGAGACTCAAATTTTACCCTGAAGATAACGGCTGCCTCCCTGTATGTCAAAAAGGTCACCGTTTCCCCGGCTGTCAGGCTGGGTCACGCGGCGGCTCTGATGAAAGGAAATGCCCTCTATCCCCTCTCACGCGTTACTGTGAAAACCTACTCCATCCCTGAGAATACCAGAATATGTAACCAGGAGAATCTCTTTCTGGGCGCTATACCTAAATATGTGATTCTAGGCATGGTTCACCACGATGCCTTTACAGGCAGGAGGGACCTGTCACCCTTTAATTTCAGACACAACGACGTAGAGTACTTAGCACTCTGTCAGGACGGCCGACAGGTTCCCGCTAAAGCCTTTCAGCCCCAGTTTGATCGAGGGAATTCGGTCAGAGAGTTTTACAACGTGTTTACCGCCACAGGGAGACATCTCAAAGATCTACCTCTGAGTATCGATCGCAGGGAATTTAACGCGGGGTACGCTCTGTTTGCTTTTAATCTCGAGCCGACGGAGGACGCAGATACCCTGTCCCCCGTTTCCAACGGAAATTTGAGGCTGGAGATGAGATTCAGGGTCCCCCTACCTCAGACCACCACACTCATCGTCTACGCCTGTTACGATTCCATTCTGGAGATCAACAGTAAAAGACAGGTGCTGGTGGATTATTATTAATAAATGAGGTAAATGGATAATCGTCAGCTAGATCATCTTTTACATCGCCTGCTGGGAGATATATTCTGCGGAGTGCGGGCCTCTGACCAGCTACCCTTACTGAATGAGTTTCGAGCACCCGCCTACTTCATCGTTAACACTCACCCCTCGCACTTGCCTGGAGAACACTGGTTATCTCTGACTCTGGAACAGGATGGCTCTGCGACCTTTTTTGACTCTTACGGATTCCCGCCCGATTTTCCGCACTACCCCTCCAGCATCTTGGAGTTTATGGAAAGCCGCGCAGAGAAAATACTGTACCACAACCGTCAGCTTCAACACCCTCTGTCGGTCGTTTGCGGACAGCACTGCGTTTTTTACCTCTGCCACAGGGCCTGGGGTTTATCTTATAAAGAAATACTGGCTCTTTACCACGACGATGTTTTTAAAAATGATCGTATGGTATCTGATTTTGTGAATCATTACCGACGCCGCCTCGCTCATCATCAACGCGGTCATCATTTTCATCACGGAGCATGCTCTTTACAAATGTTCAACGATGTGTGTAAAACGCTTATAAAACGCATGTAAGGAAATAAAAAAATATATCCGATAAACATTTTTTGTTTGAAAAATTTATTTATTTTTTCATCCATTCATCCGCGCCTTTCTCTGTGTGTGTGTGTGTGTGTGCGTGTGTGTGTGTGTGTGTAAATAAAAGTCATTTTATAGCCAACCATGAGGAGGATTGGATCATTTTCTTTTCTTCACCTCCTCGAGGTATAGATGTTTCATCTTTTTCCAGACCGTCTAAACCCATATCCATCCACATAGGTGTTTTATATCCGTCTTCGTCGTCTTCGTCGTCTTCGTCTTCTTCTTCTTCTTCTTCTTCTCCCGCTCCTCCCCAACCATCGGCGTCCGATTTAAGACGTCGGTACTGTTCGCGAGCTTGACGATTATTCACCAAAGATAAGGGAATGTTTAGTTCTGCCAGCGTATTTAAGAAAGTCATCCAACCTTTCGGACGAGTTTTGGCTTTTTTCTTATAAGAGAGGGAGAGGGTTTTAAATAAGTCGATCACATGAGATCCTTTCACCACATTCCCCCGATAAATAAATTCACCCCTCCTCGTCCACCCTCCGTCACCGTCGACCAATTTCTGCATGATGTACCGCGCATTTTTACGGTCCCGCGCGGGTAGGGATTTTAATACTTCACCGGCTGTATCGTCAAATTCAACAAAGTCAGATTCCTGCGGAGATGGAGGGTGAGCAGGGTCAGGCTGTGGCGGTGGTGGTTGTGGTGGTGAAGGGTCACTTTGCAGGTGGAGAGTAACCTGGCGCTCGTCATTCTGACCTTGTTTCGCTAGGGTGAGATATCTCCGCAGCAGTGCTTCATACCTCTTGACTTTTTCATAGGAACTCAACCCCGGCTGACGGAGTATAGCTCTCATTCTTTCATTCAAATCATCTTCAGCCGTCTGTCTGATGGAAGGCTCTGCAGATTGAGTCAGTCTTTTCAGCTGATGAGGTGAAACGAGAAACATTTTGTTCACCTTAGCCATTTTTTTGTTTGTCTGTTTGACGAACCCAGTCTTCAATTAACGTCTTTGCAATATTCCGCCTAGCAGGTCTCCTAGGAGCGGTACGGCCGCTGACAGCAGAGGAAAAATAAATCCCCCCGTCTGTTTCTTCAAAACTCGATGTTTACGTTTTAAACTGGTTTTCTTATCGGCCAGCAGTCTGATGATCTTTTTTTGACGTTTCAGTTTCTTGTACTGAGAAGTAGATAGAGGGATGTTCCCCTTCAATAGATTTAACGCTATCTCACACAGCGCCTGGAGAAAGTCGGGTGAACTGTGAGCGATGATGTCTTTACGTTTCTGAGGCGATGCTCGGTACAAAGCTTGTAGTAAGACGGCGTTCCTCTTTATACGCTGTGACATGGTAAATTCTTATTTTTTAGGCAGGTAGATGACGGGCCACTGACCGGGAAGTAAACCGCTCCTCACTCTGTATCGTTCTGGACAGGAAGGTGTGAGGTCGAGGATTAAATACCCATAAGGGTCTTTGGTGGCATCTTCAAGGCTTTCCATGAAAAATGTTTTTTGCGAGGGGAAAATTTGACGAGCCAAAATATTCATCTGTAATTTGTCTCGCGGGTTTTTAAACAACACCATATAATTACTGTTTAAACTGATAGTACGGCTGTATTTACCCTGATGAAATACATTCTGAGTTAACATCATGACAGACATATTTTTATGATGCCGGTACTGTGTGAAAATTTTAACCACCTCAGGATGGTCGGAGGCTTGAAAAATAACATCGTCCAGGATGAGCAGGGTATCCTCAAAATCTTCAAAAGAATCAGGCAGTCCTTCGACAAATTTTATCTTTTTATTCGTTTTCTGCAGCTCGGCATACAGGGGCTGAAAAGAAGTATAAATCCACACAATATTCTCAGGTACAGTGTTCATCACATGTTCACAGTTTTCCAGTACAGATTTTACAAAATGAGTTTTACCGGACCCGCTGGGTCCTACAATCAGACATGAAAAAGGCACTTTTAGTCTAGGGTCATATTCAACCTCCTCCATTTTCAGAAAATAAAACAATGACAGAAAAAAAACAAACAAACAAACTAATAACCAAACGGTAGAGTCGTCCCGTCGGGGAAGAGGCGTCTCTTATCGTACACCACCCGGAACTTTTTCTGAAATGACGAGTTTTTCAGCAGAAACCCTTTTTTATCCCTTCTGATGCCATGCTGAGGGGTCTCAAGCGCCGCCTCCTTCATACCGTCGAGGTAGCCTTCCACCAACCCTCTCACACTGTCAAAGTTGATCTGTTCACAACACTCTTGAGTTTGCGTTATACCTTTCATTTTTACAACAACTTTTTTCTTCATTCTGGTCTGGTAGGCATAACTCTTGGGACCGGCTGCTACAAATTCCTGAATCGTGTCACCCCCCAACTCATCCGTCAAATCCCCTAGATAATTACCCAGTTCCAGGGGGCTCTCTCCGTCTCTCACTACATAGATGAGACTGTCTGTGTCGGTATAAAGAACGCGGTGTTGCAGCCTTTCTAAATAACCGTACAACTTGAGACGCGCGTAGGCGGTGGTGAATGCGGCTATAAAGATGTTATTGGACCTGCCAGGGGGTACGACGCTGCGCTCGTTATAACTCCACTGAATCAGAGCTACATCATCCTCATTTCTCACCGGTAGGAAAGAAACGTGTCTGAGATCGTACTGACCAGAAAACGCATAGTTGAAAAGCTGCTGGGGGGTTCTGACGAGCTGGGTTTGTACCAGATTGGTCCTCTGCGCAAACTTACCCCAAAAGCTGTTGAGGCACAGTTTAGACACCTGCCTCTTGGCAGGATTTACCTTGATTTTCTCCGGGTCTAACCGGATGCCCTGATGTTTCTCGTACTCGTCAATGTACTTTTTTTTCCTGTCCTCATCATCCGCCGCATCAGAGGGGTAGCCTGAAGCTTCCTGCTTACCTTTCAGGAAGGTGTGAATGTAACCGGCAAAGATGCTGCTGCTACGCTGCTCAAAGTGCCACACCTCTGTGATTTTACCTACCCTGTACCCTAGCTCTAAGGCTTTGTTTAACTCAACGGTCACCCAGACCCCCGTCAGAGCTCTGGCCTCCCCGTCGTGAGCGCAGGATCCGTCCTGATGATTGTTTTCAGCGCATGTGCGGCAGAGAGTAAACACTAATTTACCTCGAGACGTTTTGTAAGGTAAAACAGGGAAAAAGAGCCCGCGAGGCGGATACACCACGGCGCGGATCAGTCCAAAATACTCACGGGGATCGTTAAAATCCTCACGGATGATTTTGGGGTGCTGTAAAGGATAAGAACAGTTGGCGTTGACGTACGGGTACAGGGAAGTGACGTCTACATAATGCACGGTTTCTCCGGGCGGCGTACTGTACCGTAACCTCAAGGCCGAGGTCCGACCTCCGTACAGGGCAGAGCGAGGGGACAGCGGTTCGGGAGAAACGTAGCTCTCCAGGAACTTTTTTACCTGCTCGTTTGATGTTTTCATCTCATTCCATTCGTGCTCCCTCATCACTACCGTACGGACGCGGTAAACGTTTCTCAGCTCCTGCAGTCTCGACTCGCTAGCCGCATGCAGATCCCCGTAACGAGTGTTGGTCAGAGGGCAGATTTCATCAGGCCGATAGCACGACGGACACCCGTGAAAAAAACAACCCTGAAACTCCCAGACCCATTTCTCACCATCTCTCTCCGCGTAGCCGTCTGCAAAGTACGGGCCTATTTTCTTTTCCCCTCCTGTTGTTAAAGCGTGCTGAATAGAGATTTTTTCTGAATGGGATACCCACTCCAACCACTGGATGGAGGCGTTTGAGTATGTTTTGGAGTGGCGCCTGTAGTTGTCGGGTGAAGGTATGGCCAGTGTGTTTTCGGTCAGGAAATTGGTGAGAAACACTTTCATGCACGCCGAGGCTATGGTAACGCAGCTAAAGGGGTCCACGCGCGTTTCATCAATAAACTGATCCCTGAATTTCAAGCAACCCTCCCTCAGAATATCAACGTCGTTTTGACAGTAGTACAGAGCCTCTTTTTCAAAGTTAAAAACACCCTGAGAGACCTCTCTGTACCAAGCGTAAAACTCTTCCCGCTCAGCGGAGGACATGCGTTCTACGCCGTAATCGGAGGGCGGGGGGTAAGGACCTACATACTTTAATCGTTCCTCCGAGCTGAATTTGTGAGGAAAACGACCCTTGGATTTATCCTCAAAACCTAACGCCTTAGGCATAACGCTGAGACGCATGGTGAGGAAAGACAGGGAGTCGATGAATCTTAACCGAAAATCAGATTCTGTGAAGCTGATAATTTTACTACCCTGCATGATGATAGAGGGCGTCATGCCCTCTCCCACCAGGTAGCTGAGAATCAAGTAGCTGTCAAATCCCTTAGCATTGTGTGCTATGAACGTAGCCTCCCTGTGTCTTTTCTTTCTGAATTTTTGGACAAACTTTTGAACGCAGTCTAGACCGAAAGCGTTCCACTCTTCGCCGGTGAATGATTTTGTACACACCAGATAGGGTACGTGCAAACCCTCCCGGCTCACAAATGTTTCAAAATCATAAAAGAAAATACTGTCGACGTGGTCTGTTTTGAGTTCCAGGCGCTTGATGTAACACAGGTGCCGATCGCTGTTTATGTTGGTGGTGGGAGGACGGTCCTCCCCGCAGATTCTACATCTACTAGCCGGGCACTTGTGCTTCTCGTGACGTGAAACGAGATGTTTACATTCGGAGCATTTGTACATCTGCTGGCAGATACTGAGATTCGAATGAGAGAAAGGTCTGGGTTGTTTGTGTTTCGAGTAACACGCGGGTGTACGGCAAATCCTGTTACAGTCTGTGCAGAATACAGCTCCGGAATAATGCGTAGCGCAGTCAGGCTCGAGGCAGAGATTGCAATGATTAGGACAGACGTGTTTCTCTTGGGACTTGTAACCCATGTGACAGTGACTGCAGATGTGCCGGACTCCTAAAAGACCTTTCAGATTTCTTACACCGTAGTAGTGGTCTTGAAACAAGAAAAGATACAACGGATGGGACGTATTGGGAAACTCTGTTTTAAGCAGTGAAAGCGTTCGGTTCTCAGACTGTCGGTAATACACCACAATTTTACGATTCAGTATCTGTTCAAACCTGCATATGTCACTCAGGGTTACTTCCGTCTGATCGCTCAGACCCGCCAAACGCTGCAACTCTCTACCGCGCTCCAGGGCTTGGTTATCGGTGAAATGGGGATGGGTGAGATGAGCCAAGTTGATGGCGAAGCAGAGATTGTTGTTTTTGTTTTCTACCATGTACAGGTGGGCTCGTTTACGGCTGATGAGTTCATTATCTATCAAGCTACACTGATTTCGTCTACCACCGCCTCGAGGGTTTCGGATCACTTGAATGACGAGTTCTACAGGGGAGTCTACGTTGATCTGCGCGTTAGATTGCAATAACCTCGCTAACAACCCCTCAAAACCCTTCATGATGGTATCTGCCTGCTCGTCGTATCTAATGATAACGTGATCTCGCGCGTTTTCAGCTATTATCTCAACCTGTACGACGTCATCTCGTCTAGCCTCGGGTCTGACTCTCTCCGCTAATTCTGCAAAGTTCTGCACAACGTCTAAATAAAATTGAGCAAGATTAGGTACTTCTCCGAGGGGAGGAACGTTAAAGACGCGTCTTATTTCCAGATTGTTAAAACGCTCGCGTTGCAACACCGTTTCGTTCTGATTTTGAGAAGGTGGTTCGTCCTGATTTTGAGAAGGTGGCTCTAACAGAGACCCACCGTGCTGTGCCAAAGACTCTGATGAAGGGTCAGACTGCTGCTGCTGCTGCTGCTGCTGCTGCACAGTAAGGTTTTGTTGGACGCGGAGGAGACTGTCATTTATAATTTGAATAGGGTCAGGGTCCGGGTCGGCCGGTTGTTGTACAGGTTCAGTGACTCTATTTAAGCTTTCTATATTTTCAACCATTTCTATCGGTACTATACCATACAGGTCTAAGGGTCTATTTAATACGTCAACAGCTTCGAACAGTGCATCTGGAATACAGCATGGATCAGACATAATTTTTCACCCCTTAATGTTTACGAGTTTACAATTTCAATTACCCTAACACAGGCCTGGCTCATCACTGAAATGAAAGTATTGAATTCTCGAAGGATGAACTGTTTGCGAAAACAGTTTGAAGCTCTGGCCTGCCTCCTTCTTCGTTGTCGGTTCCTCAGTCGGTGTACTGGATTTGCTGTAAAAACATAAAACAAAAAACACATTACATTTAGTAAATTTAGTTGTTTTTTTTTTTTTCTGTTTAGTTTTTTTTTACATACTTATACATATTTAAAACATAATAAAAAATCACCTCCAGCTCTCCTGTTACGGTTCCTGTGCTGAGGAGACGATTCAGACTGAGGTTCAGGCCCTCCAAGTCCCTCTGATTCAGACCGAGGTTCAGGCCCTTCAACTGCCTCTGTTTCAGACTGAGGTTCAGGTCCTTCAAGTGCCTCTGTTTCAGACCAAGGTTCAGGCCCTCCAATTCCCTCTGATATGTGGCGAAAACAAAAAGGGAATAACAGATTGTTTAAAAAACGTCGGAATCAATAAAGTTAAAAAAAAAAAAAAAAAAAAAAGATATACCACTCCAGACCGAAAGGGGCGCCGGATTTGATAGTGATTGGTTAAGCGGTTAGAACTACGTTATATCCTGTTATTTAAAAACGGCAGCGGGAGGACGAGGCTACGCATGCCGGATCGGAAAAAAAAACATTATCCTTTATTTTCATCTCCATTAATAACTTACCTTCACGCTCCTCCGTCGGCGGCTCGGGATCTCGGGATGGCGAAACTACCGCTGATGGATTGTTTTCCTCGTTTGAAGCTTGTGGATTTAACGCTGTATTTTCCTCCTCCTCCGGCGGAGACTGACTTTCCAAAGTATTATCTACGTGGGACGGAGCTTGTGGATTTATCTCCGCTTTCACAATCTTTATTCTTCCAGTGATGTTTTCCCCATCTTCTGCGGATATCGGTAAAATGTCTCCTTCATCCCGATGTTTTTCACGGATCACGTTATCCTTTATTGCGACCCGATTTGCGGGGGATGTACATCTCTCGTCTTCATCGCCGGATATATCGCTTAAATCTCCCAGAAACACAGTTGGATTAGTGTTGTAAAACCTCTTCGCGGACTGGTCGATTGATTCTGTAAGTAAAAAAAAAAAAAAAAAAAAACACAACCAAACATTGTTTTACACACGTATTGCTTACTGCTGTACATAAGTCTAAACACATGAATATCATCTTGTACAAACAAAACGTGCTATAACATACCGTAATCCGATTGTGTGAAATTTATATCAAGGAATTCATCTGCAATAACTAGAGAGAGAGAGAGAGAGAGAGTATTTTTAACAGAGAGTGGCTTTATCTTATTTAACTTTTAAACTGAGACTTTAGTCGTACAACACTTACCCGGGTAGACGGAGGTCTCTCCAACCGGTTGCTGCTGGGTTGCATCGGATGAAGTGGTGGTAGCGGTGTGCATGATTCCGTTTCTATCTGTTTGTCTGTGGACTGATAGACTCAGGCTGCATACTGACACATAAGCGTCCAGGCAAAAAAAAGTGCAATTTCTCCGTCTTTTTTTTTTTTCTCATCCTCTCCAAGCCATGATTTAATGAACTATTTGACACCGATGCGTTTGTTTAGCAGCATAAACCCTTGTTTATGACAGACTTCGGATGTCTGAATTTTCTTTGAGGACCATAAAGTCTCTATTTTACCTTTTAGTGTTATCCTCTCCGCAGCTGTTAACGACATTTACGGTTTTGTGATTTAATGAACTTTGCCTGGTTAATACCTGCGTGTCTGTCTGTGGTAGACAATAGATGTTTTACAACCTGTATGTGTACGGATCTCCTCATCCTGCCAAGGTCTGGAATCAATTAGTCTCTATTTTACCTTTTAATGTGATCCTCTCCGCAGCTGTTAACGACATTTTTGGTTTTGTGATTTAATGAACTTTGTCAGGTTAATACCCGCGTGTCTGTCTGTGGTAGACAATAGATGTTTTTACAACCTGTATGTTTACGGATCTCCTCATCCTGCCAAGGTCTGGAATCAATTAGTGGAAAGGAAAGTGGTCCAAAGGGAACTTACCTTATGACCTCTGGGTCAGAGTTGTCAAAAATGAGTTTGACCGAAGGTAACCCCCTGCTCTAGGGTACGTACCTATGGCCGGGGATGACCGTGGGAAACCGCCGGAAAATAGAAAGGCCGCCGATCGTGGGGTGGGGGGAGGGGGGAGAGGGGAGAGGGGAGGGAGAGGGAGAGGGAGAGAGAGAGGGAGAGGGAGAGAGAGAGAGAGAGAGAGAGAGAGAGAGAGAGAGAGAGAGAGTGGTCCCGCCCCTTATGACGTGGCAACATCTCATTGGCGGTCAAAAGGTCAGAGCTGTCAAAAATGAGTTTGACGAAAGGTAGGCCCCTATTCTCTCTCATGATACATGGAAAGAACCAGCTCTCCAACGAGGATAAAATTAGTTTAACTAAACTCCAGTTAGAACTGGATCAGTTATATGAGGAAAAGGCCAAAGGAGCTTTTATAAGATCCAGAAGGAGATGGATGGAGGAGGGAGAGAAGAACACAAAATATTTTTTTAATTTGGAAAAGAGAAATGCTGAACTCTCCTCCATCCATAAACTTAACATTAATGGTCAGATTTCAGTAAACATGAAGGAAATTTCTTATTATGTTAAAACATTTTATGAAGAGCTTTATGCTGAGAAGCTTCATAATACTGATGAAACCTTTTTTTTCTTCAATAAAGAAAGTAGTAAAATGTATTGATGAAGACTCCAAGAAAATATGTGATGAAAAAATAACGGCGGCTGAGATAAAACTTTGTATATCTAAGTTGAAAGGAAATAAATCTCCGGGCAATGATGGATTGACCAGCGAATTCTATAAAGAGTTCAAAGATGAAATTGCAGCCTTTCTGTTATGTGTATTTGAAGAAGCTCTTGAGGCTGGTAAACTACCGCCTACTATGTCTCAAGGACTTATTATTTTAATACCAAAACCAGATAAAGATTTGTTAATGGTTGAAAATTGGAGACCTATAACTTTAATCAATAACGATGTTAAACTACTTTCACTGATCCTTGCTCAGAGACTTAAATCTTGCCTCAACACAATTATTGATGAGTGTCAGTCAGGTTTTATGAAAGGACGACACATAAGTAATAATGTTCGCTTAATTTTAGATCTGATTGATTATAATGAATTGCTTGAAGACGACAGCTACATCCTGTTTGTGGATTATTATAAGGCCTTTGATACAGTAGGTCATAGCTTTCTCTTCAAAACCTTAGACCTGTTTGGATTTGGTAACTACTTTAAATCTTACATTCAACTGTTATATAAAGATTGTAAAAGCTCGGTTAGACTGTCTACAGGCACAACACAGAGCTTTAATATATGTAGAGGACTTAAGCAAGGAGATCCTGCTGCACCCTTTTTATTTCTGTTAGTTATGCAAACCATGTTAGTGCACATCAATCATAGCAACATTAGTGGTATTAAATTAGGCAGGAAAGAAATTAAGTGTTGCCAGCTAGCAGATGACACCACAATTTTCTTAAAAAATGGAGACGAGGTTGAAAATGCCATTGAATGCCTGAATAAGTTTTCAAACATATCAGGGTTAACAATAAATATTGGCAAGTGTGAATTGTTTGCTTTAAAAGAGAAGCCTAATGACGTACTGGAAATCTGTGGGATTCCTATTAAAGATGTGGTTTTATATTTGGGTATCAAAATTTGTAAAAATCAAAAGGAACGGGCTAATATGAACTTTGACCCTCTGGTAAAAAAAAGTGAAAAGGAAATTTGATTTTTGGTTGTCAAGGGATTTATCTGTAATGGGACGTGTTTTATTGTCTAAAAGTGAAGGTCTTTCACGATTAGTTTATCCAGCAATGGTTTTGGATGTTCCTCAAGAATTCATTGGACAGATTGACAGGAAACTGTTTGACTTTATATGGAAAAATAAACCACATTATTTAAAAAAGAAGGTATTATGCAATTCATACTCTGAAGGAGGTTTAAATGTATTGGAATTTGGCACATCCAACACAATCTTTAAGATTAATTGGTTCAAACGATACATAAAAGAAAAAGATAAATTATGGTTTATCATCCCAGAACTGTTGTTCAGGAAGGTAGGTGGGATTGAATTTTTGTTGCATTGTAATTTTGATGTGGGTAGGATTCCTGTCAGTCTCTCTAATTTTCATAAACAAGCCTTAATGTCATGGTTAATGATATACAAGCACAATTTCTCTCCACACAGATCATTAATCTGGAATAACAAAGACATCAAATATAAAAATAAAACATTGTTTTTTGATGGTTGGGTTGGAAACAACATTTTGTTTGTCACACAATTATTAAATAGAAACAAACACTTGTACAGCTATACAGAATTTCTAATAAAATATAAAATTCCTATCACTCCTAAAGAATATGCAATAGTATTTGATGCAATTCCTACTGGACTATTAACACTTCTGCAAGGGGGAGGGGTGGAGAACACACAATATTCATTAGAGCTCTATTTAGGTGGAATACAATTAACAAGTAACAAATGTACAAATAAACATATTAGGAATCTGTGCCACCAAACCTCAATCCCTCAGTCAAAATCCATCTGGAATTCAAAATTTGAGAATATTAAATGGAAATCTGTATGGACGTTCAATCAGAAATTCTTTGTAACAAATAAAATCAAGGAAGTAGCCTTCAAAATATTACACTTAATTTACCCAACAAATCATGTCCAAATCAAGATTTGGAGTTGTGGAGAGAAACTGTGTGTTCTGTAACCATGAGACGGAATCTATTTGCCATTTATTTTTTGAATGTCTCTATTGTCGAACATTTTGGTCAAAGGTAGAGCAGTTTTACAATGTACAGACTGGCTCCAACATTCGACTAAGGAAAAATTATGTTTTATTTTTTTATGGAAATAGGACTAACGATCATCAAAGGAGTTACATCCTAAATTTATTCATACTGTACGGCAAATATTACATTCACAAATGCAAGTGGAGTCAAAATACAACAGGAAGTAGAGTTTTATATGACCTCCCTACACAACATAAAAGATAAAAGAGCAATGAAGACTCTAGACATTTGCAAATCCTTCAATATGTTTAATTAATTTTCTCAGGTATGGTACCCTAAGCGTTTATGTATATATTTACATTTGTATATAATGTATATAATGTATATACACTGGTGTTTGTATATTGTAATGTATATATGGTATGGTGGACACTTATCAATAAAGAAAAAAAAAAGAGACACTGGATGTTGATAACATGCCACCACGGGCTCAGAGGAGAATAGCACCAGCATATCATAACAAAATATTGGAATATGAACGAGTTTCGCCGCAGATTATGCGTTATATAGAGGCTACGCACGGGTGCCCCAATTACTCGCATTATACGGATATACGCGCCGCTCTTCTGTGGCTTTCTTCAAAACGACTCCAAATGCCACCAAAGTTGTCTGGGTGTCTAAATGGTCGTATTTAATGCTACAAATAAAGTCCAGGTTGTAAAAAACGAAAGTTATCCTTTAACTCAGGTGAGCAAAGAGAGCAGTTGTTCTCTGACTCCATCCACTGTCCGGTCTTTGTGGATGATATGAGGTATTTTTTTCATCTGTAATACCTGCAGTAGTGGCAGGTCTGCTCATGCTGTAAATCCACACCTGGAATAATAACACCTGTGAGATTAGTTCCTGAAGCAGAAGAAGAGTCAGTTTACCAACCAAACTTTACTCAAGCAGAGTATTTTCCCAGTGAAGACTTCCTCCATCGCTGCTTTTTGCACCCACCTTGGTGTATGTAGTTATTTTTATTGTTGTTAGTCATTTGTATTTAATTCTCTGTTGAGTCTTGAGTTTGTCCAGAAAGGCTACACAGAGGAAAGCATGCTTGAATATATATATAATTCAGTCAACAGTGGACACAGTTGCACAGGCTGCAAATGTCCATCTGTGGGAATATGTTGTTACTGTGGACATCATTGCTCTCTATTTAATACAACATTAGTATCATCCCTCTTAAAAATGTCATAACGTAGGAGCTCTCAGGGCCACTGTACATTTTACCTGATCGAGCCTACTTCTTTACTTTTATTTGATTACATGTACATTTGTGCACAAGTAATTTTACTTTTACTGAGTAAATTTACATCAAAGTAACAGTACTTTCACTTTGCCGTTATACAGCCCAGCTGACCGTGGACTAGACGGTGACATGAATACTGTTGTTGAATACTGTCGTGAACATGTTTTTCACAGGTAAGAGTACAAAAAGGGGGCATAATGTTGACAAAATATAGCAGAAACGTAACATTTTAACGTGTGTTTGGGAAATTGAGATAATACTCTAAACTTGAGATTACAGTATATGCTACGATGGGATACGTGTATGTGCTGGATGCATTAGCGACCACCGTTAGCCATTAGCCTTTCGAGGGCTAATTCAGCTAACCGTTAGGAAGGATAAGCATGAGCGATTGTAGGCTAGTAAAAGTGCTAACAGCTATCACTTATGGTTATTTTTAGTTACAGCCTATGGAAAATTTTGTCAGTAAAAGTACATCAACCACGGCACTTCATATGGTGTAATTTGTAATTTTGGACAGGTCGTAAGCTAGTCGAGTTATGTTAGCATAAACCTGTCAGCAGAGATAAGATTAACGTTATGGTTTCGACTGTAGTAGCACGTATTAGCAGTTCGCTCGCTAATAGGACTGTTATCAACTAGCTTAAGTGATTCACAGGCTAGTAAAAGCGCAAATAGCCGTCTTAAATGGCTATTTGTTGTCAGTTATAACCCAGTACAATGTTTAGTTAATGGCCACCAACCATAGTACTTCATGTGGTGTCATTTTCTAGATTTTACTTCAGACAGGCTATGAGCTGGCAGAGTTATGCTATCTTAAACCTGTCATCGGAGATAATCAGGTAACAGAATTAGCATTAACCTTATAACTATGAGGAAGACTATTGTAGCCAATATTAGATTTGCTGGCAAAAGTGTTTCATTAGCATAAGTGATACACGGGTTAGTAAAAGTGCTAACAGCTAACATTAATGGTGCTTATTGTCAGTTACTGCCCAGTAAAACGTATAGCTAATGTGCACCAAACGAAGTACTTCATGTGGTGTTATTTTATAGTTTTTCTGTGTGCTGTTGTGTATTGAGACTGTGAAAGTTAGGCATAAAGCAGAGTTATCCTAAAACTGTCAGAAGAGATAAGCAGGTAAGCCTTCTCTAAATCAACCAGGTAATGCAGTTAAAGGGGTCACCTGAAGCCTTCCACCTGGAAAACAATTGATAATTGTTTCACTGTATGTTTTACTCATCAATGTGTTTTCTGTTTATGTGTTTTTGGTGCTTTTGCAGGGACACTTATTCCTTTTTGGTGCTGTGTACGCATGTAAATGTTCACTGTTGAAAGTGGAGTGTAGCCAGAAGTTCATACAGAACTGAAGTTCAGGTTACTGCTCAAAGTCCTACAGAGATAGCTGAGCTGATGCCCTTTGAGTGAGCGCCAGATGATACAGATATATGAACTGTGTTACTGACTATTGTAGCTGACTACATGCATATAAAGAAATCTATAAATATATGTTTGTTGTTTCAGGGAGTCGACCTGATGATGACAGCAGTCCTGCTGTCTGAGCCTGACAGACGGCTGACAGTACTGGCATGTTTCTCCTGCTTAAAGATACCTGAATCTACATCATTCTACAACATCTAGCAGGTACAGTAAATACAGCACATGAAAGAGCCTGATGGGAGAATAGAGATCAAAAGCCAACATGAATGTGGTAACAATAAGCCAAAATAAAATATTTTTACTGGTAGCAACAATAGATAAGAATTAACGTATCTACCTCGCTCCCTATCATGTTTTTTTAAGGTAAAATTGTGAACTTGAAACCGCAAACATGCCGAAAGTAAGTGTTTGGACGAGAAGTACTCTTATAGATTATCAGAATCAATGGATCAATTTAGGGGAGGGCTGGATTTGTCATTTAAAGTGTCCTCAATTCCTCCTCGTTTGCACTTGCTCTTTCTTGCACCATGACATGCTGTTGTTTAGCAGGTATAATGCTAGCATGCCAAGGTCTTGGAAAAACGTACATTTTGACCAGATGATGGTGCCAGAGGAAAAGTTAAGATCACCCAATTCAGTGTGGGTTCATTCTCTGGGCACTATAGATATGTGTATCTCATTGCATACCAATCCCTTCAACATTTTTTCTGGATATTCTTTGAGTTTCTGCATGTTCAGTCAGAGGCTAAACTCAACACAAACACACAGGCTCCCACATATATGGCCAGTGCCTAAATTTCTAGCTATCGTGGCCTGTTTGGGGCATGGAAACACAAATGGTTCAGCAGTTAAGTTTGTGCAAATGACCAGAGGGGAAAATTAGCTTCGCATTCACTCAAAGGTTTGTGTCTCTCTGTTCACAGCTTGCAAAGTATTAAACACAAGTGCACACTAATGAAGAAAGCTCAGTTTCTGCTGTGTGAAAATATGCAGACATAGAGAACTACATGTGTATGTCTGAACTACATTCCATGGCAATCCATGATGGCAGCTCCATGACAAGTGAAACTGAAACAGGTGCATTTATTGGAAATGAACGCACCTTACTGTAAGAGCCAAAACAGCTGACATGACAGATCTGACCTGCAGTCCACCTGTGGACAGGTTTCTAGAGTATCAAACATGTACCCGCTCAAGTACAGGTACTGTTTCTGAGTACATATGAAAATAATACTCCACTCTAGTGTCTGTAAAGGTGTAAAATAGACATTTAAAATGCACTCAGAATGAAAGTTTTTGAGCTACTCTCTCACAATATGGTATTTTTATACAACGCAGTTAATGCGTAAATGCCCCATGGCTCCAGTATTTACTTAAGCTGACTGATAAAATAGTTTGTTCTGTTGGAGGAACCTGTTGCTCAACCTTCTGAACAAATACAAAACAAGGACAAAAAACGTGGAATTTAATAAATATGTTTTTATAATATAAAACATCCCAAAAAAAAGTCCACTTCACAAAAACTTCTCAGTAAAATCAAATATACTGTACTTTCATTCTTGCTCAGATGCATTTTGGTGTATTTTGGTTCACGGCAAAAAAGTGGGATCAAAAATAAGGCTTTAAAATCAAAAGGCAGTAATGCTCCCTGCATACATTCATTGCGGGTACAAAAAGGGTTTACCTAAACATTCAACACAGGTGCAGACACTGAGGCTCAGATTCAAAGGTATATCTTCATCGTACCAGCTACGCCCTCAGTCTGTAGCTTATGAGTTTTCCACTTATTTATTTGACTAGTGTTTCTTATAGGTAAACCAGAATACCATAATACTCTTCTGTTTCTGTGAGACGCCTGTTGACTCACTTTATCTGTCATCCGCTTTTATTTTAATCACTTCTTCTTTACCATTTTGTCTGACTGTGGAGCACATGAGGTACAGGAGGAACAACATAAACTCTCCTACATTCAAAAATAAAGAAGCAGAAACAGTGTAGTGCAGAGCCTTAGAGTCTTAGTGTTTTAGTGTTTTTTCTCTAAGTTCTTGTCCTTCATTAACAGTCTGGATAAAGATGTTTGCCAAACGGCTCCAAAACACGGACTTGAAGGTCTTGTTCTCTCACAAACCAAAACTTCAGATTATTTTAGCCATCAACTTTGGTTTGCTTTGACTTTGCTGCTTTTTAACCGCCTCACGTTTCCTCCGTGTGGTGTCGAATCCTTCAGTCTCCAGCGTAGAGGTCCATTTGTCTCCAGCTCTGTTTGTGTATCATTTCCACTTCTGTCCATTTGACTTGAATTTCTCCATGAGAGATAAGTTCATGTTTGACAGTCTCCAGAGTAACGCTCCATTTCTTTGGCTTCTTCAGAGCTGTGGGTGTCTATGTTTGTGGATGACGTGTTTTTCTTTTCAAGTACTGCATGTTCTGTTTCATTTATTTTGCTCATCATTTTTGCTGCAACCAAATTGAACACAAGTCAGTCCTGAAACACGTCAAGTTCAAAACTCCCCACCTCCCATTTAATCATCTTCATTATGAACAGTTTCTGCAGCCACAGTGAGCCAGGCGACATGCTGCACACCTCCAACTTCTCATCAATATAACCAACAAGCTCACTGTGTCCTGCTGTCTGCAGACTCATGCTGCCTGCAGAATCATGCTGTCTGCAGACTCATGCTGTCTTCAGCAAAAAGTCAATTCACAGTCACGCACAGAACGATGAAAAAAGGTCAATTATTGCCTGACTTCTTTATTAATATGACAATAGGTTGTTTTCCTTCCCCCAGAATTACCTGTAGTGTTAAACTGTCTGTTGTATTCCCACCAGAAACTACAGGTGTCACCAAATCAACCAGGACTGAAATCTTTGAGAATGACACTTAAAATGGATCACATTCACTCAGTGAGTCAATGATTTGGGTAAATGTAAACAAGCCTTGACCACAGTAGATTTGACTTCATACTTACTTAAAGGGAATTTGCAGTTCTTCTTCTTTGTTGTTTGTAGTACTTTTTTCTGACTGAATCCAAAAGACATGACCATTAGTACAAACACTATGGACAAAATAGTCAATAATAATAACAGCAAGAATCATTTATTATTAATTACCTTTTTAGCCTTTTTATGTTTATAGCAGAAAATTGCCACAGCTACTAATAATAAAACTAGAATGACCACCCCAACTGCGATGCCTGCAACATGAAGAGAGCCTGAAAAAAGGAAAAGATTCAGTTTATTAATCTTTCTACCAAGGTGTAATGTGAACCTTTACAATGGGGGCGTGTAAATGGGCCGAAATATGAAGCCTGATTTGACAGATAAAAAGGGTTGTTGTTCAGACATGATCAAAGTTTCTACTTCCTACTGCCTTACCTTGACTTTGCTCTATCCTCAGAAAGGTGTTTTTGACATATGTCTCCTCATCATTACTGCATTTGCAGGTGTATATCCCGTTTTGACTTGACGATAGGCCTTGTAGTGTGAGGCTGCCTGACTCAGACACACCCTTCACCTGCTGCCTCCACTCCTCTGAGACAGTGTGGGTGCTGTCGGTCCTGGTCTGGTTCAGGATGACGTGACTGTGGTTGAATCTCCAGATGAGGCTTGTTAGGGGAGTGTTTGAGGGAGTGCAGGGGATTGTTACGTCAGTGTCTGAAGCATTGATAGAAGCTGAAATGATACAACACAAAAAGCAATCAATAAAATAAAATATCTGGTGTTCTGAAATTCTGAACATTACCTACGATGGTAGCTAATTCTGATGATAGTTTAGCCTTGATGCAAGCTGACCCACCACATAAAGTTGACCACAGTGACTGCAGGTCTTACTTGATTTAAACAAAATGGCTTTCTTCGTGTTCCTGTGATTGCTGACGGTGCAGGTGTAGACCAGATCAGTGGCACTGTCTGAGAGTATCAGAGAACTTCTGATGTTGTAGAGCTGCTGCTCAGTCTGCCGGACTGTGGGTGTGTCATTGAGGGTCTTGCTGGATGAAGAGCTGGTGGACCAGGTGAGCTCAGGCTCAGGGTAGATCCCCTCTGAGCTGCAGGTGATCCTGTTTTCTACCTGCTCAATGTCGACTTTTTGGACCGGAGCTGCAAAATAAAAGACTTGTTGTAACGTGTTTTTGAGGTGTGATGTGGGAGACCTGATGGCGACGTCTTCATCACTTCTTCCTGTGATTTTTCTGCCGTGCACTTCTGATTATATCACGTATCAATCAACACTGTGTTAATTTTTCAGCTATTCTTTAATTAAAGAATTAAATAATTGTCTAGCTTTAGTCAGTGGAAACTGCTGTTTTAATTTGTTTAGTCATCAGTTTATCTTGAACATTTCAGTCAATATATTCAAAACCATTAATTATAACTTAAAAAAACACTTTGTTAATCTGCCTTTGTCTTGTGGCCACATGTCTCACTACATAGCGATGCATTCATTTATTTCTCAGCCTCATTGTCATGAAAATGGACCCAGATATCACCACGTTTCTTCCTCCCAAGCCCTGTAGCTGTCAATGTTATTTTTTTTACTTGCTTACTGTAAAACAGTTGATGCGAGTTACTTCGAGTCCTGTTTAAAATTATATTTCATTCTCTGTTTAGGTTTGAGCCTACTTATGATTGTCTCATGTTAGTCATGTGAAAAAAATGCCTTGACAAACACATCAAGCCACATTTTAATCATGTGGGTGGTTCCATTGATGACTGGATGAGTGGAGAGAGAGATTCAGTATTGTCTGAACCAGATCAGGAAAGCTCCCCACAATGAAAGTGCATGGAACTATTTGAAAGGGATGCTGCAAGACAGGGGTCTGTCATCTCAGCCAGGCCTGCTGGAGAGGGTCCTGGAGCTGAAGGAGACTCACTGTTCACCTTATCTTCTAGCATTTCTCTTTGATTGCTATGAGGATGCTTTGGAGAACAGTAACCAAAAAGAAATGTGGGGGAAGAGGAACGAATGGAAACTTTAAGAAAGGCTCTAGAAATTTGTGAACTTCTGGCGCAGGAGAAGGACACCATCCGTAAAGAGTACTGGCTGTTTTTGGGACGTTCTTTAAAGAGCAAATCTGGAAGCAATGGCCCCTCTGATGAGCCTCCTGAACCATTAGTCCCAGCATCTGGGCAGCAGGAGATGAGCTAGACAACTACCAGGAGAGTTGCACCATTTCTTCAGCATCAGGACTGCAGAGACTTCAGCATCAGGACTGCAGAGACTGTTGATGTTTTTAAAAGGAGGCTCAAGACTCACCTTTTTGGTTTGGCCTTTAACTGATCTCTTTTAAACTTTGAATTCTTCTATTATGCTATTTTTATTTCTTATGACTTGTTCTTAGCTATGCACTTTATCAGTATTACATCTTAAAATCTTATTACTTTTATTTATTACTTACTATTTATTAGTTATTTATTTATTTGTCTATTTTTCCTCTACATTTTTAACTTTCTTAAAGCTTCTAATTTTTGTGCATTATACCTGCTTTTATCTTTAATTTATTTGGTTATTTATCTATTTATTTATTTTTTCTTTAGTCTTTTAATTCCTAGCTTCAGTGTTTCCTCATGTGGGGGCCTCCACACTGGGGTGTATGCCCGGTCTGCCCACGGGGGCCGTTGCTTGGAGGCCGCCTGGGCCTGAGGGACTTGGGTGGCTCTGCATTAAGTGCGGAGTCTGCCCCTGTCCATCGGCGTCTGGGTGGTCTCTGTGGTGGCGCTCCCGGTGGCCACAGGCTGTGGCGCTTCCCGGTGTGGATGGCTCCCACAGGTGTTTCCTCACATGGTTCCTCAGTGCCCTGCCATGTCTCAGCACTGTGTGTGTATGTGTGTGTATATGTGTGTGTGTGTTTTGTGAGTGTTTGTGTGAGCGCATGTGTGTATATCTGGAAGTGGGATATTGTCTGTCATATTATGCTTTTATTCTCTCTGTTGTTGTATTCTTTTATCTTGTGAAGCACTTTGTGTTGCATTTTAAATGGATGAAAAGTGCTTTATAAATAAAGTTTGATTTGGATTTGTCGTCCCAAATTTAAATATAAGTTAATATCTGAACTGAGAGAACAGAATAACTAAACAGAGTGAGTTGTAATTTGAAAGCATTAATCAGCCTGCAGACTTTCCTCTTAGAAACCTACAAATGAATAAACATCGTCATCATATCCTTTTATTACTTTTTATTGGGTACAAGGTTTCTATAGAACAATTAAAGGAAGTATTGAGCCCAAATTAGGAGTTTCTGTGGGCGGTGGCCAGCACTGCTCATGCTGCTCATGTTCTTCCACACAAGGCAGAAATATAGCATTTATTGTGTCGTTTTTTTATTTATAAAGTTGACCTAATCTTTTCATGAAGGTCCAATATGTATTTTGACAACTTTAAAACAAGGGAAGCAAAATAACCCAGAGTCACTGCCTGAGAATCATGCTATCCTCTTCAACTCTGAATGCGTCACAGCAGAAAGCCGAAGTAGTTTCTGTTGTTTTATCAGCACATTCAGTTTCTCACAAGGTTCACTGTGCCCATGTCCTTATCTACTAGGTGACCTTACTCACACTACTGGGCATGAATGACTCCACTTCCTGGGAGTGGAATGTTTTCAAGCCAGATTTCTGTCTGCTGTGTCATTTAGGTGTGCACTCACATGCACTTAAGTGTGCACTCAGATGTTTATATCTATGAACAAATAGCATTTCTTGTGATTGTGTTTTTTGAATTATGAATTTCATACCTTCTACATTTAGGTTGATAAATGACTCCTTGTTGCCAGTGATGGTGCTGGTGTAGCACTTGTATCTTCCCTGGTCCTGAACCTCCACCCTTGTCAGCTGGAGCGAGGCGTTTCCTCTGGAGATCTGGTCCTTGAACAGTGATGTCCTGCCCTTGAAGCGCTGGTTCTGGCGTGCCAGCTGGTCTTGGTTGTGGTAGTAGGAGTGGACAGGTGTGTTCCCTGCCAGCTGGATCCAGTGGATAACCACTTCATCACCAGGCTGAAAGGTGCACGGTAATGTGTAGCTCCCCATGAAAACACAGGACACTTCAGCATCTGAGAAACATCAGGACAAAGTGAGCCTCTTTAAAAGGCTGATAAAATCCAAATCACTCTCATCACTGATTTTATGCCTGTCATTGAGAAGCATGAGACATGATTGGACAGCTGAACTGATTTGAGAATCAATTAACATCCTGGTCAAACTGCACTAACAAGTGTTTTTTGCAGATGATTTGCCACAAACTGTCAGAACTGAGTTTGTTGCTGAGAGTGTTTGTGGGCTACATGAAACAATTTCAGGTTTGCTTTCATTCAGTTGAAGATAAATGTGTAACATGTAGAACTAAATGTCCTCCAGGTGTCAAGACAAGACACTAGTTGTGTTTAGTTTTGGCATCTTGGGCTTTAAACGAACATATTATAAGATTATGGAGATCATATTTTTACAAACATTTACAGCAGAGCGAGCAACGTCCTCATTTATTGTGGGCTGTCCAGTGTCCACAGTGTACCTGTAGTATTCATTGTGCTTTTATCTCTGATTTGTTCCAGAGAGACGTGTCTGCGTCTTTAGCTGCTAGATGCTCACCAGCTAGCAGTGGTTGGAAGAGTCCTGGAAATCTTTACTCACATAAAAGTACAATTACTCCCAGATAAATGGTAAAGTAAAAGCAAAAATTACCATTTGACAAACTTACAGTGTTAAACCTACTGTAGGTATTGATAAGATTACTTTAAAACGTCACAATTGCTAGCTGCCTAGCCCACTATAGTTGCCTCTGTTGTTGGACATGTAGCCAAAATTAAAAGTAGATTACAGGCCCAAAATAATACTCAAGTAAAAGGATAGTTTTCTGAATAAAAATTACTGTTAAAAACGACTTTACTTATTTGCGGCACCTGTTGTGAGGTACTACCCACTCCTGCTAGCTAGTTGCTAACAGCTGAGATTAACGAGAAACTGAGCTAAAAGAGACAAAAATGCTCCTTTCAGCTGCAGTGTTGGTGAGTGATGCCTTTCATATTACACATTTTCATCTGATCCATTATAAATATAAAGATATTAATTAGTGCAGAACTACAACACAACATTTAAATCATCTTGATTTAGACGTTGCATTTTGTTTTACAGTAAAAAGGAAATGTCACACTCAGGATTTTAAAGCAGGAAGCAAAAGGCATCCAGTGTGTGTGCGTGTGTGCGTGTGTGTTTGTCAGCAGGTTCAGCAAGATTCCAGTTGAGATTTTTTAATCCACAGTATGTACACTCCTCCAGAACAGATTTATTGTATTGTTTCACTTCTTCACCGTTTGATTGCCAATAAAAACGTGTTTAGCCATATGAAAGGAAGGTTTTTTTTATTTATTTATGTTTTTTAATAAATAACCACAGTCTCTCTGGACTTTGCCACTTGACTGAAGTTCACAGCATGACTCTGGTTAACTGCTACTGAGCAATCTCAGTTTTTATCTGTAAGCAGTTATGTATTGTTAAGAATATAAAACCCAAAGCAAAGCATTACCTTGTTGTACTTCTTCAGTTGAACTCACACATTTTAGACGGATGTATTTTCTCACTTATCTTTGGTGGTATCTAGCTATACAAGTAGTTTATTTGTTGTGTACACAGAGATTTTTAGAGATTGATATCATTTTTTCAAAGTACTGCAGTTCACCTCTGTTGTATTGAGTTGACAGTCAAAGTTTCACAGCCCAATATCTGAAAACTCATAACACCAAACAAATCTTACTGTTACTGTGGAAACCAACAAAATCTATTGTTTTTATGTCATTTCAGATCCACTGACCCGGTAGCTCTATCTTAATCAGTTGTGTTTCCTGGGATTCTTGCTTTCCTGAAAATGTCCCATGTACCAAGTTTGAGTTAAGATCCCATGTGGGTCACTCACCTCCCCTGCTATGAGTCCACAAAAAGGTCAGGACGACCAGAAACCCAACACTCTTTCCCACAGCCATCCGGTTCAGTATTCCTGCGTCGGTACTGAAGTGTAGTGAAAAGAATGCAACTGTACAATCTGCGGGACGGAAACAAGCTGTTAAACCTGCTTGAGATATGATTCAACTGCTGACACACTGACACTCGCCTCGCTCTAACTTTAGATCCTGACTCACTGAAAATAATCTGTACTTGTGTGTGCGTGTGCGTGTGCGTGTGCGTGTGCGTGTGTGTGTGTGCGTGTGTGTGTGTGTGTGTGTGTGTGTTGTAACATATTAACCTAAAGGGTAGGGCCTGTAGAAGCCAAATGTGGTATTGTGAGATTGTTTATTTGACCCCCAGGTGGCGCTACGGGTATTTAAGGGGACTTTTCCTGTCATCGACAGAAAGGGTTTGACCCCGAAGGGCAAACAGGTTTTTGACGGCTGTCTTTGCCGCTGTAATTTGAATGTGTTTTTTTTTGACTCAAGTAAATCAAGCCGCTGTATTTTCACTGTAGAGTTAATAAAGTACTTTTTGCAATAAGAGGAACCGGTATATGGGCATTTTTTAACTTTACACAACGACTAAAGGGTTTATAGGAGGCACAGCAGGTAAAGAGCGGATCAGCCAAGTCTAACTCGGGTTTGAACCCCCTCAGTAGCCAGTATTAGATTGCACTCCTTTAATAGGGCCTTCTGATGAAAGTAAGTTGCATAACAATGGTACCAGTCAGATTTCTCTGACTAGTATTAACTTAATTAAGGGCAGCCATGGCCTAGAGGTTGGAGAAGAAAAAATTTGGGTGTGGTGGAGTATCTTCTCCCCCTCCATTAGCCGGCTGATGTGCCCTTGAGCAAGGCACTTTACCCCCCAATATGCTCCCCGGGCACTTGAATGCAGCCCACTGCTCCTGTGTGTTTCACTGCATGGTGCATGTGTGCGTATCAGTGATGGGTTAAATGCAGAGAGTAATTTCCCAGTTTGGGATTATTGAGGTAAATTACTTTTGTCATGACCCGTGCCATGCATGCCAGTTTTTGTTAAGTTTCCCATTGTGTGTTGTCTTTGTCTAGGTTTTGTTACTTCCTGTTTTATTTTGAAGATTCATGTTACGTGTCTTTGGTTTACTTTACTTCCTGTGTTTTCCCTCCCTTGTGATTGTCAGATTGTTTCCACCTGTGTGTCATTAGTGTTCCCTCCTTTGTGTATTTAAGTCCGTGTCTTTCCCCCCAGTCTTTGTCGGGTCATTGTCTGTGCTACCTCATTGTCTTGTCCCCTTGCCGTCAGCCACAGCCACAGTCATTGTCCTTGCCTTAGCGCCCATAGTAAGTGTTTGTTGTGTGATTTCTTGGTCATGTCCGTGTTGTGTTCCATGTAAGTTTGTTAATAGTTTTGTCGTTGTCTCTTGTCGTTCTAACAGTCTAAGTAAGCGTGTTTCTTTAGTGTTGTCTGCGTTACCTTGCCTTTATGTTACCTTGCCGTATTCTTTAGTCTTAGTCCTAGTTATAGCCACAGCCACTGCCATGATTACAGCTTTAGTTATAGACCTAGCCTCGTGAGTGTTTGTTGTAGTGATTCCTTTGTCATGTCCGAGTCGTGTTTCGTGTACGTGTTCATCGTAGTGTCTTCTTAGTTCATGTTCGTGTCTCTGTTCAAGTCTGTGTTATCCCTTAGTTTGTCTGAGTTCATGTCCTGAGTGAGTTTTCCTTTTATTGTATTTTCCATAGCCTAGTTTTCTTTTTGTTTTCGCTTGATAGCCGATTTTCAGTTTATTGTGGTAGTAATCTGTTTCGTTTGTGATTCTTCATAGTGACTATTTTCCCCTGAGTTTTCAGGAGTGATTTTTGTTTCTGTAGTTTTGTTAAGTTCAAGGTCTTTCACCGTCATTTGTTTCTTCCTACGTTTTCTGTTTATTTTAAGTCATTGATATTTCGCTCATAGTCCTGTCTTTGTCTATAGTCTTGCCATGTTGTGTGTTAGTGAGTATCTTGTGTTGCCTTAGTCTTGTCTCTAGCTCCGTTGTGTTGCGTGTTAGTCTTTGTTCACCGGTGTTGTCTTTGTTCCTTGTGTGTGAACCCCATTACCCTAGTGTGTCTTAGATCTTAGTTCCACAAGTTTTGGTTATGGTTGTACTATCTTTGTTTAATAAATTCGTTTATTTTGAAATCTACGTCCTAGAGTGTTGCATTCTGGGTAGGTTGTTGTTAATGTTAAAGTTAGTGAAGCTCTGCCTTGGATGCACATTTCATCCTGGGGTTTCAAACGAATGCTTAACCTTTTACTGACTGTTGTGCTCCAACGTATGTTTTACTATTGATAAGAGCTGATTTTACCTTTTGTTCAATATTTCATGTGACACATAGTTCAAAGCTCCATATCTCAGATAAAAACCTGACACAGTCACACCTTCAGTGATTAGTCTTTTTAATAACATTACATTAATTATGACACATTTGTGAAACAGGTCAAGTATAATTCAGGAAACGTGATGCATGTTTACAGCGAGGTGTGGCAGTGCAGAGAGAAGCAGAAACTACTTGAATCTGCTGCAGATTATATAATGACAAGATTTCGTCAAGGTTTGTTTATTAAGAGTCTCTGTTGTTCAGTCACATCCGTGATTTACAGTCACATTCATCTGTATAATCTACAAAACGGTTCACAGAAGGATTTTGACCTCTGGGAGTGTCAGTTCAACTTAAATGCAGCAGGATAGTAGAATATGAAGTGTCTTTTTGAATTTTGGAAATCCAGGCCGTTCTGGGGATGACTTGACTCAGACCTGAAGAGAAAAGATTGTGCCAAAAATCAGCAGCAGGAACTAAATTGGGAGCTGGAAAGCTGTTTCATCCCCGCTGTGTCTGAAGAATGGTGACACTCATCAACATAAAGCTTTAAACAATAAATATCACAAAATGTCCTCCCCTTGTTCTGGTGGCACACTTTGCTCGCGTTGTGTCTGAACAAAGGCCACATAACACCAGCATTTCAGATGTGTGTGAAGGGTCTCATTCATTCAGGTCTTGGCACTTCTAAGCACTTTCAAATGGTTAAATTTTGCAGCAACTTACTTTCATTGGAACGACTGTCTAGTGGACTTGCCTGCAGGGGTGGAGTAAGTCTGTGCAAATCTCTGCATCAAACTTCAGTGAACTTTGACACATTTGTGTGTTTGACCAATGGCAAGCCGTCTCGATAGAGCACACCTTTTAGAGGCCATGGGATGCCAGGGAGTCCAAAATGAAAGCAGCTGTCGTTGCTCTTTAGCCCTGTTTCTCCATTCACATTTATTTAACCTCCTCTATTGCAGCATTAATTGTTCCTCAACATAGCAAAGACATACACAGTTAAGACAGGTCTGTGGTAGGAATATTTCTTTAACTGTGTAAACTGGTTGTCTCAGTAGCGGCTGAGCTAAGCTAGCAAGGTAATGAGCTAACTGACCATCAGCAAGCTTGTTAGCTTGGAGAGCTTCACTTTCCCTCTTCACCAACGTTTTATTGAACGAAATGTTGAACAATGATGAACAAGGTGTCAGGTGAGATTAAACAGAGCAGTAAAATAGATTATGCAGGGGCTTTTGTGACCTATCAGCTAGCATGTTAGCCGTTAGCTTGCCAGCTGGAGCAGTTCACCCAGTGGACAAATTAGCATTGTCACCATGACGCCAAGCTAGATAAATGTGGTTGTACCACTTCCTGGTGTGACCAGGCCTTGAAACAGCCACACAGTTTGTTTTTGGTGAACCGCTTTGCCCACTGCAAAATTTGCCCCAGTAGTTCCTGGGGATTGGTAAGCCTGGAACTAAATTCAGACCTGGGTCCTCTGGTTCAAACCTGGTTCAAAATGCCAGACTTCCTGAGATGCTCCTGGACCCCTAAAAAAGTTCTTACAGCTTTTATAATCACCAGCAGCTGTTTCTTCATGAGAAAACATTTCTGTAAAAGTGTTCCTGAAACAACAGCAGATTCAGAGCTGCTCTATCCGGGTCCACAGACCCTTCATGAAGACGTTAGAAGCCTTTTGTTGTGCATGTTCTACACTTCAGCGTGTACAGTTAAAAAAAGTCGCAGTTTATCAGGGTGTCATCTCAAATCCAAAGGGACCAAGAAGAGTTCCTCATTAGAAGAACACCCAAAGATGCCAAAATAGCTGAACTACTTGAACGTGTATACTAGAATTCATTTTCTATAAAAGACCTCAAAGAAACGTTCCTGCTTCTGAGAGGCCGTCAGTTCTCATCAGTGTGAAGCTGTGTGCGTGGTTGTTAGTATTCTGTTAGTTCTTGGTGGTTCCAGGTTCTGCGTGTTCTCAGGTTAACTGAGTGCCAGTCTGAAGGCCTGATTGTCCGTTGGTGCTGCCCGTAGTCAAACAGCTGCTTTCATTCAGGTTACTGTCTGCTGCCGAGTCTGCAAGAAGGGGAAACACAAGGTTGTGGATCAGAGGATGAAGAAGCAAAGACCACAAGGTTAAACAGAAAAACAAATCTGTGTTTCTTCGGTTCTCCGTTCACCTGTGGTCCTGCATCACTCAGTTCTGGAAGGCACTTCCGTCACAGTACCCAATGCATCGCTTACATATCTACTTACTACTTAATCGGGTCTTCACTTTCTTGCAGAGAGTTAAATGAGAAGATTGACATCACTGTCATGCCTGTTTGGTAAATATGAAGCTACTGCCAGCAAACAGTTAGCCTAGCTTAGCATAAAGGCTGGAAATGTGGAAACTAAGTTCAAAGGTAGCAAAATCTGACGACATCAGAGGCTTTTCACCTTAGAGCCAGGCTAGCTGTTTCCACCTGTTTTCAGTCTTTATGCTAAGCTAAGCTAACGAGCTGCTGGCAGTATCATCACATTTTCTGTGCCGATGTGAGAGTGGTATTGATCTTCTCATCGTACGTGTTTACTCATCTAAATATTTGCCTATAGCATGTGTGTTTATGTTGTCTGAAATGATTTATAACTATTATTTCTATTCTATTTCTATTATTTCTGCTCCCTCTGGCCATGTGTCCCTTTTAAAAACAGGTTTTTATCTCTATCTACGTTTATTGACGATCAAAGTTAAACTCCTTCACAAGGAAAAAAAGCAAAATTAGATGGCACATTTATAAGCAGCATGTAACACAGTATATTGTAAGCAGAGATAAGTATTAATGTATTTGTTTACTGTAACTCCTCCTGTGGGCAAACACAAGTAAAAAATAGTTTTAGTGTATGTTATAGTTACACCTTTACTCATCTGACAACCCCTCAGGATTTTGTTGTGATCCATTAAGGGGGTCTTGACCCCCACATTGAAAATCATTGGTCTAATACAACAGCTCTGCAATGAATCCTGTCTTTGTGACTGTTATTATCAGGTTTTTATAGTTATAATGTTTTTGTTTTCATTGTTCATTGGACTGTATGGTCATTTTGTGGTGCTTAAAGAGGGTAAATTTGATGTTATTGTCTTTCAGTTTTAAAGATAAAGTACAGTCGAGGACATGTCTCCTGGGACAACAGAGCAAAGACTTGATCTATGGCTCCATCTAGTGTCTGTTTGTGGTCATTTAAGTAGTGATATTTAAACATTTTGGATGACTGACCTTTGACTAAATGCAGCTCTGTCACCTCTTCAGGGTCGTTTCTGGCCTTTGAAGTGTTTCCTGGGTGAAAGAGAGACAGAATGTAAACATAATGAGAACGGCTGAACGAACAACTCTGCGTTGAGCTCTAAATTTCAGCACCTGTATGGACCCCAAATTGGGATTTAGCTCACACAACCTAATCCAGATTCTTAGGAAACTCTCTCTCACTGAGCTCTTTGCCCTTTTCTGCTTTCTTGTTTTTCTGGCCTCGCCTGCTTCTCTCTCGGCTGGTGACTGAATACATCTGCCGTAACCCGGATCTGATTTGTTGTAACTGGTATGACTGGTGTGGGTGTGGTGCGACAGGTGCAGCCTGGGTTGTCCCACTGTTATGAATATTTATCCATTTGTAATTTATTTATTCAAATGAGTCAAGTACTTGGATATGCATGTATATATAGTATATATATATATATATATATAGTGCTGTAAGTATTTGTACATTGCATTGCTGCAACATGAAAATGCTGCTTACACAGTAATGCACCAGTAGCACTAAATCAGTAATACAATATCAAGTATATTCTGTTTCTGCATGATGAGTACTTTTACTTTTGCTGCTAATACTGTACTGTACTTTTATTCATGTAAGATTTTAAATGCTGGAACTTCACCTTTGCTTTTCCCTCTGAAAACCTCAAACTGCAAACATTTTCTTCTCCACAGTTGTGAGCTGAATTTTTAATTTAATGTAGTTTATAAAAAATGGGATTAAATTTGGCACTGAATGTTGTGTATGATTATTCATTTGGAGTTTGGTGGAGAGGCTGCCTTATACAGTGATGTTATGCTAAATTTAACAAAGATTTTGGTTTTGTCAAATATCCTTTAGCAGGATCCAAAAAAAAATCTTGAAATGGTCCTTTTAAAAAACTGAAAGCTTCATTAAGTGACATCCATGTCAGTCAGTTTAAGACCAAAACCAGACATAACTAGACGTTTTCTGCCCACTGCCAGTTTGACTTGATGTATGTGGGTGTGTATATTTAATGGGGGTTCTATTTAGCGTCACACCCCGTGTTTGTGACGTGTGTTTTGTGTCGGTCCAGTCAAGCTGTCTTCTTTCTATCTGTTTATGTCCACCTGTACCTCTCATCTTCAGGTAGGCCAGCATGCACGCCAGAGCAAGAACCAGCACTGCGATCACCAGACCGACAATCCACCAGTAAGAGGGCGCTTTTGAAATACTTCGCTGACCTGCACACAGGTAACAAGTACATACAGATTAATACAAAAATACACTCTTTAATGCAGCAAATAACAGTGGCCATTTTTTCTGTTAATATCAAATGTATACAATTTTGTTTTCTTTATATTCTGTTTTAAAATGCATCTTATTATTGTTATTCAACTTGTTTCATACTGAGATTATTTACTATGTTCATAATAAGTACAGCTGCAACCTTTGCACCTTTCTAATTAAAGGACCACACTGGTGGTTCTGCATATTTTTATCCCTTCTTGACAAATCACAAAGATTTTGCATTAATTTTGAGCCAACTTGAGCATCATCAAGTTCTGATTTTGTTTTTGTCATTCACCTTCCAACCACTCGCTAGTTTAAATAAATTCATCTCGCAGAGGACAGAAACAACCGTTTGAACATGTTCCTGACGAGCGACCCCTTGTGGTTGTGTGAATAATGACTGTTGTGAGTGTGACACTGCAGTAACACCTTCACAGAACCTCTTTCAAAGGAAGTCAGGCTGGATGCTCTGGTTTTCTAAGTCTCCTGGAAGTGACAGAGCAGAAACGAGCAGATGAATCATTTCTGTAAAGCTCACATGAGACGTGAAAAAGTTTTGTTTTCACGAGCTGACGTCATTGAGATTTAACTGCTGCTGGAAATATTCATCGATTAACAATTTCTGATGCACGTACACAAAGAAAAGCTACAAACGATGAACATCTGAGCGTCTGCACGCAGTATTTTTCCTGTTTGTTCCTGGTATTTGTCTCCTCTGCTCTGTGTGTGTTTGTTCCTGTGTGTGTTGGAAATAATTAAAGGGATGGTTCAGCTAAATTAAAGCTACATCCCACCCAGTATAAACAACCTTTCTGAAGTGGATTAAACGGGGGAAACAGACTCCGGTGATGCTGCTGTTGAGTTGTTAAATTAAAATCTTCAATACTTTGAGTACCAGAAATAAAATTCCATTCACCTCCATCATATTGTTGTGGAGTCAGAAATCGTACAGATATTTCAAAACTCAGGAAATGAAATCTCACTGTTTGCTTGACTGGACGCAACCAGAGGATGATCCTTTAATGAAGAGTTCATTTTAGCACGTGAGGAGCTTCAGACTCTCTATGTTTGATGAAAGGAAACATTTCTAAAACGTTTGATGCTTCTGAACATGATAAAAATATACGTAAAATATTTCAGGGATAAATGTGCAGAACCACCAGCACAGTCCTTTAAAGGACAAGTTTGCTGATGGTCACAAAGCAATGACTTGATCCGACTGAACAGCATTGTGTATCTGATAAAGCTTAAATATTCTGTAAACACTCATCAAATGTATATTAATCCACCACTGAAAATAGTATCTAAATCCTCAATTTCCTCCTGTTTTTTTTAGCTAAAAACTACAGCGATCAGCTGTTTTAGGAAATTATTGAACCTTTTTTTAAATATTTTTGTGAGGTTTTTAAAAGATTTCCATCTTTAGTTGGAACCAGTGGACTTGGGGCTGAGACAGGAAGTCAGAAAGTACTGAGAGGCAGACTAGCGTGTGAATTTGTCTGGACTTGTTGCTACAGAGAAGCACTTTGCACCTCTCTGGTTTATGTCTGTGTTTGCGGCCTCACCGACAGGATCGTCGATAGTGACGTCGGTGCGCTCGGTGTGGCTGTTGTACGGCGCGGAGAACACGCAGGTGTAGCTGCCCGTGTGCTCCGAGTGCTTGGGGTCCATCAGCCGCAGAGATCCGTCTCCAAACGGGACCCTGAAGCCGTCCAGCTCCACGTGGTTTTCCCAGGGTGGCGAGGAGACGGCGTGCCCCGACTGGCTGTCGTAGGTGAGGATGTGGGACGGGTCCTCGCCGTTGGAGAAGCTCCAGTGGAGGAAGGGGTTGTTCAGGTAAGGAGGGGCGTAGCAGGGGATGGTCAGATCTTTCCCTTGACTTCCTCTTATTTCTTCCACAGAGCAAGTATGCAGGTTTGGTGTCAGAGGAGGCATCGGACACAAAAATCAGAGATTTAGATAAATAAATGCAAATGAAAGATCATGTCATATTCTTGATGTAGCTCCGAGGGCTGTGTAAACTATGTGTTTTTATAAACCCCAGTTAAATCACATTTCATTTGGTTGATGGAGACCTTGATCATTATTATACATGCATCCGCCACAAAAAGAGCACTGTCCCTTTACCTCTCTCCCTGAGGGAGGTGGTCCAGGCCGGACCACCGTAGGAAGTCGTGACTTTGCAGATGTAGATGAGGTCAGGCTGTCCGTTCAGCCTCTTGAGGCGACTGTCGACTGTGTAGAGCCCCTGTTTGTCGGCCAGCATGCGCGTGACCGGTCGGAGGTCCTCGAAAGTGGGCGGTTCGGTCGCCCAGGTTACACGAGGGGCCGGGAAGACATTGCGGACGGTGCACTTCATCTCCTCGTAGCCGCTCAGCCTCGTCAGCTCCAGAGAAAGGCCTTGGATGGGTGCTACACACACACACACAAAGACACTCACAGCATGCTAAAATGTTTCCCAGCAGCCCCTGATGATAGCCTCTAAATGCCAGGGCCCAATATAGCCTGTCAGTGGGTGATATCATGCTCACGTAGATAACATTAGAGCTGTGTTAACATATAATAACACCACAAACATTCTTAAAAACATTGGAAACAACTTCACTTTTCTTGTCTAATTTAAAGTACCCTAAAGCACCTTTGCTACAACGCCTTGGAGGGGGTTGTGTGGTAGAATTAAAATATTGGCGTGGAAATCTGTGTGCAGGAAGGCTTGAAGTGATGCTGAAGTAATTATGCACATGACAGAGTAAAAGCAGGGAATTATGGAACAAAACAAAGAGTCTGCAGCCATGCTGGCGCCTCTGTGAGACTTTAAGTGGAGCAGTTGAGCTAAATGCTAACACCGGCATGCTAACGTGGTCACAGGGACAGTGCTAAAATGTTGTTTAGTAGGAATAATGTTTACCGATGTCACCGGCTTCCATGAGGTAGAGCTGAGGCTAACGGGAATGTAATTAGTTTTGCAGTCGATTATCAGAAACGTGTCTTTGTTTGCGTTCTTCGTCAGCAGATCATTTTTGATTTTTGGAGGTGACTAATGGAAGAGTCTGGAATGATTGACAGCATCCTGCCCTCACATCAAACCTCATTTCTAAACTCACCTTCCACCTTCACGATGACCTTCGCATTGTGTTCGCCCTGCGAGGTGCTCACGTGACACCTGTACGTGCCTCTGTCCTTGAGGCTGCTCTTCCTGAGGATCAGTGTGGCGTTGCCGCGGGATATCAGGTGTGGGAAAACTGAGGCACGGCCAGCGATCTGCTCGTGTTTGAAGTGCTCTTCGCTGCTGTCGTCGTCGTCGTCGTCATCGTCGTCGTCGTCGTCACCATCGTCCCGCTTGAACTTGTACACCACCACGTCCTGCCTGAACCACTCGATGGTCTCCTTGCTGCCAGGTTGGAAGCTGCAGGGGAGGACGCACTCCTCTGACACGAGGCACGTCACAGCCACATCTGAAACATGACACGGAGAGGTTTGACTTCCTTTGCTTTAACAGAGAAATGTACCAACATACTGTCAGTATTGTGACGTCAGACTAGTTGTCTCCTGAGATGTTTGTCATCGTGAAGTTGTGTCACAAGTCAAATTTGTCTTTTTCATTTTTCCAGTTTCTCCAGTTTCACCCCGTGTTGTTGACGGCCTTGTGTTTGCACCTCCACCTGCTTTGGTCAGGTAATCCAGCCTTGCAGTCAGGTACAGATCACACTGCGCTGCACGGGGAAACCATTTAGCATCAGACTCCTCTTTGTTGTGCACAGATTTCCGAGCATGAGAACCTGCTGGTGTGTGGTCGTTTCCTTCAGATGGTTCAGATTACAGTTTAACAAACACCTCTGCAAGGAAGAAGCCTCTTTATTATAGTTTCTGTGACACAGTTTTCACAAACCAAAGGAGGAAACACTCCTCGATGGTCACATTTGCTTCATTATCACCACAGATTCTGTAAACTGGAAGCTGGAGGGATGAATCTACTGCTGCCTGTTACAATGAACTGTACACGAGCACACGGGCTCGGTGTTAATTTACATTCACACTGACAGCGGAGGCAGAGATATTTGGGTTAATTAGAGGCAGCGGTGACTTCCTCCAGCAGATGAAGGCAGTCTGTGTGAATGTGGAAGTTATTTAGACTCAACAAACTGGTTTTGTTTCAGGCTTTGTGGAAGATTAGCGTTCGGCTTCTCCTCAGTCTGTGAAATGTGAAAGTGCTGTATGGAGAAGCTTCTCAAACGGAGCAGGAATTACTCACTAGCTTACGACTGAAATCATCAAACTGCACTGTCATCAGTACAAAGGCATCATTTAATAAAAATCAGAAACGTACCAAAATATAAAAATGTTTTTTCAGCCAGGAATCGTAGCATCAAGCTAGCAGGATACCTGCAGGTCAGTTAGCGGCTCATGATCGGCCTTTTGTCTGCGGGCTGTTCACAATGCAGTTAAAACACAAGCATTTAATAATAATGATTTAGGAAAGTACAGCTGATTTAATTGAGCAGAAATGTGTGATTTCTCTGACTCTTTTCCCAAAGTGTTGGTTTGTTGTTGGAGCAGCTGATAAAAGCCCAGAAAAGACATCAAGCATTCGTTAAAAGATTTTATTCTAATGTAACTTACAGTCTAGGTTTTGTACATTATAAAGTTTACTTTAATTGTATTTGGTGACTATGTTTTCAACATATATAGCATTTACACATTTCCATACATGATTTTTTTTACAAGTGGCAGCTTGTCTTCCACCACAGCACTGGAGTCTAACAAATGACAACAGCTAGCTTTGACTTATAACATATAAACTAAGACTGTTGCATCATCCGGGAGAGTCCCGTGGCTAAATTAAACATGTCACATCCAGGACACCGTTTAAAGAAACTATGGGAACGCAGAAAGCGGGAAACCGCTTCCAGAAGTGAAGCTGCAGGATCGTGTTGCAGCTCTTTAATCTGAAACGGGGACATAGTTTTAAAGTGAGCGTTTCACAGCTGGCTCAGTGAACGCATCTGAGAATTATTCACCCTGAACTTTCCATCATTGCCACACATCCAGGGTGGAGGTGGGTGATCAATAAATTGGAGTGACGTTTACTGGACCTCATGTGTGACTCAAAACAGGAAGTCAAACCTTATTCTTGAGAAATACAAGTGAGAAAAAACTTCCACATGAACTTTCTAGTTTTTACACGTCTGCCTGAATGAACAGATGCCAGAGTGGTAGAAACATTATCAAAACCACATCTCAGCTACACTAAATTCAATACTTCAAACAGTATATTATTGACTGTAGCTACTAGCACTGCCAACTTGTCTGAGCTTGTGTGTGACGTATTGAGTTATACAGATGTGTTCATGTCCATCAGAGATCTGAGTGTGCAAAGTTTTCTGTTTGTTTAGCTGTTTTGAGGCATAAAAATTGTAGTGATCTAGATTTCATCAGTAAATACAAAATAACTGGAGATGACTTCATGGCCGTACATCAATCATACTGGATGTTCAGCGGGACAGAGCACATCCCATGAAAAGACCAAACCTACAACGTGTTTGTCCGTCTCTTCATGCACTGACTTCCTGTCTGTGGCTGTCAGCTCCAAGCCCATTGGTTCCTACTCAACGTATGTCGTACGTCATTTTTATCAAGCGTTTCTCAAACAGCAGGAAATAGTGTGGGAAATTTGTTGGGGACTATTTTCAGTGGCGGATTAATCCACATTTTGTGCTCCACAGCCCAAAAAATATATTCAAAATGTTCTCTAAAGCTGATATAGTTGCTCTTCGATGTGTTTAGTTGTTGAGCTTTAGTGCAGGAACAGCAACACAATGAGGGAAAGTCGTGCTAACTTTGAGATACTTGGTTTGACTGTAGGCGTCAGCTTCTGTGCTCCATCATTTTCACTGGAGGTGTGTTAGGAGGGAATCTCTCAATGATTAGGACTGATTAAGCAAATCTGGTTCAGTGTTCACATGGGCCCCTGACGACTGTTTTAAAACAGATGTGAGAAACCGTGAACCAATCCTTGAAGCATGTTGAAGCACTTCTGGCCACAAGCTAGCAGTGATGTCATTGTAGGCGTTTTCCACCAGCTGTCGGTGCATGAACAGGGATCCTGTCCAAAGTCTGCATGCAGATCGCTTTCTTCACACGGCTCTCAGCTCTCTCATGTTTGAGCTTCAGACTGTGTGCAGGTTTTCTTACCCATCAGTTTTACCTTTTGTCTTCACGGTGGCCTTTCTGACAGCTATCAAAGGCAAAACACCCACTGTGACATCACTAGTTGAGGCTCGCCTCAGCCGCCCTTCCTCCTGTGTCAGGTTCGTCCAGGACGACTGTCGGAAGGAGCTGGTTGTTGGTTCGGAGCCAGAAGGTGGCAGATTATCACGTGTTTGTGCGTTTGTTTGTCTAAACTGCATGTGCACCTCCATGAGTTACTGGTAGGATTACAGATGAATGAAGGGATTAATTTGTTACTGTATCACCTGAGTGGTTCTTTCAGCACCTTCCACGCCTCTCTGGCTGTCACGACTGACGCTGCCTGCTCATGCCCACAGCTGTTCCTTTCATTCACGCCTCGCTTGTAAACCAAAGCTTTGACGACAGCGGAGAAATGACTCAGATCTCCGTCTCACACCTGCACAGCGTAGCACAGCAGGCGAGCGGCTCAGCTGCGCGGGGGCACGGCGGCATCGGCCCCCGTCACGCGGCGATGTGACATTTCGTGCCCTTGCAGAAAATCTTGCGGCGAAACGTTTGTACTTGAACAATCAGCTGAGCAAACACGGTTTCTTCAAAGTGTGAAATATTTACCTTCCATTAATTTCCTAAAATAAACACTCAGTGTAATCTAGTTTTGCACTTTAACTGATGAATAAACTGATGAGTATTTCAGAATGACCTTTCAAGATGAGTGACAGCAGAGTCTGAATTATTTCAGGAAGAAAATCTGAGCGCTCAAACAGCCAAATCTAACTGTAATTGTTCTCTAGAAAGGTTCACGTTCTCCACAAAAGTGTCCCTAAATGCTCTGGTGCATGAAGTTTTCCTACATAAATCTGTTCTTGAGATTATTACCATATTTACTGAAGGTGCTCCAGATCTTAGGAGTCAAAGAAAACTCAGTAAATAATAAAAATACTCAGAAAAGTTGAATTAAATCATGCTAAATAAGAGCCTTTCCTGTGTCATTCATGCCACGTGGTGCCTGTATTTGTGTACATATTCCATTTTCTGCATTTGACCCAGTTTTTTTTCTGTCTGCTCCAGATCTCAGCGCTGACGTTGGTGAGTAAAATGTTACTGTAACTCTCAGGAATGATGGTCAGAGCGATTAAAGTAGACCAGACTTTTCCTCGAAGTTCAGCTGTTTTTTCACTCGCTGCGGTCGCAGAATGTTTCCATCCTGATGTCAGAATTTGGGGGAAAAAGGTTTGAATAAGCTTTCTGACTAACGCGGGACAGAAAGAAAAAATCTTTAAGACTTTTACTTTCTTCCCAAACCTGAACTGTGTATCGGGTTGTGTGAGGAAATGCTTCAGTCTTTTAATCCCTGTGAGTGATTCCCTGCTTGGACAAAGAGGCGTTTGTGTCTTACCTGGGGTTTTGTCCTGCGTGGCGAAGCTGACCCAGAGGAGGAGACAGGCCCAGGTGTGTATCAGTGACATGATTCTGTTTCAGCTACATGCATTTACGATTCAGACACACAGAGACGCACGCAGACAGGCCTTCAGTCCATACTTCTTCCACTGTGGTGGTTTCAGCTCGTTTTCCTTCCAGCAGGTTTTTCCTCGGGCCTCTCTGCGATGTCTGGCATCAGGCACCCAAATTCAGGGAGAACGGAGGAGAAAAAGTGTAATTAGAGGCGCATTCCTGATGAAATGGACACGGGAAAATATACAGTATAAAACGTGACAGAACATGTGCAGCTCTCCGAGGAGAAATCAGGTTGATCCTGTGAGGATTCGGCCGTCTTCACTCTCAAACCTCCCTTTTGATCACCAGAAAACAAAAAATAAAAGTGAGATTTGCAGCTGGAGCCTCGCACTCTTTCATCCGCCACAAGCTCCTAAACCTCGAAGCCCTTTTCGCTTTCTTCCCCGTCGTACCTCTCTGTCATTCCCTCAGCTTATCCTTTGCATCGAGCCCTTCTTTTTATCTCTGGATCGGTTTGGTAAGTGAAAAGGAAGAGGACGCATCTGTTCTTCACGCACAATAAAAGCCTCTCGCTTTATCTCAGCGCTATCTGAACTCTCCAAAACAAACACAGGTGAACTTGGAACTGTGCATCAAAGAGCACCAGGAAATGCGAGGTGATAAATCTGTCAGGAAGCTGAAGGAAATTCAGTCGAGCACATTCGAAACAGGCAGAAGAGGAAGAAGGTGAGTTTTGTGATGAGGAGGGTGATGAAGTGCAGTGACGTGTTTTGGCAGGAGGTGAGTCAGGCCTGCAGTGGCTCACATTGTCATCACGCCTTCATGTGTTTACGTTGCTTCCTGCATTAAAGCTGAAGACAATTCCCTCTTCAAGTGTTATAGAGTGCAGAAGAAGCTCATCATCTCATATTCAGTGCCGGCGGCTCTGCGTTGGCTGAAGAAGAAGAAGAAGAAGAAGAAGAAGGGCAGCGCTTCCTCCTCTAACAGAGGAAAGGTGCAGCAGCAGTTGAGCAAGCGAGCTCTGAATGAGTTTTGTCTTCGCTCGTGTCCTGTGACAGAACAAGTTTGGCCGTTTTGTTTAAAGCATTGACAGACGACCTTTGTCTCCTGGTTAGAAGCTTTCTGCAGCAGAAACAAAAGGAAGGAACGCACTGCAGATACAAACCGAATCAAATCAATAACCAAATCAATAAATTATTCTCATTCCAAGTGAGTAAACTTTGAACAGAGAACATTTCCTCGCTGCTGCAGAACAGCTGAACTAAAGCCACATTAGCCGAAAATAATGAATCTTTCAGGGTCAAACAATAAATATTCTATATAATTATATATAATATAATACACTAACAAAAACTCTTTGACCTCATTAAGCTCAGATCGTCTTAAAGTCTCTGTGCTTTACGTTGAAATTGATTCAGCATATTAGATCTAAACAGCGTGCGTAAAAACAAATGACTTTAAATGTTAATGACACATTTATTTGATCATATTAAGAAACTAATAACTCTTCACCTCAGGTGCACTCGCTGGTTATCTTATACATCACAGTGAATTGTATACAGCTAATGTGCAGAAGGCTATGAAAAGCAAGCAGCAAGTAGTGAGCAGAAGAATATATTAAATAAAGTACGAGGAAAAGCAACGATATGCCAACGAGAAGACTGTGCTGCATGTAAAACGCACACTGACAAGTTCTAACTGCATTAATAACACATTTATTAGAGTTATTAAGACACAAACTGTGCAGCCTCTCTCTGAAGTAATGCAGCTACAAATCATGTGTATAGGAGAATAGAAATATAATGTGACACATGTACAAACCAAGCGCCAAACATCATTTTCACCTTATATTTACAAGCATTAACTTCTTTTTTCCTCACCTGAACTGAGCTTAAATATCTCGTATGTGAACAGTCGACATGTCTTCATATTTACAAAGCAAATGTCTTAATTTTTAATGTTTCCGAACAAAGTGCTGCATAGTTTCCAGGAAAAAGTGACAACAAAAAAGAAAATGAAGCAAATATTCCGAATCATAGTATTAATAAGGAGCTAGTAAGGCCTGAGCGTTTACTGTCTGACCTCAGGTGCACTCAATGTTTATCTCAACCAGCCGCAGTTCAGCTGCTCTTCCATCATTGACCCCCCGTCATTTGAGTTTGGGTCTAACCAGCTGACTGCTTTTATGAATGAAATATCTATTTTTAAGTGAAGTTTAGAGCTCATCACAGCACTGAAACTGCTCTTATAGAGGTTATAATTAGCACTCTGTTAGTGGCTGACACAGAAAAGACCATAAACTGACCATAAACAGGCGTCCATGAATTACAGAAGAAGCAATAACGTCGTACTTACAGAAGCTGCTGGACATCAGCTGTAAAACCTCCTTTGATAGCCACAATAAGTCAAGTTAGTGTGGAGCTGTGATATCTCATCGATGTGTTACAGTGCTCAGATCAGTGCCATCTGTCAGTGCCCTGCCGGGAGAAGTGAGCGAGGGCTGAGGAAACACTTACAGTGAGTCAGCTGCAGCTCCAGTTCTCCAAATCCAGGAGAAAAGGGAAGAAGTGAGGAGCCGAGCCCGCCGCCTCCTGAGACTGAGCGTTGGCTTGACTGGATCAACAGGTTATTTAGAGAATAGGCAGCACACACACTCCGCCACACACAAACATTTCACCACACACAAGGTACTGGAGGGAGGGTAAGGTCGCTACACACACACACACACACTCTCTGGATGGGTGGAGTTGGTTGTGATTGGAAAAAAGTCACACACACACACACACACACAAGCCCCTTCATAGGTTCCATCAAATGTCAGTGGGGTTTGCTTTCAAAGAGCAGAGCTGTTTTAGCGCGTGCTGTGTACCATGAGCTATGTGCTGCAGGTCAGACAGTGAGGCTGTTCAACACACACACACACACACACACACACACACGCTACTGTAGCAGGTTGACTTGCTTTCCTCTGTTTACTTGTAATCACGTGCAGCATGTAATTTAAGCACAGCTGCATGAAACGAGGCAGCACATCAAATGTTTTCATCTTCAGCATCGTCAGACTTCACGTTTCCTCTCAGTCATCTTTAAATCGTGGCGCTCTCAGCCTTCATTCATCTTTCTGTCATCGTTTAGTCTCATGCAGCCGAAAAGAAAAGTGAAACAAGCACAGATGACTGACCTTTATCTAACCTGGGAAGTTTTGTTGAGTGCGTTGTTCTCTTTTCCAGGGAAGTCCTGCTCCAGTTCACACTCACAGCTGGAGGCTGAACACCAGTATAACCAGTCTGATCTTCTGCTTGGTGGTGGTGAGGACGGGAAAGAGCTGCTCTGTCACTTCAACCTTTCACCTTTTATTGCACAGTTTGACATTATCTGATAAGACTGGAGCATTCAGTGATCAGGAGCTGCCTTCCTAACAAACATAATGATTCTGTCCTCTTTTAAACACTGACGATGGTAGAAACTCCACAGACGGCTGTTTGAAACCACCTCGCTGAACTGACCTCTGACCACCAGCCCGTTTATTGACATTTCATAAATCTACATTTATCTGGACCTTCAGGTGTGCCCTGCTTTATTATGACTGAACCTGATCTCGAGGTCAAAATCCAGCACCGCCTTTATTTTTTAATGTCATGTTCTTACATGATGCATATTTCCAAAGAGTAAAAATACAACAATTTCAGGAGCAGTTTGTTGGTCACAAAGCAAATAAAACAAAGTAAAAACACTTGACAGCACAGGTACAGAGAGTTGTGAATGACCTGATTATTGAGGAAACACTAATAAGTACTTCCTGAATAACTTTATATAAGTGAGTTAATAGAGAACAGACTTAGTGATACTATGATAATGATTCATCAGTAATTATTCATTCATAAATGCCTGTGAATCAACAAACTGACCTCCTTCATAAGTTGTTCCCAATTAAAACAAAACTAGTAATGACTAATTTATTGCTTAAATAAAGTAGTACAGTAAAGTTAAACACCCTCCTACAAAGTGGCGACTGGGTGTTTATGACCTCGTCATTAGTTCCTGATAACGAAGCAGAGACAGACGGATCCTCGACGAGTCGAGGCGCTTTGTGTGAAAACACGACCTGTCAAAGAGCATCTTCACAGCAGCTCTGACCTCCAGCGGCTCAGTGATGCAGAGGTGTGTCAGTACGCTGTGATGTCACCGATGGGTGTGGTTACAGGTGCAAACTTTCAGACAGACTTCTGTCATTCTGTGATGAGGATGAGGATGATGATGATGATATTAGCAGAAAACGATGCAGGAGATATTTCTCTTGTTTTCTCAGCTGTTCTTGCGCTTCGGTCTCTCTTGAGGTTCTGGAGAATTAGTTGTCATGTTGGGATCATTTAATTTCAGTGGTTAGTATTTATTTATATTATTTAATTTTGGGTTTAAGTACAAATTCAAGGTACTTGTACTTTACTTGAGTATTTCCATTTTATGCATCTTTATACTTCTACTCCACTACACCTCAGAGGCAAATATTGTGCATTTTACTCCACTACATTTGTCTGCCAGCTTTAGTTACTAGTTTTTCACACTCTTTTCATCCAGGGAAAACCACATATCTCCAGATGTGTTTGTGATAAACTGAAGGATGACGTTTTCCTTCATGTCTTGAGAAAATTCTCCTTCTTCAGCTAAACAAACTGTTTAAAAAGCCTCCTGGATCAGCTGGAAATGCATCGTCACAGAGCTGAAAACAGGCTGTTTTTCTGAGATACGAGGTTCTCACAGGACAGCCACGCTACAAACATGTGATGATCTTATAGAATATGATGCATCGCTGTAGATTAAACCAGCCAACAGGATATAAAGTAGTTCAAATGATGTTAAACATCTGCAGCAGTAAAATGAATGCAGCAGGAATATTAATGCACAAACATCAGATATGATAGAAAAACACTGACAGGAACATTTTACTGCTACATCAACACTTTTACTTCTGTACTGTATAACTGCACAAGCATGCGTGTTGAAATTTGTGCGTGTGTGTGATGATATCTTCCAGAGGTGTAAACTGAGGAAGGTTGTAGGTGAGGCTCAACTCGCTCCACTCCAGCTCGGATTAAACCTCGGACCATTCTGACAACCTTTTGTTGTTTGAGCTGCTTCCAAACCCGTGATTCATTTTCTCGCACCAAAGCCTCTCTCTCTCTACACACACACACACACACACACGCACACACAAGCTGGAGGTGTGCGCTAACCTCATATAATCACACCAGGTGCCTGTTTTTTCATTGTCCCACTGAGAAAATCCTGATTACTGATGGGTTTGTGTGTGTGTGTGTGTGACTGTTTGTAGGTTAGTGAAAGATTGCTGAGGCTGTAGATAAGAGGATTAGGGTGGAATTAGTGTCATTCCTCTATCGCCGCGAGGAATAGATTCATATCGATTTTAATCAGAGATAGAAAGATCCACAAACCCGCAGCTAAAACAGCCAGAGACAGACTGCGAGGGAGAGGAGGCTTGGATGAAGCTGGACGGAGGGCAGCAGAGACGCCTGGAGATCAGCTGGGATGCTCAGCTGGACGCTGAGGAGCTGCTGCAGACGTATATGCAGAAACATGTATACATGCATTTGAGAGAAAAGCTCACTCATGCATTTGCCTTATTTGCAAGCCCTGGCTGCATTCTGGAGCTCTCTGGTTGAGGAAACTTCCAGCCGCCTTTGGATGTTTGACCAAAACCACCAGTGTTAGTCTGCAGGCGGTGAGGACGGTTGGCTGCAGAGACGTGGAGGTGGAGCCGGTGGGTCGCTGTGGCCAGGATGCTGGCGTCGTGTCAGTTGTGGCGGGGAAACCTGTGAAACATGAAGGTGGACGTGCTGACTTGCCTGGCTCTGGCCGTGGTCAGCCACGTCGTCACGGTGAGCGGCGGGCGCAGCTCTGGACGCAGGAAGCACAAGGAGGTCTTCCTCGGGGAGAACAGCAAGTTCAAGTTTGGAGGGTGAGACACACAGATGGACACACACACTTGTTTAGTGTGATGAATGAATGGATGAAGCCAGTGAGTCAGTGGTGCAGATGATTGGCAGCATCACTGTCAAACCAGAGCTTTCTGCTTCTTAAACTTTCATTTTTTGGCCACTTGGGGGCAGCGCAACAAGCCACGACCAGGTGTTAGCAAACATTTGTATATTTGGATTTGGAATCGCCACTTAGTTAAGCTTGTTAGCATGCTAGCGTTTGCTAATTAGCACTAAGCACAGACCACAGCTAAGGCTGATGGGATGTCAGTGGTTTTGGTTTCGGTATTTGGTCAGAAAGTTCTGGACTAATTACATGTGGATATTTTTAAATGATGCAAAATGAAAAATTAAGAGAACTCCAACGATGCATCATCGTGCTTCCATTAAACTGTTGTTTTATAACCAGAGACATCATCTTTTTTATCCCTTGCATCCTTCCTCTGGTGCCTACATTACCCATAATGCAACTTGGCGGCAATTCAGAGGTCAGCTGTTCTGTAGCTGCTAATGTAACCTTGTATTTCCGCTGTATGCTACGTTATACTTCTGCTGCACCACATCTCAGGCAAATATTATGCTTTTTACTCGACTACATTTATCTGACAGCTTTAGTTACTTGTTACTCTTCAGATTACAATTGTTCAAACCCCTCCTGACTGCGCATCTCCAATTTAGCTGATTTTTAATTCTGATTTTTTCCTATAAACTGAAGGTTTGCTGCCGAATGAGTATGTTTACTTTCAAGGCTTGAATACTTATTTACCTTCAGTAAAGTGAGGGTTTGAAGTGCCCACAGATTATAACAATCTATTCTGAGGCTCGTCAGGAAGCTGTGATTTCACTTCTAATGAACGTGTCACACTGAGGTTCCCACAGTTTGATCACTTTCATTTCCCTGTTTCACTTAAACCACTTCTAGTTGGATTGTTTTATTATATAAAGTGAGATCACAGCAGTCTCCTTCCCTAAAATGTAGATCAGATGTAAAATATTCCATCTTTTATTTGTCTAATAAGAAAAGCAGCAGCCAGATTTCTGTCACAACCTTCTGTTAAACTGTGTTAATTTGAACACAAGATACTTGTGCTCAAAAAGAGGATTCATTCTCAGTGAAGAACCTTGGAGCTCTAATCTGCCTCTATACCTGCCAAAGAGCAGTGATTCCTAACACGTCTCTGGGGGTCATCAGGTGGAAACCTCCCTTCAACTGTGTTTTGCCTACTTAGTCCCACTACACCTCCAGGAGGCTAGGCGGTGAATTCCGGCGTCCCAGAGTCACCCCCCCCCCCCCCCCCCCCCCCCCCCCCAGTGCCAGTTCACACTGCTCCTACACAATCTAAACAGCACCGCCACGTTCAACTGACCCAGAGATGCTCCAGGTAGTGGCCAGTACCGATGCTACCATTTAGCTAATGCTAATGCTAACCGCTAAGAAGAACAGAGTGCAAAGTCAGTGGTGGCAAGCACTCCTCTGAAAAATGTTTGTTTTCAACACAAACATGCAGAAAAACGTACAAACTGAACAATTTAAACCACTGAATTTCACGTCATTTTAATGTTTAGGATGAGAGAAGTAAAAACATGATAATGAATATTACGGATATTCAGACTTTGATGAGGAGGCTTTTATTTGAGACCTGTGGTGGCTGCAGAATAAGACTTTTGACTCAGGTGTTGTAATAATATTAACTGCCTCTTCTGTGTTTATTACACATTGCACACACACTGTGGCATTCAGCCTCTGCAGTAAAAGTGTGAACAGGTGTGTGTGTGTGTGTGTGGCAGCAGTCAGAAAACAACATAACCTTCATCCAGTGAATAATGTCACGGCCCCGCCCTCACTGTTTGAGTGACAGGTGATCTGTGGGAAATGCAGCGCAGAGATTAGAGCAAAGTCATATAGAAATGAGTCAGTAGAATGTAACTAAGTAGATTTACTCAAGTACTGCAGATCTGAGGTACTTGAGTATTTGCATTTCACACCACTTTCTTCTTCTACTCCACATCTTCACTACATTCATCCGACAGCTTTAACAGATTCATGTTTTTACGTACAAAACGTACAAATAGCTTCTAAAATATAATGTTTTGTTATAAGTAAACTTCCCAACACTTAAAACAAGTACAGCTGAAACGATGAGTCGACTAATCAATTGACTGATTAAAGTTATTTTTCCATGTAGACACATTTAATTGTTTCAGCTTCTTAAATGTGAGAATTTGCCGATGATGATTGATGATTTTACATGAATGCATCAGTTGTAATAATCTAATGAGATCATAGATTTTCTTGCACTGAGTACATTTTTCTGATTACACTTTTAACATATTTACAGAGTATTTTTACAGTGTGGTATCAGTACTTTTACTGAGGTAAAGGATCTGAATACTGCCTGTGCAGCACTAACCAGGTCACACACATCACATCACAGTGCTGCTCCGTGTTACAGTGTGTACACAGATGAATTTAATATAAATAAAGATGGTAAATCAGCATATTTCACACATGGCAGGAGTTTTCCTGTCAGGCAGCCTTGAATTACTTTGACCGAGCATACAGCTGTGTGTGTGTGTGTGTGTGTGTGTGTGTGTGTGTGTGTGTGTGTGTGTGTGTGTGTGTGTGTGTGTGTGTGTTCAGTATAGTGTTACAGCAGCACTTATGGTTGAATGCTCCTCTGTCTTCCCTGGCCTGAGGTTTGTGTGTGTGTGTGTGTGTGTGTGTGTGTGTGTGTTCTAGTATTATCATCTTTATGAGGACCGAATGTGTTCATAACAATCTGCAGATTTTGATTTCCAAAGTGAGGACGCTGCTTTTTATTTGTCCTTCAGTTAATTTTGGGTTAATTCTAAGTCAGGTGAAGAGCTGCAGTTAAAGTTGTGCTGAAGTTTAAGTTTAGTGTTGAGTTTAGTTAATTGAATTAGTTTCAGGTTTGAGATTATTGTTGAATTTGGTTTGTTTTAGGGGATTGTAGTGTTTGCTTCAAGGTTAATTTAAGGGATTATGGAGATAGGATTTGGCTCAAAAACATTGTCTGACCTCACAATAATAGGAGAGCAAATGGTGTGTGTGTGTGTGTGTGTGTGTGTGTGTGTGTGTGTGTGTGTGTGTGTGTGTGTGTGGTTGTGTGTGAGAGTGACTTTCAAAGAGGCTTTTCATCCGTCACCAGAGGAAATCTCAAACAGCTTTTATCTTTTCCCACCGTGTGCTCACCTGTGTGCTGCACGTGTGTGTGTTTACTCCCTCTAAACACACACACACACACACACACTGTGCAGCATGTACTGCAGCTGAGCGGCGCCTTGCTCAGGCTGTAATTACAGCTTCCTCCTGAATGTCGTCTCGTCGGGGTTTCCCTGGTTGAATGTCAGACCTTTATAGCAGTTTATAGTGTATTTAACTGCGCGGTGTGTTTACGTCCTCTGAGGAATCCACCGCTCGAAAGCTCTCAAACGCTGCTGACGAGTAAATACGAAGTTTGCTGCAAACGCTCATGATGCCGAGTCACACTGACGTCGGAGGCTCGAGCTCGAAGCTTCATTCTTGACCTTGAACGAAGCAGTTTGGAAGTAAAGTCCACTTAGTTTGTCTTTCAGGACAATTTGACCACGTCTTCATCAGTGTCCAACACCAGGGACCCTCCTCACACAGAGACAGAGGCATTAGCATTCCATGCTAGCATTAGCGCCAGCCCGTCCAGAGTATTATAATTAACTCAGAGTCTTCATTTACTGTCATAGATGAGAAAGAAAAGCAGCAAATCTTTTCATTTAAGAAGCTGGAACCAACATGTTAAACATTTTTCCATAAAAATTATACTGATTAAAGATTAATTCAATTAATTATTGAAGTTGATTCTGGTGTTTTTTTTATTTATAATACATATATTTATATTACCAGATTGTATTCCTGTCAGCGTGAAGATGACTTTGAAGCTAAATCTAAGTGATTTAAATGTTCATATTGGGAAATAATATTTACAGACAACACTGCTGAACATAAACCTACAACCAGTAGAACTACACCCGTTTTCCAGGAAGCAGCAGCAGGACCTTTGTTTTAATTTTGTAAATCTGTCGTCATTTTTTGAGAGTTTGTGTGTGTGTCGGTAGGGTGGAGGAAGTATTCGGTACTACTACAGTATTCATTACGTTTTATAGGCTCTTCGTGTGTTTTGTATGCAAACATTTTACTTTGCAGCTGTGCACTGTGTCTTTCCACTCTGACTTCAATATAAAGCTTGAGGAAGAAAGGGCTCATGGGAAATGTAGTGTCAAACGCCTGCTATCTGCCTCGCAGTGATGTGCTCCCAGCAGCTGGTTCTCTCAGTCCTGCACTGACGATTGTTTTGGAGCATAATGAAACGCTTTGTGCATGAGCTGGAGAACGTGCACACGTGTGTGCGCTTGCACGTGTGTCTATTTGTTCATGGAGCCGTGCCACGCCTTTGATTAAGGTTATGGTTTTTGGCAGGATGAGAGCGAGCAGCGGGGGCGGGGGGGCAGAGAGAGAGAGAAAACCACAAACTGTGTTTTCTCTAATCAAAACCTGCAGTTACAGCCTTGATAAACCAACTAATCACTCAACACACTGTGTGTGTGTGTGTGTGCCTGTGTGTGTGTGTGTGTGTGTGTGTGTGTGTGTGTGTGTGTGTGTGTGTGTGCTTTCTGCAGACGTATTGACTACAAACTGAAGAGGCAGGACAGCACCAAATCGCTGCTAATAAAAAGTGAACAGCTGCTGAGGATCGAGGAGCACGACTTCGCGATGAGACCAGGCTTTGGAGGTCAGACACACACACACACACACACACACACACACACACACACACACAAAAGCACACCTTGTTTTATCTCTGATCCCTGATCATTTAATCCACCCACTCACACATCGTCCAACAGAGGAAATCACTCCTCGTCCCGCACTGATGATGCTAAACGAGGGTTTGAAATGCGATGATGGGCACTGGGTCACCCAGACAATGGATGTGTCAATCCCAAATCACCAACACTGACCCAGATTGTGTGACATCACGAGTGTGTGTGTGTGTGTGAGCATTAATGCATTTGAAATACAGTAGGACTCTGTGTGCTCACTCAAATGTGATTGTGTCCCTTTGTGTGTTTTTCCAATATAATGAGTGCGTCTGTGTGTACATGAATTACTCACTTTAAGGGGACATAAATCTGCTTACATAGTCACATTGTGGGGACTCGTCTTCCTTATACGGACAAAATGCAAGTTCCCATAACATAGATAATTAAATTTCAGGGTGTAGATTTGGGTTAAGTCAGGGTTAGCCAGTAGTGGTTAAGGTTGGTCTCCAGGAAATGAATCTGAGTCTATGTGATGTCCTCTGAAGTGATGGAAACATGACCGCGTGTGCGTGCGTGAGTGAGTCGGGGGGATTCGTGTGCATTAATCTGGATTATATTCCAGGTTTGGAGCAGATGGGTGGGTGGGAAACAAACTGACGTCTGCGATGAAGATCATCAGTATCAAGCACACAACAATGGCTGCATGCAGACGTGCGAACACACGATGCAAAACGCCAACTGTCTCCACAATCAGCACCGTGGATTAAAATAATATCAGTGTATGAACTAAAAGCTCATGAGAAGGTGCATGCTGTAGATCTATTAGTGTCTTTGTGTATTTATGGCAGACGGTGGGAAATAATGAATTAAGTCATCTGTCTTTCTTGGCTTCTAAGCTACGTTTACTTCTAACGAGGGCAAATTTGCATTAACTGTGACCACGGACACGCAAGCGCCCACACGCTCAAGCATTCACACACAACCTCACAAACACCTGACGTCTCACAGACCGACGTGTGTGTGTGTGTGTGTGTTTGTGTTTGTGTGTGTGCTTTCTACAAAGTTTAGTCATGTCACATGAATCTATTTGGACGCGCCTTTTTGCAATCGGCCACTCCCACTGCCACACCCCATTTTTTCACAAACACACACCTACACACACGCATTTGACCTGCATGCCAAATTTCTGCCTCCTCGGGCAAACACTGTGGCTGCCAAAGGGCGGGGGGAGCTTTTGTGGGCCGACCAAACAACAGAGCGAGCTGCAGAGCTGCTGGTTGCAGCTAAAAATGACGGCTGTATGCTGCTAGACGGTTTCACCTGAGGGAGGCGCTCCAGGTGGACGGTGGGTTCACAAATGCATCTTTATACTTCTACTGCACGACAGAGGCAAATACTGAACTTTTTACTCCACTACATTTGTCTGGCAGCTTCAGTTACATTTCAGATTCATCCCTGTCCTATTCAGTGGAAACCTCGTATCTCCAGATGTGTTAAATGTTTGTGCTAAACTGAAGGATGACGTTTTCCTTCATGTCTTGAGAAAATTCTCCTTCTTCAGCTGAATAAACTGTTTAAAAAGCCTCTTGGATCAGCTGGAAATGCATCGTCACAGAGCTGAAAACAGGCTGTTTTTCTGAGATACGAAGTTCTCACAGGACAGCCACGCTACTAACATGTGACGATCTTATAGAATATGATGCATCGCTGTAGATTAAACCAGCCAACAGTATATAAAGTAGTTCAAATGAGCTCAACCTGAAACATCTACAGCAGTAAAATGCATGATAGAAAATGATAGAAAAACACTGACAGGAACATTTTACTGCTACATGACGACTTTTACTTTCATACTTTAAGTATATTTAGCAGATTCTTCTTACATACTTTACTACAGTCAGGTTTTGAATGCAGCTCTTACTTCTAACTGTGGTACTTGCTTCCTTTACTTCAGTAAAAGAGTAAGATAAGTACTTCTTCCACTGCTGCCTTCATTAAGACAAAGCAGCGGGCTTGTTTTTGGTACCCGTGCGATGATGAAATAGGATGGTGCTGGTTTGAATCATGGATCCGTGAGTTTGAATGTTTATTGGATGTCAGTGCGTCGGTTGTTTTACTCACAGACGGGATTTTATGACTCTTATTTGAGGTGAACGGTCGAGATGCTCCGTCCGTGGCGGGAATCAGCCGGCTTGTATCTGTGTGCGCGCTGCACGTGTCGGCGCCCCCGCAGCGTTAGGAAAGGACTCGAATCCAACGGTCGCTGTTGGTATAAACAGGATTGGAGCTGCGGTCTGGAGTTTGTGTTCCCTATCACTGATCCTGACCTGAGAGGTTTTTACATCATTCTTTTCATGACCACGAGAGGATGCATGTCACAAAAATGTAAACATAGTTCGTTTTAAGTTTTGGAACAAAGGACAATGATGTCATTTTTCTGGTGATGACAGTCTCTTCCTTTCATTCTTCTATTGATCTCAGGACATGAAAATCCATGAAACCAAACCTTTTTTAATCAAAACTAAACTCTCCTCTGTGTAACAATGGAAATCCTGGAAATACCTGGACTTCCAAGACCAAAACCTGGACCCTCGTGTTTCGAGTTCAATAATCTCATTCCGGCGTTTTTGATCCTCTTACTTTCTGACCAGTGATGGAGGATTTATTCACATCCTTTACTGACTGTACAGAGAGTCCTTTCAAAGTAAAAGTCATCACATCATCACAGTGTTGACTTAAATATTACTGATGCCTGAACATATAAGCAGTGTTTGAATTGTGTAGCAGGCTGAGGTGAAGCTAATTCTACTTGTGCTGGTTGATTTATTTTACTGAACAACATTCTCAGAGATGCAGCAATTAGTCGACAATCAGCTACAATTCAGTTACTATTTCAGCTATTTTCTAAGCAAAACACCAAATATTTGATGGTTCTGGCTTCTCAGATGTGAGGATTTGCTCTGCCTCTCACTCTTAAATTAGAGTCAATTGAATATTTTTAAGTTTAGAACTTTTGTTTTGGACTTTTAATTATGTTATATAACTGATGGAAACAGGCTCACCTTTATTTTAATTAACCTCATTGTGTTTTCTGACATTTTATAAAGCAAACGATTAATAGGACGCAGAATAATCAACAGTACTTGCAGTTCTGTAATAGTGAAGTAGAAGTACTAAGTAGTATTAAATTAAAATACTCATATTACCAATCATGGAGAAAGTGTTCAGATACTTTATTACTGTAAAAGTACTAATTATAACTATTTAATTTTGTGGGAGTCTTATGATATCTAATACCACACTGTAAAAAGTGTTACAATGCTCTACTTTGTAAATGTTACTGTAATTGAAAGTATGTAAGTAAGAAGTAAGAAATGAGGAAAATGTATTTTGAGTATTAAAGTAAAAGTACTGAGTGCAGTAAATTGTCCCTGTGACTATTCTATTGTTCTACTGTTCTACTGTTCTACTGTTCTATCTGATCTCATGGGATTATTGCGACTCAGTCGTTCATGTCAAGGCAGGATTTTACTGTTGGAACTACTTGAGGTGGAGCTCATCGATCATTATTTTCATGACGGATGAGTTTAAAAAATATATTCAAATAAGTTAAAAAGCAGCAAATGTTCACATTTATGAAGCAGGAACCATAAAATGTTTTTACATGAAAAATTACTTCAACAAGGATCAAAATTGTTTGCAATTAATTTTCTGTCGATCGACTAATTGATCAGTAGTTTTCAGATGTTGGGCACTCTAAACTGTCACCAAATGATGTGTAAAAATCTTCATTTGTAAAGAAAGTAAAGATGTCAGATACATGTATTCGAGTTAAAAAGTGAAATATTTGCCTCTGAGTGGCATGAAAAGAAAGTACTCAAGTGAAGTACAAGTACCTCAAATTCTCTACGCAGCGTCCTCGCTGCTGTCGTATCTGCCTCGGCGTCCTTGCCGGTCTATAAGGCTGTTTGGCGTCCTGCCGGTCGTTCAGCGTGGGGAGGACAAAGCGCCACTGTCTGCCCCACGGCCCTGCGGCATTTCCACCGACTATAATTTCAAACGGAGGGAAATCTCAGCTTTTTCTGCCTCAGATAAGCCTGAGCTGCTCTGTGTGTGTGTGTGTGTGTGTGTGTGTGTGTGTGTGTGTGTGTGTGTGTGCGTGAGACCCACGAAGGCGAAGAATCAAAACCATTCCCACCTCAGTCTCTCCAGGCACCTAAAATACACCATGTGACATTTTCTCTTATTTCTTGCTCATGTGCAGGACGTGTCTCGTTTCTATATCGAGTTCAACCTTTAAATGAAGTCTGTAAACTTAAATTAATCCCAATAAACTCCCCGCCGGCCGCCCCGGTCTGTCCACGTTATAGTTAGACTCCATGATGCAAATGCTTGGAAGTGATTTACGAGCAGGGCGTGCGTTCTGGCTGCAGCTCCTTGCCTCGCCGCGCCTCGGATGGGCCCAGTCTCAGGTAGCAAACCTTGGATCATGATTGGTAGATTTGCTGCTGCCATAAAAAAGGTTTGGCGGTTTAAAAAGCTGCTGCTGATGGTGAGTTTGTTTGACGCTGTGGTTCAACAGGACGAGTTTGACACCTTTTGACACGCAATGAATCATCAAAAGTCTCCTCCTGCATGAAAAGCGTTCAATCACACACTCACTTTTCCTGTCGATTGTAATACTTTTGTTCTTTGTGTGTTTTTTAATGTTCAATGTTTTGGGACCATGTGGCCTGTTCAGGTGAGTTAGGCCTCCACCTTCAGCACCCTCTAAACTTTTTCTTACCCCCTACCCGAACAAGGGTCTGTATCCAATCCCTACTTTCATCTTTGACTCTACCTCTTTACTTTCTACCCCCCTACCCAAACCAGGGTTTGTATTCCCACCCCGCTTTTATTGGTGCAGTTGGTGAGAGGCAGGGGTAGATGATGGTCGTGCGGCAATTGGCAGTTACATGTGGCATCTAGGCCTGTGGTAGCATTGTAGCAGCTAACAATAGCTAAAGCGGTGGTAGTATGATAGTATCTTAGCAGTTAGCATTGGCATCTAGCAGTTAACATTAACAGTATAGGTGAATCTAGCTTTATTGTCTTCTTCTGTTCCTCTTAGCAGGTAGCGTTAGCATTTAGCATTAGCATTAGCTAAATGGTAGCATTGGTACTGGCCACTACCTGGACCATCTCTGGGTCAGTTGAACGTGGCGGTGCTGTTTGGATTGTGTAGGAGCAGTGTGAACTGGCACTAGGGGGGGTGACTCTGGGACGCCGGAGTTCACCGCCTAGCCTCCTGGAGGTGTCGTGGGACTAAGTAGGCGAAACACTGCTGAAGGGAGGTTTCCACCTGATGACCCCCAGAGACGTGTTAGGAATCACTGCTCTTTGGCAGGTATAGAGGCAGATTAGGGCTCCAAGGTTCTTCACTGAGAATGAATCCTCTTTTTGAGCACAAGTATCTTGTGTTCAAATTAACTAATGTTCCAGCTTGCAAAAATGAAACTCCTGGCTGGTTGTGGGACAGTTTGCCATCTCAGATGGGTTGAAAACAGAATGATGAAAGTCACAGCAGGTGGAGATGTCCTGACCGTTAGTGCGACATTTCCCTGTAAAGTCACTAAAGATGCCAGATGGATGCAGTTCAGTAAAAACTACAGTATTTTGCTCTGAGGTGTAGCGGAGTAGAAGTAGAAATTTGGAATTAGAAGTGCAGTACTTGAGGAAATACATTCATACAGTGCAGAACACAATGGCTGCTTGAAACTGCAGGAAAGTCACATTCTGAAGTGTAAAACAGAGCAAAAATACTTCAGTGCTTCAATGTTTGGCCGTGATGTGAAGCACACGTTCGTGTTCCAACATGCAAAACCGCTGCTGTGGCTCTTTAAAGTTTCAGTAAATAAAGCTTGTGTGTATTTCAGGCTGCTGCCAGCAGATCTTTCATTACATGACACTGAGTCAGTCCACGCCGCTCCTGTTGTGCGCATGGCTGGGCTGGCTCAGTATGGATTGTGTAGGAGTCGGACGTTCATCTTCTCCAAACGCCGCCCAGGGAGTCACCTCTTAATCTCTGTCCACCTTTCACCTCTCCACTTCCTTTGATCGACGGCGTCTCATTAAAACTCGCAGAGTGTCGACGGAGGCTGCACAGAAACATCCGGAGACCTTAAAGCTGCATTATGCCGCTTATGACTGCATGAATTGATCCATCTGCAGCGCTGCGTTCAGGGATTAAAAGATTCATTCTGCAACACTGAGCACACAAACATTTTGGGACAAAAAAAAAAAAAACATGACATAAAGCTGCACAAAGCACAATTCTGATGTGTTGTTTAGGTAAATCTGCAGCGGCTCACTAACTGACATGCTGTAGATTTAACCAAATCAAAGTCCTGAGCTGGATTTAGTGAGCAGCAGGACAATCTGTGCAACACACAGGAATGCAAACAATGACCTTCTGCTGCCTTTTGGGGCCAAACGCACAGAGATATCCTCGCTTTAATGGCCGGATCATCCAGAGGTTACAGCGACTGTGCAGACAGAGTTAGTGACATTGTTTCACTGATGCTTAACGAACACAAAATCGGGCTGTCAATCACATCACTAACCTCATTAATCACATTGCCTCATACGGCAGAAAAATGTGACCTGTGGCCTGAGGCCGATTGCTGATCTTTAACAGGCAGAGCAGGAACAGTTGTGACCAACTATTTTTCTCCAGTTTGTTGCTTTGTACCAGAACTAATGGGGAAAAAGGCCCACCTGTATGTCTTACCTGATGACAGAGATGAACATCTGTTCTCCAGGTGGGTGAGGGCAGTGTGAAGGGTTGTGGCTATGGAGGTGGAAAAAGGCCCACCTGGGTGTCTTACTTGATGACAGAGACGAACGTCTCGGTTCTGAATGTGTTTTCCCAGAACTGTTTGGCTTGTTGTGCAGATCAATCCAAGGCTGCTGGAAAAAATGCCCCACAAGAACTTACTCATCGGCTTGTTTACATCAGCTGATTAGAAAAAGATGCTTCTGCTGAAATCACAGCCACAGTGACCTGGACTCAACCCCGCTGCAGCAGCCATTGTTGTGTTCAAATATGTGTTGAAACGGCACATTAGCGCCCAGTCACACCAAAAACTGGTGGATCAAAAATCATTTGTGTCCCTGTGATATGGTGGCGCTGAATCCAGTCAATGTGTCAATGTGGACTCCACATTTTAGAGTTTTGTAATTGTTCTGGTCTTGTGCTGATGGATGTATGTTTCCTCTGGGTGTAAAACAACCAAAAACCTTGCTGGTGAGAATAAGATTGAAGACAATCACTGAGTTCCTTTGACTTTTAATCTGTACTGCAGTTGCCCTTACACTGCGTACTGTTGCGTGCAGTCTGCAAACTGTTGGCACATGCACTTTGTCATGGTATTGTGCCTTGAACTTTGACCTTCTGCAATCCATAGTGTGAAATTTGAAGGAAAAAGAAAATATGTAGTTTTTTGCCAAGATGAACAACCTGATCTGTGTGCACAAATTTGAGCCAAGATTTTGTACGAACCCTGGTCTCGGCGGCTCAGTCGATGTGACGTATCTGCCACTGAGCAGAGGATTGTGGGTCCTAACAGACCGACAAAGCATGTTGGATTGCATTCTGCAAAATGTGACCCGATGCACTAGAACATCCTGGAGTTTTTCGACATACTACGTTTGGAGAAGATTCTCATTCATCCCGGTCCTGGGACCTCTAAGTTCTTTACAAAGGCACCTGGACTTGCTTGAGGTCAGACATTTCACCCCTCATCCAAGAGGCTTCTTCAGGTCTAACTAACTGCTGAGGTGTCCTCTTGCAGGAGCATTCACACCTTAGGAGTCTTTGCCTGGGACTCCCCCCCAGTCAGTTAGAACTGAAGAAGCTCAGTCTGCTCAACCAAGCCCAGAAAGGTTTCTGATGCTCAGCAGATGTTGATGAGAATGAAGATTTGCTTCCGTCAAGTTAATGGTGATGGTTTCAAAGCTGTGTACACCGACCTTCACCTTTAACACCACCCATCCGGGAGATACTAAGTTCTTAAGGCTTTATTGTATAATCCTCCATGCATTGAGTCTGGATAATGTTTAACATTAATGTGTGAGACATGACATCCTGACCCTAAAAAGACAAGAGTCTGGTCTATCAACACATACGGTACATTACATATATCGTCTGTTCATGGTAGTAGCAGTCTGTGAGTGTTCGAGATAACAACAGCGTCACTCAGGTGGAAAAGCAGATGTTAGAAGGTTTGAAGGGTTCAATCACTTATAACTCAGATGGGGCAGTTTTTCCATCCGACAGTTCGTCCATCAGAGTAAGAAATCTGAAACAGTTTGTTGCCGAGTAGGTTGTCACATACAAGGAATTTGCTTTGGTGTATTGGTGCAGAACTATGAACACAGGAAGAGAAAAGATAAACAAGTACGGAAAAAGCCAAGAATCATAAATATGAAATAGAAACTTACAATTTGAAATACGTCAAATACAAATGACAACAAAAACAAAGACGATGATGATGATGCTGTTTCAAAGAGTTCGTCTTTGGTGGGTCAGCCGTGATCGATCCTGGCTCTCAGGGATCGCAGCGAATCACCTTCTCAGCAGAGTGAACGACGCGCTGCAGTCTCCTTGTCCTTGGCGGCGGCAGCAGCAGCATTACCAGACAGTGATGGAGGAGCTGAGGATGGACTCAACCATGGCGGCACTGACTTGACTGATGCAGGAAGTACCTCCTCTGCTGTGCTTTCTCGATGAGGTGATGATGGAGTCCAGGAAGCAGAAGTACTCAGGTTAAATTAGATTAACCTCAGGAGAGATTTGTCTTCGGTGTTTGAGTCGACGTAGCCGTTAACCTCAAGTATCACACCCAGAAATGTGTGAATGAGTTCCTGTTCTGAAGCTGTTTAAACACATATCAAAACATATCGTCAAGTGAACTTAGAGATCTGAACTTGACCCGCTTTTGCACGTGTCTCTCAATAAACCGCCTCATGCCTCAAACATACTCTAACTGGGTGTGACATGGGAAAAGGAAAGCAGTGAAGAGAAGCGAGGGAGAGCGAGTGACCTTCTGTTTCAGGTTTTTCCCAGCGACAGCAGCCGTTGTCGGGGTAACACTCAGTGTTGATTCTGCACTGTTGGTGGTTTTTACGAGTCACGGCGGGACAAAGCCGGGCCGCTGCGGGAGCTTTATGGTCCTGGCTCTCAGACGAACTTCATTAAATAAAGTGTTTATTGAGCTGCCAGCCTGCTAACATTCAAGTGGAATTAACGCACTTTACATCCACAGTCACACAAAAAGCACACACACTTTTTTTTCTTGTCCTTGAGAGTGAAAACAGGAATGTAACCTGGTAAACCACGTCCAGACAAACCCAAACCAGTGTGTGTTTATGCATCCTCAACCAGCAGACATGGTTTCTGGTCATTTGCGGCTCGAAAGGTATTTTCATTTCATGGTCTTGATCAGTGACCTCGGAAATATCACACCAGAACCGGAACAAAGTAAATGTATGTGTATTTTTCCTGGTTTTGAGTATTTTTAATTGCAACGATTGCATCTGTTTCATGACCCCAGGACTCAGTATTACTCATATGTAATGTAAATGTTAAATCCAGTGTTAACTGCCATGGGGTTACTTATCCCAGCATGAATTTTGATTTCAGTGTAAATCACTCACTCGGTTCTGCTTTCGGTCATGCTGGCAGTCTGACGCTCGGTCGCTCCACCACTTGGTCCAGATTGAAATATCTCAACAAACAATGGATGGATTTCCATTAAATCCTTCAGGATTGACAGTAAAAACTTTACATCTAGAACCATCTTCTGCTCAAATTTTAACCGATACTTTGGTTTGTGACTAAATATCTGCAGAACCAAAGACATTCCCATCAGCCTCAGCCCTGCTTTATCTTTAGTGCTGATTAGCAAATATTAGCATGCTAACGTGCTAAACTGAAAATGATGATCATGTTAGATATTGCGCGAGCATGTTAGCATTGTCATTGTGGTTACAGTATGTTCTTATCATGGCTGTGGTTAGCGTTTAGCTAGCGTGGCTGTAGACCATGAATGTATTATAAGAGCAGGATATGGTGCCACCACTCAGCCCTCAGTTTTTCCCAGTGGTCATTCTCGGTATTGCAATAAAAAAGACCATGTGTCCCAGAGCGTCAGTTTTCACAGCATTAAAATGACGATATTTCAATATGTAGTTAGGACCAATTTTACACTGAAAATATTCATTTAAATCCTGTTTAAACAATAATTACAACGTAACCTGGATGTCTAAAAGCATCCCCAGTTTTAGCCCATTAAGCCCAGTCTAACTGTAGACATCTGGACACTTTTGAGCTGCTAATCACCAAAACAAGCGTGCAGAGGAAGGCGAAAGTTCACAAGTGTCAGAAGTGATTTAGCAGTGCTGTACGTTGACAGTCATTCTCGTGCATTCCCCTCGTTGTTAAACTTTTAACATTGACTGTAAAGAACATGCTGTGCGTGTTACAGACAGATGTTTATGGCTTCAGGACAACAGTGGAATCATTGCTGATGCTTGTGGTCGAGTCAGGAATGAGCTTTTTAGTCAGCAGGCTGCAGCAATGGGTGAATCCTAAAATAACCCGAGTAGATCGACCACCAAACATCATCACGGTTGGTTCCAGGGCGGACAGACGTCTTAAAAATCCTCCTTCCCAAAGTTTGCCAGGTCATGATTGCTGTGTGGAGGCCTTGCAGCGAACAGGGAGCGAGCGTCAGTGATTGAGGCTTGTCCTTTGGGGCGGATTTGTGCTGTTTAGCTATTTCTGCCCTGTTTGTGTACACAAATCAGGTTGTTCAGGTTTAGCGGTTAAACAAGCTTAATCTGCTAATGAGGCGGATGGAGTGGGGGAGTGTGCAGGACAGATGTTGATCGCTGTGGTGAGCTGGTGGCGAGGACAAAGGATGTTGTTGCCAGGGTTTGACCAAAATGAGGTTTGAGGGCTGATACAGATGATGTGAATGAAGAGACAGATGTGATGGAGCCAGTGTTGACCAAATAAGTTTACATTTTCAGTGTTTTTTTCCCAAAGTTTAGGTTGGAAAAATCCTCTGAAACAACATGTAGACCATCATGAGACACTGAAACTCTTTTTTTTATGTTGTCTTTGACATATCAGCACTGGGTACAGCAAATCAATTCTTATTGGTCTAGAATTAAAATAATGTCCAACCACAATTAAAGGTCTCCCTTCACTTATTTTTCCAACTTTATTACCTACAATTCTTCACTGTATGTTGTTTATTGGATGTATTCTGACAGTTACTTGTAGTTTCATGAACATCTCAGCTGATCAGAGAAGGCTGCGGGCTGTCCTGATGTCATTCCTTTGCCTTGATTTATGAGTTTGAGCGTCTTCAAGACTGATGATGTTCTGATGTTGTTTCAGGTGCAGCCATCCCTGTAGGCATCGACGTGCAGGTGGAGAGCATCGACAGCATCTCAGAAGTCAACATGGTGAGGAATCGCTGTTTAGCTCCGTCTTCAGTCTGCTGGTGGGCTCTGATACTTCTTTTAACATTTAAAATGTCAGAATCGACACTTTTGACAGGTTTCGTTAAATTATTTCTTCACATAATGACCGTTAGAGAGTTAATAAAATAGAGAATCTGCTGTCACTGAAAGCTGGAGCTGCAGAGGGTTAAAAAAAAAAAAGGTTGTGATGTCCACTTCAGGCTGCTCTGACATCACTTCCTGTCGGTTTACTTCGTCTGGTTCGTGACCCTCGACGGCTCCGCTTTCAACTCAGCCGGCCACTTACTTACAAGTGTTTTATCAAGTTCCTGCAGCTGAGAGAGATAAATGGTGGAGAGGACGGTGCTGTCATGGCAGCAGTCTGTTCCTCAGAAGGCATTCTTGTCCTCCGGCTGCTGCAGAAACATCTCATCCGTCACTGATTTCTGAGGCTTCTTTTAGCACGTAGGAACAGTGATGATTAAGATGCAAATAAATAACTGTTGCATAATTGTTCATGAATTGTTGTGGATTTGATTTAAGCGTATGTACTATGATGTAAGTTCATGAATATAAAAAAGTCAATATGAGCATTATTTCTTTGGTTTTGCGTTTGCGTCCTGCAGGACTTCACCATGACTCTGTACCTGCGTCACTACTGGAAAGACGAGCGTCTGTCCTTTCCGTCCCGTAACAATCAGAGCAGGACGTTTGACTCCAGGCTCGTGAAGAAGATTTGGGTCCCTGACGTCTTCTTCGTCCACTCCAAGCGCTCCTTCATCCACGACACCACCATGGAGAACATCATGCTGCGGGTTTACCCCGACGGAAACATCCTCTACAGCGTCAGGTACAGGACAGGGGGGGTGGAGACAGACTTAAAGATGCTATTGATCTGTTAAAGAAGACTTGGGTCATTATAACACACCAACCAATAATAAAAACCGTTCACATGGCAGCACATGTCGAATCGTCTATTGTGTGCCATCGACAGGTTTCCACTGGAACATTTAAACTAAACTTAGCTTGCAGCTCTTCCAAAATCATGAAGAAATATTAAAATGAGACCAAGAGCTCTATGAAGTGGTCCTTAGATTGTACTTTGTGGTAAATACTAACATGCTGTACAAACAGCGACAATGCTATCATGCTAATTTTCAGCAGGTGTGATGTTTACAACATTCACCATCTTATTTCAACATGTTAGCATGCTAGCATTTGCTAATTGGCACAAAAGACAAACAGGCTGTTTTGCCTCTTTGGTTTTTGGTCATTAGCAACAAGTTAGAATTTAGGGCAGAGACGGTAAATGGACATAGTTACACATTCATGAATGTTTGTACAAATTTCTGTTTTGCTCATTAAATTTAGCAGATGTTGAACTATTTCACTCAATAAGAGGAAACCTTGACCTGCAGGGGGCGCCAGAGGAAAAGTCAATAGGTTACATCGTCTGGGGTTAAGTTAATGTTCATTTACCAGAAACTGAAATGAGCTGAAGGAAGAAATCTTTGTTGTATCTCCTCCTTTTTGCTTCATCCGCTGTTTTCCGACTCATCCAGCTTTGGCCCCGGAAGATGTTTTAATGTCTTGCTGTTGAAGGCAACTGAAATTGACAAACTGAGAGGACGAGAGACAGTTAGGTTCTGGTTTCCGTGGCAACAGCAGGAAAGGTCTGTCTGGGGCGTGATGGGTAACTGTAGTGAAAGCTGTGTGATGTGTTCGTGTCCTTCAGGGTTACTGTGACAGCGCTCTGCTCGATGGACTTCAGCAGCTTCCCTCTGGACACACAGAACTGCTCGCTGGAGCTGGAGAGCTGTGAGACACGCACACACACACACACACACACGCACGCACACACACACACGCACACACACACACACACACACTATATGTATATTTACAGTTCACACTTCCCCTCCTCTTCTTACATTATGAAGTGACACAGGTAACCACAAAATAGGTGAATTTCAGGATGAACTCTTTTTTCAGTTCTCATCTTTCCTGTTTTCCCTGACACTGAACACCTCTGCCTCTCTGTCTGTCTCTCTGTCTGTCTCTGTCTCTCTCTGTCTGTCTCTCTGTCTGTCTCTCTTGTCTGTCTGTATGTCTGTCTCTGTGTCTGTCTGTATGTCTGTCTCTCTGTCTGTCTCTCTCTGTCTGTCTCTGTCTCTCTCTGTCTGTCTCTCTGTCTGTCTCTCTCTGTCTGTCTCTCTCTGTCTGTCTCTGTCTGTCTGTCTCTGTCTTTCTCTCCTGTCTTTCTGTCTCTCTGTCTCTGTCTGTCTGTCTCTCTGTCTGTCTGTCTCTGTCTTTCTCTCCTCTCTGTCTGTCTCTCTCTGTCGGTCTCTCTCTGTCTGTCTCTGTCTGTCTGTCTCTGTCTTTCTAACCTCTCTGTCTGCCTCTCTGTCTGTCTCTCCTGTCTGTCTGTCTCTCTCTATCTCTCTGTCTGTCTCTCTCTCTGCCTCTCTGTCTGTCTCTCTGTCTGTCTCTCTCTGTCTGTCTCTGTCTTTCTAACCTCTCTGTCTGCCTCTCTGTCTGTCTCTGTCTCTGTCTTTCTCTCCTGTCTGTCTCTGTCTGTCTGTCTGTCTGTCTTTCTGTCTCCCTGTCTGTCTGTCTCTGTCTGTCTCTCTCTGTCTGTCTCTCTCTGTCTGTCTCTGTCCACAGACGCGTATAATGAGAACGACCTGATGCTTTACTGGAAGAATGGGAACGACTCTCTGAGGACGGATGAGATCGTCTTGTCTCAGTTCTTCATTGAGCATTTCCACGCCTCCAGTGGCCTGGCTTTCTACAGCAGCACGGGTGTGTGTGTGTGTGTGTGTGTGTGTGTGTGTGTGTGTGTGTGTGTGAGGGCAGAGGTTTAAGTTTTAGGATACAGAAAGTGGCTCATAACTGAAAACAAATATAATACACTGTAATGGAGTGACATCATATTTGTCTTTACTCAGTGGCCAAAAGTATGTGGACGCCTCTGTTTACAAACCTTTGTGTACTTTTGTTCTGGATCCAATGAAGGTAAATTATATTTTAGACCAGTTGTTAAGAGCCAGGGGGTAAAAAACATGTACTAAAGTACTGTACAGTACTTTACATGAGTATTTCCATTTTTTCTACTTTCTACAACTATTACACTTGTACTCTCCTACGTTTATTTGACAACTTTAGTTACTTGTTACTTTTCATATTTAGATTATTGATCCAAACTGCATTCAACATACTACAACTTTACCTCTTCAGGCCTTTAAAAAGTATTTAAACCAAACAAGGAAGTAGAAATCCCGGTCTGGTTGACCCCATAACAACACACAGACAGACGTAACTGTGATGTGAAGCGTCTTTTAGCTTGTTTCTAGTCAAAAACGCTCTGAACAAAAAATGTTGGAAGTTGTTGTTTTAGACAACCAGCAGTTTGTGTTTGACTCTGTTGCATGTTGAAACTGATCTCTGATTGTCAGGTTGGTACAACCGTCTGTTCATTAACTTCATCCTGCGGAGGCACATCTTCTTCTTCATGCTGCAGACGTACTTTCCCACCATGCTGATGGTCGTTCTGTCCTGGGTTTCCTTCTGGATCGACAGGAGGGCCGTTCCTGCTCGGGTCTCTCTGGGTAACACCACACTTTCTTTTTATTTTATTTGTTATTCAGATCTCCATTCACCTCCACAAAGTGGTGGGGGTCCGGACTAAATCTCAATCTTACCACTGATCAAAATACAGCATAAAATCAGGATTCTGATCAGTGGTCGTTGGCTGAATTGAGGTCGAGGGATGTATGTGTGTATGTCCAGATTCACTCACCTTTAAGCTGACCATCCGTCCAGTCCTAACAACACTTCATGTCTCATTTGGAGGTGTTCTCGAAAGGTGGACCCACCAAATGTCAGAGGTCGTGTTATGTCTGAAAACAGACGTGCTGTGGTGTAAAAACACCTGTGCTTCCTCCTCCTGCAGGTATAACCACCGTGCTCACAATGTCCACCATCATCACCGGAGTGTCCTCCTCCATGCCTCAGGTAATGGCCCTGTTGGTGTGGGTTCAAGAGGCCTTCAGGTCTTCATGCTCATAAGGGCTCTCAGCGTCAGTCCAGACCTTTGTGGCCGGGCTGTATTTCTTTTAGTCCCATATGAGCCTGTGAGCAACTCGACGTGTTCAGGTTGAGGTTGTGTGTCTGTTCCAGAGTCCAGACTTAAAACTAGAGGGGACATCGGGGTCAGTGTTGTTGTTTTTCCATATTTATTGTAATTATTTGACTTGATTTGTTAATTTATTACCTTTCATGTAGAGCACTTTGGAACTTGATTAAAAAAAAAAGATTAGGATAATTAGAAGAAAAATGTGAATCTGCACAGGAACAACTAACTGATCAAAATCACTCAAAGAAAAAAATTACCTGTTAAAACTTAAAAAACACCTGTTCTGTACCGAGTAATTCTTTTGTAAAGAACAAAACATTAACAGTGAAAATCACAGAGAAAGTCAAGTCACTTGTCAGCGATGGTTATGAATACTGACAGAGTGTTTGATGTGTACGATGTTTCCATGGGTGACTCCAGGTATCGTACGTGAAAGCGGTGGACATCTACCTGTGGACCAGCTTCCTGTTTGTCTTCCTGTCTGTGATCGAATATGCGGCCGTGAACTACTGCACCACTCTGGAGGAGATGAGGAAGATGAAGAGGGGGAAGGTCAGCACAGGCAACACAAGGGATTATCGCACATCAGCACTCAGGAAGGGAACAATGGAAACTCATATTTTACGTAATGTCTCACTCTAGTGGCCAAACTGCGACATTACACCAGAACATACACAAGATCTCACATGCAGACCTGCAGGCACTTTAACCCACCTGTGCTTTCCAGTGGCGGAATGTAACTGAGTGCATTTACAAAAGTACTCTACTTAAGTATTTTCAATTCATGACACTTTATACTTTTATTCCAGTGCATGTCAGAGGGAAATATTGTACTCCACTGCATTTATCTGACAGCTTTTTGTTACTGGTGGCTTTGTAGATTAGGTATTTGTAATACAAAACATATGAAGAACTTTTAAAATGTGATGTACTGTAAAACCCAACAGTGTATAAAATTTGATCTTAAATGATTTGTTGATTTATCAGTTAGTTGATAGTTTCGGTTTCCAAAATGTGAAGATTTGCTGACTTTCTTCATCTTAAATTACAGTGAACTGAATCATTCTGAGGGTTGGACTATTGCTTGGACAGAAGACATTTGAAAGCATCACCTCCTTTCCAGTGTTATACGTTAATATTGATATTGATGCTGCAGCTTTAAACAGCAAATTTCAAAATTATCCTCAAAACCCCACAGTTTATATGAAGGTGTGTAAAGAAACATGGATGTTTGAAGGTGTGTATAAACTGTAAAAGAAGGAACCTGAAAATCTGTGCCAGCATGTTCTGTGCTTCTGACTGTTTTCTTTACTGTACCAGATCCCGCCCACCTTCAACGCCAGCCAGGCGATGGCTTTTGACGGTTGTTTCCATGACAATGACATTGAGCTGACTCCGTTCTCCCGCATGGCACCCACCCTGACCTCTGACCCCCTCACCACGGCAACTCTAACCCCAGACATCCGGCCTGCGGAGGGCACGCGCCTTCGCCGGCAGCGGTCTGTGCGTGAAAACGTGGACCTGCTGGTCAGCAACAGCTACATGATCGACTCGTACTCCCGCCTCGCCTTCCCTCTGTCCTACCTGCTCTTTAACACCATCTACTGGAGCCTGTACTCCTGATCCAGAACCGCAGCCTCACCATGAACTCTGGTGGGTTTCAACACAGTCCAAGTGTTGAGTCAGAGAGCATCCCTGAGGATTCCTGCTCTCCACAGGGCTCCACGGGCACTTCACTGACTCTTGATCAGAGGAGCCCCTTCAGCGCCGGCTTCATTAGTAATAATGTTCTTTACAACAGAGATAAAGGCACTCCAGTTCCGCAGAGGGGGAATTCTTAATTGTGCTCAATTTCACCCTGACATTTGTCTCATGGGACTGGGTTAAAGCCTGACACTTGGAAAGCAATGGATCCTGATGTGACTCTTCTTTCTGTGCTTCATTCTTAGACTCTTCTTATACCTTTGTCGGTACCTTTCCTTATAGCTACAGGGAAATACTAAATCAGGATCGAACTCAAGTGGAAATGTTCTTCTTTGAAAAGCATCCTCTCCCCTTTTGATGAATGATCCAACCAGCTACTGTACAAGCAATTTCATTTCTTTTCTCATTAAATTTTTATCTTGTTCATTAGGATGTAAATGTGAATCTGTGTGTACTGCAGGGCCGTATTATAGCTTTTGTGTGTGTGTATGTGTGTGAATGGTGGATCTTTCATAATCTTTAAGTCTTTTAAGACTATTTTTATTTATATTTTTAATAAAGTCATATTTTAATGAATAAAGTGTACTACTCCCCCTCAGAGGCTTTGAGACAGCATGAGGACCTGTATGTTGGGATCGCCTCAGTTTCTTTCTTAACTTCTCTGAGGGCTGTGATTTGGGGTGCATTTGTGGACCTCCGTATTTCTCACACTCTGGTTATAGAACGCGTGTACCGTAATTTAAATAGATTCAATTTCAGATTTTATGGGGAGTTTAAAGATTAAAAAGACATGGCTAACACATGGTAAATAACGATTGAGCAGGTTTTAGGCCACAAAATATAAATGAACCCCCACCATCACCACCGCAGCCCTGCAGGTGTAAGTCACTGTAAATAAAATTTAGGATAATAGTGTCTTATTATGAAACGCACTGTTTCCATAGTGACTACAGAGTTTGTGTGTGGTCGGGAAAATAAGGTTAACGGGCGGTTTTACGGAAGCAAAAGAAGAGAGAGCCTCAGAGAAAGAAAGGCAGAAATCAAGCCCGACTTCAACGCAGCAGAGGGCGGGTGACAGGTGAGTTCACGCAACCCGCGTTTTACGACATGAAGTTAAGCTATGATAGCTCAGCATTGACTTTAGCTAGCAGTAACCGTTAGCCTCTTTTAACGGAATTGTTATGGTTCGATCTATGGACGTTAACTAGCTAACGGCAAACCGCTAGTTAACGTTAGGTGCTGTTGTGCGCTAGAAATGCGTTTAAATTCCGCACGATAGGAGGGTGACAGCTCGGTTAACTTCACCGACACTTGCAGAGGTGTTTCGTGGAGGGTTTTCTCACCGACAAACGCAAACAGTCGAGGTCATTAAGAAGACTGCCTTAAAAAACTCCGGACAACTTAAAGGTAAGTCACAACAAACCAGAGCTAATTAACGCTAATTATAGACTGTTAGCTATGTTAATATGTAACGTTAGCTGGTTAAAGTGCCTGTTTTCAGTCGTTTTGAATGAGATAAAGTTGAATGTTAGAAAGTTAGTTGCTTGCTAGCTGTTTAATTTAACCAGCAAGTGTTAACTTAGCGTGGTACTGACTATGTGCAGCATCTCAAATAAAAAAAGTAAATGTTAGCTTGTCTAAGCTAAGCTAATCTAATCACATAAGAAGTGTACCATATAGCTACATGGATCTGCTGTAACATTGACCACACTGGGTTTTTCTGTGGATGTTGAACTGCTAATTTAGTTTCCTGGTTGTAAAATACACATTTTAAACACACTGAAATAAAGTTGGGAAGGTTTGAAATATAGTTCTCCAACAACAGTTGGTGTCAGTTAAGATGGGACCAACCAGAAATGAATGAAACATGAGTTTCAGTGTGATGGTCCTCAGCTAATTTTACCTGATAGCTATGAAATGAGCAGCGAGGTGACAAATGATAAAATGTTAACCTGAAGCTAACTGTCAGCCTGTCTACTTTGGTCAGGTTTGTGCGGTGGATGTTGAGCCATTCAGTTAGTCTCCTTGTAACTGAACAGGTCAAAAACGGTGAATTCAGTTGTTTTGATCATATTGAAAGGAAGTTAGTCAGTCAGAAGCTTTGCAGTTGTGATATAATTAGTGTCAGTTTATCTCTTAACGAGTATGTGAAACAATGTTTAGACTCTCATAAAGGTTAATATCAACCTGATGGGTAGAAATGATAAAGGTTGCCCTAAACATTTATATAAAAAATTGGTTTAATGGTTAAATACATTGGTATGGCCTTGGTAATGCAGTCTGCTTTGATTTATTGGTCTTCAAAAAAGAAGAATGTCTCTAAAGTTAATTGTTTTTGTAGAGTTTTGTGATTTTTATCTCTTCCAATTGTGCTGCTTGATGACTGTAGTGGGTTACTGTAGTCCCCTTGTTAAATGTGAGCACTATGAATGAGAGAAACTGTGTTTTATATCACTGGGACTGCAGCTATTATTTTCATGATCATCTTAACCTGGTGATATTTTTGATTTACTGTTAGATCATTAAAAGGTCAGAAATAATAATAAAATGTCTGTAATAGTTGCCCGAAGCTCAAGTGGACACGTTCAGATAGCTTTTTTTATCTGTCCAACAGACTACAGAACAATAAATATCCAGTTTAAAACTATAAAAAACCCAAACCCAAAAATTACTCACATTTTCTTAAATGTTTAGCAAAATAGTTTTATTTTCTTTCGATTGATTAATTGACAGAAACTAATGAAACTAGTTTTAATTAGAGAAAATGAAATGGTTTTGGCTCCAGTCACCACACTTGTTCTGCATTAATTATTGTCTTACTGTAAATGTGTATGCCGATGTTTGAAATGTTTAGGAATAAATGCGTTATTGAAATGATAATGAAACTGGTGTTTGTTGATCAATAAAAAGTGTGTTAATTACTCCTTAGAAAAATGTTCAATCCGTCAAATCTCCCAACAAGCTAAAGTACTCAGACTGAGCTGAACTGCTTTCTTTGAATGTGTTTTAATTTATATATTAATTAGTTTACTTTAGATTATACAGCTGTTTGTCAGTGTAAAAATATCATTTGAAACCATAATTCTGTGCTCTGGTAAACTTTAATTAGTTATTAGTAGTTATTTAAGTAGTTAATAGTGGACCCATTATTTGTGCTTATCACATATATATTCTGACTCTTGTTTCCAGCAATTCAATCTGCAGAGTTTATCCGGACAGTTTCAGTTTTAGTCCATATTGACTGAACTTGTTGTTGGAGTGTTTCCTTCATGCCAGCTGCTGTTGTGACTCATTTCCTTCTCTCCATTGCTCCCCTTGCCAGTCTCCGTGGCGACCATCGACAGCAGCAGCACTCGTCTCGTTCAGTTACCCACCAGCCCGTGTCACATGACGTCAGACCAGAATCCACTGTATCCATCTGATCTACAGGTCCAGTTAATGCACGGAGCGCTGAGTCCTGCATGCTACTACTTCTACCAGGTACTGTAATATTAGTCCTTACTACACAGACACTCAGGTAGAACTTGTGTACCTAAAGTAAAAGAGCTTCTCAGCAGTCTAGTCTGGTCTTCTCACTGTTTGGAAAATACTTTTTTGTCAGATTTCAGTCTGGAAAGCAAATTTTGTTGAAGTCAGTTTTATTTATAAAACCCAAAATCACAAATTTGTCCCAACGGGCAACATCCTCTATTCTTTGACCCTGGATTTGAATAAGGAAAAACTACTTAACCTTTAATTGAGAAAAAAAGAAACCTGAGAAAGAGCAACAACACAGGAGGGATCCTCTGCAGTAGGTGTGTGTGTGTGTGTGTGTGTTTGTGTGTGTGTCAAGTAGACAGAAAATTGATATGTAAATGTATTAATTGAAACAGATGATTGACTGACGTCTCCTAAATTCTCTTTAGGCCAGTGCTTCTCTCTCTTTATCTTATTCACAACTACAGATTATTCTGATTGATTGTTGGGTCCGAGGGGTGGGGCTGGTGGGGGTGGGGGCGATGGAGGGGGTGTTGGAGGTGGGAAACTAAAGCAGTGAGAGCACAACTGATGTAAGTCAAAGTGAAATGTATCAGTGGGAGGGAAAGAGAAGTGAATGGGAAGAAGGTGGAAGGGGGAGTTTCCGGGAGGGAGAGGGAGGAGTGGACACTGCTGCATTGCTGCTCTGTGATTGGTGGCTGCTGGGCCATGTGCTGACCCCTCTCAAACTGTAGCCTAACTAGGGCTCCCGCATACGTTCAAATACACACACACACACATTACACACACCACTCTGTTGAGTGGCAGGGACATGTGAGCTCCTTCACATTTGCTATTCTGGGCAGGGGAGGAGAAAGGGAGGAGGGGAGGGAGAAAGGGGGCGAAGCAGGGGGGAGCAGAGGGTCTTTTCTCTTTCTGCATGTGGCCGAGCCATCGTGAGGAGCTGCTCATGATTTTGTCTCGTGTTGTGTAGGCTCTTCGTGGGTTTGGCCATAGCAGTGTTGTGTTTTATTTCCACTCTAGGCCGGAGAAGATGGGGTGCTGCTTTAGTAAGGAGCTCAATCCCGGCCTTCAGAATGAGAGGAGCGGTCTGTTACAGCCCCCGCTGCACGATGGGCTGAACGAGGTGACAGAGCAGGTCAGGCAACACGCCGCCGCTGTAGCTCAGCATGTGTGCTTGGACGAAGAGGAGAAGTGTGTGGCAGATGGAGCAGCCCAGATGAAGCCTCCGGAAGAAACGCCTAAGGAACTCAGCAGCAAAGTTTGGACAGAGGCGGCTGTGGCCGACAGGGACGGCACCACACACAGTGAGAGGGATCTTACACCGGCTAGCACTCACGAAGAGCAGGGGGCTATTATTATCACAACCAGCACAAACATACATACAAACACGGACACAGAGCCAGGCGTGACACATGCTGCCAGGCCCAGCTGTGGACCGGCTCCGTATATGGAAGTGCCCACACAGAGTCCAGTCAGACAGAAGATTCTGGAGAATGCCACACTCAGGGCTGTGTGGTTCAGTCAGCTCCCAGATGGGCAGAAGCAGAACAAACCATTAAGCTGCTGGACAGCTCCCGTCGGGCTGCCCTCTGGTACCTGCCAGGGCAGCATCACAGTCGGTGAGGTGTCAGATGACCAGCCGCCGACGGTCAGTGCGTGTCAGGGGAGGCGGCGGGATTCCCCCAAAGCTGAACACAAGGATGAGGAAGGCGAGGAGGTCTGTGCCGTGACAACAACGCTGTGTCAGGGTTTCGAAACAAGGACCCAGAGCTTCTACAGCATATGTTCCATTGACGCCGATGACCTTGAACACGACCACGTCCATAGCCAATCCCAAACAGCTGGACACACAGCTGAAGCAGAAACAGCTGCTCTGCCCTGCATAGTGGAGTCTCCGGCCCCCAGCCAGTCACACACAGAGGCAGCCACAGTCGGTGAGCAGTTGTATGTCACAGAATCTGAAATGACCAGCCTGTCACATGATGAGGAACCAGCGCCAGCACAATCACATGCTGCAGGACAGCATTCCACCGTCCTGTCACAGGAACTCTCAGACCATTCACTGTCTGAGCAGACCACCATTCCTCATCCTGTTGAATCTCCACAGCTGGTCGACTCTCTGTGTGACCCGCTGCCCCCTTCCAGCAGTCCAGTAAACAGCGAGGAACCTCAGGCGTCCACACAGGACAGCCCTCAGCCTGAAGATCTCAGTTGTCAGACAGCTGCACGGGACGCAGATGAGAAAATGGATGAAATGGAGATGCACGTGTCACAGGAGGAGCACCCTGCACTTTACAGTGATATTCCTCAGAAAATTATTTCTACTGAGAGCGTTGAGGTCCATACTGATACCAGCACCTGTGACTCATACCTGAGTCCTAATGACTTCAAACATCTGGAGTCCAAGGATGACATGTTGATGATGTCACACACGGATGAAAGTGCACGTGTGGAGGGTGAGACAGTGGAGGGCTCAGAGGAGTGTGTGTGTGTGGAGAGTGTGCACTTAGGGGACCACAGAGCAGCAGAAGGACTCTTCAGTGCCACAGAGGAAACAGTGGTTGAATTTCAGGAGGAAGAATTTGATCAGAGCAGGTATTCTGACTTTATCGATCATCTGCACGAGTCTGACCTGTTGACAGAGCAGCACAGCCGAAGTTCACAACCAGCAGCAACTGAAACTCCTGAACTGGATGCTTCCAGTCCGAGCCCCAGTTCTTCAAAGCTCGACCTCAACCTCACACTAATGCACAAGGAGGCGGTTGTGTCACCTCCTTCTGAAGGATGGATTGAGGTGGATACATCCCCAATGCAGAGCGCGGCCCTCCCTGTGAGTACCTGCACAAGCCACATTGAGGAGGCTGATGTCGGTCACAGCGGCACGGCAGATACAACTCTTACCGACGTGTCCTCATTTTCCACCATCTCAGCTGTGTCATCACTGCCCATTGAACTGACTGCCTTCTCCTGCCACGCTAATCTGACTCCTCTCTCAGACGTAAAAACCACATCTCACCAGTGTGACTCTGGTTTATCTGACAGATTAGATGTTCATTCAAACAGTCCAACACTGGAACTGAGCAGCATTAAGTCTCCTAGTCAAGATGTCACACCTCTGTTTACTGATTCTGAGCTCAGTGATTCTGGGTGTCATGACTTTGACAAACAGCTCGACAGTCCTGATGTGGTGTCTCTAAAACGTGATTCTGAGGAACCTTGTCAGGATGTCCTCTCGAGTGGACGTGGCAGGCAGGTTAACAAAAATCCAAAAGTAGAGATTCGTCAGAACAGCAAACACGTTGAGAAAGGTGATTTTCTAGTTGTTTTACCTGAAACGGCCGAAAACGCCTCTCACCTGGAGACAAGTGATGAGAAATGTGACCTGTTGTCAGAGCACGGTGACGACTGTGAGGCTGTAAATACAAGCATCAGTCTTTACAGCCTAGAGGAGCCCAAGAGCAGCATTGAAGATTCAAGGCATAGCCTGCTCACACAACCTCCTCCTGCTGAGAGTGACTCCACTCCGCCCTCCTCTTCCATATCTCCCTGCACATCTTCTGAGGAAGGTGAGACATCACCTGCACAGGAGACTCAGATTGATCTGCCACTCGTTTTGCTAATCAAGCATGAATCTGCAGATACAGTAGAGCCGCACTCCCACACTCCTCAAACCGCCTCTGAACCCTCAGAATTATTCACCTCCAGTGTTTCCTCTGACTGTGTGAACCCTAAAGCCGACATCAGCCTGCAGCATGACACTGATGACTACCTACCTCAACTTGGAGAGTCACTGAATGAGATTCACTCAGAGGAAATGAATGAGATGAATATGCATATGTCACAGGAGGAGCACCCTGCACTTCCTACAGAAACTCCAGACACTTCACTCTCAACAGAGCAGACCACCAATCCTCATCCTGTTGAATCTCCACAGCTGGTCGACTCTCTGTGTGACCGGCTGTCCCCGGCCAGCAGTCGGATAAAGAGCGAGGAACCTCAGGCGTCCACACAGGACAGCCCTCAGCATGAAGATCTGAATTGCCAACCAGCTGCAGGGGACACAGATGAGGAAACGAATGAGATGAAGATCCACATGTCACAGGAGGAGCACCCTGCACTTTACAGTGATATTCCTCCAGAAGCTGGCGTTATTTCTACTGAGACTCTGTCCCAAAGTGTCGAGCTCTATGCTGACACCAGCATCTGTGACTCGTACATGATTCCTAATGACTTCAGACATGTCGACGACGAAGCCTTGGTTTTGGGCTTCCAGGAGGACCCTACCATGATCACCGTGGACCCCGGTCAGATCGATGTTCATGCCTCAACCCCGTCATACGAGATTCACTGTCAGGAGCCGTCAGCAGCTGCAGAGGAGGGAGAGAGGGAAGGTGGGATGAGGGAGATGGTGTCTGAGCTGCTGGGTGAGGACGCAGACTCTTCCATCTGCCACCTCTATCCCCACCCCTGGATCAAGCTTGGTCTGGAGGAGAGCTGCAGGGGGTGGGCCCAGGGCGCGTCCGAGGCCGAGCACTTCCAGGGCGAAAGCAAGACGAGCGCCGACTTGGAGCAGATCCCCGCCCTGGTCTCAGAGCTCCAGCCCTCTATGGCTCTGCTGGGCGCTTACCCCTACAGCACTGTGATGCCTCAGGGACCCTGTGTGTGGGACTGGCACACAGATTGCACTAAGTCTGTAAGTGTTCACTCAACATGTGAGACAGCTGGGTTCAGTCAGAGTATTCAGTTTAATGTCTTACCTGCAAAAGTGCAGCAATATTCTGTCGGGGAAAGAACGACTTGGCTTGAGGTTCGGAGCATCTCAGCACGTTCATGTGCAGACTAAAGACACACTGAACAGGTCAATGCTAAGCATCCACTGCTGGAATGAAGGCTGGCAGTGTCTTAAATATGTTATATAACGAGTAGTGGTTGTTCGCACAGATGTCCTTGATGAATTGTCACACATTTCTAAGAAGAAATAAGAAATGAAAAAAAAAGCCACAACAGACTTTTTGTAAAACCAGCCTTGATATAAGAAGGTGAAGTCAGCTGGTGGGTCACGTGGCAACACCTGAGCTTTAAGTTGAATCAGTTGTAATGAGATTACTCCTGAGAGTAAAAACACATTTAATCAAGAAGATGTTTACTCCCACTTTACTGTTTTAGGGTTGAGTGAGATTAAATAGCATTTTGTTATGTGGAATTTATTGATTATTTAATTATGCATTTGAGCATTAGATTTTTGATTGAATCAGGTTTAATGAGAAAACATGTTCTGTCTGATCTTGACATGAAACATCTGAACACAAGCTGTTGTCTGCTGTCTCATCTGTTGTTGACATTTTGCTGATTTCTGACTTAACTTTTCATTTTGGATTATATTTTGCACATTGTGTCTTTTCGTTTCAGGGACCTCTTGCCGCACCTAGCCTTAACCCTGATGCAGAGGTGTGGACCAATCACAGCTTTAACCTGGACACCCCTGGCCCCGCCTACCTGCAGCCTCAGCAGCCATGGGTGCAGTTCCCCAACGATCTGTCCAATCCTGAAGGTAGTCTGCAGTCAGAGTTCATCAATGTTCACTCCATTCTGGGAGGTATTTTGTTTTGAAGAGTTTGTAACTTGTTCTTTGAACAAGACAAACACAGCATTGAATAAATGTTACTGTCTGCATGCACATTATAGTCCCGGTGTGGTGAGATGCTGTTTGGTTGATTTTTAGGATACATACCAGAGTTCCAGCTTGAGAACGTTGGCCTGACGGAGACCAAGGTTGAGGCAAATCCCAGCACACTAGAGTATGAGACACTGGCTGCCGAAGCACCTACAGTTAATGGAGAGCCCAGTGACCCACCTGTTACAGGTATGAACTGTATTAATGTCTGACCACCGTTTCTTTTTGTTGTTGTTGTTTTTTTAGATTGTTTTGTTTGACTTTGTCTGCTCAGATATGATAATTACTTCCTTTGATTTCAGATGAGATGAGAGAACAGCTGAAGACGGTTTTGGAGTCCTGTCTGACCAGGTAACAACTCATAACACACTGTTTGTCGTGAGGAAGTCATATGTGATCATATGAGCTGATAAACAGTGAAAATACCCTGTTGGGTTTGGTACTTTGTGGTTTTCTAACTGTCATTGGGCACTATCATTTGACCCCTCTTCCACTGTATTTACATGAGCCCTTTTCCTTTTTCTGAACTGTTTTGTTGGTGTTTTGTCCATCATGTGTGACATGTCGTAAACTTTGTAACCTCTCCAAACCTTCCTCGATAGAGATCGTTGTCCTCTCTCCGTCCACAGGGAGCACCTCGGCAGCGACCTGTACCTCAACTCTCAGATGGACAGCGACCAGTATCTTTCCATCCAAACTCTGGCCAGCCTCGACAAGATCAAGAACATCAGCACAGACCAGGACCTCATCTCCGACATTTTGAAATGTTAGTGTTTATTTCTCAGCATGTGTATCAGATTGACACTTTTTACCACCAGCCAAATGATGGTAATCCTCTGTGAGTGACAGAGTGATGTGTAACTAGAATTAGTCTGGAGGCTGGAGAAACATTTAATGGTAGGTAAGGTTGAGAGTGACAGATGTACCTTCTTGCAGCCTTGCCGCTGGTTCAGGTGGCTCCATGTGGAAAGAAGGTCCGGCCCAGCCAGAGTCGATGTGTGGTCATCCTGCGTGAGATCCCCGACAGCACACCTCAAGAGGCAAGAACCCGCCATATCTACCTAATTCCTCCCTTCTCCCTCTCGTCTTCTCCTCTCCTCTCCTCTATTTTGTCTCTCCCTCCTCTCTTCTTTCCTGGTGCAGGAGTTTGAAATGTAAAATCTGTATTTGACTGTTTAACTTCCCTGCTGTGCAGGAGGTGGAGGCTCTCTTTGACGGTGAGGGCCTGCCCAAGTTCGTGAGCTGTGAGTTTGTGAGCAATGATAACTGGTTCATCACTTTCAAAACGGAAACCGACGCACAACAGGTGAAATACAGCCAAACGTGTGATGTTGTTATTCCTGATCGCTGTAGTCCTGCTTTCAATGTTAGTAGTTTGGATATTTTCACCAGAATAGACGACAGTGTGTCCGTAAGACCATTTGACAGCTGGCAAGCAAAATAATACAATCACGTTAACTGTCTTGTCGACTGTGCACATCATTAGGCCTACAAGTACCTCAGAGAAGAGGTTCGGGTGTTTAAGGGAAAGCCAATCATGGTGAGGATAAAGGCCAAAACCATGGCAGTCACTTCCTATGCTCCCAAAAATGGCTACAGACCTGCCCAGCTGGACCAGTGCAGCAGTCATTACAGCTCCTACTTCCCCGCAAGCACCTACCAGCAGAACTGTCCCACCCACCTGCCAGCTCAACAACTGTACGATTTCACTAATGAGGTGTGGGCTTCAGCTGCTGCAGCATACCAGGAATGTGGAGAGGTGAGTGCTAATGTGTGTCGTTAATGTTGAAACTGTGTGACTGGAAGTTGTGCCAAGAAGAGATCGTTATTACAGGAAGTGGCTTTGTTATGCCATCGACACTGGACAGAGGGATGAGGTGATCCTGCCGCTGGTTCTGGCTCACTGAATGTGTGAACCGTACCTCTGTGGTCCCGCCTTGTCTTGTTTTGGGTCTTGTTATGCACTGAGCAGTGTGACAAAGCTGTTGTTTTTGTTTTTGTCAGCAGCCTCCAATATTGATGAATGACTTCATGAATGGATTTTCAGCAGCTGCCAACTTCAAACCTTACAACCCACAAAGGCAGAGGTAGTTACTTTTCATTCTGTCTTTTCATTGAATTATTGTTGTAATAAAGAAACTTCTCATTTATTATGTGTGAAAACATTTTTAATCATTTTATTTGTAATGGCTGTCAGCCTGTTTCTTGGTGTGAATTATCACTGGCAGGCATTCATAATGACTTTCTTCCAGGAGGGGCTCCAGGTGGTTGAGCTCTGGCGACCGTTGGCAGTCCAATCAAAATGATACCTCACACTCGTCAGTGCCAGCACCAGCGGAGCGCCCCCTTTCTCCAAAGCCGGGTCGAGGGCGGTCGCGGGGAAACACGCGCCGTCAGAGCAGAGGTGGAAGGACAGAGTCCAACAAGGAAGTTATGTCACCCGGCTCCGACAGGGGAAGGTAACGAACCATCAGCTCAGTTTTCAGAAGGGTCCTGTGATATCCTTCATTATGAGAATAAATAACGTGAATGGACATTGTTTGTTTTTACACCTGTAGTTCACTTCATTAGTACCAGACCAAGGAAAAAGTTAAACATTGTTTCCTTTTATGATGTCATCCTGCATCATCAGTGCCACACTGTCCCACATGGGGAATTCAAATTCAAAAGACTGATGACCGGTCATGCAATACTTTATCTTTTCTGGTTTGAGCGTTACTGTCCTCCATGTGTCATTATGGTGAACAGGTAGAAACAGGATGAGGCAGCTTTTACTGTAATGCTGCAAAAAACATACATCAGCTTTCACAACATCTGCAGCTGGAGTCGAGGTCCGCAGGTTTTTCCACCCCATCCCACACAAAACCAAACAGGCAGTTAGTTTGCTTGAAACGGATCAAACAGGTTAGGTGTGGAAACACCTGCACAGTAGATTAAAATGTGGGAAAAACCTCTGAGAGAAAGGGAATTAGGCCATAGCAGCATGAAAGGTAACACGAATCAGTGGAGAAAATAAACAAATGACAATGTAAGCTCACAAATAGAAAATAGAGGTTGCTGTAGTTACAGCCATGGTGCTGCAATGGAGGGAGGGATTTACAGCTGTCGAGTCTCTCCTCTGTTAATGACAATGAAGAAGGTTTGCTCTCAGAAGCAGCAGCTATACACAATTACTGCATTGAAAGGAGCACACGTGTAGCCCCCCATGCCTACAACCGCACAGACACATTTGAAACAGAGTGGGTCATGTGACGGTTTAATGCAGGAGTACAGTATTCTGTAAATCAGCCTTTACCCTGAGCTGCAGTGACATCACTGCTCTGCTGTGTGTCTCTGACCTGAAGGAGGGGAAACTTGAGCCAGAGGAGGAGAGACAACCCGAGGTCATGGGACAAGTCTGCCGGAAGCTACCCTGTAAGACACTGAGCATTATTAGTGTTTGTACAGTTCACCTTGTTGAGACTATGCACTGACTGACTGACTGACTGACTCTGTGTGTGTGTGTGTGTGTGTGTGTGTGTTCGTGTGTGTTTGTTCGTGTGTGTGTGTTTGTTCGTGTGTGTGTGTTTGTTCGTGTGTGTGTGTTCGTGTGTGTTTGTTCGTTCGTGTGTGTGTGTTCGTTCGTGTGTGTGTGTGTGTTCGTGTTTGTTCGTGTTTGTTCGTGTGTGTTCGTGTGTGTTCGTGTAGAACGCACAAAGTCAGTCGCCTCCTCATCAGCCATCACCTCCTCCTGAGCTCGGGCTGACGAGCTTCCCTCCTCTTCCTCCAGCAAACACTGCCATAGCAACGGTACCTGCAGCTAATGGCAAGGTAACTAAGTGTCTCTCTGTCTGGCACACACACACACACACACACACACACACACACACACACACACACACACACACACACACACACACACACTGTTTGTATGAGGCTCATTCTCCACCACAAGGTCACTGAGTCTCATACTTAAAACCCAGACTGTGTAAAAGCTTAACATGAACACACACACACACACACACACACACACACATGCACGGCACTGAACCGTCTTTTGTTCATCAGAGTCCAGTCAGAAGCAGCAGCCCGTCAGCATCAGTACTACCTATGTCACAAGAGCCTCAGCCAATCATCCAGCAGTGAGTATCCCTGGAACAGCAGCTGTTCTGTTTTTAGGTTCTTTACTGGTCACTTTTACTGATAACATGATCACATATGCAGCCACAGCACAAGCTGCTCCAGTTGTTTTCCTTCTGCTCGCCGCACTGTGAGAGCATTTCATGTGTGGACTTCCCAGTTGTCATGGTGCCAGCTTTGGTCCGAGCTGTGTGTAGTGAGACGGTTCTGTCGGTCTCTGTAGGAACGTGACGGAGCGTACGGAGACGACCGATGAGGCCAAACCGGCTGTGCTGACACAGGAAGCAGTCACAGTAAGACTTGTTCAGCAACAGCTTTGCTTACTTTATGCTGTTGAATTGTTTCTCCTCTAGCTCAGAATATATTTCAATACGTCCTGTAATATCAGCAGAGTCATGTAATTTCAATTTTTGTTATTTGGTAGTAGTAACTAGTAATGGTATTAATAACAATAATAATTTATATTATAATGATTTATGTTGCACTTATCTGAAGTATTCAAAGATCTATTACAGCAGTAAAAAAGAGCAAAAAGTACATAAAAAAAACTTCAAACAGGTGAGGTCTGACTTTCCTGACTTTTGTTTATGTCAGTAGACTTTGATGCCACTGTTATGGACCTCTGGCTTTATGTCAGATTCATATGTGGACGTTTGATAAGACTCTTTATGAGCATTGATGACGGGGTGAATATGAAATGACACCTGTGTTTACCTGTAGTTTAGTATTTTAGTTTGAAGACATTACTTTGCAGGAGAGGAAAGGTGTGAGCGACTCTGACCCCACCTTGTGCTCTGATTGGCCAGGAGTCCAAGAAGCTAAGCTACGCCGAGATCTGCCAGAGGGCATCGTCCAATGAGCTGCCTGCTGACCAGGTCTCTTCAGAGGTAGAGCACATCCCGATCTATCCGGGCCAAGTGTCCAAACCAGCTGTGTGACCGGGGTGGAGAAAAAGACACTTAGGACCTTTTTATGTCTTTTGGTGTCAGATAAACTGAAAGTCTATTATTGTACTGTCCTCATTGCATATTTACTACTGCTGACATTCACTGTTTACTAAGTATGTACTGGATGGGGGGTCTGAGAGCCGGCTGGTTCAGGACAGGGTGGGCTGGTGAGGGTCCGGGGTCTCAGGATGTTTAAGCCAGCTTTTCAGTTGCAGAGAGGAAGCTGGAGAGAACAGGTAAATGTCGATCTGCTTCTTTATGTTAGTTTTATGTCTTGGTTTAGAGTTCAGACCAGTTACTGAGAGCCAGGCTCCATTTTGATTTCGTCTTGTTTTGCTGATGGCGCTGGCACTTCTTTTCCTGTTGTTTTTGTGTGTTTGATGGTTTCGCTCTGTACAGGATGTTCTGCCTTATACGTTTCTGCTATTCTTTAGTATACAGGGCTGCTGTGGGCACACATGTAGCTGTTCTCTAAATATTAGCACTCCTCACACAGTTTCCATTTTCAGACGTCGGTGACATGTCCAGGCCTGTAATGAGCGAGGTCCAGTATGTGTTAGTGATTACTTCCCCTTGAGAGCACTGAACATCAATACTTCATCTCTGCATGATTTTTTTATTTCATTTTAGAATTAGTCATATTTTTATTTCTGTTAGACAGGAGTGCTTCTGTGTGTTCAAGCTTTTGTCTCACCTGTCGAGAGAGAAGAGTTTAGTTGATGCACTTCAGTGTCATAAGGTCCAATGTCCTGGACGCAGGGAGGCTCATGTCATGTTCTGGCTGGGTGGAGTCACTCAGTGTCCGTAAACAAGAACTGACGCAGCACAGGGAACTTGAATTTGATTGCACTGAGTCCACTGCTCTTCTCTTGAAAATAGAACATTTTAAATGTAAAACAGTTGCTGTGGAGAAAGAGCATGCATGGTTGTGGCACATGTTGTCTGTACAGATGTACATATTGAACAAATATTAAAGAAGTGCCTTTGAAGTTAAAATATGTAGTTTGTGTTTACATGTTGATGCAAAGCTCATCAGTGTGGTTAATCAAAGCTTTTCTTCACTCGACCACTGCTGATTCTTTTCCAGTTATACATCTGTATAAAAGGTATTTCTTCATTTTTCAGATATTTGTTATTTGTCTAATAGGCTCAATATGCTGGAAGACATTCTCTGCTGCGCCATCACACCCAGAGTCACAGCACTGAACGCCCTCTCACGTTCAAGAAGAACATGTAACAGACGATGTTCACACCCTCAGATGTGGTTCATTCTTCTAACCAGCAGATGGCAGATGGGTCTCATTATAACGGTCGTTACTCCATTATGTGGCCCCACCACTTGTTTACAATGAGGATGATTTGATTCCTGGAAGGCTATAGGCCTAATGAATGTGATGAATAATACTAATGAAATACACTTTATTAGAAGGACAAATTGATGCCCACTTATGTGTCAGTGCCACAGTCGGCTTGTTCAATCATACTGGACTTAATCAAAGGCTGCTTGACCTTTAATAATTAATCACATTATTCTGTTGAGATTTAGTTTCCACATGCAGATGTTGAATTAAAAATGACTACATTAAAAGGCAATGGCCAGAGCAATGGAGAAGACAGGCATTATGTAAACTAGAAGAACACTGACCAAGTATTGAAGTAAAAACAACTGTGCAGATGGTGTTCGGCCTCAAAAACAAAGATAAATCTGCTGTGTAGGAAGCCCACCACAGCATCGTGTGAACTTTATCCATGAACTATACGTTTCTGTCTGCTTTGACTGTTCTTCCGCTACATCCGCGCATAATCTACACATCCAGCAAGAGGCTGGGCAAAATTAGCCCAAGTCAACCACAGAGGAAGCACGACTTGTGATTGGCCTCGCTGTACAGTGGGAGTCCCAGTTGAACTGATTTGAAAAGATAAATTTTCTTTTTGTATGCAGGCCTTAATGTTGTTGCACCATTAGATTGTGTTCAAATGAGAAGATAACAATGAGACTGTGCTCTGAAAAAAACAAGATGAAAAGAAAATTTAGGGAAAGTGGCTGAGAAACAAGGAATCTGATGCTGATGCTGATGAAGGCCACAAGCTGTGACTGAAAGAAAACTTCCATAAGTGGAAACTTTCCTTAGAACAAAACTCTGAAGGCGTCTATTAAAAAAAACCTTTTCATAAAAAATATCTATATTATATATATATGATATAATTTAAAACAAACCAAGTGAATTGGAACAATTCAACAACAAAATTGAAATAAAGCTGATATTGAAGCTATTAAGCTACTTTTTATTTATTGATTTTGATTAATTTCACTCAGTTTTTCATTATTTTCTCAGCCCAAAAACTTTACTTATTTAACAGACCCACAGCATGAACGTCGTGTCTACAGACGGACTGTGTCGCATGTTAAAACAGCCTCAGGTGTCGGCGCATACCGTCACCCTGTGCTGTAGGTGTGGTTGCTCGCCGCGCCCCCTGCCGGTGATGACCTGCACCGCCTCCTCCCCCCTCCCTCCTTCCACCGTGGAGTCACGTGACACCAGCGGCAAGAAGCTGCAAACGGCGCTGAGTGTGGGGCTGCGCGAGCCTCATCATCATCATCATCACCACCACCACCGACACAACCACCGCAACAGCGGCGTAGAGAGGCGAGCGAGCAACCGGGGTCTTCAGCGATTCGAGGAGCCGGGCGCCATGGCGGGCCTCCGTTAAAACGAGACCCAGATTTATCCTCTTTGTTCTCCCTCGACGCCTCGTAGTCTTTACGCGCCTCCGCCGAGGAGAAGCTCTCCCTTTCCGAGCGAAGGAGGAGGCAGGAGTAGCAGCAGCAGCGGCGGCGGCGGCGGTGACGGAGGCGGCAGCAGCGGTTGAACCGGGGAGGTGTTTTCTACGGTGCGAGCCGAATGGCGGACCGTGAGGCGTCGCCGATACCGTTGGAGATCCGAGCCCGGCTGGCGGAGCTGGAGCTGGAGCTGTCAGAGGGTAAGAAATTAATACAATTGCGGCGAAAAAAAGCGCCAGCCTCCTTCCCCCCTCCTCCTCCTCCTCTTCCTCTTTTCCCCTCGTTATCCCGTTATCTCATCCCCACCACCATCATAATCATCATCCCCATCCACACCGGGAGCCTTCCTACTAACGGAATCTAACCGTTCATTCCTGCGGCCCCTTCCTCCTCCTCCTCCTCCTCCTCCTCTCGTCCCCTCCCGCTCCTCCCATCCAGATGTTTGTCAGCCAGGGACCGGCCTGGCCAGCTCTCTGTAGCCGGGAGAGGATGAGGGCAGAGCGGGAGCACACTGCGGGATTCGGACGCTGCTCTTTGTCTCGGCGGCGGTGCCGTTAAAAAAAACACACCCGACCGGCCCGTTCGCCCGCTTTGGGTCCGACAGCCAACCCGTTGTTTGACCTTGAGATGTTGACACAATCAGCCGAGCCTACCTGCGTGTGTGTGCGCGTGCATGCGTGCGTGTGGTCGGATTTAATAATAGCATCGCGATGCAACGCTGCGTGACCGAGCAGCACAGAGGGGCAGTTTGGCTTTTGATGCCCGTGATCTCAGCCTCCTGCCTCTGTGTTTGGGGCCTGCAGAGCAGCTGAGGATGAGGAGGATGCTTGGGAATATTTTTCACCCCCCCCCCCCCCACCTCTTCCTCTCTTCTCTTTCCATACACAGATACAACAAACACTCTCACTGTCTTTCTACGGCCCATTGAATCTCAATCACTGCAATCCACCCTGCTGTTGTTTCAACATAACCCCTCTCAGATAGGAAGGGGGCATTTCTGCCTTATATAATGGAGATGGCATATTTTATTCATACAGGCTCGGGAAGGCCTACATTGTGAGGGAGGAAGCCTAGATCCATCCTGGATGCGAGCCACCTTGTTGCCTGAATTGTCCGTTTCTTGTGGATAAATGTGTTTCGTGCCAAGGTGTGCACGATTTGTCTTGATTGTGATTCGTAGCAGCAAACGAGGCTTAATTACGTTGCCTTGCTTTGCGGCAAAAAATCAGATGTTGTGCGGCTGAAGGGGAAGAAGATGTTGATTCGGTTTCGCCCGTCTGTCACTTTTGTCAGGTCTGCAAAACCTGCAGTGAAAGCTGCCTCACCTGCAGTGATGTGCAGCTAAAAAATACCGTCTCAGGGTCTCTGGGATGATGAAGACTAAACGTTTGAGGTTTAAACGTTTAAATTCTGGGGCAAATGCAGAATAATTAAGCCTGAAAAGTGTCTGACGATCAGGATTCTGCAGCTTTAATCCAGAAACATCAGCTCTGGCCTTTGAAATCCCTGAAAGCAGTCGAACCTCGATACATCAAACTGCCCCTCTTCCTTCTGATCAGCCCCATCATTCATAAAAGCTTTTATTTTCGCTCACTGCGGTGACACACACACACACACACACACACACACACAGTGAGGTAAAACTGTGGCAGCTGCAGGCCTATTGGAGCTCCTAATCCAGCCGAGAGTGTTTATCAGAGCAGAACCTGCTGCTGGCAGATGTTATTAATGATGGACACGGCGGGAGGAAGTGGAAACGTCACGCCCAAACGTCAGACAGCATGAACCAGTCCAAACGTTCAGGTGTGTGTGTGTGTGTGAGCGTGTTGGACTGTTGTTGGTGGATCACAGCGGGGTGAAGCCTGACAGGTCTCCTGATAGTGTGATGGACGTGTCAGTGTGTGCGTCTGTCACTGCTGCTCATGGAAAACTGAGGGTGAGAACGTGTGTGCTGAGTGGGGGGGGGATGGATGGCTTGAAATCGGGAAGGAAAGACTTTTTCAGTTTAGCTTGTTTTACACTGGTCCTGATCGTATTTTTTTAAACAGCTGATTGATTGTTTCGTCGATAAAATGTCATAAAATAGTAAGGAAGAAAAGCTCATCACGAGCTCAGATTGATGTCTTCTTATCAAACAACAATTAGCCGATTAATTGTTCGGCAGATTGATAAAATCAACCGTCGACCATTTGGATAATCAATTAATCACTGAAGTCTGTTTTAGTTTAGCAGAAATGCCCCAAAACCACATGTTCTGTTTTCTTAATGTGATTATTTGCAGGTGTTTTCTACGAGACGTCTCCTCGAGCACTGTGAAGTTAAAGTTGACATTTCTCAAACGACAAACAGATTAACGGAGAAAATCATTTGCACATTCATCAGTTATGGAAATAATGATATAAAACAGAGAAAGCAGAAAATCCTCCTGTTTAAAGAAGGCAGATTTAGCAGTTTAGCACTTTGTAACTCAGTAAATCTAGCAAAAAGTTAAATAACACGTTGGAAACATGCAAAATAAAGATCAAGATGTTTCTTGGCATTTAGTCAAAGATCCTGACTCTCAGAAAGAAAAACCGTTTGTGAAAGCAGCAAATTTGCATATTTAAGGAGGTGAATACAGAAAAATGAGACTTCAGTGCCCTGTTGGTGATTTTAATAAAATGAAATAACTTCTCGAAAACCTAAAAAGTGAAAGATCGAGATCCTGACGTTGGATTTGAAAAGCAGAACATTTGCACGTTTGAGAGGCTGAAATCAGTTTTTGCCTGTTGACAAACTTAAGGAGTTCATCATCAGAATCATTTCAGCGCTGCTTCATGAGAGAAAAGTGTCAAACGTTTGAAAATGTCTCAGAGTGCGAAACGTCGGCTGGCGGGGAAGTAAGACGAGCATTCTGAAGGATGAGCAAAGTTTCGACTCCACAAAGACCTCCGCCTCCAAATAACAGAGTGTTTGAGGACACGGAGCCTTCGCTGCGATTGAGATTCAAAGTGATGAACCTCAGGCAACAATTTCCTGTCAGATTTGATGGGTCGCACTGCGGGATGAAACTTTTTATTCTTCGCCTTTGAGGAGACGAACCAGCGCTCCACCTGTTTATTAGATAAACTCAGCAATCAGCTGAGCTCTGGCAGATAAGCCTCCCTCCCGCTCCCTCGCTTAGTGTCGCCTAAATCACATCATCTCCGCCGTATTACTGTGACCTCTAGGCATTAAGACGCCGTTCTGGAGCGTTTAGCCGGCGCTCTTATGCAGAGTGACTTGCGGGGACAAACGGAGCTGTCGATGGACTCGTACAGGACGTCCTCTTTAACTGCAACAGACTGCAGCGCTGAGATGTCCAGCAGACCACAAAGTAGCTCTTTAACTCATACAGGATGAACCTGTAGTAGATGCTTGTGGTGTGTTTAATGTCCTCAGGAGATTTTTTTGTGCATTGTTTTTCCAAAAAGAAGCATGAGCAGGGTTTGAATCTATCTATCTATCTATCTATCTATCTATCTATCTATCTATCTATCTATCTATCTATCTATCTATCTATCTATCTATCTATCTATCTATCTATCTATCTATCTATCTATCTATCTATCTATCTATCTGGTTTATGTTTGGCGTCTTTGACTCTGTCGAATGTATTAATATTGAACTTTGACACGAGGGATTGTCCACACGTGCGTATTTAATCAACAAAGTGCCGCTCAGGTGTGAAACTGACGGCACATTTTCCCCTCTGCTAAATGTTTCACGTCGTGTCAAAGCTTGTTTTTGTCTATTGAATATTTATTAAGAGTCACTGAAGGTAATTGTGGTAATTTTTGTCCATACTTCTTCGCACTTCTTTGTGCATTGAGACGGCGAAGCGTGCACGAGAGGCCTGAAGCAGTGCATTTCAGGTCAGTGTCGTTGTGTTTTCTATCTGCAGCGCCTCACGCTGCAAAAAAAATCCCCATCTTTACTGGTGATGTTCATGAATAATCTATGATTAATTATTCTGCGCCGAGTTGATTAGTTAAAGCTCGATGAACGACACTAGCTGCTGTGAAGCTGCTGTGGGATGCAGCTTGTTCGTACAGCACATCAAGTGTATAGTTGAGTATTCAATCGATGTATTTTAATGACACTTTTGAAGTCTCGCATCAGAAGAGGTCGATGGAAACAGTAAAATTTAAATAAACTTCCGCAGTTTTTGCGCTTATTTGAGGTGTTTTTGCCTTTTTAGGAAAGCAGTTAATGCACTTCATGAGAGATGGAAACACCTTTTTCAACGTAGTTCTGATATCTCGAACATTTAAGTCACATGACTGATCAGCTGCTTCCACTGAGAGCAGAAGAAGAAGAAAAATACCCTGAGGTGACTCTTTCTTCTTCTTCTTCTTCTTCTTCTTCTTCTTCTTCTTCTTCTTCTTCTTCTTCTCTGTTGGTTACAGCCATGTGTAAAGCAGCTGTAACGCTTTGTGTAGCCTCGTTAATTCACTGATATAAACACGCATAGTTCACACACATTCACGTTTTCTTTCTTTCTGTGACATTTCAAAAGTTCTCTTGACTTGTCGTAGCGGCACTCTGCTGCTCTTATCGGCGGTTTAGTGCTCAGTGGATCTGGGTTCATTTCTATTGTTCAGCATCTGTCCTGATGATGAACCTGGAAAATCAAGCTCCAGTGATCAGCCAGAAAATTATCACGTTATTGTTCGTCCTTTATCAATCAGAAATATTGAACATTCTCTGCTTCCAGCTTCTCAAATGAGATTGTCTCTGTTTTGTGTCATTCTAAATTGAATATGTTTTTGACTGTTGGATGAACAAAACAAAGACATGTGAAGACGTCAGATTGGATCAAATCAAGCTGGATTGTGCTGCTGGATGAAGCTGCTTCTGCTTTGGTTATCTCTGAGGTCTGCCGTTCTAAAAACGCGTTTCTACGACACAAAAAGACACGAAGCCAAACTGAAAACAGCAGCTGCAGAAGAACTTTGCCTGAATTAAATACTAGAATTGTCATTTATACATTTGAATATATGGCTATTCATAAAAAAGTTTGCAAGACTGCGACTATGATGGCAGCTTTTGGCGACGGTTTCCTGTGCGGACGCGTCTCAGTCAGCTCCAGTCAGATGAGTATGGAGGTTCGGTCGCCGCCCTGACAGTCGACGTTAAATTTAACAGAACAAAAGCTGCGTGTTTCCCGTTTGGAAGCAGAAACAAAGAGGCTGACAGCTCAGCGAGGGCCGCGTCGGTGTGTTATCAAAATAGAGCAGCTGTCAGTCATTCGCTGGCGATGACGTCCGTCTCCATCGGACGCCTGTTGAGCTTCATCACACGACAATGAGCAGGAGTCGGCTGTGGGCTGCTCTGTGGGCGTGCTGTAGAATGTGACTGCTCACAGGAGAAAACTTTCTGATTGACTGAAAATCAATATCGTGATTTTGCTTCCTTAGTTAATCGTTATTATTTTAAACTTCCTCAGAGCTCGTGAAGCGCTCTGACTCTGCTTCCACTGAAACAACAAGTTCGACATACGATCAAACAGGCGTGTAATTTCATTAATAATAATGTGTAAGAAATAGATTTTTTCCTAATGAAACTCAACAAGAAGGTTGAATAACATGTTGCCTTCACGGACTGTCGGTTGAAAAACAGCAGACTCAGAGCGTCATTGATTTGCTTCTGCACGTCCTCATCAGCTCTTTATTATCAATACAAAACAATAAAATCTGATCCATAAAGTGGAGTCGGGTCAGGCAGCCAATTAGAGCCGAGATCTGACAGGTAAAATCTGTCTGAAATTCAAACAGATCAAAGGTAGATTTAATCCCATTTTGGGCTAATTTGCATATTAATTTGCATAAACAGATGATTCACCTGAACCCAAACTCATCATGTTCGCAGACATTTTGTATCTTGTGATCACACGGCTGCTGCAAACAGCCAGAAAGCAGCAGAGCGTCCTTCCTGCTCCTCCCGATGATGTTTGGAAGATGTTTAACTCTCGTTCAGGGAGTCCAGTCCTGCAGCCCACAGCTAGTAACCATTCAGTCCACGAACAGGGAAACGTAGTGTCTGAGTGAATCAACCAAACATCCACAACCAAAACAGCTTCACTTCACACTCCTGTAAGACGGCAGATGCTCACATTTGACGGCGGGGCAAACATCACGTCTCGCCCTGATGGCGGTGTTACGATTTAGACGACATCTCAAAGTGAAAACCGAGACGCCGGTTTCACAAAACAGCTCAGAAACAGTTTGTCTGCGTGTGTTTCACCTTTTAATGAGACGAAAGTGAAGAGCGGAAAGGTGGAGAGAGGGGTCGTTAGTGCCGAGACGGTGATGGATCAGGTGAGTTCACCTGTAAAATCAAGTTGAACTTATAACCGACGAACCATTAGCGTCATGCATCGAGTGAAAACACCAAGCAGTCGCTTCACAAAGCAAAGAGCAGCTCGCAGGGCTGCAGCATACGATTATCCTCGATAATGATTGATTAATGAACAGTTTGCTGTAAAGTGTGTCAAAAGCAGTGACAGAGACGCGTCACGAGTTATCAGAAGCCTCAGTAATGACATCAAACTGCTAATTTTTCTGACAGAAAACAAACAAAAAGCATCACGTAGCAGCTTTAACCAGCAAATGTTCTGTCGCCAGCCGAGAAATGATCTTCATGATTGATTATTTATCAAAACTTTATGCTGCTCGACGAGTCGCTCACAGCAAACTCTGTCTCGTTTTTAATCAATTATTATTTGATTATTTTTTGTGCAAGTATGCAACTTTAAAGTATTTATTCATATTTTTACATTTGGTAGAACAAATTATTGATCGTAGAGCAGCAACAATTAGTTGATCACCTTTTCGATCGTCTACAATCATTTCCATCATCAATGAACCGTTTATGTAATTTCTAAAAAAAAAAAAAAAAAAAAAGCCAAATATTTGCTGTTTTTAGCCGACTGTTCTGTGTTTTATATTATTGGAAACTAAAAATCTTTGAGTTTTGGACTGTTGGTCAAACTAAATGAGTAGCCAACCGGCTGACTGGACGCAGTGACACGTAGCTTAGCTTTGATGTAGCTTCAGCCTGTGAGAGCTGTCCAGCAGAGCTAGCTTATCTGTGCTAGGTAGCTTGACCTTTAGCCCATCAAGTTTTTCAGTGCGTTCGGTCACAGCGGCTCTCGAGGGCCTGAACCGGCTCTTCGAATCCCTCGTCCTCCTCCACACTGACTGACAGCATATGGGTCTGAAAGCCGGACGATGGCCTCAGACCAGCGCTCGTCACACTTTCTCCTCCCAGCTAGCAGCGATGTGATCTTTGGCTGCGAGCCGTCCTCAGACGTGGCAGCTGGGTGCTAATGTGGTGCAGCCTGGTGCTAAAATTTCTATAAAACTGAGGAGTTTACATTTAACTTCTTTACCTTTCTGGAGGAAGTGTTGCCAGATGGAGCTTCATTGTTTTCCTCATAGGTTTTCCATACTGCATTTAGCCTCAGGCTAAAGGAGCTGTTAGCTCCAGGCTAAAGGAGCTGTTAGCTCCAGGCTAAGCGACGCTGTTAGCGGTTTGTGTGTTAGCAGAGTGTGTGTGTATGCAGCTTACCCTATAGACCAACATGCAGAACTGAAGTACTCTCAGTGGTTGACTGACTGTTGACATCCCTAATCTGAGGACGTCACCGTGAACACAGAGGAACTCTGGGATGGACAAGTTTTGCTTTTTTCTGACATTTTATGGACTAAACAATTGAGAAAATAACCCACTGATCCACCAGGACGCCTTCGTTTTCTGCTGTGATGCTCATGTGGACGTGACACTTGGCTGCCAACTCTGTGTGTGTGTGTGTGTGTGTGTGTGTGTGTGTGTGTGTGTGTGTGTGTGTGTGTGGCCCCTGGCTCTGCTGTGGACACATGCGTTGTCGAGCCAGTGGACGCTCCACAGTCCACACGGGTCGCTGCATGTGAGTGTGACAGCCCAAGGTCCCAACGCATGACGCATGCTGCATCTGTGTTTCTGTGTGTGTGTGTGTGTGTGAGTGAGAGAGGGCCTGCTGGAGGTAGATTTAGTTACCATGGTGGCTTAGTGGGTGGACTTTCTTTTTATGATGATGTGATAAGGAAGAGGGAGAGATCAAATAAAAGCAGGATGCCGAGGAATAAGACAGCAGAAACAAGCAGCGAGAGATAAAAGGAAAGGTGGAGGATGGATGGGTGGATGGGTGGATGGATGGATGGATGGATGGGTGGACGGACGGATGGATGGGTGGATGGATGGATGGATGGATGGATCTTCTCTCTACTCTTCTTGATAGTAAATTTAATATTTTGGATGTTTTGACTCACTAACATTATTGTTATCCAGTGAATCACACAGATGCTAACGCTAGCTAGCTAATGCCACTGACTCGTCAGAGAAGTCGGGTTGCTCCCGGCAGACACTGCAGAGCATCACCTCTTCCTCTTAGGTGTGACGCTCTCTGTTGAATTCGTCTCTCCACCTTTTCGACTCGTGTGGTGCAGTTTTTGTTCTTTTGGTTCTCTTTCTGGCACTTGGCCGAGCTGAAGCTGAAGGAGCCGTTCCTCTGAGGTGAAGTGCTTGACGGCACCTTTGATTGAGCTCTTTGTCACCTTTGATTGAGCTCTTTATAGCAGCAGGTCTTCCACAGAGTCCGCCACGTTGTACCTCCATGTTCAGTTTGTTGCAGTTGCAGACTCACCACCAGGCCTGGGCAGTTCATTGAGTTTTGTTTTTAATTCAGGCTTCCAGTGATCATCCTGCCACATAGTGTTGTCTCGTGTTATAAATCCAGCGCACCTCTTTCCTTTACAGCGTTGTGCTTTCGTCCGTCCATAAACGTCCTCAGCTCGAGCCGAGTGCCAGAAAGAGAGCCTTTAGGTAAAAACCGATTCAGCTGTTGGACAGGAAGCTATCACATGACCCACACAGCAAGCGCACATTGCCAAAATGTGGATGCAATTTATTGTATAGAAATCCAGATTTTTCCCAATTATAACACACAGTGCCTCAGCTGAATGAACAGAAAAACACACACACACACACACACACACACACAGACACACACACACACACACACACACACACACACAGCCGTCCTCAGAGGCAGCGTGCTGCCAGGAGCTCATCACTTCAACAAACTGTCAGAAGTTCAACCACATCGGCAGATACAAGACGCGAGTTCGCAGAAGAGTTCGTGGCTGAACGTGGAGTCAGAAAAAGCCACGAGGAGCGTGAGCGTCGCCTCCGTCAGACCCGCTTCGCCCGCTGTGCTGGAGCCGCGTATGGAGGCTGTCCTGCAGAGGAGCCGTTTGATGACACATAATCTTGTGTCACAGCAAATTCGTTGACGTTTGTTCAATTTTGAATATTATCAGAAAAGTTTAAACTCAAAATTTAGGAGGGAAAAAAGAGAAATCTGGGAAAAGTTAAACGCATTTCATCAGGTCCTGTATTTGTATTTCAGTTGACTTTTATTTAAAGTTTTTTGCACGATGTTTCCAACATCACAGAGTAATCGAAACTAATAATCTTATTTCTGATGTTTGTCAGGAGAGAAACAGAAACGATAGTCGAGAAAATAGCATCCTGTCTTTATATGTGCTGGTTTTCTTGGACTTCTGTGATAAATATCTTTGGGCTTTGGACTCTCGGATGGACTAAACAACAGATATGAAGACATCAGCTTGTGCTTTAGGAAATGTGCTTCAGGCAGTTTCGGTTTTAAGCGTCACATTCTGGGTATTTTTCGTGAAAGCTGTTGGAAGACGAGGAGAGGTTGGAAAGTGTACTTGAAGGTAAAGCTGAGGAAAAAAGCAGAAGAGTCAGGGGTGATGTGTTTACTACAGACCACATCACAGGTCTGTGGTGAACTCGCCAAAATGAGTTTTCAGAGAGTTTTTTTAGTGGCGCTGAAAGCTCAGACCTTCCGGCTACACAACCTCAGCGGGCGGAAAAACTCCAATCTGCAGTCAGCCGCGATCGATTCTCCCTCAGCTGTGTGCCATTAAAACAGCCGAGTGTCAGAGAGCAGCGAGGAGAGGGAGCAAGGAGACGCAGGGAAGTAATTAGGCTGCCAATACAGACTGGTATGACACACACACACACACACACACACACACACCGCAGACACAAACATATGCACTCACCCTGGCAGGTATCATTAGCCCACTTCTCACATCTGACGCTCCAAATCCAAGATGGCCGTCTCGGGCCTTCTCCAGGAGAACCGTTGCTAGGCAACTCCCTCCCTGCTCTGCTGTGCTGCAAGTGGAAGATGGCGTCTCCCCGTGGACCGTGTGTGTGTGTGTGTGTGAGAGAGAGAGAGAGAGAGAGAGAGTGGAAGCAGGAATGTTGTTGTGCTGCGGTTGATCTGAGAAAAGGCCTCAGATATAACACACACACACACACACACACACACACAGAGCAGCACAGATGAGCAGATTGGACCCAGATGTTCTGGCCATCCTCCACGGTCAGATTGTGAAATGCAGACTCTTGTCGTTCCCCGTCTCTCGCTCTGTTTTTAAAAGTCCTCTCTATCCTTCATATATCTGCCTGCGTCTGTCTGTCTGTCTGTCTGTCTGTCTGTCTGTCTGTGGTTCTGGCTCATGAAAACGTGGATATCTGACACTTGTTCTGTCTGTTTCTCAGCCATATTTCACTCCCTCCTCTTCAGAAGCAGCACAGCTCTGCAGCAGACCCGCCTCCATGTTGTCTTTTTACTTACATGTTTACATTTTATACATTTGTACGTTTGATTTTGGAATAACTGGCCGGGCTGCAGGAAGTGAATCGCTGTGTGCTCAGTGGAGATGTGATGTTTGATTTGTCGTCCGGAGGCTTCTCCAGGAATCTTTTGTTTACGAGGCCGACCCAGAGATGATTCTCTCTCTGAGAAATGCCTCTTTTGGAAACTGGATCTTGAAAACTGTATCGAGGAGACGAGGTTTGTTAGCAGCCGTAATTTATTTCTTTGCAAGAGATGCACAGCTGCAACCGTGCCCTCGAGCTGTACGCTCAAAAACACAATCTGTGTGCAAACAGCTGAGTTCGTCTTTTCGCAAATGGAGTAATTGAGTCACCACTCAGGTGTGATAATTTCACTCATTTCAGATGAAACAACAGCTTCAAATAAAGCAGAACACGAGCAACAACAAATACAACTGGTGATTCAAGGTTTTTGAAAAAAAGCTGATAGATATCGGAAAAAAGTTGATCTTTTCTTTCCCACCTTTGATGTTTTTCACTTGTTTTAAACAGAAATATGTTTGGAGTCTGTCGTGGCAGATAGCTGTGATAGGATTGGATGAAAAGACCAGAACCAATCAATTAATCCTACTAGCAGGTGTAGTTTGTGTATCACAGCTCCTCTGTTCCATAGAGCTCCGCTGTCATCCAGGAACACTTCAGTGAGCCTCACACATGTTCCTTCATCACCATGAACACACACTGAAGTTTATTCTGACACACACACACACACACCCCGTCCTGCTGCCTCAAACACTCACTACAGCACCAAATGTGGATTAATCCGCCGCTGAAAGTAGTCCCAACAACGGTTTTAGGAGATTACCGAACCTTTTTTAACCATAAAATAATTTCTTTGTGGCCCATTTTTAACTATTTATGCCTTTAGTAGGAAAGTTGGAAGCTACTGAGAAACAGGCGAAAACATGGTTGGTTTTGGTCTTTTCATTGCATCAATGAAAATTTACGATATCTTTGACCTTATCCTTAAACACTGGGACTAGGCTACAGTTTCTAATTGTTTGGGAACAGGCTACAGTATAAAGCTATTTGGGGGCAGGCTATTTCCAGGAACAAAAGCTTTCATTGAGAAAGTTCAATCGCTGATGCCTTAAATGTTTGAGTTTAGCAAAACAGCTCTGATCTCTCTTTCTTCGACTGCTCTTGGATGTACTGTAGCAACAGAGAGCGAGCTTTACCCAGCATGCTCCTTGGTGGTGCAGCAGATGCTAGGTTTCCCCCGTCAATAAATTACCTCGTGTTTATTTTGGCTAGTAGTAACGCACTACTAATAGGCACCGTAGATCTCAAGAGCTCACACTCGCCACCACACTTCCTTGAGTCCTCAGCAACACACCCACCAAGTGTGAAGTGGATCGGATGGACGGTTGTTGAGAAAGTCGAAGGACAGACAGACAGACAGACAGACAGGCAGGCAGGCAGGCAGACAGACAGACAGACAGACAGGCAGACAGACAGGCAGGCAGACAGACAGACTCGCTCCGTCTTAGATTCACTTAGGGATGTTTCTTAAAGTGTGGTAAGACGCACATCTGTCAGCTGTCTTGTTTTTTTAGCTTATTATCACACCAGCATGTTGACGTGCCCGCTCTTGTCTCGCTGCGTGTCTTTCGTCGTCGTGTTTGATTCGGCGCCCCGTTGTTGGCGAGTTAAACATCTCCGTGGCAATCAAATAAAAATCACCAATTAACAGCAGTTTAGCAGCATTTAATGGGGACAAACTAGGAGGTATTAGCTCACATTAGCCCTGCTGCGAGGATCCTGGGGTGCTGTGATTGACAGGTGGTGGTGGTGGTTGTGAGGGGGATGTCAATGGTTGCCGAGGCAGCAAAAACCCCCCTTAGAGATTGTAATTAGCTTCTCCATGGCCGCCCCTCCACACTGACCTCTGTCTGTCCGTCCAGCAGACTCTGCTGTTGTCACTTTAGTAGTCTTAAGAGTCAAGTTTTCATATAAAACTACTGCTGACGCTGTAATGCCTCTTCGTTATCATGCAGTTTATTAAAGTAACGATGTAAAAATCTATGATTGGTGCAAAACAGAAGCCATTCAGCTTGCAGGCAGCTCATGGAAACCTTTGTATGTTCTTTGTGTCTGGTTGGTCTTTCCTGGGAAACTCCACAGGAGGTTGTTTAGAGCGCACAGAGGAAGGACAGCGGAGTAAGCATTAGCACCAATACTTACTAACAGACCAATAAACAAAAGCCACAATTTCACAAACACAAACCTGATCAACAGAGATCAGTTTGCACCAAGCTCATTGTCAGAAATATTAAAAAATGAATTCATTCTTTAGCTCTAAAGACATAAAGTGAGACGCGACAGTCGGGTAGCTCTGTCTGGCTGTTACGCTGCATTCATGTCAAACTGGAGTTACAGTAATAACCAGTTTTTGACTTTTAAAAACCATTCGCATCAGCATGTGAGCCGTAGTTCAGATGTGGCAGAACTTCACATGGTCTTCACACAGGTCTGCTGCTGCTAAGGGTTATCAACCCAAGTCAAGTGAACGCAGTGTTTTGTCAGTGTTTTCATCCTCCAACGACGCGAGGCGAGTCCTCTGGTGCAGCGTCTCGGCTGACGTTGACTTCAGTGATCCTGTGAGTGACTGAAGCAGCAGTGACAGCTAACGGCAGCATCCCACCGCATTTGACAGCACTTTGTTTTAAGCAGAGTGCTGGAAACACTGGGCGGCTGACGTCTTCGACATCTCAGTAAAAACACAGCAATGACACCAAACATACTCATTAATCTAACCCTCATCGTCTCCTGTGGGACGGAAGTCCACGACGAGCTCCCTCTATTATTCCCAGTCCTTTTGCAACATGTCAAGCCTCACTCCACGTTTTCATCTCGGCGAGCTCGTCCTGCACGCTGACTCCATGGGGTCATTTTTGGTCTTCTAGGTTTTCATTTGAGTGGATGAGTCCATCTTAACAAGAGGAAAAAAAGCAATAAAATTGGGTAAATGTTGCTTAAAATAAGCAAAATGATCTGCCAACAGAACAGGAAATGTTCACTTACCAAGATTTAAGAGTCTCTAGTCTCAAAGACCCACAGGCAGATTGAAAACAAGCACATGTGTCTGGATACAAAGAAATTCTGACTTCATCGAAGGAGCTTTGTTCTTGTCAGTGTCGATCAAACAGATTCATAATTCTGCAAGTTCTGGTTTCGAGCATTAAGTTACTCAGAACCAGTGATAGAATCTCAGTAAGAAGGTGATGATCGCATTTTATCAAGATCATTGAGGTCACCTGCCTGGTAAGAAGATGTCAGCTGTCAGACAAAAAAACAAGCATACGTTGCCTTGATTTAAAGGATAACTTTGGTTTTTTACAACCTGGACCTTATTTGTAGCATTAAATACGCCCATTTACTCACCCAGACAACTTTGGTGGCATTTGGAGTCGTTTTGAAGAAATTAGCCCCAGAGGAGCGGCGCGTATATCCGTATAATGCGAGTACTCGGGGCATCCATGCGCAGCCTCTATATAACGCATAATCTGCAGAAACTCGTTCATATTCCAATATTTTGTTATGATATGCTGGTGCTATTCCCCTCTGAGCCCGTGGTGGCATGTTATCAACATCCGGCGTCTCTAGACAACTACCTCTGACGTGGATGATGTCATTACCGAACGCCGCGCGCTGCGAGCAGCCAGCCACAACACGGCTGACTCTGCGGCGGTCGGCTACGAATACGCAATAACGAACCAGAGCTGTGCCAAACTACAGCTAAACTAGCCGACCGCCGGCTCAGAGGGGAATAGCACCAGCATATCAGAACAAAATATTGGAATATGAACGAGTTTCTGCAGATTATGTGTTATATAGAGGCTGCGCATGGATGCCCCGAGTCCTCGCATTATACGGATATACGTGCCGCTCCTCTGGGGCTAATTTCTTCAAAATGACTCCAAATGCCACCAAAGTTGTCTGGGGGAGTAAATGGGCGTATTTGATGCTAGAAATAAGGTCCAGGTTGTAAAAAACGAAAGTTATCCTTTAAGATATTTTATCTCACTTTGATGCCACTTTTTACAGCGTTAGACGCGTCCTGACATAAGAAAGCAGACATGTAGACCAGAGCAGCTTTTGCTAATGTTGGTCTTCATTCATGTTTCCAGCAAATGAGCTGGAGAACAAAAGAGACACACTTTGACAACATTATAATACTGAAGACATGAACCATCACACGACCTGACCATGAGGACGAGAGAGGAACTGAACGATCTGTTCAAAGCCCTTCATCACAACATCACTCTTTTTTCTTTCTGTCCTCTTTCCATCATTATTCATCACGCCATTTATTTTATGTTGTTTGAGTTCCGTTTTACATTTTTATCTTTAATTAACAGTCTAGACACAGACGTTAAAAGACTGGGAGAGACAGAAGAGGTCGGCTGACACGAGACTCGGTGTCTCGGACCAGATTCAGACTGAGGTGGTGTTTGTCCAATAAGCCACCAGCACCGCCTTTGTAGTAAAGAAGTACTGAAGCAACAATAAAAGATGTTTTCTGAATAAATTAATAAAGTCAGCCCGCGCCGCCGTCGCTGGCTCTCTCACTCTCTATCTATTTCTATTTGTTTGCAGGGGACATCACTCAGAAGGGTTATGAGAAGAAGAGGCACAAGCTGATCAGGGCATATGTTCCACATGCTGGAGGTAATTTAGCAACCTCTGACCTGCCCACACACAACCCCACCCCCCCCACCAAGCTAAAATACTCCCACACCACCACCAGGCCATCGATCTGGTGTCATGACAAACACAGTTGCGCTGATACTCGACTCTATCGACTCAGCCTTCAGCCGTCGCCATTAGTGAATGTAGGTTAAGACTCCCCAGAGCTCAGCTTGCGCCCGCTCCTCGTCGCTGCCTCCACACACGACTGAAACACGCACACACCCATCACACAACCTGGGTTCTTCTGTATCATTCATCACAGGGACGTAGCTTTATGGGTCACGAGTGCTGAGGGAGACGTGTGTCCTACAGCGACGGTACAGCGGCCACATTATTATAATTTCCTTTTGTGTTATTTTTCAATTATTTTGGTTTATGAAGTCAGAAAAATATGATTTTTCTGCCGAATCAAATCATCTCCATGTTTGTTTTTCCCTTTTTTTGCACTCTATTTATTGCTTTTGTGAAACGTGTGTGCATTTGTGTGTGTGTGTGTGTGTGTGTGTGTGTGTGTGTGTCTTTATATATATGTATGTATATATATATATATATATATATACGTGTGTGTGTCTGTCCGCCTGCTTGTCTGCTTGCCTCTGTAGGTATGGAGGGGCCCATGTCTCATCGGCCCCCACTCGGCCCTCCCTCTGCTGCCCGTTTCCACCGGCGGCGAACGTCCGGCACCAGAGACGAACGTTACCGATCAGGTACAGAAGCTGCACCTGCAGAACAGCCACCGCAGCTACGTCACTGCTGCAGAAAAGATGCTAAATTAAACATAACATGAGAAGAAACGTTCCCTTTAGCAAAGATACGTAGATGTTTTAGTGATACGGGCTCTTCAATGAGTGGAGCTTTCAGGTTTGCTTAATTAACGGCAACACAAAAAATATACTGTAACTGTCCGGGTGCTGTTATTTAAAGGAATACTCGAGTAAATGAGGATTCAGAATGAATGGAGCAGAGACTTTTTATCCCCTCATGAGTCATAGAACTTCTCATACTAAAGATCGATAGCTCTTTTCATGTGAACTGTAGACAAACTTGAGGTGTAATGCAGGTTTCACTGTTAAAAACGTGTAATATTCAACATGAGGGTTGTCGACAAAGCTCCTCCAGAGCCACAGACATGTTTTCACCGAACCTCTGCTAACTGATCTGTTGCTGTTATTGATCGCTCTCTCCCTCCCCAGCTTTGATGCTTGCACATTTTCTTTTAATGGCCAATATCTTATGCAACCTGAAATAAGCAGACGTACTCTCTGATGGGTTCATGTGATTTAAAATGTAGATTACCGCAGTCAAATATATTTAATTAAAATTAATTCAGTTGCAAAAGGAGAAATTTGCTCTTTTGGTGCAGTGGAGTCCTTTCGGAGCCAGTTAGCTCTGCTGAGCTTCCACCGACGCTTAGCATAAATACGTTAGCTTGCTAAATGTAGAGTTTACTGGATTCACATTTCACTGTTGTTTATTGCCACTTAGCGAGCTACAGCATGTGGCTCTGCAGCATGTGGCTCTGCAGCATGTGGCTCTGCAGCATGTGGCTCTGCGTTAAATGGCTCCTTCCACTGAGGTTAAACTCGGCCACTGAGATTAGTTCTGCCTCCACAGCAGAAAAGTGTTTTAAAAATCCAACCTGCTTGATTCAAAGAGCACAAAAATGCACAGACGCAGTAAAACAGTGAGCTGAGCCGGAGAGACTTCCTGCTGCCCGTGTGTGTGAACGATTCTCCCTCTGCCAGACGTCCACACCGAGGCGGTGCAGGCCGTGCTGGCGCGACACGTGGAGAGGAAGGTGGCCGTGCCGATGCCCTCCAAGAGACGCTCGCTGGTGGTGCAGACCTCCATGGATGCATACACGCCTCCAGGTGACGAGACACACGCCAAAACACACACCTGCAAACACCTAACCACCTTCTGAAGCCAGGTAGTCTGCCGGTGAGCCGGGGGTGAGAGTTTAACGTTGAGGATTGGAAAACCTGCTCAGGTGGATGTTTGTTGGAGGCAGTTTAGCACCAAGCAAACCAAAAAGAGTTTGATCATTTTCCTGTGACTTTGAAATGATTTTTAAAATGCTTGGAAAGTGAAACAGGCACACACACACACACACACACTCACTCTGCCTGGTTATCTGGGCTGAACTGGGTTGTACTAAGCCTAAAATGTGACCCCCAGAGAGGCCGCCCTGTGCCCAGACAGGATTATGTTGTAATGCTGCGTCTCTGCTTCTCAGACGGTTTTTACACACTGACTTCGCCAAAAACTGCAAACAAGCACATTTCCTGAGGCATGCAAACCCACTGACAGACAGTACAAACAAACCACAGACGCTGTAACGTTGTAGTCAGCTACTGTAAATGTGTCCTACCACGAGAAACAATCATTATTAGCTGCTTTTTCAAATGTTTCAGGCCCTCTGTAACCGCGGGAAGTTGGCTGCTATTGGATGGTGAAATCGACCTTTACCTCCAATACGAGCTCATTAGATTGAACATAATCAGAGTTGATGACATAATTTGGGAGCTGATTGAATTCTAATGAAGGAAATGTTAGAACTTTGTTCACCGGTAATTTGCTTTTTAACCTTTGAGGAAATTCTTCGGTGGGCCTGACGTCTCCCCAGAGCTTCACTCAACTCACAAATGCAAATTTGAGACCGTTTTCATAAAGCTCTGACAACACAAACTGCTGTGGAAAAGTCTGGATGGGAAGTCCAGTGAATCTGCCTTTTATGTTACTTAAATTTAAGACCTCTGTTCACATTGATTTCTACTGGGCCTGCTCCTCTGTGTTCAGATGATTAACTCTTATTTAAAGAACTAAATTCAGTCTCTGTGGCTCTTTTCCGAAGTGCAGCCTGAAGCCAGTTTTAACTAAATTGCTTCTTGTGGCTGTTCTACGTGAGCTGACTAATTATTGACATTTCGGGTGTGCGAGCTCGAGAGCCGGCAGTCTGCTCTGACATCCTGAAGCTTGACTGCTGAATCAGGGTCTGCTGGGTGACTTTGAACCATTGTTTCACTGAGCAGAGACAATTAACTTTAAAACCTCAGTCCAGATCTGCGTGTCATTACAAGGCTCACATGTGGAAGCTGGACTCACGTTAGCTGAGGGATTCTGTGAGTGGATAACATCTTCAAGTGAACTTACTGACCCTGACTGGCTCTACACTTACTTGCCAAAAGTATGTGGACACCCAGATATTGCACTGAAATGTGGTAGTCCTACACTGTGGGCATTAAGATCACATTTGTAGAACCTGGCTGCTCCCATTCAGCTGCAAGAGTCCAACACTGTTGTTGGTGATCAGGTCTGGTTCACCTGTAGTGCTCCAGTTCATCCTGGAGGTGTTGGATGGGGTTCAGGTCAAAGCTCTGAGCAGGCCACCCGAGTTCTTCCACACCAGACTGGGACAGCGTTTCGTTATGGAGCTGCTTTGTGCATGGAGACATTGTCATTTCTGTTATTGGCACTGAGGGGCTTCGTCCATATGAAGAAAAACTGCCCCAGACAAAAAATACACAAAGTACTGATTAAAGGTGTCCGCGTACTTTTCACATACGTGCCATATAGTGTGTATGACCCCAAACCAGTGACTGCATCTGTGACTGGTGTCAGCTTACAACAATGCGGAGAACAGAAGTGTGCGCTTGGTTTCAGCCACATGGTTGCGTGTGTGCAGCAGGTCAAATGAGATCATCGTGCAAAGCAAATGAATCCATGAGTCAAACTTGGATGTAGTTACTGTGAATGTTGGATAACTTTGAAGTCCCATTTTGAAAGGGAACACGAGGAGGCAGCCAAAGCCGTCATCAGAGTTGAGGTTGACGATCTGCTGTTTGAATGGACTCACCTGAATATGATGAACTTTTCCATCACCTTCTTACCTTCATGTTGGTTGAAATGTGCATGTGTGATGTAATCCCAGACAGTTATGCAACATAATGCAGCTATTTTGAAGCCAAATTATTCCATTAAATCCAAAAGGACAATATTTGCAGTAATATTTATCTCAAGATTTGACCAAAGCTGCTTTTTACAGAAGTCTAATTTCCCTTTAACCTGTTGAAGAAGAGTTTTTAGGAAGAGTTTTACAAATCTTTTAAAGCCACTTAACATATCTTTTATTCTATGTTGCTGATTTGTGCCAGAACCTTTATTCACATTACTAACTTTAACTACAACTCGACTTTCGAGTTGTGCCAGCAGTAAAGCTCTGTCTTGCAGGGTTATGCTGTGTTAAAGAAATAGAATAGAATGGCGAGAGTTAGATGAGAAGATTTATACCATTCTCATATCTGTACGGTAAATTTGATGCTGGAACTAGCAGCCAGTTAGCTTAGCTTAGCATAAAGACTGGAAACAGGTGGAAACAGCTAGCCTGGCTCTGTCCAAACGTTAAAAAACACCTCTGCAGCTCACCCATTATTATGTTATATCTAGAAATGTAAAGTGACATCGATCTTCTCATCTAACTCTCAGCAAGAATGAATATGAAAAAATAATAATGTTGTTTTATGCTGAAAGGACGTTTCCTGTTTGGTTAGTATACATTTCAGTTCTGCTAGCTGGCCCCGCTTGCTCGTGTGCTCATGTTGTGTTAATGTTGTGTGTTCTCTCTTAACGAATAATGGCGGTCACTGACTCTCACTAGGCCTGTCCCCCCTGTGCTCAGACTCGTCGTCCGGCTCAGAGGAGGAGGCGGGGCCGGGCGACGACATGTCCGGCATGGAGCACTGGATGAGCCGCCCTTCGCAGTTAGGCCCCGCCCACCTGGGCTCCACCTCCTCCTCCTCCTCGTCCACGCAGAGCGGAGGCAGCGGCAACGCCGGGCGGCTGGCCGACTCGCTGGCGCACACGCACATCTCGCACCTGGCGCACACGCACCTGGCGCACACGCACCTGGGCCAGTCGCACCACCAACAGAGCCACCTGTCGCAGTCGCACCACGGTAAGACCTGCGTGGTTCTGGGTGGGCTGGGGTGTGCGTGTGTTGTGTTTTTTAATGGCTGTGGGTCCTTTGGAGAGGATCAGAAAAAGAGTCAAAGCAGTAAAGTGAAGAAAGATTTCATCCCTGCACATCTGCAGTGCACACACAACACATGATGCACATGATTCTTAATGTCTGCCTCATTATCACATTATTATATTTACATTTTAAAAGTGTAAATGCTGCACACTATTGTTTAACATTTTCCATTACTGATATATGAAGCAACACTTTTCAGTGCCTGAGCATTAACATCTAAATGTTTTATGTTAATGTTAATATATGCAAATATAAATGAATGATATTAGATAAAAGAGCAAAGAGTCACAACAGTCAAACATGGGGCAACATTTAGATTTGAATTAGGATGTGACAAAAGAATAAATGAGCACAATAATGATGGTGATTGTGGTGTTTTGCTGGTTTTAATCCTTCAGAGCGTCTCCTGTAAGACCTCCAGTCTGCTTTCATTCATGACTCGAACACCCACCTCTTGAGATGAATTGCTGTTCCCTGTTACCTTTAGGCTGTTATACACCTGTATGTGTGCGTGCAGGTATCGGCCACCTGTCCCTGAAGAGGAAGGGAGCTCTGAGCGTCGCAGAGAACGGAGGATCTCTGCGGCGATCCTGCGAGTTCGGATCTGACATGCTGTGGCCACCGCCGCTGGAGTCTGACGGTAAGTCCAGCAGATAAACACTCAACAGAGTGTTTTAACCTGACGTAAAGATCAGCGGCAATGAACACGACCTTCAGTTCTTAGAATTAATGTCAAATATTAGCAGAAAAACAGCCGCAGCCGAAGTGAGAGTGAAGATCTGAACACTCGACTGACAGCCGTCAGTTAATGTGATTTATTAGAGCAGCGTTTTGATCACAGATCAAACATGTGATGAGTTTTATGATCCTGCGTCTCTTAAAGCTGTCTGAATGCGCTCTGCACGCTGCGTGCTGTTGATGTGAAGAACATTAAAAGTCACTGACAAGCAGCGTATAATAAAATGATTTGCTTTGTTGTTTATTTCTGGATGTTTGTGTAGAATAAATCAGTAAAAGCAGGTTTTGTGCAGAAATTCTCCACTTTGTGTCATAAAATGTGCTTTCATTTCATTCTGAGTAAACAAAGGAAGTGTTGTTTTGGAGCAGGTATTGTGTTGAATAGATGTCCCACCATGCCAGACCTCATTCACTGGTGTGTGTGTGTGTGTGTGTGTGTGTGTGTGTGTGTGTGTGTGTGTGTGTGTGTGTGTGTGTGTGTGTGTGTGTGAGGGATGTGACCCAGATTAACAAAGAAAAGGACCATCGCGTTGTGTTTAATTCTCCATAACAGCAATTAAACGAGGCACTTGACGAGCAGCGCAGCGATAAATATGAACAATGAGTCACCACTGGCTGTCTGTCTGTCTCTCCATGTGTCCGCCTCGCTCTGCCCCCCCCCCCCCCGTCTCCCGGCAGAGAATCACTCGGCCCCCCCGGACGTGACGGGCTACTCGTCAGACTCGTCCCACTCCCACACCGAGCGGCACCACATGGCCAATATGGGAACCATCGCCAGGAACACGCAGAAGTACGGCAACGCGGAGCGCATGGAGACGGGTGACGGTAAGCGCCATGTCCTCCGCCGTGTGAGGCACTGTCACACCTTTAGCCCGCTCCCAACTGGAGCCTCAGAATAAAGATGCTGAAGACAGTCAGCTAAAAATAGAAACTCCTTAATCAGGAGGTGAGCTCAAATTGGACCACCGCCTTAGAGAACTGACCAATTAGACTGTCTGTTCATGTCACTCCCCTGGATGAACAGATTGGACTTTTTTTTTTTTTATTATTGTTTTTAAGCATCTCTGTTCTTTTTCAGCATGCTTCACAATCATGCAGTCACAGTTAGAAAACTGAGAGCCGTTCACAACAAACATTGTCTGAGAATCGAAGGCTTTGCTCAAGAAACACAGCGTTTCTTATTCAGTTCTTCTCCGTGAGGCCGTCCAGACGTTTGAACCGGCCGCCTTCTGATCACAGGACAGAGTCTAGTCGCTATCTAACGACACTTGAGGTTTGAATTGTTATTGATCAGATAACGAGGGCGGTCTTGCGAGCAATCCAGGCCACCGCTTTCCTTTTCCACTGTGCGGCAGTAGCCCAAAGCGTTACCCTCACCCCGTGTGTATGTGTCTGGGGTTTTTGCAGGTGTTCCAGTCAGCAGTCGCGTGTCAGCTAAAATCCAGCAGCTCGTGAACACGCTGAAGCAGCCTCGCAGACCTCCACTACGAGAGTTCTTTGTCGATGACTTTGATGAACTTCTGGAGGGTTAGAAACCGTCTTTGATTCTGCATGACTCATGATTCTGTCTGATTTAAGTTACAGTGTGTCATCCAATCTATCTTCATACTTGGGAGGCATGAGTGATTCTCTCAGTGGTTTCCTTTAGCAGCACCTTCACTTCACCTCATTCTATCAAGCTTTTGTCGAAGGGGATCCAACCCAGCGCCGAAGCGTTTCGCTGCACCCATGAGTGCAAGTAAATTCACACACAATGGTGGAGTGTAACTAAGCACTTTTACTCAAGTACTGTACTTGAGTACAAATTTGAGGTGCTTGCACCTGATTTGAGTCTTTTCTATTCGTGACACTTTCTGCTTCACTACGTTTATCTGACAGCTTTACAGACTTTTACAAACATAACATATGAAGAGTTTATAAAATGTGACGTTCATAGTTCATAGAAACACAGCTGAAGGTCCATTAATCACTCGTTGACTGACAGCACATTGATTGGCATCTATTGTGATCATCATATAAGTCCTTTTTCCTGTAAAATCATTTGATTTTTGATTTTTCCTTTTAATGATCTGAATGTGTTTGTAATAATGTGGAGCTTTGGACTAAACAAACACTGTGAAGGCGTCACTTTGGCCTCATCGTCACCACATTTCTCACTATTTTCACAATGTTTCCAAACCAAACGATCGATCGATTAACGGAGGAAATAATCAGCAGATTGATCCAGAATGAAAAGAATCATTGCATTGTTGCAGTCTGATACAAATAGCTGAAAATCCTGCTTTGACATGAACACACAATAACAATAATCTAACAGTGATAATAAAACAGTCACAGGGACGTTTTACAGCACTCAGTACTTTTACTTTAATACTTGAAGTACATTTTCCTGAATATACTCACATATTTTTTACTTGTAACAGACTCAGTTCAGGAACATGGAGCTAAATACAGTTTAGTCGCTGAACTCGCATGGAAACGTTAATTTATTTATGTCGATGCAGCGCAGCAGTGTAGTTACTGCATGTTTGCCCTCTTGGCTCACCACCTCATCACTCCCTGCAGCACTCACTCGTGCACAGGGAGAGAGATTGAGGAGCGATGATAGCGGATATCTTCCCCCTGGGGCTTGAATCAGAGCCTGCAGGTGGATGCTGAGCTGGTGGTGGTGCCGAATAAAGCAAAACATCAGCAACAATGAAGGTCGGAGCGATGCTTGCAGGGCAGTGAAGCAGCAGCAGTCGTCGAGCAGAGGGAGAGCTGGACGGCTTAGACAGAGCGCCGAGCGGAAACATTATGTTGGATAGGTGAAGCAGAGAGAGAGGCGTGGGCACTGCAGCCCACTGAACTGGCTCACAGGCTTTGCTCTGTTGGATATTAATCAGTGATATTAGTAATAATCACCCACATCATGAACAAGAGGGTTTATCTTTTCTGTTTGTTAATGTTCAGCTGGAAAGTCTGTAAATGAGGACAGAAAGAGTGTGGAAACATATGTGCTTTCACAAGTTTTAACTGCATAAAATGTTAATAATCTAAATCTTTTTATTTAGATTATTAACATTATCTCATTTCTAGTTGCTGCTCTTTAATTGTCGTCTTGTATTTCAGAAAAAAAGTTAGATATATAGATAGAAAGGAGCAGATTGGTGTTAATGTAGTGTTTCATTCACTCTGGATCAACATTTTATGACAATGGCTCAGGGCTGAATCCTTCCCCTCTGCTGCCTCCTTTCAGCCTTCCTGCTGTCTAAACTGCACATTAAAGGGAATCAGCTGTCCAATCACACATTTTGCAAATTCCCACAGTGCATCTGTGTTAATAACACGTACGCCTAATTAATTATCGGTGTATTTGAGTGTGATTACAACTTCTTTGCAGCTGTCTCGCTGCCACCGGCTTCGGCTAAACGCTTCCATGTGTTGTTTTCACGAGCAGACGGCAGCAAACTGTGAGCAGTGAAGGTTTGTGAGCTGCTCACTGACGACATTATCTGTGTCCTCATCTCCAGTCCAGCAGCCGGACCCTAATCAGCCGCGGCCGGAGGGGGCGGAGATGATGCCAGTGCGGGGCGAGGCGCTGGGGGTGGTCACCAACTGGCCCCCGTCCCTGGAGGCTGCGCTCCAACGCTGGGGAACCATCTCCCCTAAAGCCCCCTGCCTCACCAGCCTGGACACGGCAGGGAAGCCCCTCTACGTCCTCACATATGGTAACCAGACGCCCCCGTAGTTCAGCCGGTCATTTATTGCATTGCACTCAGTCGTAGTTGTTCCGGATGCTTCAACTTTAAGAAAAACAAAATTTCCAGAGATCTGAGATTCAAAAATGAGCCTTTTATGGGCTTGTGCATCTCCTGTGGTGCTGCAATGCTGCACGTCAACACATACATACACTCATCACGCACGCACATTCAAACGAAGTCACAGGGTTTCTGTGACGGACTGCATGAAACTGAAGTCGTTATTTCATGTTTTTCATCTGTTTCTGCTTCCAAATGTTTGAATTTTAGCATTCCCAAAATCAAGGCCTCTGAAGCAACATTTAGACCGTGATGGGTCGCTAAAAGTCTCCACGGGTTCTCGGTTAGCACGACCTGTTTGGAGTTAGCAGAGCTGTGAAGAGGACCCACACGTTCTGTGATGGTCCATATGAACACGGATCAGGCTGGGGATCATTGGATCATTCAGTACTGTTGCAGATGCCAAAGCCTTTTTTTTATTTGTCCAGCAAAAAAAATCCAAAACTCACTCAATGAATTTGATCTTAATACAAAACAGCTGTTCAAGAGCTTTTCCTAAATAGAATACTTGATAGTGACACTTATTGAAAGTTAAAACCCAGCCTGAGTCTATGTTCAGTATTTACCAGAAGTTTAATATGTGTGAGTGAACATGGACGGGTTTTCTGTATTTTTGAAGGTTAATCTGTCATAATGGTACTCAGGTGTGCAGGGAAATATAATCAGAAAAGCTCGAGTTCCAGCAGGGAATGTCTTCTGTCCACCAAGAGTGCGTTAGACAACACTTACCTTTAAATATAATCCACGATAGACCAGAACTGAGTCTCTGGTGACCTCTCCTGACTGCTGACGACTCTGAAGTGTCATCACTTCGGGCAGTTTCTTTCTTCTTTTATCGACTCTGCGTCCTCAAAATAGAAGAACACACACTCATATCCTGTGAGCTCTCTCTCCCTCTCACACCCTCGTATCCTGCGTCCTGCTCCCTGCAGGGAAGCTGTGGTCTCGCAGCATCAAGCTGGCCTACAACATCCTCCACAAACTGGGCAGCAAGCAGGAGCCCATGGTGCGACCGGGTGATCGGGTGAGTCACGCTCCTCCACCGCCTCGCACACTTTCTGCTTTCTGGTCTTTGTCCCGTTTCCACTGCAGCAGCGTCGTTGGTTCGTTTGGCCAGCGTTGTTCGTCATTTATTTATTGTTCATATGTTGTTTGTGTTCACTTCAGTTGTTTCTCCTTTCTTGTGTTTGAGACGACGCCTTAATAAATGTGAGCTTTTGTGTTGAAATCTATAATCTTATGTTTGAAGGGAGAGTTCAGAGCTCATTTTTGGAAATCGATTAGGAGATTGATGCCACTCTCATGTCAGGACACAACATATGAAGCTACATTCTGCATTCACTTAGCTTAGCTTAGCATAAAGTGGCTCTGTGCATCATTAACATGAACCTCTAAATCTCACTAATTAATACCCCTTCTATTGTCTTTCCTCCTGTTTCCAGTCTTTATGCTTGTTACGACCCAGCTCGCTAGGGTAAAAGGGAATGTAACATAAAACCCAGTTGGAGTAGGTGGCCAAGATAAATTAGAATTTTAATAGGTAAATGATGACACAAACTCAGAGATAATGAGTAACAAAAATTCGCAGACCAAGGGGTCTGGACTTACACTAAATAAAAAGAACAACACAAAACTTTGGTTAAAGGAAAACAACTCAAAACACTACAATCCATACTCTTAAACTAATCAACCAAAATCCAACCAAAATACCAGAAACAAAGGTCAGTTCAGAATTGTACACACACAAGAAAAGTAAAAGAAACAAATGCTAAAGAGGGTCTTGGTACCAAGCACGATCGCTACACACAATAGTCAAAAAGACCCTCTGGTCTGGAGGCGAGCTGTGTCCAAAACGTGTCGCACACACACAGCCGCGCGAAGGCCTGGATGCCGGTGGTTTAAGATCCCTTGCCATTTTGGCCGACTGGATGCAGGAACCGGTGCGGACCAACCAGAGATGCAGTGGGCGGGTCGAGCCGAGTGCAGAGTCCAATGACAGATGGGCACCTGCACATCAAAATTTGCATATCACGCAGACAAATACCCACATTTCACAGAGGGAGGAGGTGACGGCCTAGGGCCGTAACAATGCTAAGCTAAGCTAATCGGCTGTAGGCTCCAGATTCATACTGAATGGACAGGTGTGAGAGTGTTGTCGAGCTCCTCATTGAACTCTGAGCAAAAACGCAAATAAGAGTATTTTTAAAAACTGTTCCTTTAAACAGATTTAATTATACGATAACCTGTTTGAACGTATGATTCATTTTTATTTTTAATTTTCTGATGACTTAATTACATAAGAAATGATTTTCAGACTCAGAACGGAGAGTTTAGGTTAGAACATCGTCCATCCAACAAACTCGTAAAACACCATCTTAAACACAGAACAGAGAGTTTTTCTCTCTGGATTTGCCGTTTTACCGTGAGCTTTGCTGATGTTTTTTGGGCTGATTCTCGTTTCCATCATGGCCGACCTGCTGCTGTCTCCCCTCCCTCTCCCAGGTGGCGTTGGTGTTTCCTAACAACGACCCCGTGGCCTTCATGGTGGCCTTCTACGGCTGCCTGCTGGCTGAGGTGGTCCCCGTTCCCATAGAGGTCCCCCTGAGTCGCAAGGTACGTCATGAAATCCAGCTAAATGTTTGTTTTTGTCCCCCGGCTGCCTGTAACGTATCTGTAGCCGTTGCTGCTGCTGTCTAATCCCTTTCCATTAGTTTTCAGTTTGAGATTATTCCACAGCATTAGTTTCTCAATGGGAGGTCAGGTAATTTCATTTTTTACAGCACCGCTGTGTAACGTTAATCCTCTCTGCCTCGGCCACGTCCGCCTTTCGCCTCGTACCCAGGAGCTCCGAACTCCTGCTGTGTTTCATTTCAGCTGGGGTTGTGTGGCCACCTCAGTGACGGCCCACGCTGTTGAAACAATGCTTCGGCTCTTCTGTCGCAGCTGTTCGCCAGCGACAAGTACGTCTGAGGAAATAATCCTGTCTGCGCAGCGAGCAGAAGAACGTGTCAGAAACCCAACAAGTCTGACAAGCTAGAAACAAGCCCTCCTGCTGCCCCGCCGCCGACAAAGCCGCGCTGTCATCACTGAGGTTACAGCCGCTGATCTTGGTGCCGTCGCCTCCTGGGACCTAACGTGTCTGAAGGATGGAAGTCCGAAAAGCTTCCTGCTGCCACGAGGAAGCAAAAAGCATGCTCTACTTTTTTAACTGTTTCTTCATCTGAGCTGAGCTGTGCTCGCTCCGGAGCCTCGATGCGACGCGGCTGCTTGTCTCTGCAGCGCTGTCGGCGTCAGGGTCGGCATGGTTACACGCCGATTACTGCTGCAGCAGAAAATGCCTTTTTCTGCACGTTGGCCGCCGCTCTTGAACCCCTTCCCCCATCCTACATTTGTGCTGCAGGATTTTCCATAAAATTTCTGTTGGGCCGGAGTAGCAGTGCAGCAGCCGGTGCAGCCAACGCGTCCTCTGTCACCTACACCTGTGCTGCGTGTGTGCGTGTGTCATGTTCCTGTAGAGGTGGATGAAACGCCACAGAAACATGGAGTCCAGTTATTCCTGCACCAGCATTTAAATTCAGTTATTGAAAGCAAAAACCTGAGGGAGAGCATTATAATATATGCGAAGACAAAGTGAGCACGGAGGTCACCGCCCGCTCTCCCCCACCCTTTATCGTCCAATAGGATGCCGGCAGTCAGCAGATTGGATTCCTGTTGGGCAGCTGTGGCGTTACCGTGGCGCTGACCAGTGATGCCTGCCACAAGGGTCTGCCCAAGAGCGCAACAGGAGAGATCCCACAGTTCAAAGGTGAGAGGGGAAATCATCAATCATGGGTGGATTGTAAAGGCCTGAGGTTTCTCTGTGGGGGAGGGGTGGTCTGTCTGTCTGTCTGTCTGCACATAATGAGAACACTCGCCGTATAGAGAGAGAGAGAGAGTTTGAATGTCTGAAACAGACTTTAAAATTATTAGAAACAGAAAAACTTTGTAGGTAACAATGAGTTTAGACGCCTGTCAACAAAATCACATCATATTTTTTGTGTGTTTAAAATGTTTAACTTCAGGTGTGAATGTTTCATGTTTTCATGTCGTCCGTCTCTCCATCCATGCGAACACGATGTCTCCTTCAGGAACGCCTTCCGGGAATTTCTTGGCACAAACGTTCGCTCGGACTCGAGGATGAACTGATTAGAATTTGGTGGTCGAAGGTCAAACACGTTTCTGGCCGTAGCTCAAAAATTCTAAATCCAAATGATGAAGTGATGACATTTTACATCCGCAAGGTCAAAGGTCAGCTTCCCTGTGACGTCATAATGTCCTGCAGAAACACTTTCCTGGCCGTTATTCAGCAGCTTAACTCAGAGCAGAAGGCAGATCGTGACCATGTTTCACATTTGGTCACATTCTGAGCTGGTGACTCTAATCTTGGGCGTCCACCTTGAAACTGTGCTGATTGTTGGGTCATCATATGTGCGAAGCATCCATATTTTACAGTTTCTAGCGTCTTTCTTCCACAGTGGAAGCGTTGCTTACTCTCATGGCTCCAGCTTCGTGTTCCATCAGCATCAGCTTTATTGGCTGGGCATGTGAACACGTACAAGGAATGTGAATCTGGTTTTTGTTTCTCTCAATGAACTTGCACACTAATAGACACACAGCAGGACAAGAACGACGACGCTTAACAAAGTCAAGTCAATTCAATTTTATTTATACGGCCTCATATCCCAAATCAAAAATGCGCCTCAGGGGATTTGAGAGTTTGTACAGCAAACTACATCCTCTGTCCTCAGACTGTCGGCCGGGCGAGGAACACTCCTGTCAGAGGGCACAATGGAGGAGGCCGCAGGATGAGCACAGAGGAGGGATCCCACTCTTAGTCTGGACACATGTGCAGTAGACGTGGCATCACGACGGTGGTGATCAACTTTCTTTGTTAACGCGGGTTTTCTTCATCAGGCTCTTTGTGCGTTCCTATAAAAAGTCAAGTTCCCCAAAAAATGGACCGACTTCAGGCACAAGGTCGTCTAATGGAGCACAATGAAGAATATGAACAGCATAAAGCAGTCATGTCCAAACTATTCCATAAAGGGCCGTGTGGCTGCAGGTTTTCGTTCCAACCAAGGAGGAGCACCAGGCTGGACTCATTTAATCAGCTGATCTCACTTTTCAGCTGATAACTAAGGGATCCCTTGATGTTGATTGGTTGGCCTGGTGTGCTCCTCCTTGGTTGGAACGAAAACCTGCAGCCACACGGCCCTTTATGGAATAGTTTGGACATGACTGGCATAAAGGAACACTGGCAGGAATGATGGCAGAAAGCTTCTGATCGGGTCCATTTGTTAGGTAGTAAACAGTAAGTGTTTAACCACTGCGTCACTGTCACGGCCTGCACAGACTTCATACTGCGTATTTAAACTGCATTAAAACAGAATCCAAAGTGGTCTCTAGTTTGTAGCGTCTGGATGATCTGCTGTGTTAATATCACCTGAAGCAAACAGAAAAGATGATTTCCTGCATCACCAGCTGAATGTTCCTGAAGGTTCCATCCAGTTCCTCTGCTGTAATAACACGGCTTCATTCAGTGATACACTAACATACAGCTCAGCAGTTTGCATATGTGACGTTTTCTCAGAGAGAATATCGTCATGAGAAGACTTAGTGAAAGGGGGGAGCTTTTTATAGCTGGTTAAAATCAGAAACTCTGAACAGAACCTCCTCCAGAGCAGGAGAGGTGTGTCAACATCAGTTACCATGGCGATGTCGCCAGGTTAAAAGAGAGCCACCTGCTGTAAGGTCAGCATACCCGCTAACAGTATTTCATCCCTTCGGTCAGGGGACGCTCAGGGGACGGAGAGAGATGTCGATGGATTGATTCACGTGAATAAACTTGTTCCCTCCGTGTCTCACACGCTCGCCGCAGGTTGGCCCAAGCTGCTGTGGTTCGTAACAGAGTCGAAGCACCTTTCCAAACCGCCCAGAGACTGGTTCCCTCACATCAAAGATGCGAACAACGACACAGCGTACATCGAGGTGAGCGAAAAACAGGCCGAGTGACACACACGACGAGAACGCGTCGCTGGACTTCAGCCCGGCTGTTGACGTTCTGTGCTGCATTTAAGAACTGAAGTAGTTATGTTTTATGCATTAAACCTGAATCTGTACGTGGATCACAATTTGCCTATGAAGCAATACAAAGAGATCTGTTTTAATATAAGTTGTTTAAACTGACTCGTCACTGTGAAAATCAACCAAAACTTCACCTGGTTTCAAAGCTTCTGTTCAGCTTTATCTCACCTAATTTTAATTTAGTTAAATAAAGCATAAAAATACTGCTTGAAAGGCTTTAATGTACAAACCGGCTGACATTATCAGGCCATGAAGCAATTATACGATTAACAGAAATCTAAACATTAGTTTTGACAGCTGTTGAAGTTCAGTTTCAACTTGTTTTTTTTTATTTCTTTATATTTTAATATCATTCTTTTCAAATGTAAAAAACGTAATTCATGAAAATAATCCCCAGATTAAAGAAAGCCCTGATGCACAGGAGCTGGGCGGCTAGTTGATGGATCGACAGAAAACTAATCGTCAGGTTTTTGGTAACTGCAGCTTCTAAATCTTTGTTAAATTAAACATTTTTGCATTATGGACAGAAGAAGAAATCTGATGACATCATCAAGGACCAGGTTGAGTTAATTTTGGTTTAGTTGATCTCAGTTTTACACAGTTAATCTTACTTTAGGCGAGTTTACACTCACCTTAACTTAGTTTGGTTAGATTAACATTTTAACAGGTAACTTCTTGTGTCCACATCTTAACGACTTGCTGACATTTTGAAATGATCAAAGCCCCCTCCGTGACGTATTTTAAGAAGCTGAAGATGAACCAATCGCGTCGCCTCGCTCAGCTCTGACGCCGCTGATCCGTCTGTTGTTTGTCTCTCAGTATAAAACCTGTAAAGACGGCAGCGTGCTGGGAGTCACTGTGACGAGGATCGCTCTGCTCACACACTGCCAGGCTCTCACCCAGTCCTGCAGCTACACCGAGGGTAGGCACGTGCACACACACACACACACACACACACACACACACACACACACACAGCCTTCAGTCATTTAACCCTTTCCTCTCCCTCTCTCCCTGCAGCGGAGACCATAGTAAACGTCCTAGACTTTAAGAAAGATGTGGGCCTGTGGCACGGCATCCTGACGGTAAGACCTGCCGCCAGGTTAGAGGCCATGACCTTCATTTCCTGTTTGTTTCTCAGCCTCACCTGAAGGCAGCTTGACAATCCATTTAGTCTTTGCAGTGAAAACGATAAGAGTAGTACAAATCTAACTTTTTAAAGCTTCGTAGCTGCTCTTAGCTCTGGACTCGCTGGAGTAGAGTCAGAAACATGTTCAGTTTAAAATCTGAACGAATAATTGAATGAGTTAAAGAACGGACAAAAACGCTTTCAGCTTTAAATGTTAATGTGCCATCCTGTGTGTGCGTGTGTGTGCGTGCGTGTCCTGCAGAGCGTGATGAACATGATGCACGTGATCAGCGTCCCCTACTCGCTGATGAAGGTCAACCCTCTGTCATGGATCCAGAAAGTCTGCCAGTACAAAGGTCAGACACACACTCCACCTGCCACTCAGCTCAGTTAGCTCACTCCATTCACCTGCCTGTCAGACGGATTAAATGCTAATGTTCTGTCCGTGTGTGTGTGTGTGTGTGTGTGTGTGTGTGTGTGTGTGTGTGTGTGTGTGTGTGTGTGTGTGTGTGTGTGTGTGTGTCTCCCCTGCAGCCAAGGTAGCGTGTGTGAAGTCCAGAGACATGCACTGGGCTCTGGTGGCCCACAAAGACCAGAAGGACATCAACCTGAGCTCGCTGCGCATGCTGCTGGTGGCCGACGGATCAAACCCTTGTAAGGTCACACTCGGCCCCCGCAGCAGAGCTCTTTCACTAACGGGGGAGTTTAGCGAGGAGTGTTTGAGATGGAGAATGTCAGGGAGATGGATAAACTCTCTTGGGAAGTCAGGAAACTGGGTCACTTTACAGGAATAGAGCAGAATGTGTCCGACTACGCGCGCTTGGTACAATAAATGGTTTTCAGTCCGACTGCAGTTAGAAATATAACAGCAAGAAACCAGGAAATTATAGTTACACTGACAGTTTTCCATTTTTTAGCCCGTTAACTGCAAATTACATGTTGTTTACTTCTCTGCACCACAACAAGTTCCTTTCTACGCTCGAGGCCGCCTGCTGGTTGCACTGCAGCGCTGCATCAGCCTGCAGACACTTGCTTGATGTTGATAATCCATCGCAGTGATTAATTAGTTTGATGAATATATGGATAATGAACACAATAACAAAGATTAAAACAGTGGTTTCCAGCCCTGTGACCTCTGACAGTGAACACGTGTGCACGTCTGGGCCCTCGTCACGTTTCAGGTGTCTGTAAGTTGTTAGTAGCTCCACCAAACAGAGATTTCCCCTCTGTCCCCTCACATGTTTTCATTTGAATAACATTTCGAGGCTCAAAGAGGCAAAACTGTCCAATATTTCACAGAAAGGAGATTATAGATGAGAGACCCCTCAGACTTATCTGGTGACCCTCTGGAGGGGCCCAGGCCCTGGGTTGGGAATCACTGGACTAAAGTAGTTACAGTAACTGTGTATGAAGTTGTTAAAACTAGCTCCACCATAACCGGCTCAACAGTAAGATGCTGCTCACACATTAATGCATAATGTCGCATAAAATAATACCTGAAGCTCTGAGACACTGCAGACAAGCAGGTCTTTGATATTTTAAGCACATTTTGCTTTTGCTTAAGTAGGATTTTTACATTTTTATATATATATATTTTTTTTATCAAAGCATGACATTTGAGTTCTTCTTACATCACACTTCACCACTGCCAGTGAGAGTTTTTCTGGATGGCCTCTGCTTGTGACTGCACTGCGGCCCTGATGTAACCTGAACCAGGAGCCGCTGGATTTCTGGAGAGCAGCGAGCGAAAGAAAGAAGTCTGCAGCAGAAGCGGTTTCGGATAAAATGCTGGAAACCGTCTGTACAAAATGTTCCTCTGAGTGATTTTAATGTCATTCGGGGAGCCAGTTCATTTAATGAAACGCAGCTGTTTAGAAGCTCGGCTAACGTCCGTTTGGTTTCTGTCACCTCGTCAGGAGTTTGACGAAAGCGGTTCGACACCTGCGCCGACGTTGTCTGACGGTTTGCGTCTGTTTCTGTCCGTCAGGGTCCATCTCCTCCTGCGATGCCTTCCTCAACGTCTTTCAGACCAAAGGCCTGAGAGCCGACGTCATCTGTCCCTGCGCCAGCTCCCCCGAGGCCCTGACGGTGGCCATCAGGAGGTACGCACACACACACACACACATAACACACACACACTGCATGTGCGCACATGTCTGCACAGCAGGCTCGTTGTCGCTGCGTGTGTGTGTGTGATGTGTGTCAGTGACAGTCCAGTGTGTGTGTGTTTTGTGTTCAGGCCGGTGGAGGACAGCAGCCAGCCTCCAGGGCGAGGCGTCCTCTCCATGCAGGGTCTGACCTACGGGGTCGTCAGGGTGGACACGGAGGAGCGTCTGTCAGTGCTCACCGTGCAGGACGTTGGCACGGTCGCACCGGGAGGTACGCGCTGTGTGTGTGTGTGTGTGGGGGGGGGGGGGTATTTGTTAATGCACATGTTGAGGGTTGAAGCGGCTCTTTGTTGGAGAGGCAGAGGGTGAACACTGTTACAAAGCTCCGACATGAATAATGATTCTTCATAATAAATAAATTACAGCCAGCTGGATGCAGTCACAGTGTGTTAGGACGACGGGAAACTCGCTGCCACATGTTCATCTTCTTAAAGTTACATTTGTCTTTTATGTGGTTTTTATGTTTTGTATTTGGCTTTTTATTTATTTATTTTAATTTCAGATTAAATAGACACTAAAACATGTAAAATAGGAGCCTCGAAGCTCTTTTGGGACCAACTTAAATGTGTGGAAAGCATCAAAAATTAAAAATTGAATCAGCAAACGAGGTGAACGAGGTCATGTTTCTGACATTGCAGTGACATTCAGGCTCATTTAACAGATAATAATAGTCCTGTTTACTGGCTGAGTGTTTGCGGTGTGTTCGTGGTTCAGGTTTTCTCGTGTACTGTAAGTACATGAGCACCTGTTCCCTCTGCTCCTCTGAAGAGTTAAACTTTCGGCCTTCAGCGTCGTCATGCACCGGATGGCAAAAAATCCATTAAGTCCATTAAATCGTAAAATTAGTTTTAAGGGAGTGTGAATGTGCAGCGTCTCCTTTTCATCAGTGTCCAACTTGGGGAGCGCTTCCTCTCCTCACGACTGCACCAGTGAAGTGAGCTCTGCTTTCTGCTTTCAAAGCCGTCAGCGTTGAAACCAGAAGAACAGAGTTTTTAATGTGCTGCAGTCTGTTCTAATCACCTGAGGTTTGTCTCTGGGGACAAAGTCACACAGAGCATAAAAAAGCTTTCAGGACGTAATAAATCATCTGTTCACGTCCTGATGAAGACGCCACGGACACCGGTGACCTTAGAGCCTTTAGCTTCCATTTATTTTTATTAGGCAAGCAACTAACGTTTATTTTCATCATCAGTGAGTCTGCAGATTATGTTCTCAATTCATTGTAGATCAATAAAACAGTCCGTCCAACAGACATTCAGTTAAGTGTCAGAAAAAGACTGAAATGTTCATATTTCAGGAGCTTGAAACAGTAAATCTTTGCTTAAAATATGTAATGTAAATTAATTTATACCAACGTCCAAACCCAAACAGAATTCACAGGTGAGGAAGTGAAGATCTGTCTCTTATAATCCACAAAGAAGGCAGAAACCTGCAGAAAGGGACGTGCTGATCAATCACAGGGGCTGCCACAGCCAATCAAACAGCTCCGTCACACACTCTGAGCTCAACACTCACTTCCTGTCGCTGCCAGCTCACACCGCCCAGTGTTCACTACGGGAACTACACCCACGCCAACACGAGGGCTGGAGGAGGGAGCCGGTAATCTGTTAGCTTCGGTGAACTCGAAATGAGATTTGAAATGTAGAAACTGAACAGATTGATCTGTGAGTCACTGATCAGCCACCCTCTCACTCCACCACACAGCTGAATTCACAGGGTAGCACTGTTTCCACTGCTTTAGATTCTCTTCTTAACCCAGATCCAGATCCTCAAGTAACCTGGTTTTGGGTTGACACAGACATGAGCAGACGCCATAACTGGGTTAGAACAACCTACTTTAAGCTCGGGCTGTGATGTCGACGGGCTCTTTCCCACAATCAGGTGCATTCAGACTGGATGCTGGTCCAGGTGGGACTCTGTGAGCATCGTCACAAGGAAACAGAGGAAAGAGAAGGTGTTAACTCTGTCTGTCTCTCTGTCTCTCTCTTTCTCTGTTTGTCTCTGCCCCCCCCCCCCAGGCCTGGCATGTGTGGTAAAACCAGAAGGCGTCCCTCAGCTCTGTCAGACAGACGAGATCGGTGAGCTCTGCGTCTGCTCCATCGCCACCGGCACCTCCTACTACGGCCTCACCGGCATGACCAAGAACACCTTTGAGGTGTGTGTACAGTGTGTGTGTGTGTGTGTGTGTGTCATGTTTCCACTAGCATCAGTGAGCAGGGCTAGCAGTGAGCAGGCTGTCCTCCTCTGTTGAAGGCCACATTCTAGCCTTTGTTGTTGCTCGGAAGCTGACATGCACATAAAGTTTAGTGAATCTGCAGATTTATCCCAACCCGACATGTTATGATCCATTAAAGTGAAGCACAATAAGCGAGGAATAAATCCCTGTGGGCTTCAAACCTTGTGCTCCTCCAGTTCCTGACTGACTGGAGAATATTTTAGTCTTTTATTCTCTCTAATTTAGAAAATTGGCGAAGAGGATGAGAAGCTAATCGCTCTTATTGCTTTCTCTCTGAAGCACTGCTAACATCTCCAGTCGTTCATGTTGATTTGACTTTTTCTGGAGGACGCCGTCCTCGTTCTGTTTCAGAGCATCGTCTCGTGTTTCGCAGCAGAAAACATTTTAGTTTTCTCCTCTAATTAACAGACGGCTTCACTTTGTTTTGGGAAAAACGACTTTTTCCTGAATTAAAAATGGACGTTTGGTGTTTCTACCTGTGGTATTTTAAACTGTCTCACATGTTTAGTTTTATCGTTGTTGGAGACGTTTCCTGAACTTGTTGTAGTCGAATGAGATGAAGAGTTGAAGCCTCTGCACAACCTGCTCGGCCACTTGGTCAGAAATTCTCTGAAACCTGATTGGTCGCGTGTTTGCAGGTTTATCCGGTGAGCTCCAGCGGCGGGCTGATCAGCGAGTATGCCTTCGTGCGGACCGGCCTGCTGGGCTTCGTCGGCCCCGGCGGCCTCGTCTTCATCACCGGCAAGATGGACGGACTCATCATGGTGAGCGGGCGGAGGCACAACGCCGACGACATCGTTGCCACGGCGCTGGCGGTGGAGCCGATGAAGTTCGTCTACAGGGGCAGGTGAGCGGGAGGTGGGAGGGGCCTGTGGGCGAGAGACCGTGGAGTTTATACGCTCACCCGGAGGAGCGTTTAGAAGTCACGGCGAGAGTCACGTGGAGAGTTTCTAACATCGACAGCGGTTGACATCCAGCCAGATGTCCAATACCGGCACATTGACTGTCACCCTGATGAATGAGCAGCACCCCCGCACATAATAAATCTAATAAAGTCGAGCAATAGTGGATGAATCCAGAAAGTCATAAAGTGCAGCTTAATTACGTCCACGGCCACCGAGGAGGAAATCCATCTTCGAGATGACAGAGTCTGACGACGTTTCCTGGAGCTATTTCAGTTCCAGCTCACGTCGACGCCGAAGTTCACGAAGAAGGAATCACTTTGTTCAACTTATCCACAAGAAATCACACTTTTTAATTTCAACATTTTAACTGCAAGCAGGAAAAACGTGTGTGTGTGTGTGTGTGTGTGTGTGTGTGTGTGTGTGTGTGTGTGTCCATCCTTTCTTTGTTTGTCTATATGTTTTATTACTGCCGGCGCTGAAGTGGCGTCTGTTTGCTGACAGGAAGCTCGGATCAAATCAGCCGGGTGTTCACACACACACACGCACACACACACACACACACACACACACACACACACACCTGTACACTGCTGAACCTGCATTAACATCTGCTGTAAAGGTGCAGTGGAGCAGACTGACACTCTCCGTGGGTGGAGGTGGAGCCCCCGTCTGAAAGCGACCGGCCCCCGCTGCTCTTCTCTGATGTGACGCTTCAAAGCTGAGGATCTGAAAGGATCTCGCTGTAAATCAGATGTTTGAGGCTCTTTGTGTCCTCGCAAACTGTTCCCGCCGCTCGTCTTCTCGCTCATTGCCGATGTCCACTTATTTTCTCCACGTGTAACCGTCACAGTTTAATCAAAGACGAAGTTAAAAATCTAAAATCTCAGATCTCGCAGTGTTTTGATGAATAGGTTTTGAATTATTGATGCTATTTTTTATATTCATTATGGTCAAGTCTAAGTCTTTGCACTCCCCGGCGTTATAATGTCAGTGTGTGACTGGTTGACTCGCCTCATGCTGTCGAGGTGAGGATGTGGTATCATTTAACAGTCAGCCGGCACATGAGCTAGTGTTACAGTCAGGAGCAGCTACAGTTGGCTGAAAATGAGGGTTTCTGAGATGTTCTCCTCCCGCGCCCCCGCAGGATAGCGGTGTTCTCCGTGACGGTGCTGAGGGACGAGAGGATCGTGGTGGTGGCGGAGCAGAGGCCCGACTCCACAGAGGAGGACAGCTTCCAGTGGATGAGCCGCGTGCTGCAGGTACTCCACCTCTCACACTGTGGCTGCATCTCTGTGCCTGATTGCTTCTTTTCCAGCAGGATTAAAACAGGCCAACGCAAACTCTCTGTGAACCAAAGGGTTTCCATGGTAACAATCTGGCATTTGCTGTAGCATCTTGTGTTACCGCTGCGTCAACAGGAGGAAGGACAAGTCGGTACACTCACTGCAGCTGTTTGAGAAGTTTAGGATTCAAGTTTTACTTCATCTTTAGGTCCAATTTCTGCTCAAACTGTTTATTTACCACAGCAGAGACACTGAGAGCTGAAACGTGTCACAATGTACAGAAAGATTGATTATTGATCTGTCTGTCCTCTAACTGTCCTCTGACTGTCCTCTGACTGTCATCTGTCTGTCAACTGTCCTCTAACTGTCCTCTGATTGTCATCTGTCTGTCCCTCTGATTGTCCTCTGATTGTCATCTGTCTGTCCTAGTGACTGTCCCTCTAACTGTCCTCTGACTGTCATCTGTCCTCTAACTGTCCTCTGATTGTCATCTGTCTGTCATCTGTCCTCTAACTGTCCTCTAACTGTCCTCTGATTGTCATCTGTCTGTCATCTGTCCTCTAACTGTCCTCTAACTGTCCTCTAACTGTCCTCTGACTGTCATCTGTCTGTCATCTGTCCTCTAACTGTCCTCTGTCTGTGTGTCCCTCTGTCTTTCCTCTGATTGTCCTCTGACTGTCCTCTGTCCACCCTCTAACTGTCCTTTGTTTGTCCATCTAAACTGTCCTCTTATTGTCCTCTGACTGTCCTCTGTCCACCCTCTAACTGTCCTTTGTTTGTCCATCTAAACTGTCCTCTTATTGTCCTCTGACTGTCCTCTGTCCACCCTCTAACTGTCCTTTGCCTGTCCCTCTAAACTGTCCTTTTATTGTCCTCTGTCCCCTCTCTCTCAGGCCATTGACAGTATCCACGGGGTGGGTGTGTTCTGCCTGGCTCTGGTCCCGGCCAACACTCTGCCCAAGACTCCTCTGGGCGGCATCCACCTGTCAGAGATCAAGCAGCTGTACCTGGAGGGGGGGCTGCACCCCTGCAACGTCCTCATGTGCCCCCACACCTGCGTCACCAACCTACCCAAACCCCGGCAGAAACAACCAGGTGGGAGCGTTGTTATTTCAGTACGAACAAGTCTTTATACGTCTGCCAGTGTGTCTGTGACTGGCAGTTGATGCTGTGTGTGTGTGTGTGTGTGCGTGTGTGTGTGTGTGTGTGTGTGTGTGTGCAGAGATCGGACCTGCCTCTGTGATGGTGGGGAATCTGGTGTCAGGGAAGAGGATCGCACAGGCCAGCGGCAGAGATCTGGGACAGACTGACGACAATGACCAGGTGACACACACACACACACACACACACACACACACACAGACAAGTGAATACTATAGCACTTTTCATAGATGATGTAATTGTCACGATTAATCAGTCACTGATTGAAAAGTTGAAGTTTTAGACTACTACTGTCTTCACTTCATCAGGAGTTCATATTAATTTATCACAAACGGCCGATAAACCTTCTGAACAGGCCAATCACTGTTCCAACAGCGCGATAAAGAAAAGGTTTCCGTCACTGCGGCAGTAAACCGGCTCTTCTCCGGCACATCGACAGGTCGTTTCTCACCTGCTTTGAAATTCCACTTGTCTGTGACATCGATTAAACTCCTTTAATGCACTGACAGCAGATGCTGCAGTAGAAAGAAGTCATGCACCATCAGCAGCGTCGCTCGATATGATGAATAAAACTAAAGATTTATTTACACGTGGATTAGCCAAACTTCCACTGTGTACGTACGTACGTGTTGCGTGTAGTTTTACGTGACGTGCTGCTGTTTGATGCATATTTTTAATTCACGGTGAATGTAGATCTGGATCTGCGGTACAGAAAAAGACAACGCAGGGTGTTTGTGATAACGCACCTCTGATTGTGTTCCTCAGTTCCTGTTCCTGTCAGAGGTTTTACAGTGGAGAGCCCAGACCACACCAGACCACGTCCTCTACACCCTGCTCAGCTCCCGGGTAACAACACCCACTTCAGCTCATGTTACAGAAGATCAGTTTCTCGACGTACAAATATGACCTGAAATCCAATAAAATGTTGACTTGTAACAAGACAGTCTTCCCTCCCTCCCTCCCCTCCTCCAGGGGGCGGTGTCCAGCTCTCTCACCTGCCTGCAGCTCCATAAGAGGGCGGAGCGAGTGGCGGCTCTGCTGATGGAGAGAGGAGGTCTGCAGGAAGGAGACCACGTGGCTCTGGTCTACCCACCAGGTCAGGATGATGCACGATGAAGATGTTGGTTTGAAGCTGAACTGATAACTGATCGTCCACACCTCTCCGCCTCTGTGTGTGTGTGTGTGTGTGTGTGTGTGTGTGTCCTGCAGGCATAGACCTGATTGCAGCCTTCTACGGCAGCCTGTACGCCGGCTGCGTCCCCATCACGGTGCGACCGCCTCACCCTCAGAACATCTCCACCACCCTGCCCACCGTCAAGATGATCGTTGAGGTCGAGAGTTTTTTCGCTAACGTTGCTTTCAGCATCAGCTTCTGCTGACTTTGCTGCTACTAATCACATCAAACCTTTTTGTCAAACGCCGTCTTCCTTCTTTGACTTTCCTTGTTTGCATTAAGAAGTTTTTTGTCCAATATTAAAGTTTAACAAGTGAAATGAAATGATTATCATATCCGTAGCCTAAAGATGCTTCCTGTCTCTCCCTGCAGGTCAGTCACTCGGCCTGTGTGATGACCACGGCGGTCATCTGTAAGCTGCTGCGTTCTAAGGAGGCCACGGCCACCGTGGACATCAGGAACTGGCCGCCTGTCCTCGACACCGGTACGGCTCACAGAAACCTCCTCTACCCTCACAAACCTGCACAGCAAACCAGAGACTTTTTCTCTGTCGACCCACACACGGGTCAGCAGAGGCTGGCTTGCACTCAGATTTACTTCCTGTATTGTTGGTCATGTGATGTGTAACCCTCCAGAAGAAACGAGGGGATAAAAATGTGACCGTTTAGTCAAAAATTACATTGAACAATGTTTGAAAATATACGTTTTAGACTCATTTTAATGGGGCTACTGTTTGTGTCCATGCACGAGATGTTCAGAAATCTAAAACATCTATGACGAACAGGACATTTTGCTGCTGTAGCTGCACTGTGGCTTCAGCGTGAGCTCTGCGTCTCTGAAATGAATGTAACTCAGACTGTCGTCTTAAAACAAAATGTGTGTGTGTGTGTGCTGCAGATGACCTGCCAAAGAAGAAGCCTCCAGCTCTCTATAAGCCCACCAACCCTGACGGCCTGGCCTATCTGGACTTCAGCGTGTCCACGACCGGCATGCTGGCCGGAGTTCAGGTCAGCTCAGCGTTAATCCTCGACGCCCGAACAAACCGCTCACAGCCTCGCGTCGCGTCGCCCGGACAGACTTCCTCCTCGTTCCATTTATTCATTACGGCACCAGTCGACACACAGTGTACAGTTCATACAGCGGGAGAGAGCAGAGTAAAAGCTCGCTGTGGAGACCTCAGAGCGTTTTTCATATCAGTGTGTGAAGTAAACACCAGCCAGCAGATGCATGTATTTACATACAGAGCATAAAGTGTTTGGGGAGAGAAGACAAAGTCTAATAAAGGATGAGAGTGAAAAACTGCATCTACCACATCCACCTGTTTCAAGAGAGGAATTCCCTGAGATTAACTTCCCGTCTTTCCACTCTGTTCCTCGTTTGTCTGTGTGTGTGTGTGTTTGTGTGTGTTGTTGTGTCTCTCTGTCCTTCCCTCGCTCTCTCCAGATGTCCCATAATGCAGTTGGGGCCTTCTGCCGGTCGGTGAAGCTGCAGTGTGAGTTGTACCCGTCCAGAGAGGTGGCCATCTGTCTGGACCCGTACTGCGGCCTCGGCTTTGTCCTCTGGTGTCTCTGCAGGTTGGCGTCTCATCGTCTTACACACCACTCAAATGTAGTTTACTTGTTGTGCCTTTTTAAAGTGGAAATTGTAATCAGTATTTTTATAATAGCCAAGTCTCCAATTAAAGGTGTTAATGAGAATTATCATCTCAATCTGCAGCTTTACGGAGCTTCATGGTGACTTTCAGCTCGTTGTTTATCAGAGAAAAGCTGTAAAAAGCCTTTGAGCACCACCTGCTCAGCAGCAAACAGCAGACACACACAGTGAGAGACGAGCTGGTGAACTCAGTGCAGCATTTTGCAGCTTTTCTGTTTTAACATGCACCGAGCCAGCTTCATAAAGAAAAGATTTTCCCAGATTGACCGTCACAGAGCCCCGACCTCAACCCTGGTGTCTATTTACTTTTGGCCATCTGGTGCACGCTCTTTAAAATCGCCACAAGGATGCAAATGTCAGTCGTTTGTTATTGTGGAATATCCGGAACGTGTTCCCCCCCAAATCATCCGTCCTTTAATGAGAAGAACCACTGTCGTGTTTATATGATGTTTATCTGTGAAAATCTTTTCACTCCTGTTCCAGATCGCAGGTCTGCTGAGCTTTAAATCCTCAGCTCATAAATTCTGAACTTGGCGAGAGCAGATTTCTGCTGCTGAATGTCTTATAAATAAAACAGACTGCAAATCACCTTCAGTATGAGAATATCTGGTCTCCTCAGTGACTTTAAAGCAACGATAACTCACATTTACACCTGATCGTTAGAATGAACGGCGGCATCGCGATCCGACGGGCCGGCCGTTAATTAGACAAACAGTTATTGTGTGTGAGCGTTAAAACAGCCAGCGTGTGTTGTGTTGTCTGCAGTGTGTATTCAGGCCACCAGTCCATCCTGATCCCCCCGGTGGAGCTGGAGTCCAACCCGGCGCTGTGGCTGCTGGCCGTCAGCCAGCTGAGGGTGCGAGACACCTTCTGCTCCTACAGCGTCATGGAGCTCTGCACCAAAGGACTCGGCCTGCAGACCGAGGCGCTCAAGGTCAGCGAGACACAGATGCCACCGACATGTCCGATCTCATGTTTCACATTTCAACCACAGGAAGTTTTATAGGAAGCCAGGAACATTTCTAGGAACGCAGATATTTATTTCCCTCTTTTGACTGGAGGAACCCAGCTCGGGTTTTGGATCCTGAGCTCCCTGCTGCTGACGTGGTCTCACACCAGGCCATCAGTCTGGTCTGCCTGAGTCTTGTAGTTCTTTGTGAAACGTTTCGAACAAAGAAACTTTTTCCAGGCCTAAATTTTAAACAGTCTCTTTTCGGGGGGAGCTACTTTCCAGTGGAGGAACCATCAGGACTCAGTGACACTGAGTCCTGATGGTACGAGTGCCACTCCAGTGCCAGTGTTAGGATAAGGAGCTCTTTTGAAGTGCATTGATGGGATGTTGTCGGCTCCATCAGTCCAAAAAAAGACAGACAGAGACTTTTGAACCGAGAGGAGCGAACAAGAGACCGAACAGGAGCAACAAAACCTACTTTGCTGAAGCAGAAATAAAAATAACCAGAAACCACTCAGCAGATTCTTCTTCTGCTTTGCATCTGTTTATTACTCTACATGTTTTCATGCCATCAGTCTAATTTAATGCAGAAAAGTTCAGAACCTGAGTTGAGTTCCTGTGGCCTCGTAGTTCCTGAAGTCCTGAACCTTGTTCCTCTTAGTACCTCAGCCACGGCCTGAGTCTGTCTGACTGCGGCCATCCTCCATCCTCCGTCCTCTGGCTCAGCGGTAATAAACTCACATCTGTCTCTGTCTGCTCAGCCCGAGGCCACGTCTGAGCGCCAAAGTCACCGACGCCTCTGATTGGTCACTCATTGAGGCTGCAGAGTTAATTTTAGTGATTATCTGTCTTTAAGTCTCCATGGAGACTGAAGGCTGAACATGGAGTGAAAAGTACAAATGCTTCTTTAGTTACTGGCTTTGTTTTTTTCACAGTACACACCTTTGTGTTTCTCTTTCTTAACTTAACCCTAAAATCATGTCCAAACTGCCTTTTGAGCGGCTACAAAGAATCAGACATTTTAACCGAGCAGATTAGAGTTGTGAAGATTTTCTTTTCCCCCTCTGGTCCAGGCTCGGGGTCTGGATTTGTCCCGGGTCCGGGCCTGCGTTGTGGTGGCGGAGGAGAGGCCCAGGATGTCGCTCACGCACTCCTTCTCGAAGCTCTTCAAAGACCTCGGCCTTCACCCGCGATCTGTCAGCACGGCCTTCGGCTGCAGGGTCAACCTGGCCATCTGCCTGCAGGTAAAAACAGACGGAGCTGCTGCTGCAGCTGCTGCACGCCGACCTGCGAACGCTGCAGAAACCTGACGCACTTTAAACGGACCGCTGCAACGAAACGCTTCAAAATCAGAAAACACTTCAGTGCTAAAATGAACTGGTAGATTTTATATCTCTGATGAAACTGGTGTGCTGTCACTCTGTGATGATCGCATGCTCACTGTGTCTGTGTTGTGATCGGCTGCAGGGCACTTCAGGACCAGACCCCACGACCGTGTACGTGGACATGAGGGCGCTGCGGCACGACAGGTAACGCAGTCTGTCCCGTCGGCTTTCGCCGTGTCATTTTCCAAACCGTGACGCCTCCACCTGTGTGTGTTTCAGGGTTCGGTTGGTGGAGAGGGGTTCTCCTCACAGTCTGCCGCTAATGGAGTCCGGCAAGGTGAGTGATTCAGGAGTTCCCACAATGTCAGAAAGCCCAAAACTGACACAGTTAAACATCTTTTTAATCAGATTTCATCTGAGATCAGCGCAAGATATCATGTGTACGACCTGAGGAGGATCAGACCAAAATTCAACTTTGATTTTGGTGAAATGTAACTTTTGCTGAAATTCATGCTCACAGTGAAGAAACTAAAACTAAAATGGCAGCAGATTGAATGACAGAAGATTGGACTATTTCTGCGTCCTCCCACGTTCAGTGAGTCAAACCAGACAGCAGGTCTGAGTCCACGACGAGCCCCGAAACATCCACCCTCCCTGTCTGCCTGCAGATATGTGGGTGAAGAAAGGATCGCGTCACTTTCATCAGATGGTTGCCCTCTTTCACTGGTAAAAACACACAGTGTCCACACACAGTGTCGCAGTGTCCCGCCACACCGTAAAGCCCACTTCAACATCACTGCAGCGAGATCAGCTAAAACAAACCGCTCAGCTGCTGTTGAGTTGCTCTTTAAGTTTGTCATTGTGTCGGACTAACAGCATTATTTTCACATGACGAGGCTGAAGCTAATTGAAGAAGTGACTCATTAGGTAAAAGGAAACTTTATAAATCAAATGGTAATTAGAATAATTTTCTCCTAAGCTTGCATACGAACTGTCTTCTAGTTGCAGCCAGTGGAGTCGCCCCCTGCTGGCCATTAGAAAGGATGCAGGTTCAAGGTGGTTCCACATTGGCCTCGCTTTCAGGCCTGGAAGCTCCGTCCACTTATTCTTCTGTCTGTGGCTCCCTTTGGGTTCTCAGACCTCCTCACACACTCCAGAGACATGCAAGTTAATCGATTGTTTACACCTGACATCAGCATCCAATCACAAGTGAACAGCTCTGAGGACAACACCCATTGACCTGATCATTCAAACCACTTGCTGAGGTGGTCTGGGACACATGTGACCGCATATTTTTGGCGGTATAAATGCTAATGTGTCCTGATGCTAGCTGTTAGCATGTGTGTGAACAGCGACGTGTCTCTGCTGTGCACTCGTGATCAGATCACTCATGTTAATGGCAGGTGTGAACTGGCGAGCTGTCCATGACCCCGCCTCTCACTGTACGTCAGCTGGGATCAGGTCCAGCCCCCCCCCCCCCCCAACCCTCCAGAGGATAGGCAGATAAAGGATGGACCACTCATTACATCCTGACAGATGGCGAAGGAAGAAAATATCATAACCTGCAGAATGCGACTCGCCCACATTCAGTAGAAGCAGTCTGTTTATTTATAGAGCTCTTTTTCAAACTGCGGCAGCGTCCAGGTTAACGTGCGGTCGCAGCTCGTACTGTTTGTTTCTGTTCGTTTCTGTCGTCACACAAGACAAGAAGTGTCTTAAATGCCTTTTTAAAAAATCATCTTTCTGCAGCGAAGTTCCGCTTCACTAAACACCGCGTCCTCCTGCGGCTCTTCAGATCTGCTGCTTTAATCCAGGAGCAAATTACATCGCACTCATCTGATCGCTGAGCAGCACTTGTTTCAGTTTCATCACAGATCTCTTAGCAACTAAGTGAACTCCCATCAGCGAGGTCTTGAGGAGACCTGACAGCACTGCACAAAGTCTGAACACACGAGAGGCAACCTGAGAGAAAGCAGGAGGCAGTTTGTGTTCATAGATTTTAGAACAACATTTTCTGACGTGAAACAGAAAACTACATCTCAGTAATGAAAACGGGACATGATGCTACATGATGCTACATGATGCTACATACATGAAAGCTGCCAGAAAAGCATTAAAGTCCCCTGAAAAGCTTCAGCTTTACCTTCAGCGCCACCATGAGGCCGACAGTCAGCTGTTGGATCGACTGACATGAGATCTGTTGGATTGCTTTGACACCTGCAAACAATCCCATCAGCCTCGGCTCTGCTCCGCATTTAGAGCTAACTAGCAAAAGTTAGCATGCTAACTTAAAATGTTAAATTAAGATGGTGAAAATTGTACCTGCTCAGCACCAGCATGTTAGCATTGCCATTGTGAGCGTTTTAGCATTTAGCTCACACAGTGGTGGAAAGTAACTAAGTACATTTACTCAAGTATTCAAGTGTAGCTAAGTACAGCTTTAAGGTACTTGAGTATTTTCATTTTCAGGTACTTTATACTTCTGCTGCACTGCAGTTCACAGGCAAATTTTGTACTTTATATTTCACTGTATTTAGTTACTATTTACTTTGCAGCCTCACATTAGCACAAACAATAAACAACAAATTAAATGTGATGTCATGTTTTAGATTAATATAAGAATATAATTCAGCAGCTAGCAGTACATGCAGTACCTTCACCTACACCAGCTGCAACATTAAAGTGATGAGCACTAAGTGTTGTACACTGTAACAAAGTATTTGTACACTGTTGTATTTGTGGTACTTTTACTTAAGTAGAAGATCTGAGTACTTGTTCCAGTGAGCTCACATCACGTCTGTGTATTAGTTCGGCCTCACAGCTGCCGGTCCGGCCGTGTTGTTTAGATCCAGAAGTGCAGCTTCACTGACGCAGTCTGAATTCTACTAATTTGACCTTTTAGTGGCGTCAGTTTCCTCCTCAGGCCGAGCGACTGGACGTCAGTTAACAAAGCTTAGACGTGATGCTGAAGAGATGGCAGAGCCTCGTGTTCAACAGATGAAGTTTCCTGTTTGATGGAGGACGCGGGGCTGTACCGGTTTAAAACCAGTCCTGATCTGTGAGGGACGTGATTCTTTGTCGCTGCCTGAAGCAACATGAAAGCGACTGATGGATCTTTTCCTGGAGCTCGATGAGACGTCCGTGTCTCTTCTTCCCCCACACCGACACACAAAGAGAGGACGTCATGTTTCAGGCTGGTCATCGATCAGCTCGCTGTTTACTTTGACTCACTGTATGTGGGAGGAGGGAGGAAAAGAACGTCGTGTTTACCAGCCACTCCATCTTTTCTTGTAAAGCTTCTTGAACACGGTGTTTCACTGTGGTTCTGCTGGTTGTGTATGTGGAGACATCTCAGTGGATTCAATCTAATAACCTGCGGCCGTGTTGTGTTCGCTGTCTCCCGTCTTCTTTAATGAAGGAATCAACGCTGGGGAGGTGAATTTAAAGTGTAACTGTGTGTTAAATGTAAACAGCTGGTCTCCTCTTTTCGTTGTGTTCATGCTGGAATCAAAGACGTGACTCAGAGAGAAGCGGTAACCATGGCAACTTTTTATTTTTCAGATCCTCCCTGGAGTTCGTATCATCATCGCCAACCCAGAGACCAAAGGCCCGCTGGGAGACTCGCACCTCGGAGAGGTCACAGATATGAACTGCTTTTCTTCTTCTTTGGTTTTTCCTGCCTGCTTTTCTTCTCCGTCCTCTTCTTCTGTCCTTCCGTCTTTGTTTTGTCTTTTTCTTTTATTCCTGTCTGCCTCTTCATGTCTTTCTTTTCCTTCTTTCCTTTCTTATCTTTTCTGTCTTTATTCATTTCTTTTTGTTCTTTCTTTTCTTGTTTTCCTTTTCTTAACCCTTTATTTTTTCTTCTCATATCTTTCCTGTTGCCTTTTGGCTCTTCGTTCCCTCCTTCCTTCCATTACTTTCCATTATTCGTATTTAGTTGACACTTTCATCCAAAGCGACTCACAGCGAGCACATTCAGCTCCCGGCTGTCCATCAGACCCGCTCACCTGCTTCAGGTGATGCTTTTAGAACCAATCAGAGATGGAGGAAGAGTTCAGGCAAACATCTCTCTCCTCTCGTGAGAGTTTAAAGTTTAATTGAGCTGCACCCTGAACCTTTATTTCTCTCCCAATTTGTAGTTTTATTATTTATTTGCAGTCACCTGCTTTATCGAGGTTTTAAACAGAATAAAAACAGTTTGTCATTGATTGAATGAAAGATTTTCATATTTATGATCTGAGAGCGTCTTAGATCCTGTTTAGATTCTGGTCTTCTGGTCTTCGTTTAGATGTAAGCTGGACCGTCATTGAGCTCCAGATGTTTTTAGGATTCCTGCAGCATCGTGAACACACAGTGTCAAATCTAACAGTTCCAGGATGTTGTCTGTGCCAGCGGGACGTTATCTGGACTGTCCTCTGTTCCTCCTGCAGATCTGGGTCCACAGCGCTCATAACGGCAGCGGTTACTACAGCGGTTACGGCGAGGAGGTCCTCCAGTCCGACCACTTCAACTCCAGACTCAGTTTTGGAGACACTCAGACGGTCTGGGCCAGGACCGGCTACCTGGGCTTCCTCCGCCGCACCGAGCTCACCGACGCCAACGGAGGTTAGTTTCCTGTCTGACCACATCTCCTCAGCTCGCTGCCTCCGCCTGCTACACCGGCACCAACATGGCCGCTCTGTTCGTCTCTGTCTGATTTCCAACAGAGAGACACGATGCTCTGTTCGTGGTGGGAGCTCTGGAGGAGGCCATGGAGCTGAGAGGGATGAGGTACCACCCCATCGACATCGAGACCTCCGTCATCCGCGCCCACAAGAGCATCATGGAGTGGTAGGTCTCGTTAAAGGAGAGTAAAACACAAAACACGCTCAAAGACTAATAAACACTATATAGAGACATATTGACACAACTATAGTCAATTTCCTGAAACTTTATTTGAGAAAGTATTTTTTAAAAAAAGAGGTGTTTTACTCCATCATTATAGATCTCCTGAAAGATTTTATCTAACAACATTTCTGCTATTGATGGAATTCTCTATTGTACATACTGTATACTGTATATATAATGATAACTTATTTAATTACTCTTTAAACAATACAACCTTTAAACTACAAGTAGCAACATCACAATATAAAAACACAGACAAACAGAAATCCTGCATTCAGCATCTTACATAAGTGTTAATGCAGGTCAGTGGACCCTGTTGCTGTTATATATATTGTGTATGATTTTATTATTGCTGGTGCATTCACGTGTAATCAGTATTTATATGTTGGTCGTATGCTGTCAGGTTGTTTCTCTTTAACAATGCATCATGTTTATATGCTGATGAAAAATCTCAGTCTGCAGCTGTCAGGTAAATGCAGTGGAGCAGAAAGCGCAGTAACTGAGTACATGGAGTTCTTGAATATTTATTAACCTCAAGGTGATCATATATCAGCTGTATCATGCTGCCCCCTGGTGGCTAAAAACATCACTGTGTGTCCTCCTCAGTGCGGTCTTCCCCTGGACCAACCTGCTGGTGGTGGTGGTGGAGCTGGAGGGCTCCGAGCAGGAAGCCCTGGACCTGGTTCCCATGGTGACCAAGGCGGTGCTGGAGGAGCACTACCTGATTGTGGGCGTCGTCGTGGTGACGGACATCGGCGTCATCCCCATCAACTCCCGTGGCGAGAAACAGCGCATGCACCTCCGCGACGGCTTCTTACAAGACCAGCTAGACCCCATCTATGTGGCCTACAACATGTAGCCTGAGTGTGTGTGTGTGTGTGTGTGTGTGTGTGTGTGCGTGTGCGTGTGAGAGAGAGAGAGAGAGAGAGAGAGGGAGCTAGCATGCGTTTGTATGCCGTGCATATCGCCGTTGTTGTTCATTTATTTCCCAAAATCAAGATGTACTGTATTTTTGAACCTGCATATGGTGTGGTCTTAAATCGTCCGTTTTCTTTCAAGTCGTGTTGTGCCGGTTGGTTGATTGGCTGATTGATTGCTTAGTGGTGGTATGATCATTTTTACACCCCCGTTCAATCTCGTGACCGTTACCAGGAGCTCGTCACTGTAGAAAGCCTTAGGGGAACACTGTGTACGGGGCGCCGCGTGTCGCTTTTCAGAGCTTTCAGGAGGTAAAAGTAGAGAGAGAAATACTAGAGACTGTATCTGTCATCTCGTTTTACTGGTCGAATCAAAAAATCCCAGATTTGTGGTATTATTTCAATTAGAAAAGGGGCAGCCAGATTATTGTAAAAATATAAATATTGTACATAGACATAATAATCTATATGGAGAGGTACCTAAAACACAATGAGGTATAGTAGCCCCTATATGCAGCTCTCTCCACCTGCACCCTGTGTGTGTGTGTGTGTGTGTGTGCGCGTGCAGAGTGTGTGTCTCTGTCTGTGAGTGTGTTCATATCTCTGTGTTAATGTGTGGCAGGGACATTTTACATAGTTTTAATGTGATTCACGCAACAGATTTTATCCTTAGACGAACAGATAAGAAACATTTTTTTATGAGACAGTAAAATTTTAAACTGAAAACATCCAAAAAAAAAAAACAAAAAAAACAACAACAACTCGATGTGTTTTCAGCGTCCGAAGCGTCTCAGAAAGAAATCTGTTGGTTTAAGGTTTGGGCGGTTGAAGGACAGAAACAGCTTTTCTCTCCTGTGGCCTGTCGGGACTATTTTAAGGCAAAAAACCACCACAATTTTAAGTACGATGTAAGTGCAATGTCTTTAAATAAAGTTAATTTAAAGAAGAAGTGCAGCAAAACTATAACAATAATCATCATTTTTCATGGCACCGGTCAACCTTCAGTAAACCTGTGAAATTCAGCCCATCCAAAGCATCTCGTCAAGCAAAGTGCACTGTGTGAATATAAAAGAAATATTTAAAGGGAGTTTATGGGGAAATCAAAGGGAGCTGAACGTTCAGCAGCCTTTATTTATTCATTTCAATCAGAGGGTGAAAGCGAGGCCAGATGTGACACAGTTCCAATCCAGATGCACGTAAACGCTGATGAACTGCAGCGACATCTAGAGGCCGGTGAGAGAAAAGAACTGAGGATGAAGTTTATAGGAAAAAGCTCATATACTGTAGCAATAACGCGCGGCAGGACTTTCTTCACTGCAGCGATTCGAGTGTTTCACATGAGACTTTATACGTCATCTGAATCTGAAATCCCACATTTGTTCCATGTTTGCTTTTGGCCCAGAGAAGATGCAGCAGTGTGATGCAGGAAAATTCACTGCAAAGGTCAGAAATAATCCGGAAATGTCTTTTTATCAGCTCACAGTCAGAAGGAAAAATCTCTCCTTCTCATCTTTTTCACACCAAACCAACAAAAACAGGCTTTTTTCTGTTTGACAGGAATCCTCAGTGAAGAATCTCCTCTGGGCTTCGGTACAACAGTTACCAGCTGATGTGCACTGCCTCAAACCAGTCCTCACGTGTAGTGAAGATACGTACGATTACAGATAAATATTCAACTAAAATACAACAAAAATATCCGTTTATCCCCAGACTCTTGGCTCGCCGTGAATTATGGGAATTATCAGCACTGTTGGAACCTGTGACGCTGCAGGTTATATAGAGACTTTTATTCAGAGTGTCGACGTTATTTAGAGGAATTCAGCATCATTCGTTTACATCCCTGTGGATAAAGTATCTGATGACATCACCTCATCGCTCTTCTTCTCTGTTTGTTTGTCTCATCGTCTTTGAGCATCTTTTTATCAGAAGAAAAGAAAAACTTTATGCATATCAGAAGTTGCTTAGCGCTTGTTTGGCTAACATAGCGGTTTGGGTTTGTCGGTAGCACCGTAGCGGTCATGTTTAAGTCCCTGTGTGTGTGTGTGTGTGTGTGTGTGTGTGTGTGTGTGTGTGTGTGTGAGTGTGAGTGTGAGTGTGAGAGAGTGTGAGGTGGAGGATGTTCGATAAGAAGGAAATCCCATCAGAGACCCGCAGAACTCGTCTGTGTGTTCAGGGCTGGATGGGAGAGAGACTGCATGGTGTGTGTGTGTGTGTGTGTTACATGTGTGTATGTGTGTGTGTATATTGTATGTAAATAGTGTTGATTTTGTACGGTACAAGTGTGTGTGACTTGTTTTGTACACATGATAAAAAGATTAAATGACACTTTTATAAGAGCCTGCTATTGGCTCACCGTCACACTATACAGTGCAATAAAGTGCTTTGATTGGCTAAAACTCAGACTAGTTTATTATTATTATTATTTTTATATGTGAGAAGTTTGTCTTGATGCTTCTGGAAACTTATGGTGACACATTTTTACCAGGATGTTCTACACAAACACTGATGATACAGAACACAAAGAAAACTGCTGCTGTGATTTAAAATCTTTAATTGACTTTAATTTATCAGAACGTCTTCTCTATAAATCCTGTATTATGACCAAAAACTACATTTCGACATTATTAGACATAACTAGGGTTCAGCTCTGTGGCACTTTGAGCTAAATGCTTACAGGGACAATGCTAACGAGCTGATGTTTGTTAGCATGCTAGCGAGTAAAAAAACTATAAATGACATCACATTTGAAGTCACAGCTTCTATTAAAATACACGATTCGGCCTTCATTTGCAGGAAACCTTCTACCTCAGCGTTACTGTTCACTTTATATTAAATCTAATTAAATTCAATCTTCAAAGTCAAAGTGAGCTGCTCTCTAAACTTTAACTACTTTAACTGAACTCTTAAACATTACTGCTGGTAAATTCAGTGTAATCTGTGATCTGATGTGCTCACATGTGATCCATTGTGGTCACATGTCGTCTAGTGTTCATCACGTGACACGTGGAAACATGCTGAAACATCACAGAAACACCCTCTGACCTTCATCCCTGGACGAAGCTCTGCTCCTCAGCCTCTTCCTCTTTCTGTCCAACACAAACAGGTGAGACCTTCATCTGATCAGCTGACAGCGTCTCACACACACACACACACAGAGCCACATCAGTGAGTGTGTTTCTGCAACACAAACTCCTACAGAACAGTTCTGTCATTCAGTGATACCAAATCCTTAAAAACCACAATCCTCTCAGCTCAGGATACCAAAGCAGTGAGCTTTGCATCATCATCATCATCATCATCATCATCATCATCATTGTTATTATCATCATTGTTATTGTTGTTTTTCTTAGTTAGATAACAAACTTGTGATCTTGAGTTTTTTTTAATTGCCGTTATCAGTTTCTAAAAATCATTTATTCAAGCATTAAAGCATGAAAACACAGAATATGATGATACTTATTTCAGATGAAATCAGCTGACGAACTTATTTGTCAAAGATTTTTAAAGTATGTTTCTAATATCTTCAGTTTCATGACAGTTAAGCAAACTTGGTCAGCTGATGAGAACGAAAAGCTCAGGAAGAGTCACTAAATGGACCTCCAGGTGACTGGCCAGATTTATTTATGCAGCACTTTTCAAGAATTTGGCGAGTAAATAAAACAGACAAGATGATTCATACAAATGTTGGCAGCTCCTACATGAAGTCCCTTCTCTTCCTCTCTGATGAAGAGACTTTCTCTCTGTTTCATCTGTTTCTGATCTCCTGATCAGACGGAAACTCTGCAGTAAAACTGATTTACGCACCTGAAGTCATAAACGACTGAATGATCTGTGGGGTCAGACGCTGGTTTCAGGTGATGGATGGAGTTTCCTCTCTTTTCTGAGCTCCGTCCTTTCATCTGCCTCGAATCACTTTCAGTAAACTCAGTAAACGGTTTCTGGTTTATTTCAGTCTGAGGTTACACAAGCAGGCAAAACAAAAGAGTTGAGTTAAAAACAGCAGCTGGTTTCAGTGGTGGAGGAAGGACTCAGCTCTTTTACTGAAGGAATACTTGAAGTACGTTTTCCATGCAGGACTTTTACTTGTAACAGAGTATTTGTACAGTGTGGTATTAGTACTTTTACAGTAGTAAAGAATCTGAACACCTCCTCCACCACTGTGCATATCTGACTGAGTAAAGTCATTTCTTTCATTCTCACGTGTTTATCAGAGTCTGGGACCACTGGAGCCAAGCTCGAGGGCCTCTGGACCAGGGTTTGAACTTCAGATCCTGTCTGGAGTTCTGGTTCCAGCCACACGGTGTCGCTGCTGTCTTTTCATATTAAAAAAACTCACGAGCTCCTTCAGGTCTGTCGGCGGGAGCGCGCATGGGTCCGGGGTGTCTCCAGAAAGACGCGTGTGACGGGGACGCGCACTTGTTAGAAAGTGGACTGAGCCGGACCGCCGCCTCAGTGGAGCTGCGCACGCTGGACTCGTCGCCCCGCAGTGTCGTTCCTGGATCAGTTCTAAAGACGGGAGCCAACTGGTGTCACTTTGGACTGTTTCAGGTGTGAATTCGGTGTTTTATTGTTGCTGTTGGCTGATTGTTCGTACTTTGGGGACGCATTTGACGCTGTTTGGTCTCTGATTCGCTGAATGAAGCAGTGCGTAAAGCCGCGGATCAAAAGCGGAGAAACAGGCGTCACTTTTGCGCATTAAAACCACACATCTGGCGGACTTGGTGCCGTTTCACCTCACGTGTTTCCTGCTCAGGATGGCGGTCAGATGAGCGCTGAGCTGCTGCTCAGGTGGCTTCAACCCTCCGCTGGATGAGATGCGACCATGTCCTTTACGCACCGGCTCGCCCTGCTCCTGCTGGCCTTCACCTTCATCCACACGGTCAGTCCCGTTCTTATCACCATTATCACCAGGCTCAGTGTGATTATTCTGTTAAAATACTGTTATTAGTCTTTAAATATGGATTAAAACGACATGTGAGACCTTGACAAAGTGTTTCTGTTGGTGTTCAGTGTGAGTTTACAGGTTGTTTAAAAGTATTTCTGTAATTATCACTCTACATTTATTCTTATTTCCTCTGATACTGGTATAAACTGGTATATTTGAACCATTTGAAGTGTATTTCTTGAAGGTTTCTGCAGCTTTTTTCATATTTTCTTTCTATCAGCTCCACGTGCACTCTGCTGCTCTCAGCGTCTTTCCTTTGACACTGACTGGACTGTAAATCAGCTCAAACTGCAGCCTGTAAACTCTCACCAGTGAGAAAGTTTGCTGTTCATTCACTGTGTGAAAACATGAATTATAGATTCACTTTCTGGCTGCTGCTGGTTCATTTTTAATGTTCTGGTCTGATTCACGCCGTTGGCTCGGCTCTATATTTAGTTATCGTGTTTTGGAGAAGCTTAAAATCCCGGACTGATCCTTTATGCAACAGCAGACAAGTCTGACTCCAGTGGATGATTAACTCAAATGTTACCTCTGTGGAAATGTTGTAAAGGTGACGTCAAAAAATCTACTCAAGTCAGAGGAACAGTGGCTCATTGAAGAGCTTCCTGATATGAAAAAACAGATTTTCACCGCTGCACATAAGAATAAAGACCATCAGTATCCTGTATCACCTGCGACTTTTAACCCCAGATCCTGCTGTGTGTGCACATACACAACAGAGGTGTCAGCTGGAGCTGGAAAACCTAAATTGTGTGACTGATAATTTGACATTTAGGCCTTTCTGTGCTGTTTTACTGGATTTACAAACGTCACAGACGTAAACAGACATTTAAAAGCTTCGGTTCACCTTTAAAGAATGCTGCATGTTTCAACAGTGACAGCCGCTTCCACTTCCCCCCTTACGTAGCTTCAAGGTTGAAAAAGTATTTTGTTGAATTCATTTTGTACAAAATTACCCAAAATTCAGCCCGGCACATTGGGTCTGCATCTCCATTAGAAATAAAGGAAGATTTAGTGAAGCGCCAGTGAGTTTTTAAAGGGGCCAAACTTGTGAACCCAGGTGCAGCCACAGAGGCAGGTATGAGATCAGAGGTATTCAATCACAGGGCAAATGATTTGTAATACGAGCCGGGACCAAACAGAGGGAGCAGGGAGGATCAGGGGAGAAGCTGAGGGGAGGTCTGAGGAGGAGGGGGGGGCAGGGCTGAGGAGACCAGGACTGGAGCAGAGCAGGACCAGACAGGGTGGAAGTGGTAAATAAGTGTACAGCAGAACAGCTGTAAATGATTGCAAATGTTCCTCCCTTCTGTTTTATGTATCTGTGTATAAGATTATAAACTGTACAATGTTTAACATGTTTTTTTTATTACCTCTGCTGGACAACAGGTGTAAATGTTCTCTCTGTGTGTGTGTGTGTGTGTGTACTGTTGCTAAAGGTGAGTGACTTCTACTGTAAATCGATCTGTGTGCAGGACTCTGCTCTCTGTGACTTTTATACACACGTTCACAAACATTTATAAAATCATTGAGTTATTCATCCTTACTGCGATGGTTGAAGCTGAGCTCTGAGGCGCTGATTTAATCCTTGTTTTTAAAGTTTTAGATGTTTCACTCTGCAGACCGACTGCTGAATCCTGCAGAGTGACGTCAGTAAACTGCTCCCATGTTGAACAACTGGGCCGATTCACATTTAAAGGCATTTAAAGAGGAGAGGGATGAGGAAAACCTGATGCTAGCGAGTCGCTCAGCTGGCTGCCGGTCAGGAGACGCCTGCATCACTCTGTGCACGTCGACACCGAGGAGTGAAGCAATCGGATTTGCTCAAGTTGGGCCGTGACTGCAGCTCAGTTATTCCTGTTTGAGCTCAGCTGATAAGAATTTTTACGTGGATTCTTCCTTTGTGGGGTTTAAATGTGTGATTTAGTGACATGCAGGTAGATAAAGATGCAAAAGTCGGCACACATTTAAACCACACACTGAAATATAGTCATTGAGAGGCTACTAAAAAAACGTTCATTTTTAAACCAAGTTTGGTTTGGTTTTCACTCGTGTTTGGCTCTTCAGGGCATAAGCAGCTTTCAGCATCTGTGGGACTGCCCAGCTCTCACCCAATGCATGCTGGGATATGTTCCACCACATTGAACGGGATAATAATCACATAAATGGGATGCATTGATTTGTTGCTTCTGACTGGTGCCTCTGACTTGTGAAATAACCAAATTTCAGGCTGCTACATTAAGGAAGCATTTCTCTGCTTTCTCAGTGACCAGTGGACTTTGATTTGTTGGTTTATAACATAACTCAGTCAAATCTGAACAGACATGAGAAGCATATTTGTAGATTCAGCGTGACTTACACTGCCCAGCGATATCTTCATCCATGAATCTGCTTGCAAGTCATACAGAAAGAGACACTCCTTAAAACTGCAGAATTTGCCTGAGAATCATCACGTTTTTACCTTTTCTTCAGTATCAAAGTAATTCAGTGATAGTTGTGTGTGCATCTATGGGTGCATTACAAGCAAGAACTGCTAACAGCTAATTCGGCATGCTTTAAGTGTGCCACTTTCCCAAAACGTGAAAAAAATAAAGGCTAAACAAAACGCTGACTCCATGGCAACATTATGCTTCCTGTTTACATCCCCCAAAGCATTATTGGTGCTGTAGTTCCAAAACGTACAGCATGATTTCACCAAATAGAACAAGAATAATGGTAAATGTGACAAATCTATTAATATATCTTATGTTGCACAATAGATTAGCTTTTTTTATGCCGTCGATTCATCCTGATAAAGACAGATTGTACTTTTTAATTTTGTATTTTAGAACAGCATCAGCGACTGAGACAAACTGTGGTGCTTTTACTGTTCTCTGTAAACATATCACGTCTAATTGGTGGTTTTTGGATGAAGACGAGATTCAGGATTACAAACTGGAAAAAAACAGATATATTCTTCTTCTAAATTTAATCCGTAACATTTTGTCCGTAATGGATCTGTGTGTATTTGTGTGTATTAGAGCTCATTAGACCACAGAGATTACGTTGTTTGTTAGACGGCGGTGGATTAAATAAGATCAAACGGTTTATCCTTTGCCACGTTCTATTTATAGTTTTTGTTCTGAGAAGCAGAAAGCAGAAATACATGAATCCAAATCAGAAATTTGTAAGACCAGTGAAGATCACGGCGCCCCCTTGAGGCACACCTGGACCTTACATCAGTAGTCATCATCCTGGAGCTGGAACAAAGTTGTGGAGCCTTTTTTTTTGTGACGCTTATTGAAGTTTGGCAGCCTCAGAGAGGAAATGAAATTACAATCCAAAGCCTCCATCTTAAAATAAACCTTTAAATTTATCATCTCACACATTAAAATTGGCTGAAAACCACTGAAGGATAAAATGTTCATTCAATATTAAGAAAACATTTCCTGTAGAGAAATTGAAATTATTAGACAGGCAACTGCTGACTGGGACTAAAAGGTGTCAAACTTACCTTGTTTTCTGCTGTATTATCTCTGTTAACGGTAATGTTTGTTGATTTATTGTCAGACTTTGATTTTCTGACTGAACAGCTTGTGCTGCTGCCCTGGATTGAAGTTTTTCCTACCAGCACTTGAACGCACCAGATCACCACCAAACTTTTCAACTATGAAATATCTTTTTAGAAAAATGCGTTCATGCATGATGACGTTAGATCAAATTCCATCCATCCATCCATTTTCTTCCGCTTATCCGGGGCCGGGTCGCGGGGGCAGCAGTCTAAGCAGGGATGCCCAGACTTCCCTCTCCCCAGACATTTCCTCCAGCTCTTCCGCGGGGACCCTGAGGCGTTCCCAGGCCAGCCGAGCGACATAGTCCCTCCAGCGTGTCCCGGCCTCTTCCCGGTGGGGCATGCCCGGAACACCCTCCCAGGAAGGCGTCCAGGAGGCATCCGATAAAGGTGCCTGAGCCACCTCAGCTGGCTCCTCTCGACGTGGAGGAGCAGCGGCTCTACTCTGAGCTCCTCCCGAGTGACAGAGCTCCTCACCCTATCTCTAAGGGAGCGCCCCGCCACCCTGCGGAGGAAACTCATTTAAGTATTCGAGATCTCGTTCTTTCGGTCATGACCCAAAGTTCATGACCATAGGTGAGGGTAGGAACGTAGATTGACTGGTAAATCAAGAGCTTTGCCTTTCGGCTCAGCTCCTTCTTCACCACGACGGACCGGTACAACGACCGCATTACTGCTGCCTCCACACCGATCCGCCTGTCAATCTCACGCTCCATCCTTCCCTCACTTGTGAACAAGACCCCAAGATACTTGAACTCCTCCACTTGAGGCAGGAGCTCTCCTCCAACCCAGAGGGGACAAGCCACCCTTTTCCGGTCGAGAGCCATGGCCTCGGACTTGGAGGTGCTGATTCTCATCCCAGCCGCTTCGCACTCGGCTGCAAACCGCCCCAACACATGCTGGAGGTCCTGGTTCGAAGAAGCCAACAGGACAACATCATCCGCAAAAAGCAGAGATGAGATCATGCGGTCCCCAAACCAGACTCCCTCCGGCCCTTGGCTGCGCCTAGAAATTCTGTCCATAAAAATAATGAACAGAACCGGTGACAAAGGGCAGCCCTGCCGGAGTCCAACATGCACTGGGAACAATTACAAGGAGGAAAAGGCTCCCTGAGGGGAAAACGTCTCCAAAACCAGTGAATGTATCGAAGTACTAGTGTGTCGTGCCATAGAGCTCCATTCATAAAAATCCATCAATGAGCCGCACTGGTACACTAACACGTTCTCATCCCAATACTCACTACGGCCCCAAATGTGGATTAATCCGCCACCAAAAATAGTCCCAAAAACTACATGGTTGGACCAGCTGTAGAAATAATCTCTTTTCTACTAAACCTTATATCTGCAAGCTCCTGTTAAAGATTTTTATGATTTTTTTATGGGCTTGGAGGTGAGAGCCACAGACAAGAAGTCAGAAAGTATTAAGAGACGTACAAACAAATTGTTGGTTTTTGTTTAGTTTGGTTGCAATGAGAACAATATAGGTTAAAGCCGAACGATGAACAGGAAGTAACGTAAACTTACTGTGCTGTGTGTGTATGCATGTGTGTGTGTGTGTGTGTGTGTGTGTTATAAACACACTGGCAGGTCTGACATGCTGTGAGAGTGGCAGTGTATCTCAGTGTAAACAGACCTCCCTGCACACGCCCACTCGCAGTATATCAATGAAGTCAACTTGACGCGTGCACTCATGCTGTTTGAGTGTGTTTCTCTTTGTGCAGATGGTTTCTGCCGCCCTTGATTTACACTCTGTTTGAGTGTGTGTCCCTGGTTGCCGTCAGCTGTACCAGGACACGCACACACACCCTCCACGTTATCGTGCATCAGCAGCACGAAAGTTCAGTTAGCAGGTTTGTCCCGCAGCAGCAGCATCGGTCCAGAAGCTGCTAACGAGGCGAGGCCAATTAACAGTTCTCTTCACTTTGTTCGGCTCGCTCGGCTCTGCCGCTGCTCGACACAAAGAGCTTGCCAGGACTTTTGGCTCGGGACTTGAGGTCAGCATCAGCACCAGAAGTCAGAGCTGGAGTTTAGTCTGTGTTTATTAACCCGACGCCTTGAAAAATGTGTTTTTGTGATCAGAAAATATTTAGATTACATCTAACAGTTAATGAAGTTCAGCAGCCTGAGAGGCAAAATGAAAACTGTTCGGGAATTTTTTCACCCCGAAATGAAAAAATTCATTGTCTGCTCTCAAACGTCACATAAACTTTATTAAAGTCGGTAGAAAAGCAAACACACTGAGGTCACGCCTGTAGCTCCAGTAAGATGTTCATTAAATTTCAACAAACAGCTCCTGTAGAAAAAAGTGTTGTGAAGCCAAACAGCTGCAGAGCGGGAACAAAAATCTGAAACTTATCCTGTTAGTTATATCTGATGGGAACATGAGATGTGTCAGATTCTGGCTGTTGTTTGGCTGCTCTGAACTGTCCTCAGCAACAGGAGACAGACCAGACTGTCCGTCAGAGCAAGTCCTGGAGATCTGCAGACCCGCGACAAACTCAGTCCGCTGGTGAAGACCATGTGGTGCAGTCCAAAGCTCAACAACGAGCCAGTCTTGAGTCAAGTTTTTAAAAGTGAGGGTGTGAAATTGGTCATCGTTGTCATGTGTCACCTTATCTCCATTCAAGCACGTCCACGTGTGGACTGTAAACAGGAACCTCTAACAGCTGATTCAGCTTACTTTTAATGGTGCAAATTTACAAAAATAAGCAAAAACAGGCTTAACCCTCCTGTTGTCTTCGGGTCAATTTTGACCCGTTTTTAAGTGTTTGCATATCATAACTATGGTTTTCTCTCATATAATTTCTTGAAAATGACATGGATGGTTCCGCTCTTTGCAAGTAAAATTAATTATGACTATATTCTTTGAATTATGTGTGTTTTATTAAAATTTATAGCATCTGTGGTCTTCCCGGTCAAATTTGACCCGGCCAGTGTAAGTGGTATAATGGATCAAACTATTGTGCTTTCCAGTACAAACACACACACACACACACACACACACGCACAAGCACGCACACACACACACACACACATTTGTACTTCATGCTTTATAAACAGTGAAACCACACCGGGTCAATTTTGACCCAGGAGGACAACAGTTGTGACTATTTTCTGCCATTGAAAAATTTACGTTATTTCAAAACAGTGTCCTGACTAAACTTTGACATATACCAGTCTGTGATAATACATCAATTTATGTGCCTCAGATCATAACCATAGTCAAAATAATCAGAATTTATGGTGTTTTTTAATCAAAAATGAAGCGTATTTTTTTACAAATTGCATCTAATATATCATACATTAGAAAAATAAGTGTAAAATATATGTTGATGTGTTGGAAACAAGTTCACTAAAAAGGTTCAACACAGAATTTGATGATTATTTTATACTTCATGTTTTACAAGCAGTCAAACCAGACCGGGTCAATTTTGACCCGGGAAGACAAAAGGTGCAGAGTAAATGGGAAGACAATACGAGGGTTAAACACTGTAGGTCACAGCCAACTAACGGACTCCACGGCATCAATATACTCATTGTTTACTAAGAGATGGAGGAATTGTCTTGATTTTGTGTGTGTGTGTGGGGGGGGGATTTAAAACATTTGATTTCAGCCTCTGTCTGAGATTTGAAGGTATCTCTCATGTTCTCTCTGGGATGGCGATACGGCGTGTTGTCGGTGGCTACATGGGACACATAATTAATTTCAAAAAAATCCAAAAAAGGGAATGAGTTAAACGCAGGGAGTGCGCAGGGAGTGCGCAGGGGTGCGAGTTTCTGATGTGAAGGAATAATTCATCTTCGGTCCCCTCCCGAAGGCTCCAGGACTAACTTACAGACGCAGACACGTGGACTTTGATCCAGAAAACTGAAGCACGTTTATCAAATAGCAGCATGTGGCCTGAGACACGTAGAGCCGGGCTGAACTTTTGACTGACGCGGGAGGTTTGTTCATGCTGGAGATAATATTCATAATATTTATTTCCTCTCGTCCCGACAGGTTAATGGAAAGTTTCCTCACTGCCAGTTCTATTGGGAGATGCAGAGAGCCAGGAGAGAGTGTCAGACACAACTACAGCAACAGACGCCTGCTATCACAGGTACACACACACACACACACACGCACACACACACGCACAAAGGTCATGTGTGTTTGAATGTTTCACCACAGTGATAATACAAAGCGTTTTATATTTGTTGTCTGCAGCTTGTGGACTGTGAGGTTTTTCTCACGCCTGTGTGTGTGTGCGTGTGTGCGTGTGCGTGCGTGCGTGCGTGCGTGCGTGCGTGCGTGCGTATGTGTGTGTGTGTGTGTTAGATTCTCCTGTCAGACGTCATCAGCTCATGTTTACGATGCAGCAGCTTATCCTCATCAGTGGTGGAAAGTAACTAAGTACATTTACTCAAGTACTGTACTGAAGTACGATTCTGAGGTACTTGTACTTTACTTGAGTTTTTCCATTTTCTGCTACTTTATACTTCCACTAATTTAATACAAATATACAATAATGTAAAATATAATCAACAAATAACTATATTATTATTAGTTAAGATAAAAAGTCATTAAAATAAGCTCCAGCTTCACTCGCTGCAACATTAATGTGATGTACACGTTAAGAATCAACGCATCAACAATTAGAATCCGATAATTTTAAAATAAGCCTTACTGCATAACTAGTACTTTGACTTTTGAAGTATTTATGTAATACCAACATCTACAGCTGCACTTTGGTCTTTTAAGAATAAATAGTTGTTCAAACTAATCTGAATTTCATTGTAACTCTGAGACAAAGTTATAGTGAGGGGGTGTTCAGGTGCTAAATGAATCTGATGTCTGATGTCAGAACTTCAGAGGGTTACGAGAGTGCTTTTATGTTGATTTATATGCCGACTGTTTGTTCAGCAGCAGGCACAGGATCAGTGAGTCTGAAGCAAATGGCTGGGCCAAACAGGAAGTCGTGAGCAGTCTAATTTATATCTCTAATGTGTGTGTGTGTGTCAGGATGCCGCGGCGAGTGGGACAATGTGTCTTGTTGGCAGAGCGCGGCGGTCGGCGAGGTGATGACCCTCCCCTGCCCCTCCCCCTTCCTGCACCTGTTTGGAAAACACGGTGAGTCTTCCTCCCCTCCTTCCAGCATCCCTGTCATATCTGATGCAACTGTTCACATCTGGACACCAGTGGACACCAGTGGACACCAGTGGACACCAGTGGACATTAGTGGACATTAGTGGACACCAGTGGACATTAGTGGACTATTGGGGAATATGCAAAATTGTGTCTTTAACGGGTAAACGTGAGCAGGAAGTTGAAGACATTTGGGGTTCAGGAAGTTTGGGAATGTTGGAGAATGATGCTCAAATCAGACTTTTATTTTGAAAAAACATCCTTCCTGCTTTGTTTTTTATGCGGTTTTGCTGCAGCTTTTCGGTCTCGGACCGAATCTGTCTGGACAGTCGTGACCTCAGCCGGGTTCCCTCCTCCCAGCTGCTCTTTTCACAGCTAATTTCACAAGCTCTCGACTTTCAGTCGCCTCTTTCTGCTTCATCCATCATGCTGATTGGCTCTCGTCCCTCCAGCTTTGATCCTCTCCTTCCTCTGTAACCAGCGCACGCTACAGGCCTCCACCTCTTCTTCTCTGCTTCCTCCTGCTTCCCTTTCCTCTCCCGTCATCCCTCACTGTCTCTGTTCTTTAGCCATTTGCTAAAATCATATTGTGATATGAGTCCACCTCCTCATCGCCGTGTTTTCCTCTCCTCCCTGCTGCGCCGCTCGGGCTCATTCACTTAATGGGTCTAATTATTCGCGGGGCTGCTGACAACATCTGGGCTGGACGACTTTCCTTGTGATTTCCCCCATCTGTCAGCAGGCTCTTCCATCCACCTCTCTGCCCCCCCCCCCCCCCCCCCCCCCCCCAGAGACGGAGGTCATCAGCACCACACACATCAAAAATCACCGTCCTGTCTGTCAGTGGCCACTTGAACTGCAGCTGCTTAATATGAAGCTACAGGCGGCAGCCCGTTAGCTTAGCTTAGCGTAAAGACTGGAAGCAGGGGGAAGCAGCTAGCCTGTCTCTGCTCAGAGATTAGAAAATCCACCTTCCACGTTCTCTCGTGAGAACGGGACGTGTTCATTTTGGGTAGTTCTGTGTGAGTGAGTCTTAACAACAGGATGTTGGGAAACGTGCAGATTGGTGTATCTGATGTGATCTTGTATCTTGTGGTTTGTGAGGTGGAGATTTCCACATAGCTCAGTTGCTGATCAGTTTTCAGGAAGAGAAAGAGAAAACCTCGGATGAACTGCTGTAAACTGAGCTATAAAATGAGCCTCAGTGAATGCAGCTCAGTGCTTAATGGACAGTTTCTTTGTGAATGGGAGCTGTCGCTTTTTATTGATATAAAAACTTTACTTAAACTTGTTGACATGTCAGAGTAGGAGTAAAAGAGAAGAAATCGTCCACAGAGATAATAATAATAACTTGTGGATGTTTGCAGTCGGAAGTTCTCCAGTGATTTGAGTCTTCTTGGCTGTTGGGCTTCAGCTCACTTAAGGTGGACAGACTGTTAGCTGGCCTGCAGCCGCCTTAACAAACACGCTGCCGTAGAGCACAATTCAACTGTATTTACAATAAGACAGTTAAGAAATCTGCTGCAGCTGCTGCCAACAGCTGAGGACCTCCAGTATGGCCGACCGTCTCCAGTCCCCTGATACTTCCACTTTATTTACACTGAGATTGTAAATATGTTTAATGAGTTCAGATTTAAATATGTTTTCATGCTGTTTGTCGTATGCTGAGTTCAGACAGCTGATTGGTTGTCGCTGTCTGTGTGAATCCTGCAAAAACAAGATATTTAACCTTACATCATAGTTTTTAAAGTTAATGAACATCCACAGCTTTGTTCTCATCGGAAACATTTTTAGAAATGGACGGATGTGGACTCAAGTACAAGTACATCAAATTTGTACTAAAGTGAAGTACTCGAGTAAATGTATTCAGGATGATGCAGAAAGATTTTTCAGATGTAATAATTCTTCACACTCTGACTTTAATATGAAGGTTTAAAAAGAAAGGACTCATGGGAAATGTAGTCTCAAGTGCTTGTTAATGAAACACCTGCCTGAAATTAATATATTATAAAATAATAATAATATAATAAAATTGTCTTAACTTAAAGAAATTTCAACCAATGACTGAATTGACTAATTGTTTGCTTGTAATTGTAGCTCTGGAAGTGTCTAAAATCTGTGTGCGTGCGTGCGTGCGTGCGTGTGTGTGTGTGTGTGTGTGTGTGTGTGTGTGTCTCAGGTAAACTCAGCAGGAACTGTACAGAGGAAGGTTGGTCTGTCGTCTACCCCACCATCACCACTGCCTGCTGGTCAGACAACACAGTCGAGCCCAACGAGGTGAGTGTGTGTGTGTGTGTGTGTGTGTGCTTGTGCGTGTGTGTGTGTGTCTGACTGACTCTGAGTCACAAGATCAATACAGAGGGTAAAACGTGCAAAAATCACAGACTTCATTTTCAGTTTGTGGTTGAGACGCGTTAGAAGATCAAATCTCCGTCTTGACCCACTTTGAATTATTTGTTCGACGGCAAGCAAACCGACCACAGACCCAGTTTCCAGACTGGCTAGTATTTGATTCTCAAAAGTCAACCGAGGACAAGTTTCAGTGTGAAACTTTGTTCCTACGCGTCCTTCAGCTCATGTCGGTATTAGAGAATAATGAGGGGTCAGTGTGGTGAACGTGACCTGCAGCCCTCCTCAGCTCCTGCTTTCAAAATAATGCAGCATGTTTGTTTCCCCGACTGCTGAGCCGAACTTCAATCCAGCAGATTTCTCCGAGTGAAATTTAGTTTGCTCTCACAGGCGGGATGGAAGGTTCAGAACGAAAAACAAGCGCACATAAGAGACCAGAGTCCAGGTCCAGGTGTGAAACCAGTTATTTTGAGCCAAACCTTAACCGTGTAAACCCAACCACACTGCAACGCCCCCTGAAATGATTCTCAGCAAGCTTTATTTTGAAAGTGTAACAGGACGTTGCATATTTATTATTGCTAACTTGATGCGATACCTGGAAAACACAGAGTTGTCTCCTCTTGTTTCATGTTTCTCAGAGATCAGGGCCATCCATCAGGGCGTAGATGGTGAAGTGACAACCAGAGCAGTTTATTTCGACTGTCATGATTGACCGATGCATCGGTTTAAGCATGCTTACAGTGGTTCACAGGCTTTGAAACTCTCAGACCGATCCCAAAGAGCAGTGTGTGCCTGAGGTCCGCTCTTATGAAGCCTATGACGTTGTTTTCTCGTGGTAAATGATCTCGCTATCTAGAGAAATGGGCCATTTGTTTTCTCAAGATAACAAGATAAATGAATATTTTATCACAGGAGACTGAGCTTTGTTATCTGGAGATAACAAAATAATTGATATTAAGGCGTCGATATCATGAGTCAGTTATTTCATCAGCATGGTTATGCATGAGAAGTGGCACATAGCCGCTGTGCAGTATCAAGTATAGGCAAGTGAACAGGGTTTTGCTGAAACAGGTTTTGCTCGCTGGTCCTAAAAAAGCGCTGCAGCATCATATTGACTTCAGGACTGTGGGTTTTGTCCCCGTCGCTTCCAGTGGAAACACATTTAATGAGCAGCATAAACAGGAGGCGTGATCGCAGTTTGCACAACTTTTACACTTTGTGCACAAAATGCGAACCTGTCCTTAAAAACTGAGGCATTTATCGCCTTTGCGAAGCTCATTTTGTCACTTCTGATCATCAGATTAACGTTCGTATCCGCACAGCTTCCAGTCAGCGGAACGCTCGCACGCTGCGGTGAAGCAGGCGACCTGATTTCAGATCGGCGTCGCGTGTCAGCATCCCTGCACACGTTTATCTGCTCAAAGACGACGCTCTGACAGAGATAAACGAACAGGAAGCTCAGGGTGAGGAGGGCAGATCGCACGTGAGCGAAGACAGGACGGAGAGATTTTGGCTGACAGACCTTTGACCTCCGATCGCTCGACTCAGCTCCTCTTTCTCTCTGCAGACCGGCCTCACTGTGTTTGTGTTTGTCTGAGATTCAGGCCGCTGACATGACAAAGAAAAACTCACTGACGTCTAGTCGCGTCTCGCCCTGCGCAGGTTTTTGTTTTCGTTTGTTTAAGTTTTAAGAGATCGTGGGCGTGCACAGAGGTGAGAAAGGTGTACCAGTAAAGCTGGTTCTGATTCTAGGCATGTTAGCATGTTAACGTTAGCCACACAGAGAGTCCACTGGGCTCTCCTGCCGGAGCAGGTCTGAGGATCCAGAGCTGAGAGGAGAACAGCTGGGCCTGCACGCGGTATCTGTTGTGGCGAGACACTGGCTTAAGCTCTCGACTCCTCCAGCTGAGCTGTGGGGTTCAGTTCCTGGTCTTGGGTTCAGCTCCTGGTCTTGGCGCTCTCTGCTCTCTAATCCGCCCTCGTCTGTTCCCATATCTGCGTCGACACAAGTTGAAGTCAAACTGCAGCCGACTCCTCAGAGGATTATGAAGCAGGATGACACAGCTGAACGTGCGGCCCTGTGAATGTTGCAGGTGGTTGTGGAAATAAAAAAGAGCAGCGAATCTGGGTTATCGCCCCGAGGCGTCCGCTGTGATGCCACAGAGCTTATTTTCTTACCTTCCCTCTTATTGCTTGTAGTCGCGGCTGCATTCCAGGAGCCTTTGGTTTATACTGAGCTTTAAACAACCAAGTAACATCCAGGTTTAAGAGAATATCCGGCCCCATTATTGTGCCTTGATTCATCCCACACACTCATATTTGTCTGTAAGGCCTGGTGGTCTGTCTCTGTATGACGTCTTAATGTCTCGTGACACCCCATAGAATTACACTTCAGACCAAGGAGAAGCAGATCTCTTGTTTTTGTGACAAATTAGTATCATGAAGACAAGTTTTTTCATTTTCAGACATAAGAAAAATCTAAACCTCACCCGAGACCCAGTGTGGTTTTATCTGTTGCTGCAATTAACAGCTAACTCGTCAGTATTTTATCATCTTTCATCAATGTCGTTATTGCAAAATAGCTGATGATGCAGCAAAACTGGATCACTGTGATAAGTGAGGTACGAATGAGTTTTTCTGAAAACTGAGAACAAAATCTTCCAATCATTTGAGTCACAAAGTGCCTCCGACTTGTAAAATTTAAGACAAATGAAGGCTGTGATAACTTTCCAGTTCAACACCAACTCATCTGACATAAGACAAATATCCAGCATTCATCAGCTCCACGTCGCTGCTCAGCAAGCATCTCAAACATCTCGCTGTGTATTTTCCTTTCGAGAACCATCTTTCTTTTTCACGTCTCTGTCACATCCCTGTTTTTCTCTGTTTACAGCGTCTTTCTCTCTCATCGCTGCTGGACTCCGTGTCTATAAACACTGAAGATCCTCCTCCACCCAGCGCTTGCTGCAGTTTTCAAACAGGACGCGTGCATCCTGTAATCTTGCTTTCATAATCGCTCACATGTCCAATAGTTCAGATAACGATTTCATGTCTCGGTTCACTCTAATTACAGCTGAAATGATGCTGAGATGGAGCTCAGCCTCCGAACCTGCATCATTAACGTGAAACCGCTGATATTGTGCCGATCAGACAGCCGATCGGGACGCTGTTTGTGTGATGCTTCCTTGTATAGAAAAATGTGCCAGTGTTCCATTAGACTGTTGTGCAAAGAAAACAAATGAGCCTTCTTACATAAACTATAATGACAAGTGCTGGAATGTGAGTTCGGCTCTGCTGCGGCATGGGACCGAACACTGAATGCAGCATTTTTTATTTCAGTTGCATAAAACTATGCAAACACATCAGTTTCCACTGCCACAGTTCTTCTTCTTCTGCTTCTTCTGCTTCTTCTTCTTCTTCCCTGTTTATGAAAAGAATGGTAAAAATTTTGCATGCTTTGTCGCATCAATGAGGGTCTCCAGCAGCACCACAGCAGCTGTCATTACACACAGCTGTGACTATTTATATGTTATGGATCGAGCTTTGTTTGACAGTTTTTGTCATTTCCCATGACAAAAGATGGCCCGCATAGCGGATGTTGACGAGTGCTGCTGTGTTGAAAAAAAAAACGGGCCAATGGTCGGCCCCGTCTAATTTCAGGATCAGGATGAATTTCTGCCCCATCGGTTTTCGTTTGAGGTCGTGACACCGGATGAATTCGCAAACAATGTGGTTTTTGGACGTTGCTTTGGATTTCTGGCATGTCAGAAATTTTGTTGAGTGGGTTTCCCTCATGGCTGCTGCCGAAAGATCTGCAAACATTTCTATTAACCTTTGTATTGAGCTTGTCTTATTATCGATGGAGCAGGTTTTTACATGTTGAGGCTGCTGTGACACATTTTACAAGTCAAGACGCACAAAGAAACGCTGCCTTTCACTCTTCTTGGATGCATCTGGCTTGTTTGAATAAACTTTTTTGGAACTGTCAGTGAACAAAGCGGTGCAGCGGCCGCTCATACTGTGTCTTACTGTGTGAAGAACAGGATGGTGGACGTGTGTGTGTGTGTTAAAACTCACTGGAGCACACAAATCAAACACAATTTTAGGCTTAAATCTTTAATAATTGATGAACAGGCTGCAGAAGACATCACCAAGCGTTTGGAAGCGGCGACGCTTTAATCTCGTGAGCATGAATTCTGCTTTTGGTCGAGCAGCGTCGGGTCTCCAGCCCGTGCTGAACGCACAGCTGCAGGATGAGCGACCTCTTCGGTTTATTTAGCCGACTGATGGTTTTGATTGTTTTTGTTGAACTGCAAAGTGTGAAAAGAAGCAGCCAACTGATAAAAGTGGAGAAAAACAAAGAGCTATGAGGAGGCGAGTTAGTTATTCTAACAGTCCGCTAATAAACAGAAACAAATGTAGTGTACACACATCTGAGCTGTGTGACAGAAAACAGTCGAGCAGTAAGATGAATTTCACACACACTCAGCTGGACTGTGATCCTCTCCAGAGCCCTCAGGTGTGGGATTCCTGCTCTTTGACTCTCAGCGAAGCCTCTATTTGTTTCCTGTTGAAGAGACGGAGGTTTTCCGTCTGGAAAGCGTTCAGCAGGGACCAGATGTCACCGCCGGCACTCGCAGGCGTTCACACCTCAATACATCAAACGCAGCCGATCTTCATCTCTGAACGCTCTCACTGCCAGACAGAATAGATCTTCAACTCGCGCTGGACGAGTCTTCGACAAGCTTTACTGTCCCGTTCACACATCGACGCTGGAGACTGGACGGGATGACGTTGGCCCTGAAAGCACCTTTAACACACCGAAGTGTCAACCAATCACGTTTCTTTTGATTCCCTCAATGAAAAGGACAGCTTTCGGCTCCACTCGGTCAACAGCTGATGAAACTGTAAAGATGTGCTCACTTGAGGGACATTTTCGCGCCTGTAGCTCGTTTGCTCTGGCCTGAATCGGTTGATGAGTTGGTGAACTTGGAGCGTTTTGGCTTTGGTTTGGTTTCACTCAGAGAAAAATCCAAGTGAGTCATGTGAGAACGTTCACTCATTGGTCAGATGTTTCTGGGGCTTCAGCAGGAACTTAAACGCAGGAGGAAGGTCCTGAAGGAGGTCCAGGGTCCAGATACAAAGCACTGCACTGCACTAGTCCAACTTTAGGTTAGTGTGAAAGGTGTGACAGCACCTGAAGACATCGTCCAGGAAATGAATTAGATTAGTTGTGCACCAGTTTAGTGAGGAAGAATCTGCCCTTTCAGAGCCGAGAATGTAAATTATTCGCTCTGTGCTAAACACACCTGCACGCTTCAGACCTGTGGGAGACAGGAGAGTCCCTGAACACATCATTTGTCTTTTCTTCTTTACACAACACATCTGTTCCTATAACAAACCTCTCTCATAACGTCTGCGGCACCCTGGAAGATCCACCTGTTCCTCTCTGACATTCGTCAGTGCAGTTTATGAAAATGTTGATAGAGAAAAACTTCTCAGGTAGCCAAAATGACTCGACCCAACATCGGCTTGAATCCAGCATGCAGGACTCATGCCAGACCTTTTTCTGCATGCAGCAGCACAATGGAATGAATTACTTTGGGTATTACTTTGAACCATATCAGGCCTTCCTCTGTGGTTTAGGGGTTAACAGTCACTTTGTCTATAGAATGAAGAAAACATGTTTAGCCCTGGCTGTGATGCCACACTAAAACAACTACAGCGATGGTCTTCATATTCCTCTGACTCGGCCTTAATTTAAAACACCTCGCAGCACACAGGAGCTGAAGATAAAGACAGTCCACCAGACCGAGACCAGGAAGCCGTTCAACCTAAAGTTCAGCATGGCTTTAATTCTCTGGTGTCAGCGAGGAAGACAGAAAGGGCGAGCGAGCCAGAGTTTATAGATGAAGTTTGTTTGGACATAGAAGGCAGTGAGACCAGAGCCAGCAGGTCATCAGCTCCCAGCCAGACGGCCTGAGAATCAACCCCAGGAATGAGACGCTGATGCCAGGCTGTGACGGTCTGTGTAGCCTCAGATATCCGTCTGCTTCTGTGGAGGCTGGAGGAAGAAGTGCTGAGACCCTCCACTTCACTGAAAGTACCAATGATACAGGGAGAAAAATACTTCCAACAGAAGATCTATCAGTACATCGCTTTAGAGTTTTACTATACAAAAGTACAAAAAATATATGTAGCCGAGACTTTAAAACATCAACAATGAAAGAAGGAAGGACAGAAAGATGAAAAGTAGGAAGAAAAGAAGGAAAGAAAAATGAAAAGTAGGAACAAAAGCAAAGAAGGATGAAAATAAGAAAAAGAAAGGTGGATCAAAGCAGGAAGGAAAGGATGAAAGCTAAAGGAGGAAAAAGAAGAAGAAGAAAGCATGAAAAGTAGAAAAAAGCTAAGAAGGATGGATGTAGGAAGAGAGGGAAAGAAGGATGAAAAAAGGAAATCAAGAAGAAAGTAGCGAGAAAAGAAGGAAAGAAGTAGGAAGAGAATGAAAGGATAAACAAACAACAGGAAGAGACGGAAAGAGGGATAAATGTAGGAAGAGAAGGAAAGTAATAAGTCTGTGTGTGTGTAGAGTTTCCTCTTATCTCATTGCAAAGCGAGACGCTTTGTCTCGGGTAAGATCTGGTTTCAGGGTTAAAGTTCGTTTAAGCTTCAGTTTAGATTCAGAGCTGACGTCCAGGTGTGATGGATGAGGACGGGGTCGTCACAAGCACAAACATTTAAGATTCTTTCTTGTCCGACTGCGTTAATTTGCGTGTGTGTTTCAGTGCAGAGGCTCACGGTTGATGTGTGTTGACGTGCACGTGCTCGTGCATGCCTGAATGTACATACAGACAGTGTATGTGAGTGCCAATGTCCACTTAATGGCCAGATGGTGTGTCAGACACGGGGAATGTTGTTTATAGATGACGAGAGCGCTGAACGCCAGGCACCGACACACACACACACACACACACACACACACAGTGAACACACAACCTTGTAGTCCAGATCCATCTCTGGGTGACGGCCTAAAGAGTTTGTGCCGTTTTGAGACGGACCAGGTTCTCATCCTGATCCTGCTCTTATTGTGAAAGGGCCTCTCCCCTCTGTGAAAAGACACAGGAGGCTCCAGGAGCTCGGCGACGGCTGCTGGTCCTGTCCTGTGCATCCGTCAGTGTCTGCGCTGTTGGGCGGTGTGGGAAAAAGAGCCTGGAAATCACTGAACTGCCTTTATGGCAGCGATGAGATTTTATTTTAAAAAGGGAGTAAAGCAAAACTCATCCACAATCAATCAAACACAAACACGTCTTTGGCCAAGCATTTAAAAAAAACTCCCAAGTAGATCTGTTTGTGCTTTATCAAAGGTATAAAGCAGCTTCAGGTGCACTGAGAATCCTTGTTTCTGATTGGCTGCCGGGTGTTTATTATTCTCTAAATGACCGCATGAGGCTCCTCCAGATCCTGTCAGTTATCAGGCTGCAGCTTTGTCGGCTTGTTGGAGGAGTAAACAAGAATTATTCACACAGTCGTTTCCTTATTTAATGTGTAGATAAAGAAACTGAGAGCAGCGCCCCCTAGTGGCTCTAATTGTCTGCCTTTACCTACAGTGCAACCAGTGGTGGAAAGCAGCCGAGTACATTTACTCAAGTACTGTAATTTTGAGGTTTTATGCTACTTTCTGCTTCTCCTCCACTACACTATGGAGGCAAATATTCTCCACTGTACTCCACTGCATTTATTTGGTAGCATTTGTAGTAAAAGCAGTTCTTTTACTTTCTAATACTTTAAATTTGTATTGATAGTCATACTTTTGTACTTTTCCTGAAGAGAAAGCGGAGTATTTTCACACTGTGGTATTGCTGCTTGTAATGAAGTAAAAGATCTAAGTAGCTCTTCTGCCACTGTCAGAAACCATGAACCATTTTAACTTAATCTTTAATTAAAGTGCTTATCTAATTAGAATGTATGTTTATATTAGATTGATGCATTCAAGGACCTTCTCTGGTCATCACCACGAAGATCAGCGGCCTTCAATCGACAAACAAGGCTTGAATAAAGTGAAAGGATGCAGTGAAACGATCCTCTTTGACATTTAAATGGCCTCTCTTTGAGCGGGGGAATCAGCTGGTAGTGGTGTGCTTTGATTGCGGCTGCTTCACTCACCCAGAGACGCAGTTTTAACACAGAATCTGCGCTGCGGTTCAGCCCCCCTCTCCGCTTCACGTGGTTACGTTTGACAGCTTCTCCTCATTCAGCGCACCATGATTGTGTTTTCTGTGTTTGTGTGTGCAGCTGGTGTTCTACAGGGTGGTGAAGATACTGTCTGCTCTGGGCCACAGCCTGTCCCTCATCACTCTGCTCACCAGCAGCATCATCATCTGCTTGTTCCGGTAAACACACACACACACACACACACACACACGCTTATCTGTCCACCAGTCACACACACCAGTTAAACCAGTGAGACAAGGTGTTCAAACTGAGACAAGACCGACTCCTTTATGGCATTTTTTATACCTGAAGCTTTTGTTTTTAGAATTCTTTTTTTAATTTTTGTCCTGAACCAGTTGCTGTAAACCATTTTCTGATGGATAACAGCTGATCAGGTAAATAAGTTCTCAAAATATATTTTTCGCAGTGTAAACTAGATACCACGCATGCTGCTCCTCCAGGTGAAGTTCGTTCATAAATGCAGAGTTTCTTTTCTTTGCAACCAAATACAGAAAATTAGGATTATTTCAATAAACATTTAAGCTGATGGTCGACAGTTATAGTCAAGCATGTGTGCGTGGCGCCAACATTCGGTGTGCAAACGCCTCAACCTTAGAATTTATCCGGAGTAGTTCTTCCTGGTTCTTCCTCTGCGGTTGATAACAGCTTGTTGTAGAAGTGTGTGAGATCGATGGACGCTGCAGCTCAGTCTGGATCAGCTCCAGCTGTGCACTCGGCTGCTATCAGCATGTTTAGATACCACATCCTTCACTGGATTCACACCCCGACACCCTCTATAAACACACTTCTCAGCATTCTTCTGTGTGTGTGTGTGTGTGTGTGTGTGTGTGTGCGTGCGTGCAGGAAGCTCCACTGTACGAGGAACTACATCCATCTGAACTTGTTTGTATCGTTCATGCTGCGAGCCGTGGCCGTGCTGACCAAAGACACGCTGCTCTTCTCAGAAGAGGAAACCGCAGACTGCAGCATCCAGCCTTCGCTGGTGAGACGTGTGCTCAGTGATTTGACTTCTCTACAGAGAACCTGTCATGTCAACATTTCCATTGTTGTTGATTTCCAACTCTAATATGACAATTTGCCTTCTAATATAATCTAACACAGTTTGTCTGAACCCTTTAACCCCCACCCTGTAGAGACACTTGCATATTACAGTGATATTGCACATATTGTGCAACATATTCGTCGGGCCGAAGAACGCCCCTTAGCTGTGATATAATGAGCACATATCACGGACTGGAGTGATGTATTGCTTTTATAAAACGGTTACCAATAATGGCAATATGGAAGAAGAATACACAATAATTCTCATGTCATTTTTAATTAAACAGAATTACATATTATTTAATAAAATGGCCCCTCTGTGAAAAAAATAGTCCCACCTCTCCGTACGTTAGCCCTGCTTGTCGTCTATTCCTCGCCTTTTTTTCAGAGAAAGTCACTGCTCAATCAACTCTACCCTTGTCAACCCTATCTGCAGGTGAAAGTTAACCTTTAACATGTGAATTCAACTAATTTTGTCTATTTGTTAACGTTGTCAAAACGCCGCAGCAACTTTTTGCTGTCTAACAGTTTGTTGTCATGGAGACGCTGTTGCTTCTCTGTCAATCAGCCCCGTAACGTAAACATGCGAGGCCCCCCCGCAGTTAACTATGAGTGAGTGGTCCGGAAGAATCCATCCAAAACCTCAATGAATATCATGACTTTAAAAGCGCCAGATGACTTGCCTCAACGAATAGTGAAGAATCGTAAACTATCAATTCCGTGAGGCTGTTCAATCAGTGACCGATCAGCCTGTAGAGCACTCAGTCGCTGTCAAGGTGCTGATCCTGTGACTGTCATTATAGCCTAAGGGAGCTGTCCGTGGTCCGCGATTCACGCGATTGATTGTCGTCATGGAAACATTGTTGCTTCCCCGAAGCGGAGTGATCTGCTGTGATAAGGCTTTTTAGAACGGTAGGCGTGATATATGCTCATTATATCACAGTTAACAGCCAATCAGATTGCCAGAATTCACCTTTCCGTTTTATAAATGTGTATATACTTTATATGTATATACATACATACATATGCATGTATATGTACATTTCATACCCTGTGTTACATTTTACCTGGTTTATTTTTACACCTGTGTGTTCTTTCTCCGATTGACCTCAGTCATTTTCATGCTAGTGGTTTGATGGCACAGGTGGTACCTGTAAAATGAGCTCTATGGGTGCACCAGCTGCTAACGCTTTGGTGGCCAGTCAGCAGGAGAAGAACTGAACTACCTGAACTACAATGAACTTGATTAACATCACGCCGCACCTTCCTCTCTGTGGCATCCAGCCAATATTATGTGAAGCTTGGAAACCAATCACAAATGACAAATGACAACCTGTGACCGTGACGAGCCATCCTCAAAAGTGCTGAATAGTGGTAACGGTTGACGGGAAAAGGTTAATTCTTCATTGATTGCAGGTGTAACACTACATTGATTGATTACTGGATAATCCGTGTTTGTTATCAGTTAGCTTGGTTTACATAGCTTGAAATCTATGGTGTTTATGGTGCAGGCTCACAGGGATGCAGGTGCAGGTTAAGTTGCTATAGCGTCTGAGCTTTGAGAACAAGTTGATCTGAAAGTCCAGGTAATCTGGACTTTCAGGTAAACTTTCAGGTTTGAATCCTCCAGATGTTACTGTGGTCAGTGGTAGAACGTCGTCAATGCTTGCAGTCAGCACAAAACAAACCACTTCAACACAAAACACAGACATGTCTTAAATTGCAGCCGAGAACTGAGGTTCAAAAGCCTTTTCAAACAGCTGCCTTTTGTGTGTGAGCAGGTGGTGTGTGAGAAGTTTTACTGTCACCTGTACAAGAAGCACAAGAAGCCAAATCATTTGGACAATCATTGGACGAAATCATTTCCTAAATGTCTGAATCAAATACTGCTTTGAGCGAGTCGTCGTCTTGCTTCATCGGTGCTGCTGTTGTTGCCGTAGGTGGGCTGTAAGGCCAGCCTGGTGTTCTTCAACTACTTCATCATGGCCAACTTCTTCTGGCTGCTGGTGGAGGGTCTGTACCTGCACACCCTGCTGCTCGTCATCCACAACTACTCCACCCGCCTCTCCATCTACATGCTCATCGGCTGGGGTAGGCTGCACCTCAACAGGAGCGTCTAGTATTTTTTTGTTTTTCACAACTTGGTCCTTCTTAGTTTGTTCTGACAACAGAGTTAATTCATGAAATCTGGAAATTAGAACAACCTGTCTGAATATAATTGAATTCATGGGAATTATCCACAGATAATTTTCACAAAGATATCACAGTATTAGGACCGTATATTTACTTATTATTTCAGTACATACTGGAAATATGAAAGCCATTATGTGTAGAAACTGTAAATTTCTGACTTTGGCGCCCCTCAGTGGCAACATTAAAAAAGAAACTGTGGCAGGCAGCATTGCACACTACCACAGAAACACACTGCACGCCATATGTTGGCTGTAATGAACAATTTTGTTGTTTGCGAAGAGATTTAGCTGTTTTATTACTGTTTTCGCATTTCAGTGCTAACAACCCTGAAAACGCTAAATGTTTAGTCTGTCGTGTGAACGTAGTTTAATCATTTCTTGCAGCCCTTCTACCAACACCTCTAAAGCTCACTCATAATCAACACATTATATTCCATTTGTTTGATTCACACAAAAACAAAGTGTAAAAAATGCAGCTGTTTTCTTTCTGTAACTTCGTGCTGGGCGTAGCTGCTTTTGCTGCACTTGAACGTGGCATCCATCCTCTCATCTAACTCCCACTTTGTCTCACAAGACCAAATCTATTGCAAAATGTCTTGCAAAAACACTCTCGCATAGAGACAGACAGGCAGACAGACAGGCAGACAGACAGGCAGGCAGACAGGCAGACAGACAGACAGACAGACAGACAGGCAGACAGACAGACAGACAGTGCTTCATGCTGTTGAAGTGGACCAGCGTAACTGATGAAAGCTCAGCTCGTAAACACTCATCTGGCCTCTGTGTTCGCTCAGTTCTGTCTCAGCTGCTGCCATCTGACACCTCCTTCCAACATCCATCACCACTTTACCAACACTTCCTCCCTAATGCATCACCATTTAGCTCCAGCTGTTTCATGTACGCGTGTGTGCAGACGTCATATTTCCTGCTGGCACCTCGTGAGGACGTTCTGTGTCTGGCAGACTGAGAATCTAAACAGACTTTCTCTCCTCTCTCCCCGTCTCTCAGGAATCCCTTTTGTTTTCATGGTTGCGTGGATCATATGCAGGATAAACCTGGAGGACACATGGCGAGTCTGCATGTCCTGTTCTGCCATCTACAAAGTGTTTGTGTAGCATTTTAATGAACAAGAAGACTGTCGGCCTCTAGTGGCCTTTATCAGCACTGCAGCCAGGATGATGCCAGGACTTCAAAAAGAAAAACATTTACAATAGAAGGTTTATAATTTGGTGTTGAAGGCCTTATAGCAGCTGGTTAGTTTGCTTATGAGTCAATGTGGTTTAAAAATACAAAGAAGTCTGATTTATTTTCTTATTTTCAGGTGTTGGGAGATGAATGAGAACCCTCTCCCCAACAGACTGATCAACTGGCCCATCGTAGCATCCGTCATCGTGAGTTTTGCACCATCATCTTATCACTGTTGTTAATTAAATGACTAATTGTTTTTGTTTGTTTTTTTTACGATCACCAAGACCATTTTAGTTGTCGTGTTTGGCAGTTTCACAGATTCACATCTTGACTGTCTCCCTGCTTTGTGCTTCTCTACAAGATCAACTTCATTATGTTCATCAGCATCATCCGCATCCTGCTGCAGAAACTGCGCTGCACCAACGTCGGAGGAAACGACCAATCACAGTACAGGTACCCTCCCACAACTCCAGGACATAGTTCACCTCTGACCTTCTGTTGATTTTTACATTTTAGGTTGTGTGTGTGTGTGTGTGTGTGTGTGTGTGTGTGTGTGTGTGTGTGTGTTCTCTAGACGTCTGGCGAAGTCCACCCTCCTGCTGATCCCCCTGTTCGGGGTAAACTATGTGGTGTTCGTCTACCTGATGGAGCCGTCCGACAAAAGCATGAGTCACATCAAGATCTTCTTTGATCTCGGCCTCGGATCCTTCCAGGTAACATGTGACAGGTGTCACTTCTCACCTGTGAAGGTACATTTTTGTCTGATGCAGTGTTGTGGCGGCTGTCCCCAGGACCTTCGACGTAACCACAGCAGAGCCCCCTTAGTATTTGGTAAATTGATAAATATATACCCATGCATCTTCTAAGATAAACAAAATTTCTTAAATAGACCTTGCTTTCTTATTTATTTGTCTTCAGCTCCTTAAAATTTGGTCCTAAGTCAAATGTTGGGTTTACTGAAGTTTGGGATTTTGGTTTAACTTAGGCTTGACTTCAGACCTAATGTTTTCGAGTGCAGATGGCCTCTAAAATATTCAGGTTTTGTGAAGATATTCAGCTTAATAACATTCATTTTTGTCTTTATATCAGATCCTTGTTTTTTATTTTTAAGATGATGCTAAATCAGTCACAGTTGTGTATGTGTGTGTTGTGTTCAGGGTCTAATTGTCGCTGTCCTCTATTGCTTCCTCAACAGCGAGGTGAGTCCACACACAGCCGTCCAAACGTTATTCTGATCAGTAAATTATCAGCTTCACAGACGCTGAACTCTCCTTCGTTTGTGTGTGAAAAGGTCCAGAGCGAGCTGAGGAGGACGTGGAGGAGTCTGTCTCTCAAGCGTTACGTGGGGCGGGACTACAGGCTGCACGCCACGTCAGTCAGCCGAAACGGAACCGAAAACTCCGCCCAGTGTCCCAGGAACTCCAGAGCCCAGTCCATCCTGCAGACTGAGACCACCGTGCTCTGACCAGGGACTGACGCACAGGACTGAAGCTCGTATTCACATATCGTTTGCTCCTGCAGGGACTGAACCTGGGGCCTGCAGGGACTGAACCTGGGGCCTGCAGGCGTTTCCGAGGTGAACGAGTCCTGGTCGGACTGCGTTCTCTTTCTTCACAGTGGTCTTCGGTTGACGACACACATGAACCAGCGCCTGCTGAAATCACACATGCATCAGCTAATTACGATTAGTTTCATGTCATTAAACTTTCTGAAAAGTAAACAAGTTGCAAGTAAAGAATCTCAAATAAACAACACACATATTCTCAGCTGGGAGATATAAGTTCTGTTTGGTGGCTACATGTAATTTTGTTTTTTTTGTTTGGAAGAAGATGCTTCAAAACACGAAACATTAACCAAAAACAAGTAAACTATGTTATTTTACTTTATTAATAACCAAACAATTAAATGTGGTGGAAAGTTACTTATTTTGAAAATCATGAATTTATCACTGTTTTTTTGGATTAGAGTGAGTTTTAGGGAGCCGCTGGCCTGATGCCACGTTCACTTCATGTGACGTCCATCTGAAATCTAAACTGCTGTCTCCTTTCGTTTTAAGTCAGACGCGGCCCCAGCGGCCCCCAGCTCGTTTGGCTTGTGACTCCTTCAAATGAAGCAGCCTCTACCTGCGACCCCCCGGTTCAGATGAAATTATCCAGATGCACACAAGAAAAAAGCTCATAGGGAATCTGAAAATAAGTTCAATCATCTCACAACCTCTCGGATTTATCTTGCAGCCCCTTGTTGGGGGTCCAGACCCACATGTTGAGAACAGGAGCGGTTTACAGCTGGGAGTTCAGGAAACATACAGGTCACTGTGGCTCATGTAAATCATGATTATCCATTTATTTTTATGTTTATTTATTTTCATCTATATGTTTGTGCTAAATTGAGGGTTTGACAGTGTACTTCTCTGTTATTATTCTTATACTGATGTCTTTGAATTCAACCATCTTGGATTTAAGTGTTTTCCACCAGAATCTTGCTCATCTACAAACAGTCGGTATGACTAAAAGTATTCAACACAAGAGAATTATTGATGATACTGAATGAGATTTTCCATACTGTTATCAGGGAGGCTCGTCCATCACATCAGGATCCTGGAATGGAAACTGATCGTGTGAAATTCGGTGTATTGAAGTGCAGTACTCTGGACACGTGTGTTGAGTCACAGTAAGACAAGCAGGATTTCAGTTCTGCTTTTGAACAGCCAAAAGCCGCTCTTGCCTTGATGGTTTTGTATGTGCGTGAGGTCGAGGGACATTTGTACGCATTTGAAAGCTTACAGCTGTGAAACCTGTGACTCTGTGTGTTTTATGTATAAAGCTTTTATCACAGACTGAGTCATGTTTGTTCATTATTCTGTTGGTCTGATCATGGATGAGTCTGCTGATTATTTTCTCCATTAATCAATTGATTGTTTGTTTTGTGAAAAATTCTTAAAATAGTGAAAAATGTCAATGCAATGGGCCAGATCCCAAAGTGACACCGTCATAGTGTTTGTTTGGTCCAACCAACAGTCCAAACCTCAAAAACCTTATTAAATAAAGTGAAATAATTAAAAGGAAAAGCAGCAAATCTTCACATTTGCGAAGCTATGAAATGTTTTACTTGACAAATGACAAAATAGGTCCCAATTTTCTATCAATTGCTTAAACTAATTAATCAACTAATTGTATCTTGTACTTGTATTAACTGTTTGGTAGTTTGATTTATGACAAAGCTTAATAGTTTAATAAAATTTAATAGGTTTTGTGAGCACAATTCTTAAAATTCTGCAAAATAACTGAAGCTGTCAGATTCTAGTCAAGTAAAAAGCGGAATATTTCCCTCTGAGGTGTAGCAGAGAAGTACGAAGTGAATGAAAAGATTCAAAGTACAAGTACCTCAAATTTGTACTTAAGTAAATACACTTAGTTACATTCCATCACTGTGCATAAGGTAAATCAAACTGCATGTATCCATGGAAACCACGTACCCAGACAATACCGAACGTGTAACGGTATCAGTTAAATCTTCCTGGTGAAACTAATCTAAGCAGTTACACTGACAAACACACTCACCTTTTCTCCTGTTTTAGTGGCAGTGACATGAGGACCATAGTGCACTCTGAGGTGTACTATTCAGGAAAATAATAGACTCTGCGCCCTCGTCTATACTCCAGAAAATAGCCAAAAAAGAAGCGTTTATTAGGTACATTTTGATAAAAATAATACAGTCTAATATAACAACCCTGCAATACAGTCTACCCTCATGAAGGTAGTTTTCAGGTTGAGGTGTTTTATGAAATTTATGGGGGCTTTCTCTATGATGCTGAGATAAACTGAAATATTTCGTTGTCAACATTCAGGGTGGACTACATCCTGAGAGAGAAAAATATTTTTTTTTTTCTCTCAGGCATTTTACCAAAAAGGCGCCATGTTTTGAGTTCATCAGGGTGTAAAGCAGCAGGGCTTTATTTTTCTCTTTACTGGAGTGAGATATATATTTTTAACTCCTGCCACAAACTAGAAATCCGCTGGATCAGACTCTGTATCTGCAGACACTTCTCTGTCTTTCACTAGTGTTTACGTTTCCATTGGCCAAGAGCAAAGCCATCGCTGCTGTGTGTGTTTATCTGGACTTGACAGCCCACAATGACCCGCGCTATCAGAGGTCAGAGGTCAATGAGGAAACGAGCATGTTGCTTCACGGGTAAATAGACCAAAACAAACTCAAGTGTGAAACTTATCTATCATTGCGAGACATTATTTTCCCTGTGGGACGGGTCGTATTTACTTTGGATTGTGAAGCTTTTCAGCAGATTGGAGTTATGCAAACATTTCTGAGAGGAGGACATTATCTGTTGTTGGTAAATGTGAAACTCAGCAGAGCCAAAGACAAGCAAGATTGATACTTGGCCAACTGACATAACCTGGAACATATACATTAAAATGGCAAGTACATTTCTAAGGCACAGACTAATGGCAGCTCAGAGAGGTGAGCATTTATCCAAACAGATGCAGAAAGAGTTCATCCTGAGTGATGAAATGCTATCATCTGTTATAAAGCTTGATTGAAATGCTTTCTGGGCTGGATCTGTCAGGCTGAGCTTCCCCCTCTTTTACTCCTTTTCATATTACCTTTATCAGTGGTTTCAGATCAGCTTTGCGTCTGCATTGTAAGATTATAAATTGTAAACAATCTCTCCTCCAAAGCAGCTTTTTGTTTAAGAAATATTATAAACGTTTCCTGCTGTAAAAGGTTTTAAAAATTCATGTAGCCTGTGTGATCTGTGTTAAATGTTAGGCAGAATGTTGATCGATGGTGGGAAGGAAAGTTAAATATTTACATTAAAGAACAACTAACGAAGTACATTTACTCAAGTACTGCGCCTAAGCACAATTTTTTTTTCTGACTATTAATGCAGCAGTAATATTAACCCAGAAACATCAGATATAACAGTAAAATACTGACAGGGAACATTTTACTGCAGAATGAGTACTTGACTGTACTTTTGTTTTACCTTTAATTTTAATTTTCTGATAAGTGCATGTTAAGTATTGAGTATTTTAACAGTGGTCTGCTTTTACTTATTTAAAGTAAAATGTAATGCTTCCACCACTAACTATATGCAAAACATCATATATATTTAAGTAAAACACTTACAGGGATCATTTTTCTGCATAATCATAATACAATTAGCTCATAACGCTTGCATAGTTACTCGGTTAACTTCCTGTTGTCCCGCCTACAAGGTACCTCATTGGACAACCTTAACCAACTGCCGCTTTGCCGACCAATCAGTTCAAAGTTTTTGTGCTAATCGCAGAAGTTCAACGTTACTTTCCTACAATTTCGTACATCGATTATGGTAAGAAAATGCCTTATAAATCATTATTTGGTTAATATGAATGTCCCGCCCATGTTCATCTATTAATCATTAACCTATGTCAACATTATCTTCAGTGACCTTAAAACTGTTTACCTGAAGAATAGTATAACTGTTAAAAAACGTTAGCTAGCGTTATATGCTAATACAACTAAAACACGTTCACTTGTTTGCTAGCACTAGCTAACCGCTAGCTTAAATATTTAAAATGAAACGCCTGAGGTCGCATATTTGACTTGAGAAGTTTAGTAGCTTATGTTTAATCTATATACTACTGTAGCTTATATATGTGGCTTTAAATGGTTTCCCATGAATTTTGGAAGTGTTTTAAAAGTCTGCTTTCTTCATTTCTTGCCAGGAATTAATGTGATTTGAAACAGCTGCAAGTAATCATAAAATGACATGTTCGCATGTTTTTCCTACACATGCTAGATTTGGCCGGAATAGTTGGAGTACAGCACATCTGTGCAAGCAGTCAGTCTCTGACCTGGAAAAATATACAGAACGTGTATCTCAGTATTTACAGTGCTGTTTCTGTGTGCAGTTTCAGAGACATATAATCCACATGTGTGTTGTTTGATGGCTTGAGAAATGAGGGCACTCCTTCTGAACATTTGGTTGTAAGCTGTGAACCTGTTCGGTGCTGCTGTTGTGCTGATGGATGCCTGCATGTCTGATTAAGCCAAAAGCTGAATGGTCTGTGTTTTCATTTACAGCAGACATGTCCAACCTCTTCCATAAAGGGCCTGTGGCTGCAGGTTTTTGTTGCAACCTTTCAAGGGGTCACCTAACTATCAGCTGATAGTTATCAGCTGGTGATAACTATCACCAGCTGATAATCAGCTGGTAATCAGATGATTAAATGAGTCCTGCCTGGTGTGATCCTCCTTGGTTGGAATGAAAACCTGCAGCCACACAGCCCTTTATGGAACAGTTTGGACATGCCTGATTTAGAATTTGTCCCTGCTTTTTTTCATACTACTTCTCAAAAATAATAAGAGTCGAACTATAGTACTTTACCTACCACAATCATGTTGGGAAATACTGGGATCTTGATATTCACTTTTCAACCATAGGGAGGATACTGTATCGTGGTGATTGACCATCAAAATGGAAGTTGCTTTATTTCAGTTTCAAAAATTGATTACTGATTTAGCATTTTCTGCTTTTAATTGTCTTTCTACCTACTAAATAAAACGTAATGTATGTCACAACATGGGATGTTCCCAATGACTGATTTCCCTGACGTTTTAACAGAAGTTTAAGCTTAGACTAGTCTACAAGTAAAAAAACACTGAGAAAACCGCCAAAAATGAGCACAATTTATCGTTATGGTAAAAAATAAAATGCTTATATAATAAAAAAATCTAAAGTCTCAGATGGCTCTTTGAAGAAGTCTGCATGTAATGTTTTCACCTTCTGAAGGACTAGAAGTCAATTTAAGCTACAAGTACAAGAGCACACACACTCATCTACTCACCAGAAACAATAAACAGACAGCTGTCCTCCTCTTCTTCTTCACCTTCATGTTTGTCCTCCTGAGGGCCTTCATCTGCTTTTTTCATCCATCTAACAATCTGCACTCTCTTATTATTCCTCCCCAAGTATCTGCTCTCCTCTCTCTTGACCTTCCATCCATCTTTCCATCATCGTCTGACCTCCAGAAGAGGCACAGTTTGCTTCAGATTCTCGAGTGTCTGTGCAGCAGCATCACAAGGTGAACTTGTGATCAGGCCAATTTTGTACGTAAACAAGACATGCCACAAGCTGGAAGTTTTCCTTCAAGAGAAGCATTGTTTTTGTGTGTTTGGCAAGAATTAGATCACAGGAAGCTTCCTGTTCGGTTAAGTTGGCTGGTATTTGCCTACCTTGCCGAGAGTTATGTAGCTTTGACGTACTAGTTAACAGCTGAATTAATAGATATTGAATGGTAGCCTCCTATCGATGGTGCAGAGTAGTAGCTAAACTACTGTTTCATTTATTTCAGCTGTCCTGGTTCTAAAAACTTTGCTTCAGTAAAGAAATAAATTTGTTATACTTTAGTCAATGTGATACCTGCATCTAACTCAGCAGTGTTTGCCTAAATTGGTCACGAGTTGAGCGACAAACGGAAACTTCCTGGCAAATATTGGAGTTGCAAGTTTTATTTGAGTTTGGATCATACTGAACATACCAATCTACATATGATACCTTTTCTCAACTGTGAAAATGGGTCACCACAGTTAATGTTAACAAATTCCTAGATAGTGTTCATCTCTGACGCCATACCTGCTTTTGATGTCAGACCTGTTTTTGTCTATTATGAGATGAGTTTTTTTTTTCTTTCTAGTATGAGAATGTCTGGAATTTAACACATCTTATCATCACACAAAGTATACTGGATTACTGGTTTGACATGAGTCATCCCTGTGAAACTGGATAAACAGACAAAGTTACTAAATAGTTTACCTAACACAGACAGAGAGAGAGGTGTACATATGCACGCTACAAGACAAATCTCCTCACCGTCTCTCTGCTCTAATTCCATTTGAATTCCTTTCTCTGCGTGGGTTCGGCCTTAAACACAGCACAGCTCACTGTCTGCCACCACATCTGTGTGTCAGTGTGGGTCTGCCTGCTCTGCATATGTTCATTATGCATCATTGTGTGTGTATGAGAACATACTTACAGTATGACTGAGAAATGTGAGGTAATAACTATTTTCTTTGTCTCTCTCATTGCTCTCAGGTTGTCAAAGGTCGTCATGTCAAAGGTCACACTGGATCCAGCTGATACACTAAGTCAGATTTATTGTGTTTCTTTATGGCACTGTTTGCATCTGCCTGTTTTTATATGCATATTTGAATTTATCAAGGATGTATGTAGGTGCTGGAGGTGGATTTATGGAGGTGTAATTTAGCCCACTGCCATTGATATAGATGGATTAAACAATATGATAGAAACACGTGTCAGTATAATGCAACACAGTTCAACAGCACCCCAAACCACAGCCTCCAAAATGATCATACAGTTGAATGAACGCCTCTCTAAAACAGCAAAATCACAAAAAATGAACTTTAGAAAATTAATGAAGGGTTGCTGTATTGCAGAGCTGCATTAGTTATGTACCTAATAAACTGGCAACTGAGTGTGTAAACGCACAGAACGTTCTAGTTTTGTATTTCACAATTGCTTTGCACCTGAAACGGCCACTAGATGGCACGAAAGTCCAGTTGAAAATTCAAGGTTAAACATGTCAGTGCTTTATTCCCCACCTACTCGGGCAGAGCACCATGCAAATATTATTCAAGCTCAAGTAGAGTTTAAAAGTGCATATACAGACTGTAATGTAAACTTTAATGTTCTATTTCCAAAGGAACTCAATAACTATAGCACAAATTTTTGTAGATATTTATTCAATAAGCATTCAGCTGTGCAACAGCAGCGGTGGAATAAGCTTTGAGAGCAAAGAAAGAACCTTCAGAGGAAACATTGTGAGTCGCAGTGGAAGAAGAAGATTTCTTGGTGCTTTATGCTCACAGTCGGCACAGTTGCAGAAATGGTGGCTCATTTTCCTCCTTTGGAAGAACTTGCTTGCTTTAAAAAAGTTCCACAGACAATGTGTTCACCTTTTGGCTATTTTTGCTTCGTTACATTACGTCCATTCCTATTGATTCACTTAAAACCCACAGTGATAAGTGCTATTATAGGATTAGAGTATGATAAGTCAACTTCTAAAGAAGTAATCGACTTAAAAAAAACCCAGTTCCAAAGAACTGTGTTTTTCCTCTTTCCACTGACTCTGTGTTGATCCCTCCCAAAGTGTCTGAACTGATCTATCTCTTCGTCTTTATTTGCAGGGTCTTTCTTTGTCAAGATAGCAGTAAATTTCTAGGGTTAGGTTTCATTTAAGAAATCAAGTTACTTGACGTGACCTTTGAGAAGCCCATGATCAACAAAATGTATCATTGTGAATTAAACATGAATTGAGAAAACAAACAAAAAAAAGAGGACTTTATGGTTTGGGACGCAAAATATATTTATTGCTTCATATTACTATTTCTGCACATATGTTTGAGCTCAGCTGGAAGCGCATTCAGGGGGAGTAATACTGTGAAATATGAGGGTGTATAAACATGTTGCTCTGTGTGTGTGGTGGGGGTTTCGAAACAGCAGCAGGAGGCGACGAGGTTTCACAGCTTCGTCATATTGGCAGCAACTACAGACCAGAGAGAGAAAACGTCAGCGTTTCTGTGTTTAGGCTGTTGTGTTTGTGTGTGTGTGTTGATGCGACTTACGTTTCTGGACCCATTCAACTTTGGGATCAGCACAGACCTGTCCCTGTTTTGTGTTAAAACTAAAAAAAAGGAAATTAATTAATAGAGTGATGGAGTTTGTACATGCTTGTGTTCCAGTGTTGAAAGACATGTATAAACTTACAGTATAGCCTTCACACAGGGAGGTTGGGCAGACTGTTCACGATATGTGTGCCCAGTCACAAAGTGGCTGATGTTAGCAGTGGAGACATTAACGCAGCATGGAGGTGGAAACCTTCGGTAAGCATGGCGCACTGAAAATGACAGAAAGTGGAAGATTGATAAAGTATATGTAAGCGAATCAGAAAGTCACATTAGAAAGACAAAACAAAGAGACCAATAGGATGGGCGCTGGATCAAATAGATATCTAGCCAGAGGTAAAGTAAAAAACACAATACCAGCAGACTTTGAACTACAGTCTTGTTTGACTGTATCTATATCCATGTTGTGGAAAATGAGATAGTTCATAACTCAGTGAACGTATGAAATGTCCTGACACGCTGAGGCCAGGTTGGGATCATTCTGCCTCATTTTGTCGCCTTTTTTCCACGTGAAGAAATAAAGCAGATTTATTTTGATGATCTAAGAAGATTAGAATAGTCAGTTCAAACAAAGGCAGGTGGTTAATTAACTAAGTCTGGTCCGGGAGTCGGACAACAATGTTTGATGAAAAAACATTGCTTGAGTTAAGTTTTTTGAGATGTTGATTCTTTTCCATTTGCATTATTTTGAATATTGTTATTTTCAAAAAAGCATGTGGAATTGATCTGAATTTAGAGGAAGACGTGCTCCTTTCAAACTGTGAAATCATGTGATGTGTCGCAATTTAAAATGTGAGAGTCTGATGAAATTGTATAATAAAAGTTATCAGATATAATCCTGCATTGAGGTAATTGATTATTAATTAAACTATTAATGACATTTTCAAATAAACAGATGTGTTTAAGTTGAAGTAATTTGGCCTTAAAATTGAACTGTTGGGTTGACTTTTATGTCATAATTTGTTAGGAATGACAGATATTTACAGATTATTTTTTTCCTTCCCTGACAAAAATCAAGTTAATAAATGGAATTGATCTTAAACAAGAAAATCCCAAACATTGTGCCATTATCGACAGGAGCCTCATCGAGACAACAGTCAGTACAGGGGGTACTAAATACACTAATGACACTAAACATGACACACACAGAGCAACATGCAATGAAATCGTCTCGCCACATTCAAAAGAAAACTTCTGAAATGTTAAAATACAAGAATTTAAGAGAAACCTGCAGAGCATTTCCCAGACTCCACAAACGGCTGGGTGTAGTGGAGGCCATTAATAACAATTACAGTGATTAAACAAAAAAAAATCTATATCTGTTATCAGTAAGTAATGAAACCTGGCTCAGTGTAATGTGTTGTAATCATTTGTCACTTACAGTTTCCTGCACAGGACTGGAAGCACAGACACACACAGAGCAGGAGAGTGATGGACAGGATCCTCGTGGACATTTTGACCAGTGGACTGGCTGGTGGAACGGTTGACTGATCAGGCTGCAACTACACAAGCTGATGGACGTTGGGCTATTTATCAGTAAGTGCAGAATGATCACCTTAGGGTGGGTTTGGTTGTTGGCTGTGCTGATGACGTGCCTGTATGTGTATATGCTGCTGTTTATGTGTCTTGTGGTCATGATACTATCACACCTCCACCCCTCACCAGAAAATGTTTCTACCCCTCTGTGCAAATTTAAACCATCAGCAAATCTGGTAACTTCTTTCTGAGAAACATCCTGACACATTTGCTCATACACTCACACCTATGCAGTACACACAAGCAAACACAAGGTGTGAACAAGATTCACATCGTGGTCGTTGATGCTACTTGCATTGTCATAAATAACACGTAGACAACATTTATGTTTTCAGTTTATTTTTCGTAATTAAACATGCACAAAGGCTGTAATTATTCATGACTTCACTGGAAGTAATTACGCACAAAGAAATATATTTAAAGATATTCCTTATTGCATTATTGTTCCTCTTAAAATCATCTCTCAACTCCGGTTGACAGTGACCAACATTCTGCAGCACCGTGATACACTCACCTTAAAGAGTGAAATGTGTTTTGATTAAATGTAGACAAAGCACCTTAGTTTGATCCTTAGTGGACCAAAGTTGGGCTCAAATGCTTCTTATGCTCCTCAATATGATTTTGTGTTTTCCGACCTAAGAGATACGGTATGTAAGATGTGGCTAACCGTCAAAGGTCACTCCAAACAAACAGGGCGCAGCATATTGCCAGGGAAACCGCTAACTGCTTCTCACTATCTATGGCTGAAGCTACTAGCTGCCATTAGCAAGTCACACAGTTAGCCTGACAGCTTGTTAGACTGCCCCGACCGGGAGATTGGAGCGAGTGATGGTGTTTATGGTGTGGGCGCAACCAGACACAGCCTCCGAGACTGAAGGAGGCCAATTTGACAACAGGGAAAACCATGCCAAGGTGATTGACAGTGGCTCCAACCAGGACTCTGACTCTGGGGACGATGAAGACAATGCAGGTGGAGACCGAAGAGGTGTGAGAGGAAGGACGACGATCGGTCATCACCAGTGTGTAGATCCAGAATATTTTCACATCTAACTCGGTGAGTAAGGGTTCATTCGGCCAAACCAGAGTTGGTTATTGTTGGAACAGTGGAAAACAAAGCAAGACTGTTGTGGGGAGTTTTATTTATTTTCGGTTGAATTTGAATGAAGCGTATTACGAAGAAGGCAATCATGCTGTCTCAGTTTGGCAAATGAGAAAAACTTGAATTCAGAAAATTTATGGTTATGTTTTTTTGTTTGATAGGGAAAATAGGTGTAAGAATATTTCCTGACATTGTTTTAAGTTTATTTTTTTTCATTTATTATACTAAATGTTAAAAACAAAATGATCCTGAGTCTATGTTAAGCTGTCAGCTGGTGAAAACTAAAATGCAATTGACAACAGCAGCCCATCTCATTTAGGGCCTTGAATTTGCATTTCATTAGGCATGATCGTATGAGATAAGCTTTGCACACACTCTGCTGTGGAGGAAATAAACAGAATGTAAACACACCTGGAGATAGAGACTTAATGACATATTAACATCAAATGTAAAAAAAAAAGAAAAAAGTTTATTCTAGACCTACCATATGAAAAAGTTTATAAGAAAGTAACACTGACATGAAATAACAGGACTAGAATAGAACATGCAGGTCAGTTTACATCAAACTAATAAACAGTTTTATACATGAGGCAAACTCAGAACAGCTGGTCGGTCAGAACAATAGTAGGACAGAAGAGAGATAAAACCCTCTCTGGACTTGGTCGAGACGTGAGACGGCTCCAGTCAAGTGAACAAAGAAAGAAATCCTTCAAAGACAAAAGTGAAACAGAAGCTTCATCTGAATACGGAAAAGTGTCTCTTAACTCTGCTTACGCCAGCAAGATTACTGGAAAGGGGGCATGACCCTGAATGACTGACACAAACCTCAAATGCCACTGGTATCCTTGAAGACTCCACTGCTCACATGTGCGCGCTCAAATTTAAAGAGGCAGCAACTTGGGACTTTGTAGTTTAAATCATGTGATTTACATCACAGAGAAAAATGTTTTTTTCTGTGACTCAGCAAACTGATGTCAGACTTTATTAGACAGGAACAGTGAAACACCCGCCACTGACTGCAAGTCAGACAGAGAATGTGTGTGGGATGATGCTGGTGAATGAAGAGGTGATGGGATGTTATGATGATAAAACAGAGGCAGAGAGGTGGGGACTAACCAAGCAGACTGATATATCTGTGAAGAGTCCAGTGATCCCACCAGATATGCAGAATGTTTTTATGTCAAAGGAAAGGTTGATGAGTGAAGCTTGTATTAGGTTGCTTCAACAGCCTTACATCATGTCGATATGACCAACTCAACCTTCTACAGCCATAATTAAACCTGTGCTAACCTTGACATCTAGATGTCTCTCGGTCCTTGAAATCACTGAATCAGTGCTTACTGGGTTTTGCAGTCATGTGACTGCTGCATCAACTCACTCCCACACACCTGACCAACTGCTGCATGCTAGAAGCTGTATGCTAGAAGCTGTATGCTCGAAGCTGTATGCTAGAAGCTGTATGCTAGAAGCTGTATGCTAGATGCTGTATGCTAGAAGCTGTATGCTAGAAGCTGTATGCTAGATGCTGTATGCTAGAAGCTGTATGCTAGAAGCTGTATGCTAGATGCTGTATGCTAGATGCTGTATGCTAGATGGATTGTGATAACAAAGAGTTCCAGAAATTATTGAACAAAGCCTCCCCAATTCGATTTCCTGTAAAGGGGACAATTTCGTAAGCGGCCATTTCATAAAGGGTCACCACACAGAACAGCAGGCCAGGAGTTGCTGTTAGCCAGAGGTACCACATACCATTTAAGACCAGTATTAGAATAACTGTTTATACAATATTTGTGCAGGTGCTTGACAACGGAAGCAGAGAGACATGTCAATGATGTCACCTTTACCGTGGCATTTACTGTATTGACACAGACAGTCAGAGAAGAGAGCAGTTTGCGTCCACCCATCTGAGCTTGTGAATTTCGGGGGAGAAAAACAGCTGCCAAGTGTGAACGGACAGCTACGATGGAAAATGAATGACAAGACTGCAGGATGATAAAATAAAAATGACTATGCTTTTTTCCTGTGCGTAGACGTGTGTGAAGATGTTCACCAACTTTCTTCCATTGTGGTTAATTTGATCTTCCAACCACTAACCACAGCTGCCACCTAGCATGTTTAGTTTTTTATCTTTTATCGGAATACGGCTCTCGCCCCTTATAGCTTCTTCTTTTTTCATGTCAGAAAGAAGTCAGACAGGATGCAGACAGTCAAACACATAAACATTTGATGTGTAAGGTTTATTTCTGACCAGTGTTTCATGGTTACACAACTTCTCCTTCTTCTCCTTAGGTTATCACAAGCTTTCAAATAAATAGACATCTCAAGACATTAAGACATTTTCTCAGAACAATTTCATGAAATTAAGACTTAACTTTAGGATGCGTAGCAACAATAAAATACATTACATCGATCATTAAGTTCTATGCAGTAACTTGTGAACATCCATAAATAAAATTGCCAATAAATACATAAATACTTCTGTCAGCACTGATCAATTAAATTAAACTAATAAATAATGTCACTCATTGAGAGAAGGAGGCACTGAAAGAAACTAAATACTCAACATAAATTAATAATTTAACATACTTAAAATCTTCAAGTGCTATTTTAAATGTTTTTGTTTTGTTAACGTCTTGACAAATTCAGTCTTTGGTGGAGGTGGACAGGATGCAGGCCTGCAGGCCTACTCATCATCTGTTTCTGAAAAGGTTTCACCAGCAGGCATCTCAGATGTGGAGGCGAAGGAAGGAGGAGAGGAGAAAGAAGTAGGAAGAGGGGATGAGGAGGGAGGAACAGATGAGGAGGAAAGAGGAGTGGAGGATGAAGTCGGGGAGGCAGTGGATGTGATGATAGAGAGCAGGGAGACGGTAGACGAGGGGGCCACAGATGACGGGGTGGCCTGAGCCTTTGCTTTTCTGTGGGAAAGATGATAAAAGACAAAAACATTTGAGAGATAAATTCAGCACTGAAGAATAAAGTGAATGAGAAAACATTTGAGTAAATCAACAGTCTTAAAAACTCACTCGAATGCAATAATCTTGCGGTGAACCCAGGGAGCGTTCACCTGACTGCAGAAAAGACCTTTTTCTGTTTGGAAGCTGCAGGAATGACAAACAAATGCATCATTAGTACTTTCAAACTCTTTGTGGTAAAAGTACAAGCTGGCCTGACCTGGTATGTTGTTAACAGGCCAATAAAAGCATTTTTAATCTTCAACAATCACTTTTCCAGACTATATTTCTGTTGTAGAGGTACCAAATTATGAACATCATATGTTTTCTTTTTAACACGTACATCCAGCACTCTTCTTCTTACTTACATGACAGCTCGGACACATGGAAGGTTCGCTTTCTGGACCATGTATCCTGTGATTGGTTCTGTTATCTCCTGTTTGGTGACCGTCTTACAGCAGGATGCCAGCTTCTGAGCTAAAGATGGATAAAAAAAACAGATAAGAGCTCACTAAAAAAAATTCAATTCTGTAAAATTTTGTACCTTGTTTGTCTAAATCATAATCTCACCTGCTGATCCAGAGTGAATCACAGCCACCAGGACCACAGCGACCAGCGCAGTCTTCAACAGGCTTCCACAGTTGATCATTTTCAAAAGAGGGTTCAGGTTAAATATGAGATTAAAAGGATAAATACTGAATAGAGTAATCTCTGTTGGTCTTTCTTCTCCCTTCCTCTCCAGAGATGTCGGTGAACTGAGGACCGACTGGACACATCGGATACTTAAAGCCTGAAAAGCAGAAGTGATCCCTCTGGTTAGTCATGTTTCTATCTTCATGTGAGTGAATGACTTGTTCATTTATGGGGATTTCCATGAAGTCGCCGACAAATTACCAACAGGAAGGACTTTCATCATAGAGTTTTGTTTGAAAATTAAGTCACAGTCTTTCCTAATTTTCTAATCTCGGCGGTGTTGGGAATCCCTCCCAGGCCAGAGGTCATTCGTAGGCTACATGTTTTATCAAGCAAAGCTCGAGCAAGCCACAATGATGACATGGACCATTTAGCGCTGGTCTGACCAATCAGCCACTGCCCTGTGTCACTGCTGGACAACAACACTGCCATGGACACATCAGCAAATGCATTAACAATGTTGTACCAAGGCTTTCTAAATCAGAAGCCCTGGGTTAGCGGGAAGTCTGTGCCAAACGTGAAGAACAGACTGACCGTCCACCTTTGCCGATTTGGACAAATATAGGAACCGTAAGCAGTGCCAAGAAACAATACAGGGACAAAATGTAGTCGAACTATCAGGGTTCACCTAAGAACTATTACAGATGAGTGAAGGAAAACCAGCAGTGCTAAGATAATGTCCATATCTCTGCCAGATGAATCCCTGGCAGGGTCCTCAAGGTGTCTGCAGATCAACGAGTGGATATCCTCACAGAATTTTCAACCGCTCACTGTTGTCTGTTGTCCCTACATGTTTCAAAAAGACCAAAGCCTTCATCCTGAACAGCTGCTGTCCAGCAGTACTTACCTCCACCATCATAAAGTGCTCTCCAAGCTTGTTGTCAAGCTCAGAGACCTGGGACTCGATGGTGACTGGATCCTGAACTTCCTAATAGGCAGACCCCATGCTGTGTGAGACCACCACATCCTCCAACCTGTCTCACAACACCGAGACCCCTCTGGGCTGCGTGCTCAGCCCTCTCCTGTCCCCTCTATGTGGCCACTCACAGCTCTAATACCGTCATCCAGTTTGGTGGTGACACCAATGCCATTGGCCTGATCACTGACAATGATGAGATGGCCTACAGAGAAGAAGGCAGACATCTTGGTGCCAGGACTACAACCTCCAAAACTACGGAGCTGATTGTGGACTACAGGAATTGAGTAGGACGACGGTACCGCAGGGTCCAGTCCCGTACCACTAGGCTCAGGGAGCTTCATCCTACAGCCGTGCGACTATTGAACTTTGGAGCTGTTGAGCTCATCACTATGTCGCTTTACCTGCACTCTATTGATACATGGGTGTCACTTCACACTTAACTACTTTACGGCCATACTTCTGATATACTTTGTAGTACTGTACGCACATACTGTGTTCTACTGTATTGGCTCCAGCTGCTTACTTACTAGGTTACCTATTATTTACAACCTGTTTACATCTCAGTGTATATACGTATCTATTTTCACTAGCTCTTGGTAAAATGTTTATAGGTTACAGTGTGCAGCCACCTTTTCTTTAACACGTGAGATTGTGTCTGCAGCTGCTGCAGAGCTTATATTGTTTACACATCTCAGTGCTGTCTGCGTTGGTGATGTTTTATTCTCCTGTTCATTATACAGGAAGCGTCAGGCTGTTTGATTTGTGTGCCGTAATATTGCTTGTTGCAACCTCTGTGGTGTCCAAAGACATTTGCTTCATTGCATCCCCTTTTTGAAATATATATAACAGAGTAATGTAGAGTACTATCTATCAAGTATCGCAGTTCTTTTAAGTTAGTATAATATTCTAGTACTCTGTCTATCCCTGTCAACCGCTAACCACAGCTGCCACATGCCAGGTTGAGGTTTGATCCTTATCTCTGCAGTCCTCGTAGCTTCTTGCTTTTTCATGTCAGAAAGATAAAACGTAAACACAAACACTGGAGGCAGCATCGCATGTGCAACATTTATTTTTGACCAGTGTTTGATGATGGAAAGTTCTCACAAGCTTTCATATAAATACATCTCAGAACATTTTCTCAGAACAGTTTCATGAGTTTAAGAGTGGACTTAAAGATACTTATAAACCAGTAAATCATTACATTGATCCAAAGTTCTATACTATAACTTGTAAACATTCATAAATACACTTGGTAATAAATACATGGATACTTCTATCAGCACTGATCAATTAAATTAAACTAATAAATAATTTCACTCTTGAGAGATAGAGGCATTGAAAGAAACTAAGTACTCAACTTAAAACAATAATTTAACATCATCATGTTCTTCAAGTGCGACTTCAAACATTAGTTTGTTCCAGTGTTGACTCCATAATCGTGGACATCTTTTTCTTCATTGGTCGGGGGGGTGGTGCAGGCCTGCGGGCCTACTCATCATCTGTTTCTGAAAAGGTTTCACTAGCAGGCATCTCGGATGTGGAGGCGAAGGAAGGAAGAGAGGATGACGAAGTAGCAGGAGAGAATGAGGAAGTCGGGGAGGCAGCGGATGTGATGATGGAGAGCAGGGAGACGGTAGACGAGGGGGGCACAGATGACGGGGTGGCCTGAGCCTTTGCTTTTCTGTGGGAAAGATGATAAAAGACAAAAACATGTGAGACCATAAGTTTGGGATTGAATGATTGAATGAGAAAAGGCCAAGTGAGCATTTGAGTAAATCAACAGTCTTCATAAACTCACTCGAATGCAATAATCTTGCGGTGAACCCAGGGAGCGTTCACCTGACTGCAGAAAAGACCTTTTTCTGTTTGGAAGCTGCAGGAATGACAAACAAATGCATCATTAGTACTTTCAAACTCTTTGTGGTAAAAGTACAAGCTGGCCTGACCTGGTATGTTATTAACAGGCCAATAAAAGCATTTTTAATCTTCAACAATCATTTTTCCAGACTATATTTCTGTTGTAGAGGTACCAAATTATGAACATCATATGTTTTCTTTTTAACACGTACATCCAGCACTCTTCTTCTTACTTACATGACAGCTCGGACACATGGAAGGTTCGCTTTCTGGACCATGTATCCTGTGATTGGTTCTGTTATCTCCTGTTTGTTGACCGTCTTACAGCAGGATGCCAGCTTCTCAGCTAAAACAAACAAATACAGGAAACGGTCAAGAGTTAAAATTAAGAAGTCAAGTTAAATGGCTTCTGTAAGATCTTGTGACTTGTTTATGTAAAGCTTAATCTCACCTGCTGATCCAGACTCAACCACAGCCACCAGGACCACGGCGACCAGCGCAGTCTTCAACAGGTCTCCACAGTTGATCATTTTGAAAAGAGGGTTCAGGTTAAATATGAGATTAAAAGGATAAATACTGAATAGAGTAATCTCTGTTGGTCTTTCTTCTCCCTTCCTCTCCAGAGATGTCGGTGAACTGAGGACCGACTGGACACATCAGATACTTAAAGCCTGAAAAAGCAGAAGCGATCCCTCTGGTTAGTCATCCTCCATTTTTTTCTTTCCCTCCTCTCTCTCTTCGTCTGAATGAGTGACCCTCTGATTTACGGTGTTTTCCATGAAGTGACCGATTTACCAACAGGAAGCACTTTCATCATAGAGTTTCGTTTCCAAAACAAACTCACATTTCTTCCTGATTATCTGATGGTGGGGGTGTTAGGAATCCCTCACAGGCCAGAGATCATCTGTTCTCATTACATTTACTGAAGCATTAAGAAAGAAAGAAGTTCTGAAACAATGAAGAAACTTAATGCAAACTGGTCACTGTTGAGTGTAAATGTGCCTCATTTCAAGATAATGAAAAACTGAAGCCTTCAACGATGGCTGCATTTTCTTTCTCTGTTCAAAGAAGAGATGAAAGATGATTTTTTTCAGGGTGAAACTTTTCCCGTTATGAGGAAGTCAGTGTTTATGTCATAAACAATTGGGTAATGTTTTTGGTCAGGACTTACTACAGTGTGCGGTCATCATGGCTCCAGCCCAGTGAAGCACAGACATGTCACAACATGGTCCTCTGAGCTTCCACCAGCATGTAATGTAATGTACAGCAGCAGAGTCATTAACTATTCACTAAAGAGTCCTTTATAGAGTGTGTTCATCAGTTTGTGGTGAAAATCTGTCAGAGAATTTACTGAATGTAGAGAGAGTAGTCAAATCGCCACACAGCTCAAAAAGCAATGATTCCTAATTAAGAGTCAGCTGCTGTCATGCACTGAACAGTGTCCTATTCTTTTACTGCATTTAGTGAAAAACTGATAGTCCAACACTTAACAGCAGGGCTTCTCAAAGTGCGGATTGAACGGAAAATCAACCCGCACCCAGCCCATATCGTCAACCTGTGGCCTGCAGGTCACATCCAGACAGTCCCAGTTTCTGATGAGGTAATGGCTCATTCGTTGGTAGTTGAACTGTTGGTTTTGTGTTGAGCACTATTGAGTGTATATTTACAAAAACAATGAAGTTGATCAGTTGAAGGATTAGATATCTTGTCTTTGTACTATATTCCACTGAATATAGCTTGACACAGGTTTGCAAATCATTACATTGGGTTTTTATTTAGGTTTTACACAGCTTCCAACTTTTTTGGAATTGTTTTGCATTGTGCTTTGAGAATAAATGAGCAGAGATGTTGTGGAGGTCTTCAGGTGCACACGATTCACAGAATGCTGTTCAGGTGAGCACAGCAACAGCTTATTGTTGTAACTGAGTGTACAGATGAGGGCGTAGGCAGAGAGTTGTGTTTGTTTGCTACGTATGTGTAAAAGCTGTGCAGTCCCTCCTTTTCTTTAATATGTTGGTGTGTGTTGTGGCTGCAGCTGCTGCAGAGTTCATGTTGTTTATACATCTGCGTGTTGTCTTATTGTACTGTTGGTTTTATGAGAAGTGTCGGGTGGATTAAAGTCCCCCTGCACTCAAAAATAAGTTTTTTCTTCCTAATCTTATAGTTGAATGTTTCATCTTCACTGTGCATGGTGACGTTTGTGCAGAGTTTGAAACTCGAGGGCTATTTTCACAAACATCTGCAGAAAGTGAAACGTTTTTCTGTGCTCGTTAAAAATCTAGTTTTAAAGAGGCGGGCCCGCGAGCCGGAGCCGGTCCTGGTCCAATATTCAACTTACACAAGTGTGATGTGGAAGCTTGAAGCCAACAGTGCACAAACACTGAGAATGGACTTCTCAGTAAAGTTGGAGAAGTGAAGTAGTTAACCTTTTGAAGTGAAACACATTTACATAATCATTGATCCAGAATTTTTTAATGAGGGAGATGGAGTAGATGCCATTTTAAAGATTTTACCAACATAATAGAACTTGTTTTGTGGAAAAACTCCATAGAAACACATTGAAAATACAGTCTCTTGTATACATTTCAAAACCTGTATGAAGGGGACGTTAATTTGTGTGGCTTAGTACTGCTTGTTGCTCGCTCTGCGGTGTCCAAAGATGTCTTATTCATTTTTGGTAATTTTTGTTTAATTTTCTCGTTTTTGTTGTCCTTTCTAGTTAATTCTAGCAGGGCTACACAGAGGAAGCCTACTGAATATTTATGATAACAATCAGCTGCAAAGTGCTGTCTACAGAAATGGAATTTACATCAGGGTCAGTGGTATGATATTGTTCCATTAGTGAATACTTTGACATGTAATGTAATTTATTTTGTGGCTTTAACATGTTCTTTAATTTAACAGTGGGATCATATATCATCATTTCATCCACCCCTTCAAAATAAACTATAATGCAGTACCATTTACTCAGTGCTTTTCCACTGATCTACTTTCTCCTTTTATTTAAATATGTATTCATGCAAGTACTTTCAGTTTGACTTGAGTATAGTATTGCAGCACTCTTTCCATCCCTGCCAGCCCTTAACCACAGCTGCCAAATGGCCTGTTTCATGTTTGAGCCTTGTCTCGATAAAGGTCTGCGGCCCTTACAGCTTCTTGCATTTTCATATCGTAAAGTAGCCAGAAAAGATGCAGATAAACAGCCAAACACATAAACAATGGATGCAGCATCACATGTGTAACGTTTATTTTAGATGAAAAGTTATTACAAGCTTTCAAATAAATAAAACATCCTGAAATGGTTTCATAGATTTAAGATCGATGGTAATAATAAAATCATTACTTTGATCATAAAGTTCTATTCTGTAACTTGCAACCATTTATAAATACACTTGGTAATAAATACATGAATACTTCTGTATCGGCACTGATCAATTAAATTAAACTAATAAATAATTTCACTCTTGAGAGATAGAGACATTGAAAGAAACTAAATACTCAACTTAAAACAATAATTTAACATCATCATGTTCTTCAAGTGCGACTTCAAACATTAGTTTGTTCCAGTGTTGACTCCATAATCGTTAACGTCTTTGTTTTCATTGGTCGGGGAGGAGATGCAGGCCTGCGGGCCTACTCATCATCTGTTTCTGAAAAGGTTTCACCAGCAGGCATCTCGGATGTGGAGGCGAAGGAAGGAAGAGAGGATGAGGAAGGAGGAAGAGAGGATGAGGAAGGAGGAAGAGAGGATGAGGAAGGAGGAAGAGAGAATGAGGAAGTCGGGGAGGCAGTGGATGTGATGATGGAGAGCAGGGAGACGGTAGACGAGGGGGCCACAGATGACGGGGTGGCCTGAGCCTTTGCTTTTCTGTGGGAAAGATGATAAAAGACAAAAACATTTGAGACCATAAGTTTGGGATTGAATGATTGAATGAGAAAAGGCCAAGTGAGCATTTGAGTAAATCAACAGTCTTCATAAACTCACTCGAATGCAATAATCTTGCGGTGAACCCAGGGAGCGTTCACCTGACTGCAGAAAAGACCTTTTTCTGTTTGGAAGCTGCAGGAATGACAAACAAATGCAACATTAGTACTTTCAAACTCTTTGTGGTAAAAGTACAAGCTGGCCTGACCTGGTATGTTATTAACAGGCCAATAAAAGCATTTTTAATCTTCAACAATCATTTTTCCAGACTATATTTCTGTTGTAGAGGTACCAAATTATGAACATCATATGTTTTCTTTTTAACACGTACATCCAGCACTCTTCTTCTTACTTACATGACAGCTCGGACACATGGAAGGTTCGCTTTCTGGACCATGTATCCTGTGATTGGTTCTGTTATCTCCTGTTTGTTGACCGTCTTACAGCAGGATGCCAGCTTCTCAGCTAAAACAAACAAATACAGGAAACGGTCAAGAGTTAAAATTAAGAAGTCAAGTTAAATGGCTTCTGTAAGATCTTGTGACTTGTTTATGTAAAGCTTAATCTCACCTGCTGATCCAGACTCAACCACAGCCACCAGGACCACGGCGACCAGCGCAGTCTTCAACAGGTCTCCACAGTTGATCATTTTGAAAAGAGGGTTCAGGTTAAATATGAGATCAAAAGGATAAATACTGAATAGAGTAATCTCTGTTGGTCTTTCTTCTCCCTTCCTCTCCAGAGATGTCGGTGAACTGAGGACCGACTGGACACATCAGATACTTAAAGCCTGAAAAAGCAGAAGCGATCCCTCTGGTTAGTCATCCTCCATTTTTTTCTTTCCCTCCTCTCTCTCTTCGTCTGAATGAGTGACCCTCTGATTTACGGTGTTTTCCATGAAGTGACCGATTTACCAACAGGAAGCACTTTCATCATAGAGTTTCGTTTCCAAAACGAACTCACATTTCTTCCTGATTATCTGATGGTGGGGGTGTTAGGAATCCCTCACAGGCCAGAGATCATCTGTTCTCATTACATTTACTGAAGCATTAAGAAAGAAAGAAGTTCTGAAACAATGAAGAAACTTAATGCAAACTGGTCACTGTTGAGTGTAAATGTGCCTCATTTCAAGATAATGAAAAACTGAAGCCTTCAACGATGGCTGCATTTTCTTTCTCTGTTCAAAGAAGCGATGAAAGATGATTTTTTTCAGGGTGAAACTTTTCCCGTTATGAGGAAGTCAGTGTTTATGTCATAAACAATTGGGTAATGTTTTTGGTCAGGACTTACTACAGTGTGCGGTCATCATGGCTCCAGCCCAGTGAAGCACAGACATGTCACAACATGGTCCTCTGAGCTTCCACCAGCATGTAATGTAATGTACAGCAGCAGAGTCATTAACTATTCACTAAAGAGTCCTTTATAGAGTGTGTTCATCAGTTTGTGGTGAAAATCTGTCAGAGAATTTACTGAATGTAGAGAGAGTAGTCAAATCGCCACACAGCTCAAAAAGCAATGATTCCTAATTAAGAGTCAGCTGCTGTCATGCACTGAACAGTGTCCTATTCTTTTACTGCATTTAGTGAAAAACTGATAGTCCAACACTTAACAGCAGGGCTTCTCAAAGTGCGGATTGAACGGAAAATCAACCCGCACCCAGCCCATATCGTCAACCTGTGGCCTGCAGGTCACATCCAGACAGTCCCAGTTTCTGATGAGGTAATGGCTCATTCGTTGGTAGTTGAACTGTTGGTTTTGTGTTGAGCACTATTGAGTGTATATTTACAAAAACAATGAAGTTGATCAGTTGAAGGATTAGATATCTTGTCTTTGTACTATATTCCACTGAATATAGCTTGACACAGGTTTGCAAATCATTACATTGGGTTTTTATTTAGGTTTTACACAGCTTCCAACTTTTTTGGAATTGTTTTGCATTGTGCTTTGAGAATAAATGAGCAGAGATGTTGTGGAGGTCTTCAGGTGCACACGATTCACAGAATGCTGTTCAGGTGAGCACAGCAACAGCTTATTGTTGTAGCTGAGTGTACAGATGAGGGCGTAGGCAGAGAGTTGTGTTTGTTTGCTACGTATGTGTAAAAGCTGTGCAGTCCCTCCTTTTCTTTAATATGTTGGTGTGTGTTGTGGCTGCAGCTGCTGCAGAGTTCATGTTGTTTATACATCTGCGTGTTGTCTTATTGTACTGTTGGTTTTATGAGAAGTGTCGGGTGGATTAAAGTCCCCCTGCACTCAAAAATAAGTTTTTTCTTCCTAATCTTACAGTTGAATGTTTCATCTTCACTGTGCATGGTGACGTTTGTGCAGAGTTTGAAACTCGAGGGCTATTTTCACAAACATCTGCAGAAAGTGAAACGTTTTTCTGTGCTCGTTAAAAATCTAGTTTTAAAGAGGCGGGCCCGCGAGCCGGAGCCGGTCCTGGTCCAATATTCAACTTACACAAGTGTGATGTGGAAGCTTGAAGCCAACAGTGCACAAACACTGAGAATGGACTTCTCAGTAAAGTTGGAGAAGTGAAGTAGTTAACCTTTTGAAGTGAAACACATTTACATAATCATTGATCCAGAATTTTTTAATGAGGGAGATGGAGTAGATGCCATTTTAAAGATTTTACCAACATAATAGAACTTGTTTTGTGGAAAAACTCCATAGAAACACATTGAAAATACAGTCTCTTGTATACATTTCAAAACCTGTATGAAGGGGACGTTAATTTGTGTGGCTTAGTACTGCTTGTTGCTCGCTCTGCGGTGTCCAAAGATGTCTTATTCATTTTTGGTAATTTTTGTTTAATTTTCTCGTTTTTGTTGTCCTTTCTAGTTAATTCTAGCAGGGCTACACAGAGGAAGCCTACTGAATATTTATGATAACAATCAGCTGCAAAGTGCTGTCTACAGAAATGGAATTTACATCAGGGTCAGTGGTATGATATTGTTCCATTAGTGAATACTTTGACATGTAATGTAATTTATTTTGTGGCTTTAACATGTTCTTTAATTTAACAGTGGGATCATATATCATCATTTCATCCACCCCTTCAAAATAAACTATAATGCAGTACCATTTACTCAGTGCTTTTCCACTGATCTACTTTCTCCTTTTATTTAAATATGTATTCATGCAAGTACTTTCAGTTTGACTTGAGTATAGTATTGCAGCACTCTTTCCATCCCTGCCAGCCCTTAACCACAGCTGCCAAATGGCCTGTTTCATGTTTGAGCCTTGTCTCGATAAAGGTCTGCGGCCCTTACAGCTTCTTGCATTTTCATATCGTAAAGTAGCCAGAAAAGATGCAGATAAACAGCCAAACACATAAACAATGGATGCAGCATCACATGTGTAACGTTTATTTTAGATGAAAAGTTATTACAAGCTTTCAAATAAATAAAACATCCTGAAATGGTTTCATAGATTTAAGATCGATGGTAATAATAAAATCATTACTTTGATCATAAAGTTCTATTCTGTAACTTGCAACCATTTATAAATACACTTGGTAATAAATACATGAATACTTCTGTATCGGCACTGATCAATTAAATTAAACTAATAAATAATTTCACTCTTGAGAGATAGAGACATTGAAAGAAACTAAATACTCAACTTAAAACAATAATTTAACATCATCATGTTCTTCAAGTGCGACTTCAAACATTAGTTTGTTCCAGTGTTGACTCCATAATCGTTAACGTCTTTGTTTTCATTGGTCGGGGAGGAGATGCAGGCCTGCAGGCCTACTCATCATCTGTTTCTGAAAAGGTTTCACCAGCAGGCATCTCGGATGTGGAGGCGAAGGAAGGAAGAGAGGATGAGGAAGGAGGAAGAGAGGATGAGGAAGGAGGAAGAGAGAATGAGGAAGTCGGGGAGGCAGTGGATGTGATGATGGAGAGCAGGGAGACGGTAGACGAGGGGGCCACAGATGACGGGGTGGCCTGAGCCTTTGCTTTTCTGTGGGAAAGATGATAAAAGACAAAAACATGTGAGACCATAAGTTTGGGATTGAATGATTGAATGAGAAAAGGCCAAGTGAGCATTTGAGTAAATCAACAGTCTTCATAAACTCACTCGAATGCAATAATCTTGCGGTGAACCCAGGGAGCGTTCACCTGACTGCAGAAAAGACCTTTTTCTGTTTGGAAGCTGCAGGAATGACAAACAAATGCATCATTAGTACTTTCAAAGTCTTTGTGGTAAAAGTACAAGCTGGCCTGACCTGGTATGTTGTTAACAGGCCAATAAAAGCATTTTTAATCTTCAACAATCACTTTTCCAGACTATATTTCTGTTGTAGAGGTACCAAATTATGAACATCATCTGTTTTCTTTTTAACACGTACATCCAGCACTCTTCTTCTTACTTACATGACAGCTCGGACACATGGAAGGTTCGCTTTCTGGACCATGTATCCTGTGATTGGTTCTGTTATCTCCTGTTTGTTGACCGTCTTACAGCAGGATGCCAGCTTCTCAGCTAAAACAAACAAATACAGGAAACGGTCAAGAGTTAAAATTAAGAAGTCAAGTTAAATGGCTTCTGTAAGATCTTGTGACTTGTTTATGTAAAGCTTAATTTCACCTGCTGATCCAGACTCAACCACAGCCACCAGGACCACGGCGACCAGCGCAGTCTTCAACAGGTCTCCACAGCTGATCATTTTGAAAAGAGGGTTCAGGTTAAATATGAGATCAAAAGGATAAATACTGAATAGAGTAATCTCTGTTGGTCTTTCTTCTCCCTTCCTCTCCAGAGATGTCGGTGAACTGAGGACCGACTGGACACATCAGATACTTAAAGCCTGAAAAAGCAGAAGCGATCCCTCTGGTTAGTCATCCTCCATTTTTTTCTTTCCCTCCTCTCTCTCTTCGTCTGAATGAGTGACCCTCTGATTTACGGTGTTTTCCATGAAGTGACCGATTTACCAACAGGAAGCACTTTCATCATAGAGTTTCGTTTCCAAAACGAACTCACATTTCTTCCTGATTATCTGATCGTGGGGGTGTTAGGAATCCCTCACAGGCCAGAGATCATCTGTTCTCATTACATTTATTAAAGCATTAAGAAAGAAAGAAGTTCTGAAACAATGAAGAAACTTAATGCAAACTGGTCACTGTTGAGTGTAAATGTGCCTCATTTCAAGATAATGAAAAACTGAAGCCTTCAACGATGGCTGCATTTTCTTTCTCTGTTCAAAGAAGCGATGAAAGATGATTTTTTTCAGGGTGAAACTTTTCCCGTTATGAGGAAGTCAGTGTTTATGTCATAAACAATTGGGTAATGTTTTTGGTCAGGACTTACTACAGTGTGCGGTCATCATGGCTCCAGCCCAGTGAAGCACAGACATGTCACAACATGGTCCTCTGAGCTTCCACCAGCATGTAATGTAATGTACAGCAGCAGAGTCATTAACTATTACAACTGAAATAGTTTGGACACTGTGTCAAACATAGATAAAACAGAATGTGGTCTTTTGATAACTCTTTTTGATATAAACTCAACTGAAAGCAGCACAAAGTCAATATATTTAATGTTTGAGCTCATCTGTTTCATTAATTTTTGGTAAGTATCTGCTGATTCTGAATCTGATGCAGCAACACGTTTCAAACAAGTTGTGACAGGAGCAACTAAAGACTGGGAAAGATGCGGAACGCTCCAAAAACACCTGTTTGGATCATTCCACAGGTAAACAGGTTGGTTGGTAACAGGTGCTATCTGCAGTTGTTAAATGGCTCCCCAGACTGGAGAATTAGTGCCACCAACTGTTTGTCTCGATGAACAAACTCAGACTCAACAAACTCGAACTTAGGCTAAATTTTGCACTACATTTGGATGGAAACTTGACTGTTGTCTTGCTTTTGTATTTCCTGGCGTTGAATCACATCAACTCCTCAGAACAGCAGCATTTTTATCCCCTTCCAGCACACAGCGACTACTACTCTAGGGCTACTCCTTCTGTCTGTGTGATGTGTTAGGCGTGAGCTGCAGGCTGTAATTGCTCTACTGGTGTGTGTTTTATTTAAGTACTAACTGTAGGCATGGTGCCTCCAGCAGGCAGTACAGAGCTTTAGGGCATTCAATTGTTCGCAACTGGACCTCGTCAGTTTGTCTTAGAAGACGTTTCGCCTCTCATCCGAGCAGGCTTCATCAGTTCGTACACAACCAGACTAGATAGGACAGCTCTAGTCCAATGCAATGGTTTTAGGTTCAAGTATTTATCCCGTGAGTGAGACCAACCCACAAAAAACTGAATACTTAAATAAATAAATACTTGAACCTAACACCATTGCATTGGACTAGAGCTGTCCTATCTAGTCTGGTTGCGTACGAACTGATGAAGCCTGCTCGGATGAGAGGCGAAACGTCTTCTAAGACAAACTGATGAGGTCCAGTTGCGAACGATTGAATGCCCTAAAGCTTACAATGACCTGGATGAATGAGAATATTCACAGGCAGGCAGTACAGAGTTTAATGGAACAACAAGCAGAAATGTTCTGTTACCTCATGATCCTTCACTATATGTAGCTGCTTCATACTGTGTAGTTTGTGTAATTGAAACTGGGGTTAAAGCTACAATAGCGCCCCTCTAAACAAAACTGACACATATGTAGACTGAAACGCGTGCACCCAGAACTGTCACATCGAGAAAGCACTGACGGGGGGGGGGCTGAACGGGAAACACGTAATTTATTCAACCAAAATGTGACAAAGGAGACAGGAAGTGACTGGCAGTAAGAACAGAACCTTCCACTCGGCAGACTTTCAGTTTATTGTGCTCTCGTTCGACCTGAATGTAAAAGTAAAATCATCTTTGTTTTACGAGAAGCAAAACTTCAGAGTGCTAAAGCCTCGCTGACAGCCAGAAGCCATGCTGAGGTTTTACTCCAGTTTGGTTCAAGTGGTTTGAAGCAAGCAGCTGCCTCACTGACTCACTCATGTTCTTGAAGGTGCTTTAACATTTCTGTTGTATGCGGTGCAGTAGAGGAAGCGGATAGTCGATATCAGCAGCCTCTATGGCACCAAAACCCTCTTGGTCACCCTGCTGATCATCCCTTTTTTTGGGTGTGGTGTATATCAGCCAGTGATTAATATGCTGCCAAAAGCAATTCTTGTCATCTTGTCTTCCCAAGACATCTAAACTATTCATCATCACCTTCTCTGTACAGGGTGTTTGGACAATGTGTGACTTTGGTGACGAGACTTTCTGAGAAATAAATGTTTGCGGGGGACGAAGTGGGTGGTGTTGCACCTATTGAAGCTTATAGCACTGTAGTAGACAAATGTCTACACAAGCTTGCACACATCCAAGTTACTTAGACAAATGTTAGAGGCCATGCAAAAATAAAACCAAAGCATAACCATGAAGGGGACGTGAAGATCAGGCCTGCAGCTGGTTGGAGGATCCTCATTTTGAAATCCGATGTCCACCGTTTCAAAACATGAAATTGTAACTCAGTCGAAAGGTTGCGATTGTCTTCAGCACTTAATTTGCAGCTAAGCAGGCGGGTTGGGGACATGATGAGTTGAGACAAGTAATTTGAGATTGAATTACCGAGTAGCTATCACTTGGCTTTGTGTCCACAGTCAGCAGATTAGAGTAAACCAAGCTTCCTTCCTACTTTCCTTTCACCGCACTTCTCGTTCTCAGTTGCATCATATGGGATGTTTTTCACAGGGCTTCACATGCAGATTGGATTATTTCTTACTTACAGAGAGTTTCCCAGTAAAAATAACTCTTTTGGAAAGAAAATGTAGCCTGTTCATTTCTCAACCCATGTCTAAAACAAATGTATGTGAAAAGTTTTGTATTGTGTAACCAAAGATCTGATAACAGAGGAGGGGTTGCATTTTTCCGTGTCCTTTTAAATTATATATGCTTTTATCAATATTAGGTAACAAGAAGGCAGGTGAAGCCTTTGTTTGACACTATTTCAAAAACAAAGCATAATGCAGAGGGTATTTAAAAGAGTTAGAATCAGTTTAATGGCTAAAATTAGCAAAAGACAGTATTTTTGTTTTCATCTATATGCCCTTTCTGAGTGAAACAAGAGTTTGAAAAGAAGCATCAAAGGCTCTGTTCACCTTGAGAGGCTGGAAGTGTGAGACAAGCTGAGAGGTATTTATTCTAAAGCATAAATTCTAAAGTCCTTGCTTGCAGACTCTTCAGACTTGCTATTTTCAACAGCTTACATCCTCTGAATGAAATCAGAAACTACTTCCCCTTCTCTTATTTAAGTCTGGTAGCACTCTGAGATGTCAAACTGACTGCAAATATCAGAGAGACCATTTTAAACCTAAACTTCTCCAACTTCACTTCCTATGTTATAATGTGACACATTATCAATTAAGTAATTTCTAAATGTGTCTTTATTGTTAGCGTGGCAGTGTTGACTGCTGGGTCCAGACACCAAGGTTTCTGAATTAGATTAGATAATTCTAATAACAGATTAGATAATATATAAGATTAACTGTCTTTTGGATCTGAATTTGAGACCCCTTGTTAGTTCATAGATTAGTAGTCGTAGTCAGACAACCAGAATGATAAATACAGATTAACATGAAAGGTTTTGAAGAAATGTCATCTTACAGTGGAAAATATGTGGCTCAGTGGTATCCACAGAGCAGGAACATTTCCTTGAAACTGCTCAATTACTTCCTGCCCTTCCTCCAATATCTGCTTTAAGTTGTAAAAAACTGCAGAAAAGGGGAAGTAATAACTCCAAATGTGACCGGGATGACTGGCTCATGTGCTCCACTAATCATACCTCCGTTTCAACGAGGTTAACGTTGATGTCAGCATTCAGTGTCTTACTAATGCTTTCAGTATGAAAGACGTTCTTATTCACCAGAGCTGACCTGATGCTGCGTCACGCTCATCAGACCTCTGTTTCACAGGATGTGAATAAATGATGGTCATTTTCTCGCTAGCAACATATCAGCAAATTACTATAACAACCAGATTTGAAGACATACTGTCTGCTGCAGGTTAAACTGTGGAAATAGTTAGAGGATGTGGTCAGTATGGCCGGTAGATAAGTTTCCTACACAGCAAATAACAGTGTGCACATCAGCGTGTTTCACATTTTTACAACACTGCTGGTTAATCACGTGTATTTCACAGAATGTGAGACAGTAATCGTATAAGAAATTGCCTCTGCACTCAATGTTTTTTATACAGTACAGAAAAGGACAAGATACAGTTTATATAAAATTTGTTTGACAAAGCAATCCCAACTCAAGACCCTTACTTGCTTTTTTGCAGAGCTCTCAACCATATCACATAGTCTTCATCAGCTTCATCTCGGATGTGTTGACATACAAGCTTAAATGTGACCACTGAGCAAACTTCAGCTACTGAGGAACATGTGATATTGACAGCAAGTGGACCTTGATCAAACTACTGTTTCCAGGGTCAGGACCGAACTTTCATGCTCAACTTTTAGATAGTAATAGATAGTAATACTTTTTGGGTTACACATGTTTTCTCAAATAAACTCAAAAAAATTCAGAAATAATTTCTAAGTTCTCATTACAGATAGCATGGTGGGTTTCAAGTGAAGTAGCTGTAATGTTCACACATGCTGCTGTCGACTTTTTCTCACTGCAAGTGCACGGTAATATGTGACAAAAGATAAGAATTAAAATGGAAACACTCGAACCACAACAGCTGCTTCCTCAGCAGCGATGCTATCGCTGCAAGCGACTTCAGAGATTTAGATGAAGATCTCAGACCCTGATACTGTTTGCTTGTTTCCTGGAAAAGCCTTGTGATTGGCCGATCCTGCCAGATTGAATGGGCCCATCTAGGCCCAACCACAGCAATGAGTGGACGTGACATATAAGCATTTAGTTTCAACTTGCAACTAATTTAACTGATTTTTGTGAACATAACATTGACGTATCATCAACTTTTAAGTTGATACGGTGAACTTATGGGGGATTATTTACACATCCAACAGTTGGAGGGCAACATGATCATTCATTTGTAGTCGTGTTTTTGGTCTCCACCCAACTCCTGAGGAACATATGTGTCTCTTTAGCTGCTTAATGCTTCAGTATGTTCACCAGCTCGTCTCTAGCTGTCTCTGTCTGCTGTTTGCTGCTGAGCAGGTATCGAACAGTGACTTTTTGCAGCTGCTGTGGCTGAAAATGACACTATGAGAGCAGTGAGAGTGAACCACAACAGTAAAGCAGCTCCGTGGGGAGCTGCAGATTCAAGGTCCAGTTATTAATAGTGATTCTCTGGAAGATCACCACTACAGTTACACTGCAGTTGTTGGTGCTTTAAGAGTTTAGTTATTTATTTTCAAGGATTGGGAGGAAATATGGAGTATTTGTTGGTTTTTGGTGCAAGAAATTCAGATTTTAATGTATTTCAAGAGTGAGACAGTGGAAAAGCTTGAAGTGGATAAACGTAAGTTGCTGAGTATCTCCATTTCATGTAAGTCATGTATTGTTTGGTAAATTTTACATTCAGATATGTTGCATCCTTTATGATTGATTGAGCCCATAAATTTCGTCATTTGAACATTTTTCTGTTTTTTCATGAAGTTGACTTTTTGGAGATACATTGTTGTTGCTGGAAAAACTATAACATGTAGGTTTGAACACTCAGTTTTGTTACTGAAACATATTATTTAGAGGGGATTCTGTGCAAAAATACACATCTGACACCTGAAACAAAATAGTATTAAAGAGGAAAATATTCAAAAGTGATGCAGTTTTGTTTTACTTTTGCTGTAATCAAAGGAGCAGGTTGCTCACATTGTTTTCACAGCTTCAGAGTGATATGAAGAGTGAGGAGGAAAAGTCTTTAATGTTTACCTCGTTTGTACAGTCTCTGCTGACTGTAGTGTTGAAAATGTTAGCTGGAAAGATACAGCTGATGAATATAATTCGACCTGTTGGCCTGACCTCAAAATGTTTTCACTATGTGCCTGTGTCGTATTAATGTATGAGCCCCTTAACTCTTGGGCTCCCCCTGCTGGTGAACATTAAGACACAAAGGCATGTTAGAAGAGGGTTACAAAGTGAGGCAAATAAGGAAAAACCTGTGAGGTATTTTTCAGTGTCACATTCTTAAGCAGCAGCATTTAATCTGAAATTGGATGGCACCTGTGTCTGCATTGTATACGGTTTCAAGGACTAGTTTCTCAAGTCTTCAGCGATAAAATATGTTGGATATATCAGCAACACTCCTGTAAAACCAGACAGGTGAAAGTCTTTAACGGTTAGTGGCACACAAACGCCATCCACACCATACACACCACCAGTGTAGCAGTCATGCTGATCACATGTCAGTGTTCATCAGAACGTTGTCACCATCAAGTGGGGGAAAGAAAACCTGCAGCCAAATTGTCAATATTTTGAAAAAATAAAGTGGCCATCTGGGTAAACAGGAAACTGCCCTGGGACCCCAGACCCACAGGGGCATGAAAAGTCCCAGGTTCACTGCAAAACCACTCCTGCTTTTGGTCATTTCATGAACTGCAAATTTGTTCAGGAAATGTGTTTTGTAAAACTAAAGTACAATATGAGCTAAGGCAGTTTGCTGTACTTTTGCTGTGTTCTGCTGTATTTTTGTGTGACCCTGTCTTGTAGAGGGTCATGTATGAAATTTGAAGACCTTTATTGTTTTTATATGAAATTCTGCTCCCATGTTGAATGTTCCAAACTAAAGTTTGGGTAATCAAAACAACACAAACTAACTGACCCACAGACAACCTGTTTGTTCCAGTTCAGCAGAGTTTGGGCTGGGTTCAATGGGAACCGAGGGCTGACAGGATGCACACTGCAGTGTGGTTGGTGGGTTTGCGCAATCAGTAGAGACCTGAATGCAAAGCTTTGATCTGGGATCCTGTAACATGTCAGATCTGGTCATGCAAATAACTTACTCCAAGAATTGTGTTGTAATACAATGCTATGTGTTACAGACTTATTTATTTATGTTTATTTTATGAAGACAGATACATAAGCAGAAATTATCAATTGTCCATTATTCATTCATAGCATTTGCTGCCAAAGCATTTAGTGGATTTTTCATTTAGAAAAAAAAGCAGTGTACGAAACACAAACCATACATCGAAAACACATATACGGTGAATACAATTTGGTAATCTGTGTGCTGTAGGACCCTATATTATCTGCCCTCTCAGGCATAGAAAGACAGCTAACTAGACAGCTTGAGTAAGAGCGACACCATATGGCCGTGGGCATAAATAGCCACCACTCTGCTACAAGAGTGTGTCTGTGGGAAGTTGTGCCCATTCAGCCAAAACAGCATTGGCAGTACCGCTGGAGCAACAAAGGGCTTTCCCTAACCACAAAACTGGAAGCACCCAATTGGCTAAACATCTTCATATCCTGTAGCAATAAGAAGACCTTCCACCGGAACCAAGGCTACTAGCCCAAGCCCTGAAAAACAGCCCCAAACCATCAGCCCTCGTCCACCAAACTTTACTGTAGGAACTATGAATTCTGTGAGGTGGTGTTCCCCTGCCCCCCGCCAAACCCAGATTCATCCATCAGCCTGCCAGATAGTGATTCATCGCCCAAAGAAGATGTTTTACACCCTCCAGCTGATGTTTCGTATTGTGTGTGGTGACGTGTGATCATGGAAACATGTTTCATGAAGCCCGTTTGTACGCTGATGTTGCATCCAGAGGCAGTTTTGGAACTCGAGTGAGCGATGCAAGAGGTGATGGATGTTTTTTTACGTGCTGTATGTTCAGTACTCGTGAGCTGTTGTTGCTCCTGGGCAGCCTGGTCAGACGTGGCAAAGGTGGCTTCCAATGACTCGTTTAAAGTCACTGATCTCGATCGACCCTTTCTAAATTCTTATGGAGATTTCATGGCTATATGGTGGATTTTATTCTTGTTACCAATGAGTGTAAAATGCAGATTATTGATTAGAATTCTGTGTTGACAACAAATGTTAATGTGAAGCTATTAACTTTTTGAATGTCACAACTTGAGTTTCACTGCTTCCTCTTTCATGTTGCTCGTTCTGTCCCATCATCATGATAAGGTGTTCTGTGGGTTCTCTAAAGAGGCGTTAGCGTGAGTATTGAGGAAACTGGAGATGCTGAATCCTATACCCATAGCCAATCTACAGTTAGCATGTGCTGACAGCTTTTACCAAGAAGGAAATGCCAGTTCCTAAAAGGACAACAGTTTTGTCAAAGACATGTTTTCTGTTTTTCTTTGGACATATTTTAGCAGGTTAGTAACCTGTCGAACCCAAATCTCTCTTCAGCTAAAGGCAAGATACAGATGAAACAATATCTGGAGAATCTTGCTCACAGTACGCTTTAGGACAATTTAGGTCTGCATCTAGCAGTCAGTTTCGTTATCGAGCTACTGATTATTTTGCTGGTAAACTAATCATTTGATCTGCAGAACACTAGAAAATGAAGTGGCCATCAGAAGTCCTGATGCTAAACTCTGAATTCCTCCCTGCAGTAACCTTGTGAGAATCGGTTTGATTTGAGGTATCATGAGGCCAGAGATTGCTCTGGCACTACAAATTTAGTTGGCAGCTTGTCAAATATCCAAACTGAATCTTTCAATAACAATAACTTTCAACAAAGAAACTACAATTAATTGTGGATCCATCGTGAATACTCTTAACAAGATCAGTTTCAGCCCTGATGGTGATTGGGGGAACGATTGATCTGATTACCATATGACTGGAAAGGTAGAAACTGGAAACAGTGTGCATGTTACCCAGCAGTCACTTAATATCGACATGTAAACCAAAAAGAAGTAACTCCAGCAGGGGAGGATAAACAATGTGATCTGTATTTAGGGTAATTAAGCCTGCAGTTAGCTTTTTCCCCTCTTGGAGGCGCAAACAAGTTGTGAAGTAGACATAGCATCGCCGTCAAAATTTATATGGTGAACTTGCTAATAGAGCAACATCATTCATCTAGTCGGAATTTAGTTTCAGGCCACCTGATGTATAAAATTGCTTATTATTCGTGAATATTCTTGTAAACAGTCTCAAATTATTTGCCTGTGTTTTATTCAGAGTAAGGAAGAGAATATCCAAAGCTTTAGTACTTCACTTAATGACGACAATAAGAGCACATGTGTACATGAGTAAGTGTAAACACACACTCGGATGCATTCAGAGCAGATGTGGTCACTGAGGTCCAGACAGCTAAGGAAATCCCTCACTGACTTGACAGTTCATTGATTCCATTCATGTTTCTATTTTTACTGCACATACTCAGCACAGAAATCCCCATTCATGCAGCGCCAGTACTGTTCTATACTGCTGAACTAAGAGTGGGCTCCACACATGTAGGAAATCAAGATGCAGTCTCATTTAAAAGCCATTTAATACTATTTATGTTTGTTTCCAGGTTCATTCCCAAAAAAGTAAAACTCTTTACTTCTTTTATAAAATAATACCCCAAAAAAGCTGTATAAAATGCGAAGCTGTGTAAAATCATGCAGAAAGTAGCTACAGTTTTAATAGATGTCTTGTAAAAGCTGTAAGAAGTAAATCAGCAGAAACTGTTCCCGGTGGCTGCTCGTCTTAGTTGTTTTTGCTATTCCACATCATCTTCATCCAGGAACCCAAATCCTGTCATCAACAACACTGGAGGACAGTTTAATTCTCCCTGAGGTGCAGAGAGTGGGGAGAAAGGGGGAGAGGAGAGAGATGGAGGGGAATATGCAATAAGATGTGAATTCATTCTATCCTTGTGGATTTGTTTCAGTGGTCTGTTCTACTGTTTGACTTTTGTTGTGTGTTTGAGCCCCTTCGTACTTGTGCTTGAGCATTATTCAATAAGAGGAAGCCCAACTGGTCTTGAGTAATAATTAAGTTACCACATATTAAGTACACCTATTTCAGATGCACTTCTCTTCAGATGTAATGTTTTATTTGGTAACACTTTATTTTACAGGCCTGTAGCTTACTAATGATTTCTAAGTACACTGTAATTTAGTGTTAATCATATGGAACTACTGATTTGGTATAGGTGCATTGAATTAATTACAATTACATCACATTACAATTAATTGGACATATTTTGTAAACCTGCCATCCTTCAAAGGTTAGAGGCTATTTTCATTCTTCAGACCTTCTAACTGTAGCACATCACGTTCATTGATCCAGACTGTGTGACTGAGCTGAGTTTTAATTCATCATTCTTACCCTGTTGAGGCGTTTTTTGAGCCACGGGGAAGTTCTCTTGACACAAATCTTTTCATTGCTGCTGGTTATAATCCTAGAAATAGAAAACAGGGAAATCGAACAATTAGACATTTTCATTTTTTCCTGAATGTGTTGTCATTTGGCTGATGCTTATTTTTAGAGCACCTCTCAATAAACATTGGTCCCGCAGTGGCTATTTAGAAGTAGCTTCAGACATGAGGTAATCAGTAATATAATATATAATGTCCAGCAGTATATCCTGAAATAATGATGATTTCAGTGAAGGAAGCTGAGGAAAACAACATGGCAGAGGTTGTTGCTGAGTGGTTTTCTGGCATCTTGAAGTACGTTAGACTTCAAGATACCAGACATGAGAGAGAGATGATTGCAGAGGTTTATTTCAGATTATGTACATTTAAAGACATTTTCAAAGCATGTTGTACTCACACAAAGGCATGATGACGGCAGTTCGTCCGCCATTTCTGTTCAAAACACAGCTGGATGTCACGAATCTCTTTCGACCGGCCTCCGGCACAGCAGGATGGGCTGAGTATGGTCGAATCAACTGTAGTGGACGGTTACAGAGAGAGAGATACAGTCATCATTCAGGAATACCATTAATCAATTTTTACTCATCAGAATCACAAGCATGACACACTGTGACACGCTGAGAGGCATGCAGAGAATATGATCACTGCAAGATGCACTAAAGATTTTCTTTGTTCGTGTGGACGTCAGGTTTATTTTACAAAGAGCTGAAATCTTAGGAATCTGTCGTCCCTGCTTGTACATTTAAGACCTCCTCTGGACAGATTTCTTTTTATGATTGTTTATTAGTTTTTCCAAATATAAACAAAAAACTGCAAAACACGACAGCAGCAACACGACGTATAAATACCAAACTGGATAGCGCTTCGCACAAAAACAACATAATGGTGAAATAATAGTGAAACGTTAGAGGTAGCAAAGTGGAGCAGCAGTCGATCCACAGACAGCAAGTCTGCAACTATTTTGGTGGTGGATTAATCGTTCATGGTGTTCTTGAAAGAAAAGCAAGAACCTTTGTATATAACTCAATAGTTAAATTTTAAAAAATGATGATAATGTTTTTGCTCTATAATCAAAACACTGCAAATTCAGTAAACGAAGCTGAACCTTGCGACGCAGAGAAGAGCGTCATCGCCGTCAGGGAGAGCAGACAAATCCAGCGGCAGGCAGAGAGACTCGTCATCTTCGAATGCTGCACGGCACCAAAACTGACTCCGGATCTCAGCTGTAAGCGGCTCCGTTTTTCAGGTACTATCTGCTCAGCTCACCAAAATCTAACGAGAAGTGAACCAGAGAGGTGTGAACTTATATGCTACAGCTTCACGTGAAAACAGGAACTATTGTTGTCATGAGCAGTGTTTCTGGAGGGACTCCACTACCCCAGAACATAGTGGAGTTTGTCGACCACGCCCATATATGTTCAGGTTTCACCAGCATGATAATATACACTATAAACCAAAAAAAGGTAAACACCTCATCCATTTGTAGTGATGTCTCGGACAATAGTGGACTTCCTGTTTCAACATGACAATGACCCCGTGCACGAATCAGCTTCATAGACAATGCATTTTCCCAGCTTGGTGTGGAAGAACTTGACAGTCCTGCTCAGAGCCCAGACGTAGCCCCATCCAACACTCGAAGTGGACTGTAAGCCAGACCTCGTCACCCAGTGTTGGACCTCGCTGATGCTCTCATGTCTGAGGGGGAGCGAATCCCTGCAGCCAGGTTTTAAAAAGCTTGAAACCAAGTGAGTAGAGGTTAATGCCCTCTGTGTCTCAAAGCTGTCACATATAGGCCTGACGTTCCAGTGTCCGTATACTTTTGGCCATATAGTGTATTGTATATTAATTGTCCAGAGGCCAGATTAGTTATGATTGTGGATAACATGTTCATACACCATCTGACTGCTGTAACACTGGAAGTTATCTCCTACATCTAAGTTAATGTTTACTATACTTTGTGTTTTTGATGTTTATGACCCACAGTCGTGTTTTTTGTTATCCTGTTTTTTATGTTTTGTTTATTTTTCTGTATTGCAGTGCCTATTTGAGTGAATGCATTTACATTTGGTCTTTTTTTCTTTATTTTTTACCTTCTTGTTATGTTATTATAAATGTGAGACTGAGTCAGAAGAGAAATCTCCCGTTCATGCAGTGAATCCACACTGCACTGCCATCCAAACCCAGACATTCAGACATGTAGAAAAACAAAAGCGAGTCACATTTTAAATCAATTTAACAGGATTTACTTTGGCTTCCAGGCTGTGCCATTACAGTTATTGACAGCTTTACAAAACAATGCAACAAAATTCAGTTTTCATAGCTTTATAAAATTTTATACAAAAATAACTTACATTTTAAATAGATATTTGTGTAAACGGAATAAATAGTAAATCAGCAGAAAATGTTCTGTGTAGCTGCCTCGCTGGGACGTTTATATCAGGCCATATCAACCTCCAGGACTCCGTTTAATAACGCCAAATCAGGAGGACAGTCCAGTTTTCCCTGCAGTGTGGAGGAGGGGGAGAGGTTAGAGGAGAGAAAAGAGGAAAATGTACAAATACTACTAAAAATCAGCAAATACTTATTAATTTGTTGTCATGAGAAATTCACATTTCTGTGCTTCGACACCAGTCGAAGTGATTTGGGTTTGATAGTCTGTAATTTTGTGCTGTGCTTTTTTTTGGGTCAGATTTGTGGGAAACTTCATACTTTGTTGTATTTTTACATTTGATTCACATTGCAAGTTAAACTTCTGTAGTTTCTAAGTTAAAGCTTATAGAGGAACGAGCAGCTTGACAAAATTTTAGTTTAAACAATTTTCATTCTTCAGACGTGTAAATTCAGCACGATATGATGGCCTGATACCTTTCCTACTCTGGTTTTTAACACATTCTGTATGTCTGATTCTCACCTTCTCTATCTTGTCTTTGAGCCACGTCGCAGCTGGATTGATGCACCATTGTTTGTTCCTCCTGGATACAACCCTGGAAACAGACACGAAACAATTAGACATTTTCACCTTTAACACGTAGAGAGAGCACAGCCTGTATGTCCTCTGCGCCAGGACGAAGCCAGCAGTGGAGAAAGCACGCCATGCTTACAGGAAGGCGTGGCGGTTGCAGCCTTCTCGCGGTTTCTGCTCGTAACACGCTTTGATCCTCTCTATCTTCCTGGAGCTGACGTTGCGACAGCACGGTAAGCCTACAACTGGATCGTAGCTGTCCACTGCAACACCAGACACACACACACGAAGAACGTAAACACTCATTATTCAGCATCACATCACAAGATATTTAGTCATCCATAAAGTGAGAGTGACCTGTTTCACACTGGGAGGCACCCATGAAATATGATTACTCCGAGACACACTGTAGCCATAGTTCCACATCCCTGGATCACAGCTAGAGCTGCGTTCTGATGCCTGAACCACATCAGATTATTGTGGCTAGATTATCTTTTATTTCAGTACAGGAGTTTCTTTAAATCTATTTGATGGTCAGAGGCCAGAATTATGGTCTAGCTAAGAGAAACTGTTAAATGATGTTGTGTATGGCAGTTTATCGACTTATCAAATTCTCACATTTAACAAAACTAACCAGTAAATATTTGCTTGAAAGTTTGTAATTAACTGATCATGGCGCCCCTCCTTTCTATTACAGTAGTTTTCATTCTTACGGAACAGATTCAAATTGTGGAAGACAACAGCCGGAGTCTGCACACATCGCACAACATTCAACAACAGCTCAGTTTTACCTAGAAGTGCAGAGGAGAGCATCACCACAGCCAGGGCGAGCAGACAAATCCAGCGGCTGGCAGAGAGAGTCGGCCACATCTTCAAAACTGCACGGAGCTCGGCTGTAAACGGCCTCGTTGTTCAGCTGCTAACCGCTCGACTCGTCAAAGTCTAATGATGAATGAAGCAGAGAGGTGCGATCTTATGTACTCCAGCTTCGCACAAAAAGAGGAACCTCTGTTGTCATGAGCCATGTTGCTAGGATGGAAATAACCATGCTGGGATGACGGGACGGGGACAGAGACTCACACACACTCAGAAGGTAGTAGAGTTTGTCCATCATGTCCATATATGTTCAGGTTCCGTGTTTATTGTAGCAGGATTCATCTTCTTCAGAGGTGATGCTGCTGTTATTGTGGTTTACTGATACCTGACATCCATATTTCACAGATTCTCCAGTCCAAACTCAACTGCAGCGACTCAAACAACACAATGACTCACGGCACCTTTATCCACATACTTTTGTGTACTTTTAATCGGGGCTTGTTGTTTCATGCTTTGGACCCCTCAGTACCGGTGAGAACATCTTTAGTGAGTTCAAAACCAGAACAATATGTTTAAACAAGATTACAAGCAATGTGTAGCAAGAAATGTTCCAGTGCAAACCAGACAGTAGCTCTCTGACAGACACAGAGTTTAAGTCATTTAAACATTCGAGGTAGAGATGTTCATGCTCAGATCATGAATGATTCAAAGACATTAGGAGCCTTTATTATACCTTATTCTGTTGTTGAAAAGAGCTCATATGCTAGTGTTTAACCCAATAAATGCAAAGCAGTTTCACACTATTTCCCTGTTTCCTCACAGTGGTCGTGCTTTTCTTTTCAGTAGCAGAAAAAGATTTGAAAATGATTTTAATTGATTGATGATTTTTTTAATGTTGACTGGTGGATTTTCTTTTCACTTTCTTTTTAAACAGCTTTTTAGTTCAACCTGTTAACTGCTGCTGCTGCTGCTGGCGGCCACTGAGACGACTGAAGCAGTTGGATGTTCAGTTCCTCCATTAAATCCTCCTCACACGTGCTGCAGGTGAGAGAGTTTCACGTTCACTCTCCCCACTAATATTTCCCCATTTGATTCGTAATTTCGTGAACAAGCACTAAAACGTTCGCTGAACTCATCGTGATTGATGACGATTTATCCTCTGAGGCCAACAGCCAGTGTTTCATTATTCAAAAGGACATTGAATATTTATACATGGCCTTGGTTTATGTTGCAGTTTTCACTATTTAACCTTGCTGAGGGGAAATAAAAAGGCAACATTAACATTTTTGACATTCCAGAAGTTAAGATGTGATGTTTTTTGTAATAAACTGTGAGTAATCTACTACAAATTAGATTATTGGGCCCTTTGCTCATTGTCAGACTCACTGCTGGGTTTAACAACACCAGCTTGACAGAGAACACAACAGAAAAATGTCATTTCAACTGTTAAAAATATATATAATTATGTATTTTAATTGTAATTAAATAATCTGAAAATGAAAAGTCAGACAAAAACATAAAACATCTGAAGTGGACTGTATGGGTGCATGATGATGAGAGACAGAAACACATTCAATACGTTTTTGAACATTTCAATTCCTCCCATATTTGGTCAAGAACTTGTGCTTTGCTGAGAACTCTAATATAATGAAGTCTAACTCAATACAGTTTCATACACTGCATAATACCACAGTACTACTGTTTAATGTCTTCCTGCGACGTCATGCAGAGTTCAGTCTATCAGGATATCTGTGCTGACAGAAGTCTTTTCGAATGAATACTTTAATGACCTCTTTACCATAAGTGATAACATCATTTATTTCGGTGGGCAGGACATCAGAACAGCTCAAATTTTCTTGGTATTTGGTGAGAGCAAGAAAAGGGGAATCACTCAAAGTCATGGACCTTCGAAGAGACACACGATGAATAATCCTCATAGACTAACAGACCAACTATTCTTAGTATCCACGGTTACCATAATAACCTCAAAAACAGTCATATTGGCGTGAGACGCTGCTGAAAACCATAAAAGAGGAATTACTCACATGCATGGAATGCAGCTGCATCCAAAGTATTCGAACTACATTTCTGTGCCTTTAACGTGCAGCTTGTTACAGTGCATGTGACACAGTAGTCTTAACTCAAAGGTATGCTGACTAACTTTTTCCACGTCTCATGGTCTTCATCGGAAAATGGAATTGGCCATTACAGTTTATTTAAGTCATGTGTGCTTTAAAATGTGTGCCAGTTTTTCTATGATGGTCGAAACTCCATTGAAGCATTAGAGAAATACATTAAAATACATGTTTCTGGTGGCAGTTTTAAACATTTACTGTATTAACTTTTAGCATCTTTATGCTTGTGTGTGCTGACTGTGTGATTTGAACTCCCATAACTTTATATAAAATTCTAATCAAGATGCCACTTATGTCTAAACTAAAAAAGGCGGCTGCCAGAAAGTGACAAAAATGGCAACTCTTAAAATACTTCCTGTGATTGCATCTTTAATTTAACATGGGGAAACATGAAAAAGCTGTGTACTGCCATCAATTGGAAAACTGATCAGAAGCCTGACCGTCAATAGCCTCAAAGACTTTAGTTAGCACTGTTGTGACTTTTTTCAACTGCAAAATAGATCTGATTAATTAACTTCAGTGTGATTAAATGAAACAAAATTAGAAGCTTTTACATTTCTAAATGTGTATTTTTATTGAATGAAGGTCTACAAATTACTGGTTCTTTTTATTATTGATTGATCTGATGGTTATTTTCACCATTGATCGATTAACAGTTCGCAATCTCTCCAAGCCCACAGTTATGGCTTCAGTTTGCTTGTTTTTTATGACCAATATTCAAAAGCCTATTTTATTTTGTACTCAATTTACGTAAAGCAAATCCTCAAGTCTGAGAAGCTGACACTAGAGAATTTTTACCTTTTTCTCTTAAAAATGACTGAAACTATTAATTGTTTATGAAAAATAGCTGCTGGTGGATTTTTGTTCACTCGATTGAATCATTGACTTATTGTTGCAGCTCTAATTGAATGCAAAAAGAGCATGTAGTTGAAAATGTGAGGTATTTTTATTCCTCAAATACAATCCTCAGGGTGGAAAGTCCCTGCTGGTCAGCAGCCTCAAGTCTCCATGTGTGACCAGAGTTAAAGAAAACAAGAAAAGAGGAAGACAAAGGAAGATAAGGGCAAGGCGGACGCCTTGATCGATGCTAACAGTGTGTTTGCATCATACTCGTGTGTCACCTTTCCTCTCAGCATGTCTTTGTATGGGCGTGTAGTTTTACAGATAAAGACTTGACTTCTGTTTTTCGCTCGGTGTTCTTCACTCTGCGCCAAATTATCACCTCACATGAAAACATACAGGTGTAAACGGGACTGTGCCACTAAAGACATCAAGGTCACGTCTTCTGTAGTTTTTCTGTAAATTTGAGGGTTTTATAATGAGATGAAAAGGAGTTTACATTACAGGATTACGTATAACATACATGAGACATGTTGTGCTCTGAGGCTGATTCTAATTTCTTCAGACCAAATTTCAATGTACTTAAAGGATTTTAATATTCTCAAGCAGAATTAAACAGCAGCAACAGCAGCAACAAGACACATATACAGTGATGACGCATGAGCTGGAGCTTATTGACGCCTGTTGGGTCATGTACGCTGTTATTCAGTTCTATGTGAAGGAGTTAGAAATCATCCATACTGCCAGTTTAACATACTTTAAGCAAATTCTATTACTATTTTGTTGCTTTTTGATCATTTCTGTTTTTCTATTTTTACATTTTCCAATTCAAATTCAAACTTACTGCATGAAAAACTGCTTTCGGTGTATTTTTTTTAACAGCCTAGTTTTAAATAGGCGCTAAACTGTTTTCACTGAATCAGCACTCTGACAGTTGTGAAACTAACCGTGGTGTAATCCGACATTGAAGAAGTCAGTGAAAACAGTGACTGAGGAATTTGTCATATATTACATTCATAAATGGGTGGTCACTAGTATTTCTACATGGAAAGTTATTGTGTAACAGTACAAGAAAAGGCAGTTAAACTGTGACTTGCAGTCATTTCAACAACATTGTTTATACACACAAACAGGTGGGCTGTTTGAATACAATTATTAAAACATGTCGAAGTGAATAAAAGAGAACAGGACCACATAAATATGACATTTTAGATGTCCATAGTTTTGATTCTTTCAAATGTTTTATGTTCATTATAGATACATATATAAAATATTTTCAATGTCTTTATTTTCCATAAAAAGTACATCTCTTTATACATTTGTTAAAAATGTATTTCTGTGTCAGTGTCACAAATGGGGCTGGAACTGATACTTGTTTTCATTATCAACCTGCTGCTGATCTGCTGATTTTCTTTATGATTAATCAATTAATCATTTGGTCAATAAATTGTTAGAAATTAGCAAAAATCATAATCACAATTACCTAAAGTGGTGTCATGAAATCACTAGTTTTGTCTGACCAACACTACAAAACCCAGAAGTGTTCAGTTTACTGTTACATTAGACAAAGAAAAGCAGTGAACAGATCAGAAGTTAAAACGAACACAAAAAAATCATTTACTCGATTAATAATTTGTCAAAATCACCATAGACACTAACACGTTACCTTAATGTAAAGTCTCCACGTCTGACTCCATGCGTTCCATTAAGGCACATTTTTTGAACAATTATTTCTGCACATTGCACGTATAACTTATTTATATTTTTTATTGTTGAACATTTGCACATTCCTTCCATCCTCTTCATTTTAAACACTGCTAAACACTTTTAGACATATGAAACATACATTTTTTTACATTTTTCATCACTTGTTTTTCCTTTTCATTTGTGTTACTGTGTTATTGTAGTACACCAAACTACCATTGCAAATTTCTTCGAAGTGAAAATCTACTTGTTGATGAACCTGATTCTGAAATAGTCGCTAGTTATTTTTCTGTTGATTTACTAATCCTTCCAACTCTAATAACAAAAAGCAGGGGATATAGACTTATTAGTACTATATTATTTTGAAAGTTGGTCGTTGCTTTTATCGCAGACTTTGTGTGTAAAGATCTAATGTTAAATCCACCGTGGTTCCACCGTGGATGTGCTCTCCATTGTTTTTGAAATTAACCGCGTTACGTCGTTCTCGCGAGATCTGAGCAACAGCGCCCCCTTGTTTGTGTGTGGAAAAACGACGGGAGGTATGAGGAATACTCCGCGGCTAACGATAGCAAGGTGCACAAATAGGGATTTAATTCACTTTCAGTCTTCACAGACCCTCTAGAGCGCTACAGAAAGCTGCAAGAGGACACAATTTCGCCTAAACCCTCGGTTTTCCTGCTACATTCCCACCGAGGAGAGAACGAGAGTCCCGCTAATCCCGAGAAGAGGGAAGCGGCCTGCTTTTGTAGCCGACTTCCCGGTGCAGCTCAGGCGGCTAGCACTGTCACCAGAGCCCGGTGCTTCCGCAGGTTTATTTTTCTTTATAGCAACAGTAGCGTCGGAGCTTCGGGAAAAAAATTGTTTTAATAACCACAGCCTGCCCTCCACCCATTCCCCTTCCTATCGACGTGCAGCTGTCGGCGTTTCTCTCCAAAGAGGAGCTTTTCGAGCCGGGGCGGCCTGTTTTGTTTTCGAGCCGCCTTGAATCTCCGCGAACAATAACACAACCATAACGAGCCTGCTGGGGCTGCACTGCCGAGCGAAATAGGAGCCACGGAAGCCTCGGCGTGAGATAATAAATGCATTGTGTGATACCAGCTCTGGTATGGACGTGAAAACCCGGGACGAGCATGCATGTGGGCTGACGTTATGGATTTATCGTGGGAAACCACTGCAAACCGGAGCACTTTGTCGAGAAAGCTTCTGTTTGAATTCCGGAGCTGCTGCTGCTAGCTAACCAGCTGAAAGTAACGTTAAAAGGCCACGGACGGAGGAAAGAGCGCCACACGGTGCTTTGTCTAATCATAACTCAAGGATTGTATGGAAACAAACCGAACAGACTTGGATGAACTGACGTTTGTATGCATGCTCGGCCTCCTTGTAAATGCACTAATAATCTTTCCGAGCAAAAGCAGCGGCACCGTTCGAGCTGGGACTTCACATTGAGGATGGATTGGATGTGACTTGGGATGAGTAGCCTCGATTGCTCCCTGCGCAGACTGCTTTACATGTGGGATTTACCGACGGGGAACTGAAGCCGTTATATCCATCTATGCTCTCTTCAAAGCCACCAGACTCCTTTGACAAAAACAGAAATTTTACCTCGCATAACACGGGAGTTGCAGGTGCGCCGCTGCCTCCATCGGTTAGTTTGTGTGTGTTATTGTGTGACATTGGTGTTTTAACATATTAATACATCTTATCGGACCGGAGCCCCGGGACAGGCAGCTGAGATGAACCCGGTGAATGCGACCTCTCTCTACGTGTCCGCGAGCCGTTCGGTGCTGCAGTGCGACCCCCGAGACCCCCGGGCCCTCGCGGAGCTCTGCAAGCTGCTGCCGTTTTTCCGCCAGTCCCTGTCCTGCTTGGTCTGCGGTAAGTGTGTGGATTTCATTTTTATTTGAATGGGTTGATATATCTGTGTGAAGGGGGGTGTATTGGATGGTGTTTTAGGTAAGGTGCGTTGTTGTCAGCTATGCTCGCAATGGGAGCGAACCTTTAAAAAAAAGAAAAAAATGCTGCTTTCAAGCACAGTCGGAAATATCTGAACTGGGACTGGTAATGACCAATGGCCCCAAGTAATAAGCAGTGGTGGGAAGCAAATATGTGCATTTACTGAATTGCTGTACTTGAGGTACCTTTATTTGACTTGAATAATTGCAATTCAACCAACTTTATACTTTATGCAAGTCCACTACCTTAATATGGTTGTTATTGCTGCTAGTTACTTTGTGAGTTAACCATTGCAAAACATGATGGTTTGTAAAATGATAAGTATGACAATATTACAAAGTCATATGTTGTACTTTTTTATATAAAGCTAAAAAGTTCTTCACTTAGTAAACACATTTCAGCACTGTTAAATACGATCTGGCAAATAAAATGACAGCGAATGCAGTGGAATAAAGCTGAGAGACATATATAATAAAAATTGGGAAATTCAGAAATTATACATAGAGCTGTAAAAAATAATACTTTGGGGTGACGTTGAACTTTTTTGACAAATATGATGTTAAGGAGCAATTGATCCAACAGCCTAATAATATTACAGCTTACATCATACACAAGGAATGTTGTATAAATTTAATTATGATTTCCTCGGAAATCTGCTGTAGCATTAAAATTCTGACTAAATGTAATGCATCACTCATAATAATCAAATGGCATATAGATAAGAGTATCCTGAAATGGGCCATTGTGAATGAGTTCTTTTACTTTAGATACTCATGTGCATATTGCTGTGAATACTTATCCGTTTTTACTTAAATTAAAGATCCCGATACTTCTTCCACCACTGTTGATCAGCAGTGTTTACTCTTAAAAATGAGAAAAGATGTGAATGTATGGGGATAATGTCAGCTGCCTTGTAACAAGTCTTTGTGAATTTCTTGTGCCTTCCTGTTTTTGTTGATCTATGAATTTCTGAGGTTAGTCGTTAAGAGAATAAAGGTTTGGACAGTTGGAGTTAAGTGGACTATATGAAATCTGATGCGCAGTGAACGCATCATAGTTCACAGCTACACCCATCGTGACACACCCCCCTCTGTGTGCTGTTTGGCAGCATCGGGGCGTTTCTCTGTTTATCATGTTGAATAACAGTCCTTCCATACACTGGATATTATGCATCTAATCACTTTGTCACCCTCTTCATCCCAGCATACATAGCAGTAAAATGTACGTACAAAAATAAAAGAAGTGAAGGAAAAGAGGGAACACTTAAAGGTGTTTGTACAGAACTTCAAATATCAGTGGCTTTTACTGGACAAGATAAAACAGACTGTAATTCAGCAAGAGAGTGTTTCTGTGGTTAGTCTGCTTGTGTTGGGATATAAATAAACATGTTTGATTTATTTTGGTGGTATATTTAATGCACAGGTTTTACTGCTCATACATAATGCATTAACTCCCCCTTAGCCATAGTGAGTGGATGTACGGTTCCCTGTGAAGGGAATGTCTCCAGAGCAGAAGGAGATGTTTGTGTTACTGTGATTGCACAAGTATTGAAAAGAAGAGCAGCTTCCTTACACTCAGATATTGATTGCTCTTCCGCCTCCACTGTATAAATAATAGATCGGTGTGAGAACAGTCCATACATTGCGTTAAATATAGACTTTCTGCAGTGTAAGTGGGATTTATCACACATGCAGCGCAGAGTGTGTAAGGTCGGTTGTTTCCCATGAATGCACCTTCATCCTTTTTTCCTGTCTGCAGCTGCACTGCCTAGCGACCAGCGTTGCTAAGGAAGCCCCTCTCAAAGAGCGGTTGTCTTCCAGTCTGGCAAGTTGCCAGGCATCACTCAGGTTTACAAATGTATATCAGTTGAGGAAGCTATCGAAACACAGCAAATAAGGAAGCGATCGTTTGTAAACCCAAATTTTCTTAACACACTTACCACTGACAACTGGCACGATCGTGGGTTTGCTTGGATACTTATGTGGCATATCTGTTTTATATATTTGTTATTTGTCCTCTTGTTAGGTAACCTGCTGCAGGACCCCATCGCTCCCACCGACTCATCATGTCAGCACTACGTCTGTCGAGGCTGTAAAGGTCAGAGGATGCAGCTGAAGCCGTCCTGTAGTTGGTGTAAGGACTATTCCCGCTTTGAGGAAAACAGACAGCTCTCCCTGCTTGTCCACTGTTACAGGAAGCTCTGTCTCTACATCACCCAGTCGCCGCTCGCCCCACACATAGCCAGTGCCGCCAGCGACTCACCGGACCTCCAGGCTATCCTCAACGAGGGCCTGACGTTGGCTGAGAGCGAGCCAGAGGCGGAGGACATTTCTGATACAGTCGGCCTGTCGCAGACGGCCTCCACCTCTGAGTTGGTCCAGCTTGACGAAGCGCCACCTACGAAGGAGCCCAAGTTGGAGGAGCCGAGTCCCATCAGTGTAAACGGGCTGCATGATTGTAACGGCTTGGTCAGTTCGGACACTCTGCAACCCATCACCATAGAAACAGGTGGAGGTGTTGCAAAGCAAGAGGGCTTTTCGGAGGAGATCCCGGTGTGCGTGAGTGTCACAGGGACCGGGGAGGCAGGGCTTTGTGATATCAGCACTTTCGGGGATGACCTGAAACATGGCGGGGGGCCGTTGTTGTTGAGTGTTGAGGAGGTGCTCAGGACTCTGGAGACGGACACTGACCCCGAACCCACCCCTGAGCCGAACCCCCAGCCGGACTGCACCTCCTCTGTACATCAGTCCAGCCTCAACGGGCCTCACTGCCCATCTGGCCCTGATTCTTCTCGCCTCATCCCCTCCCTCCCCCCAGAAAACAGCCCTCGCCCCCTCCAGCCTCACCCGCAGCCCTCACTGCAGCCTCCCCCTCAACCCTCTACAGTCATCCCACATGTTCCCCCTCGGTACCACCGCAAGCGGTCCCGCTCAGAAAGTGACAGTGAGAAGTTGCAGCCCCTCCCCATATCCAGCCTCTTACGAGGGCCTCCGCTCTGTGCCAACAGTTCCCCCCATCACCCTAACCCTGGTGCCACTACTAAACAGGAGCCTAAGTTCCCTGCAGCCGCGCCCCATCCACACCTGGCTCCAGTGCCTAACGGTGGTCCCCCCAAGGTGGGCAAGACTGTGCTCGTCTCCAATAAGGCACTGAAAAAGACTGTGGAACACCATGGGGGCCCCAAGAAGGCTTACACCAAGGCCAGGCAAGGGGCCCCTAAGCCCCGTGCACAACCCCGTGACAGAGTACCTCCGCACCCCCATGCGCACCCCCTGACACACCCACCTAGCCCCTCGAAGCCACTGTATAAGAAGCCCGTAGAGAAGAAGGGCTGCAAGTGTGGCCGAGCCACACAGAACCCCTCAGTGTTGACCTGTAGGGGGCAGCGCTGCCCCTGTTACTCCAACCGCAAGGTGAGAACAGTGCTGACGGTGTTCCCAGCATCTTTGATTACAACACAATCCCCCCACACCCCCACCCATAGTCTGCTGTGTCACTCAGTGTTGTTGCTGGTGCTGCTGCCAACGCCAGAGTGGCTAATGTTTGGATATATATCTCAATGACTCAGAGCGTATATACTAATAAACTGAATTTCCACTGAGGGCCTCATTACATTTAACTGATTGCTTGTGTTTGTTTACACGCACTCTAGTTTTATGGGTAATTTGTTTCTCTGGGAGTCATGCACGGAGTTGAAATATTGTTGACGCAGTCATTAAGAGCGTTAGCGATTATGAAAGTTCGACTTCTATAGTGGCTTCCAAACTTGTTTTTATACACCTTTCATAGTGATTTTCGTTTTATGACACCGTCTCACACGAACAGCCACAAACATCTGCTATAACAAATCAAATAGAACTAAGAAAACTAACATAACATTTCTTAACTAACAGCAGAATTAAGATGTATTGGCCTGTTAATTATTCAGAAGTCAAGAATTTTTATTGACTGATTTGAGCTAAACTATGTTGATTTGCAGTTTTGTGGATAAATACGTTACTCAAACACAGGTGTGCAGTTGGTTAAAAGTATTTTTCATGGAAATGTCACCTCGTTTCCTACATGGTGAGATGTTATTGGTGTCATTGCTCACCAAGCTGCAGTGGTATCCCCTTCGGGAACCACTGCTCTATAGCATAGTTGATAATTAATGGTGGAATTGTTCCTTTCTGCTTTGCAACAATGATAAATGTATTTTATTCGCATTGTAAAATTTGAAGGCTTTGTTAACTGTTAGCATTAGCAGTGGCAGTAGCAGCAGTATTGGTGTCATATCTGAAAAGTTTAGCGATGGAGTCAGATTTGTGTCTTGGTCAAACACACTTAAAGCTTTGAACATTTTTACCTTTCTTTAGACAAAATGATCTTAACTCAAGGCTCACTGACTGGCTTGTTCTGGAGCTTTCGACCATATGACACAGTCCACATCAGCAGATGCAGTTTGCTAATTCTAAATGGGACTGTAGACGTTCAAATTTAACATCAATCTGAGCACCTCCTGGACTTCTGTTCTACTTTGGCTTAAAGTCAGTTGACAGTTCATTCTCTGTTTAACCTTTCTGTAATGGTGCACTCTTTGGCTGATCTGTTGTGTTGCTGTCATGATTTATTGGATCCTGTTGTTATTAATTTTGTGTGTTTTTCTCAGGCGTGTCAGGACTGTATCTGCCGCGGCTGCCAGAACTCCTACATGGCCAACGGAGAGAAGAAGCTGGAGGCCTTCGCCGTGCCAGAGAAAGCTCTGGAACAGACTCGTCTCACGCTGGGCATCAACCTCACCAGTATCGCTGCGGCGGCCCTCCGTAGCCCGGCCACCAGCTCCCCCGGCAACACCCTTCTCAACGTCACCACAGCAACAGGGGCCCCCGTCACGGCCACCTTCTTGTCGGGCGCGGGACACGACAACAGGGGCTTTGACGATTCACTGGAGATGCGGTTTGACTGCTGAGGTCCCGCCCCTCCTCCGGTCAGTCGTTACGCACATTCCCCGCCCCGCCAGCTGGGCGGTATCCATCCGGGCGTGCCATGGACCTGCGGCGGCGGAGCCAGAACAAGGCAGCTACAGTGACAGGCGATAGCGAGGGTCACTGAGGAGACGCCCTCCACCCATCGCCCGAAACTGCACCATGCTTGTGGTCTTGCATTCAGAGGCAGTGTGAAAGAGAAGAAGGAAAAGAAAGAGGAGATGTAGCGTTACTGTATGTGCAGAGATTTCATTTCAGTGGGGATAGTTTCTTTTTTTTGTTCTCTACTATGGGTAATGTGTAGAGCATGTTGTGTAGCTAAGTTGGGAGTGTTGACTATGGTCACACACCTGTCTGTCTGTCTGTGTGTGTGTGTGCGCGTGCATGTGAGTGTGTATGTATGAGGGAAGGGGTTTGGTTTGGAGATGAACCTTATTAGCAGGAACAGAGACGACATCATCATCAGAGACTGGTGTAATTTATATAAAAGAAAGAAGTTTTTGTACATGGACTCATCAGTTTTCATTTATGAAGACATTTTATGATATTTTTTGTAAGTTACATTAAAAAAGAAACCAATGGAAGCTGGTGCAGGGGCAGAGCTGCATTCAACCAGAATATTTTCACACAGGTCAAAGTTAGATTGTATTTTGTAAACTCTGTCAAACAGCTAGAATTAGAGCATGGAACTGAGTGGATGACTATCAAAGACCCCTGAAGAAACGCAACCGTGAGTTCAAAGCATTTACAATAATGCAGTTTTTTGATATCTTCTGCTGCAAGAACCAGGATGTGAATTTAACACCACCAGCCAAATGTACGGTTCTGTTCTTCCTGTTGAATGTTTTTACTGTGTGAGCCCCTGTCAGACGCCCAAACATTGTTCTAACATGTTGTCGTGTACTAAAAAAACATTTAAAACTGAACAAATTGTGGAGTCAGTCAACCGCTGTGGCTGGTGGAGTGTAAAACTCCTATCCCTGGTTTGCCGTTCGATCGGCCGAGGATGCGAGTCAACCTGTCGGATCATCTGCGTGTTCTCGTGTGAAGCACTTTGCTCACTTTTTCTCACTGTCCACGCTCAGCCTAAAACCCCAAACGTTTTTCTTCTCTTCTCACTTGTGTTAAAAACTCTGGTTGATTGCAGGCCCCGCACACAAGTATTCACAAGTTTTTGGGTTCTGGAAGCTACACACATGCTGCTAAATACCACAAAGGACTCAAGAAGGAGAACACACCTGTTTTCCTCGTCTTCTGTTTTTTGTGTTTTGTCGTTCATAAGTTGCGTTAACAACATTTGCAGTATTTATTGGACGTCTCCTCACATAGGTTGCGTGTTGGGCATCAGTTCGCTCTGACAAGTCTGTCGACCCAGTCTGGACTTCTGTCTCAGTTAAGTTGCTGTCTCCTTCTTAGTGTTAGTTTTCTGGTGTCTCCAAACGGTTTTTGTTCTCCCTCGGGGCATTTAAATACCTGTAATATAACTGTAACATATTTCCACAAAAAGAAAGAAAATCAAAACTTACAAAGTCTTGTGTAATTATTTGTGTCCCTCTGGCTCTACCCTGAATCTTCGTCTTTCTCCTGCAAAGCGTCGGGTTGGTTGTTCCTGCAGTGCTGAAGTTAAACACTAGAGGGCAGCATGGATCTTCACTTTGCTGTGTTTAATGAGCTCCAGTGGGACAGACCAACCATGTGAATGTCTCATAATGTACAACAAACTCCGTTATGAGAACTAATCACAGCCCTTCTTCAGTTCTACAGGTTGCTTCTATTCTGTTTATCTGCCCTTTTGGCTTCTTGCTGCTACACTTTTTTATTTTCAACGACTTACATGAAATGAAATGACTCAACTGTGCCAAAATAATCAGCAGTACATCCGCAATTACTTGCACAAACTAGAGTTGTAATTTAATTTAAAGTCAAAGCTTGGCAGAGCCAGAATGAAATGATTTAGATCAGATGAGAGACTGATCCGTATCATTTTGTTTTAATTTTGAATAAGCCGGGCAGTTACAGACAGGACTCCCGCTGCTTTAATCAGATTTTATCAAACTTAGAATCGCGTCGCAGTTCTTCTCCAGAGCGCCGTGCTTTACTCACCAAACATTTTCAGTTATCTTACCTGAGGTTATTTCTGCTTTGCTTTTCTGCAGTCCGTGTATGTTGTGTGCATTTTAGATCGCCATCAATACCAAATACAATAAATGTGGCCATCTTTTAGACAGTTTCTACAGAAAAACAACATTACAACTAGTCCATACAGAAATGAGCAAGAGAAATATGAACGATCATAGTGTAAGTATAAAACATGCACTAAAAAAACTTCTCACAGGACAGCCACGCTACGAACATATGACGATTTTATAGATTATGGCCTGCCTCAGCCTCAGATGGCCTGATGAACACAAGACACTTTTGGTGCGCACGATGCTTTAACCACCAGACGTCTTAAGTTCCTTTTACAGCATCTTTATTTCACATATTTACACACAGAAACTCCTTGTTATTTACATTCACATTTAGTTTCGGTCAATCTGGTAAACGATTCAAATTTTGTTCAATTGTTGACGAGCTGATTTGTGTACAGGTGTGTGCTTTCTGATGCCTTCCAGGTGTCCGAGGTCCAGAAGACCGACCGCAGGTGGATGCTTCCAGTTACTGTTCCAGGTACTGTTTGCATTTACATCAGTGTCTCAGGATGCTGTCAACATCCACCTCACCATCAGTCAACTCAAAACTACTGATTTGTGTCAGTACATTCATATCAAGGAGCACAAACAAGGCCTTTAAATCACCACTACTCATTTTACATCGTCTTTGGTCCCGGAGTGTAAAATACATACAAAACAAATCTGATCTGTGTGGATACCAGCACAAACATTCTGTAAAGGAAATCTATACATTCATATCGAAAAAAACGAAATAAAGGAGAAAAAAGGCAAAGTTAACGTGATATTTACATAAGTGCTACAGTGAACGCTGCATTCATGTCATATTGGAAAAAACAAAGTTTGGCTGCTAAAACGGGATGAGTCAGGGAACTTAACTGAGCTTGGGGGTTAAATCTTGACTGGAAATATTAGCATTACATTAATATTAGCTTTCAGCCACATCTCATGGACTTCAGCAGCCAATCAGTTGTCATCACATGACATGCATGACAAACTGGTAACAGACTGTATAAAACATGGACGTGGCTCTGGCTGCCTCCATCTGGCCAGTGGCTGACTGCCAAACTCCTGACTGACTCAAAAATGAGCAAGGAGGTGGAGTGTGGGTGGAGCTGAGCTAGCTGTCACTCAAAGCAGCCATACCCATAATTATGCATAACTTTAAGCCTCAATAGAATTTAAAGAGCTGAGTTCTATATTATTAGCTTTAGAGACCAAAACCAGGCTGTGAACATGCTTATTTCTGCTGTAAAGATGGGTATTTTAACATGAAGGTCTATGGGGATTGACTTGCTGTTGGAACCAGCCTCAAGTGGCCGTTTGAGGAACTGCAGCCTCCCCTCCAAGTGGTTTGTCCCACAAGAAATCTAGTAAGCGAACCTTAAGTGAAGAATTTTTTTTGTCAAGCTACCATTTCCTAAATCAAGTATGACCCTTCGAGCTTTGTTATATTCCCTGACTCATCCAGCTTTCCTCAAGGCGAATATAACTTATAATTTTGGTTTGTGTGTCCTTGAGCATCAGTGGATTTGCAGCAGTGATCGCCACAATCACATGGGAGACAGATGAGCTCCAGAAAAATAATCCCATATTTCTGATGTTTGCATGCATGTGAATGATTATTTTCCAGAGTCTGTCTGTCACAGCTGCAGTTAATCCAACATGACACGAATGCCCAAGAATACCAACCATTAGGGAGCATTTAATGCACCATTTGGAGAACGGTTATAATGGTCGAGCCAACGTACTGGAAGACCGACAGCGGCGAGAGGCTGCGGTGCTGCTGCCAGCAGAGACACAGCACTGAGTCTGATTATTACGCAGCAATGTTTTAAAATTTGGACATGTTGGACATCTGACTGAGGCACGATGAAGAGCAGAGGACAGTCCACGGAGCGCTCCACAACCAGAAAATTAAAAAACAAATTAAAGCACAATATTTACATCTTAACACAAACACAAATCCAGAGTCTCAGCAAACATTTATGCAGGTGGAGTCAAATAATCGCGTGTTCATACAAACAGTCCTTAAAGGCAGACGTCAGTTTTTCAGTAAAGAATGAATCATCAAGCGTTTGCTATAAAATTAATGAAATAGACTAGTCTAAACTAGAATAAATAGAATAGTCTAAACTGCGACAGCATTACTTTCCTATAGGTGGCGCAGGTGAGCATGCGTATATGTCTTATATCTTTTAATGTCCAAACAGCCCCCCCTTGTGGACAATCATAAAATAGTTAACTGTTTGGAAACCGGAGACCGCATTGACCTGAACATGATAGTTCACACAAGGGCTCGAGGTTGTAGCATTAAATTTGTGTTTTTTTGCACACGACTGCTTTTTGGATCTTATGTGAAAAAAGCTAAAAAAGTGAGAAATAGAGTAAACCAGTTATTAGTCGGGGGTCAGAGGGAAATGTTTAGAACTGCACAAACAAATAAAGAGGGTACAAACAGGCCAATCACATCTGACTGCAGCCTCAGAGTGCAGACTGTCACCTGACACCTGACGCCTTGCTCATTAACAGCATGTCATGTTTCACCTGAAGCTTCCTCTCAGCTCTTTAACGCTAATTAGGGAACTTAAATCAGAGAATCTGCTGCTCTGAAGTTCACCTTAAAAAAAAAATACACTTCTGCCTCGAAGAGATGTTTGTACAACGGAAACCGCGATCTCTGCGAAGTCCAAGCCACACAAACTTCAACACACTCAAATCCAAACATCTGATTAGCTCACATACACACACACACGCACACGCACACGCACACACACACACACACACACACACACAGCCTTGAATCTCCACCCATGAAACCAGTGCTGTCAAATTCTTTTGGTTTGTGATCCTGAAAACAGAAAGACAGGCTCGTCCTGCAGTTTTTCAGTTTCTGGGTTCATTAATCGGAGAGGCGTCTCTGGGCTTCAACGCTCTGATGTTTAACCACACTGATTCATCCATCGCAAACACGAAAAACAGGCCGGTGTCTGTCCATCTGGTTCGTGTCCTCAGATCAGCCTGCGACCCAGAGTCCTGATCGCCTAGCTGATGAGAAACGCCCCAAAGAAGCTGCTTTTCTCGTCCATGTCCACGGCAGAGGCGTTGGTCACAGTGACAAACAGGCGGTCGCCGCTGCTGAGCGGGAACAGCCCCCCCTGGTGGGCGGAGTGCAGAGAAAACTGGGAGCCCCGAGACCAGCAAGAGGTTCGGCTCGTCTTCATCAGCAGGATGGGGACCGGGTAGGAGCTCACCTGGCGGGAGAAGGAGGAGGTGAGTGAGGGGTCGCCGAGGTGTGATGCATGCTGGATAGAATGAGGCGTTCATGCTGAGTTTGTGGGTCGGAATTCACAGCTATCAGGTCGTAATGATACCAGCTAAGATCGGCCTTTGATCAGCTGCTGCTGGATCACTAGTCGCCATCATTTATTCTCAAAACTATGACGATATCTGATCGTCTTCACTGAATTTTGATTTGATGAATGAAATCTCTTCAGAAACGCGTCACGCCAGTCCAAGAATTCACCGCCTGCTTGATACATGAACGCCTCTCTCCGTCCTTCTTAGTTATGACCCCAGTTCAGGAAAAAAACAGACTGCGTGTGCTCTTTGAGTCCTGATCTGGAAAAATTAGCTGAAACCGTCACATTTTATTTGCCCTTGAAAATCACTTTTCTAATCCAGCGGCTCACGCTCGGTCAGTGATATCCATCTTTGCTGCAGACACTAATTTCTCCTCAGGGAGCCAATAAAGGCCGATCAGATCTAATCTGATCTGATTGGCCGACGAGAAGGCCATAATTTAACTTCCCAGATTTGTTTAGACATTTATCGCGAAGACAACGGTTTGGTGGATCTGAGGGCACCCGAGACCTCAGCCCGAGGACAGTGTTCGTCAACATGTGGCCGATTTGAGCAGTTTTACAAATCATCGTGTTCGCTTTGTGAAAACATCACTTTGTTGTTCGACTCAAGTAAATTCCTTGAGGGGAAACATCTGTGATCCAAATGCAAAGAAGATCCAAAGCTCAGACTCTTGACTTGTGAGTCCACCAGAAAACATCTCCAATCAAATTCCTTCTTTTTTATGCTCAAAAAATTACTGAATTGACCTCAATCGATATTTTAACTTCCTCCTTCAAACTTGATGACATTATTAGGACATTTTATATATGCATTTTTCATGCTAAATCTAAACTTTTATCAAAGGACACAAGCCTCCAGATGCTCTGAATCTTTAATAGATCTTTATCTGATAAAGCAGAGAGCAGTCGTTATTGGACGTCTGTCATGTTGTGATGCATCTCATATTCACTGTCTGGATTCACGTTAGTCAGAAGATTTAATGAGTCAGACTCACAGGAGACCACCGTCCTACGTTCAGGTGTTCAGTGCAACAAAAAAACTACAGGATTCAAATGAAATGAACTCGTGTCCCTGCAGGAAAGACGCAAACTATGAAAACACGTCGTCCCTGGTTCAGTCCACTCCTCGGCTGTCTGGTGCCAAATAAAGACACAACGTGGTGGAGGACAGTGCTAAACAAGCAGTGATCTGAGTAAATTAAAGCCATTTTCTGTGAACTTGCAGAGAAACCATGCAGCTTAATTATTTACTCATCAGTGCCGAATGTGACTGAGTTAACATATAAGTACTGTACTCATGTACAAATTTGTACTTTTACTCCACCACATTTATCTGACAGCTGTGACACACAATGTGAAGAGTTTATAATATATGACGTTTGTTTTAAATCAAACTCTGAATACCTGATTAATCAATTAATCACTAGAAAATTATTGCATTTTAAGAACCGTTTGTCATCTTTCATTTGATTTATGATTTGCTGCTTTTCCTCTGAATGATCTGAATGTGTTTGTAATAATGTGGAGCTTTGGACTAAACAAACACTGTGAAGGCTCACTTTGGGCTCATCGTCACCACATTTATCACTATTTTCACAATGTTTCCAAACCAAACGATCGATCGATTAACGGAGGAAATAATCAGCAGATTGATCTAGAATGAAAAGAATCATTAGTTGCAGTCTGATACAAAATAGCTGAAAATCCTGCTTTGACCTGAACGACTGAGTCACAATAATCTGATGAGATCAGATAGAACAGCAGAACAGTCTCAGGGACGTTTTACTGCTTCACTTTACTTTAAGTACATTTTCCAGATTGTTCTTATATTTATATACATACTTTGCATTTTCAGGACTGGAATTAAAACGTTCACTGTCGTAAATGATTCGAACACTTCCTCCTCTTCTGATTAAAATAACTTAACAGATGTGAGTGAAAACATCCATGAGATGAAATCCAGGTGAAGCGAAATGAACAACAGAACGGAGCGACGAGGTGTAAAACACGACGGCGACCCTCACCTTTTTATAGACGTACTGCAGCAGGGGTCTCCCCCTGTCCTCCCCCTCCTCGCCGTCCTCGCCCTCCTCCTCCAGGGAGTGGGTGTGTCTGAAGTAGGTCTGGGCGTAGACGTAGTAGAGGCCGGGCTGCGGCACCACCAGCTCCCCGTCCACCAGCTGGACGTCCTGGAGGAAGGCCAGCCCCTTCTGCCCCTCCCACCACGAAATCTTCTGGCCCTGAACCCGGCGGCCGGCGGAGGCTGGAGCTGCGGGACGCAAACGTTCAGAATGAAATCACATACAGTGATCGTGACGATTCTGACTCTGTACCATCAGTAATGTGCTCCCACAGTTCGAGTCACCATCTATCAGAAAATGTACTTTTAAAGCCTCTCTTTGCCAGGATGCATCTTTCACTGCAGCTGCACTCAGCACCCCTGCATGTGGCCCAGGCCCCACCGGGCTGAACATTTACACTAGAGCTGACTGAAAAGAAGAGGAAATTACAAAACAAACCTTCACCAAAGTGAGCTGATGCCGGGAGCACCCCCTTTAATTCGACCCCTTTTACAACGAACACAAAGACGATGAAATATCTGCGAGTCTGGATCGTTGGAGAATATTCCTCACAGGTTTACCTCCTCAGCAGCTCTGTTACGCTCTGAGCTCCGAAGCCTAAAACCACACCTTTACTCCACCAGTGTTAGACGGAGCCTTTGAAATCTGGCTGCAGAGTGAGATCCCATCGTCTCAAGACCTCTATGTGGACAATCATTTTGCATCTTTTGAGCATCTGTTGAATAAATTTGATATCCGCAGGTCTCATCTTGATAGATATTTACAATCGTCCAATCCTCCAACATCTCTGTTAGAGCCCATTTTTAAGTTCAGGACAAACATGGAGCCGATTACAGGCAGGATTTACAACCTTCTCCCGCAACATTGTCTGACAACTTCGGATCGTCTTGAAAGCAAACGGGAAGAGGACTTAAATGAACAAATTCCAGATGCAGTTTGGCAGAAAATCGTCTGAAGGATTTACTCATCGGCCATTTGTCGACAGTACGCAGACTTCAGTGATCAAAGGTCAGACCGTCCACAATTGGACCCTACCTGTGATTGACGCAAGCGGGCTCCTGCAAGTCTATTACATGTGTTCCGGACACGTCCAAGACCATATAACGTTTGGCAGCCATCTTTGATGACTTCTCTAAAATATTAGAGGAGCCAGTAAATCCATCCCCTTTTATTGGTTTATTTGGTGTTGCACCACAGGACGTACATCTCAGGTATTATAAATGCCATATGCAGCCTTTTGCACTGCGTGAGCCGTTTCCTGTTCAGATGTACGGACCCTCTCCCCTCTAACTGAAGCTGGGGAAGATAAGATACGCTGTCCTGGGGTCAATCTGGCAACCTTTTTTTGGCTTTTGTAGGAAAAATGGAAGCAGAAGCCCATTATATGTAGAAACGTTAGTCTGTTTTTGTTGTATTTGTTTGTTTCTGTCAGGCTGTAACATGACTAGTTTTTACTTAGTGGTGCAGGTCTGGAGGGTGGGTGGGTGGACTGGGTGATACTTGACTTTAGACCGGATACAGGGCACAGTTTGTGTTTTGTGCACTGTAAAAACCTGCAGTAAGAAGCGTCAGGCCAAAATAAAACAGCTGAAGTTAAAATGCGGTCTGGTGCAGCCTGATTCAGATTACAAAGAGGGTTTTGGTCTGTGTGACACTTCAAACCAAAGCAAAAGCCTCTTTAGTCTCGTCAGACCACAAGAAGCAGAAGTTCCCGCCGATCATCACGTGGTTCGCTGGTTGGATACAGACACACTCACCTCCTCCCTCCCGATCCAGTTTGGGCACAAAGCTGCCAGTGACGTGGGCTGCGACTTTGGGGCGAGGTGAAGCCCTGTCCACCATCACAAGCGAGGGCAGCACCCGAGACACTTCATCTAACGAGGAAAGAAATAACGACAAGATATATTCCACATGCTAACAAGCTAACAGGTTTCTGAAGGAAAAGTCTTTCATCTGCACCAGTAAGAAGCTGCATGATGCTCCTGAACAGAACCAGCTCATATGATAAACACTCGTCTTCATCATGCAGAAGGTCGCTCAGAGTTAGTTTTCTCACCTCTGACTGCCGATGAAATCTGCTTCTGGTAGCGCTGAGACAGAGACTGCAGGGAGAACAGCAGAAAACAGTTATTGAAGAATGCATGAATGTGTCTTTAATGAATTATCGGAGACAGTAGCCTGATGAGGACACAGGATTGTGTTCTCAAAGGCGGCCTTGAGCCTTAAAGGATAACTTTTAAGGTTTGTAAAAAACCAAAGTTATCCTTTAAAAAAGACTAACAAAAAACAGATTCAAGCTAAAAAAACCAACAAAAAGCCGCCAAAACTTTAAGCTCAACGCTGATTTATAAATGCAGCAAACACATAAAACACTTCAATCTGCTGAGAAGCTCATCCCGCAGGTGAAGCCAGCAGCCTTTTGTCTGACTTTAACCCTGAAATTGTGCTGACATCAGGATCAGGAAGTCGCTCCGCGGAATAAAAAGGAGCCTTCATGTTCAGGCTGGTAACAGATCCTTCTCTGGTAATCGACCCCTCTCCCCCTTCCTCGTGTTTTACGTTCCTTTATCCAACAATTTGGCTCGAGAAGATGCGCCAGCTGCCAAACTGATGAAAACGATTTTAGCTGTAGTGGACTCTGGACGTGTTTATTTCAGAAGAGTTTGTTCCCAAAAACATAAAAGAAATTGGAAAAACATGGTAAAGAAAGGCATTCTGAAAGCATTAGCAAAGAGAGGAAAACATATAAGGGAATGTCTTCCATAATATTATACGTTCGTCACAATCAATAACTTGTGTAGGAGGAGACCGCGTCGCGGCGCTGCTGCATGTCCTCTCGCTGATGGAGGTTTCCAAAGTTAATGATTTCCACTTTAAAAATATCTTTACAGCCTCAGTAATAACTGAGAGGACGGTGAAAGAAAACCACTCATTTATGAGCTGAATTTACCTGCAGTCACTCAGCAGGAAGCACATTTTATGGGTAAAGGAGCCGTATAATGGGTCTCAGACTGTAATTTTCTCTTGAAGTTTGACTGAAAGCAAGATGCAAGACTTTGTTTTGAGGGGAGCTTCAAAGTAAGATCTGCAGGTTTCCTGTGGAATTTAAAGATCTGAGCCCCAAACGCAAGATGCTCAACCAAAAAAAGATCCAAATGTGGCCCGTTCCCGGTGGCACGCCAGAGGAGGCGCTCAGCGTTGGACACCGTTCAATTCAAAACACTGCACAGACTCCATTATCTTAACATAAAGCTAAAATCTATCTGGATGTTTCCGCCTTTCCGCAACGGCTGCCAGCCCTCAGAAGTTTGTTCACATGTGCTGAAGTTCAGCCCTAATGGTCGAGAGAGTTCGATGTGTTTCTGAAATCTTCATCTCTGATTTACAGCCAGGTCTGTTCCTCCTCATCTCTCATGATTCAGCAAAGATATTTGTGGTTTTTAAATGAATGAAATGTCTCAACAACTATCCAACGGATTGCCGTTAATTATGGCACACACACATTCATGTTCCCCTGAGGATGAACTGTCCTTTAGCTTTTCATCCAGCACCAACTTCTTGCCAAAATGTTCATTTGTACGATACAATAATTTACGGCCATAAACCTGCAAAACTAAAGGAATTCCCATCAGCCTCAGCTGCATTTTGTATTTAGTGCTAATTAGCAAATGTTAGAGTCTTTCATATGGTTTGGTTTATATTCAGTCTACCTCCCTCACTGCTCTCAAAAAAAAAACAAGAAAAAGACATAAAAATGTTGGAAATGTTCATTTAAATAAGCACAATTATCTGCAACAAAACAGGAACATTTAACTTTCCAAGTTTTTTAAAACAGCTTTAAACTTCTAGTCCCAAAGACTCAGTTATTTTAAAAGTGGTGCAGCCAGACTGACAACGAGTACATTTATCTGATTTTAATGAAGAAGTTTTGTTATTGTCAGTGTCGATCAAACAGTTTTACAACTCTGGAATTTTAGTTTCAAGCATTAATTTACTCAGTTAACTAACTATTAAGAACCAGTAATAAAACCTCAGTGAGAAGTTATAATGTCTTATTAAGGACAGAAGAGATGAAAATTAAATTAACAAGAGAAATACTCTCATATGAAGTCTGGTGAGGCTAAAACAAGCCTGTGCTGCCTCGATTTAAGAGGTTTCATCTTATTTAGAGAATAGACAAAACAAACAAAGCCGAGCAGCCACTGAATTCTTGTCATCTGAAGCAAACAGCTCAGTAAAATCTGACTTCTTACAGATATTTATTCGATCTGCGTCCCGAGTTAAAGGCACAGACCGATGCTCTGCTCAAACCGTCCAAGCGTTATGTTTCTGTTCTGAACTGAATTTAATCGAGCGGCCAAGTCAGAAAATACCCGGCTGGTGTTATTAAAGGGGGGGGGGGGGGGGGGGGGGGGGGGGCAGAGGAGGAGAATCAGGAAAAATAACAGCAAGTGTGTGTGTGTGTGTGTGTGAGTGAGAGAGAGAGAGAGCGAGCGAGCAGGGCAGGTGAAGGCATTCCTGTGCTGATTAAACCACGCAGGATCACATCACATCTCCAGCTATGAAGGAGCTCATTGTGCGTCCGCAGACAGTGATTTGGATCATTGCAGCATTTTTCTTCTGTTCGGCGCTCAGATCAGCAGCACGGGAAGCCCCTGATAATGTTACTAATAACAATAATGACCACGATTCCTTCGCTAAACTGGACTTGAAAGGACATTAAGTCAATTTGTTGCTCCTCACTTCTTTCAGTTTGAAAAGTAAAGCTGCCGTTTTTCTATTTTCGCCGTATTGTCAACAAATCCGGAGAGAAAGAGAAGAAAAGACTCAAACCAAGCAGCGTGTGCATAAATTCACATTTTCTCAGGCAGGAACATGAAGAAAACTCTTCTGTCAGAATGAAAAATGATCTTTCCACCGGGCAGTAAAGTGGATTTATAAGCACTTTTGTGTGATGCAACTCTATGATGGCACAGAGAAATGATACTGCAACTTCTTGCTCATGTTGTTGGACGCAGGATGTGTTTATCTTTATGTGCAAGAGTCTGAAATTAAAGGCCAGTTTTACCAATCATACTGCACGTGTGAAAAAGGGTTGGCAGCAGCAAAACTGAAATTCAAGCAAATGCTCACCAAGCTGGAACCAGAGAATTTTTGGTGCTTTTGCTTGAAAAATGAATGAAATATAGCTGCAGATGAATCTGCTAATGGATAAATCTACTAATTCTCTCAGCTCTAAATGTATTAAAACTCTTGACTCTAAACTTTACTGGACTCGTGGCTGAATACGTGTCACACTGGCAGAGCAGAAATGTCTCCAAAACAGCATTAAATGAAACAATATGTCTCGTTTTTTACTTTCACTCTGTGAGGAAACCTGCAGGTGTCTCGACTCAAATTCTAGAAAGTACGATAGCATAAAAATAACAGTAATAAAGCTGCTTTATCATTTGCTTCACCGGCCTTTGCAGCTGAAGTGTGGGGAGGTTAGTCGTGTCTCCAGTGGGTGGGGAGTTTCTGATCCAGAGCAGGCCAGAGAAAGAGCTTTGAAGGCCAGAAATCTCAGCAGCCGGCCAAATAATCATGAGTCATTAATGCTGATGGACAAATACTGATTGGTGAAGGTCATTTCGCGCTGGAGCGGTGACGTCCTGCTCGACGCAGCTCGGCTCTGAGGATTACAACCTTTCATACCTTCTCAATGAGCAGGTGAAGCTGCTGAGTGACCTGCCAGCACGGATCCCCCCGAACGGCCGTGATGCTCTGCAGGTCAGAGCCCGTCAGGCAGGAAACGCTGCTCCTGGCAAACGTCTCCTTCATCTGTGAAAAAGAAGAGACGAGCGCCCAACAATTACAACAAACTCCTCGTCAAACACACCTGAGGCTCCACCTGGCTTCGCTTCTGTTTGTCAGTAAGCTCTAAAACTGTAATATGAATGATCCAGATTAGCAGATTTGATAAAGGTTTGTAGTGTAGTTACAGAGCTCGCTTGTTGTGCTTTGTTGGGAGAATAATGAGGCCTAAACCAGCATTTACACTCAGGATCACCTACAGTATCACTGTGGCTGTCCTAAAGTTTCTCCTGAGTCATCATTTTTTCCTGGCATGTGTCCCTCTTCTTTTTCTTCATTTGTTAAGGTTTCATTTCCTCATATTCTGCTGCTCCCTCTCATCTGGGTTAATGATTCACTCCTGTAAACACAGTCTGAGAGCTGGACCGAATCCAGGTAACCAAAGGACTCTGGCTTCACCAAAACAAGCAGAGTGAGTCCAGCACACACACACACACAACCACGTACATGCAGCGCTCTAAAACCTCTTCCTAATAATCACAGCTCATCATAAAAATAGCCGCAGTCCACCTCTGCTCTTTACTTCCTTGTCCTGTTTTTGTGTTTGGAAATGCAGAGAAATTGAAGGCGTGTGTCACTGCACGGAGCTGCATTCTGCAAAGCACAACAGTTTGACTGTGAAAGTCGTATCTGTGGCCCGCGGTGCATTGTGCTAAAAGAAAAGGAATTAGACGCGTCCTGGATTATTTGTGCTGCAGAGCGCAGCGGCGGAACCAGCGCGCACAAAACGGCTGCGAAGTGTTTATCTGAGACCTGCCAACAATAAGTTCTGCACTAAAGTTTGTAGACAGCACAGTCTGTGTTCCAGGTCAACTGAAACTCTAGTTTTCTTATAGCTGCGTTCAAAAGCAGAAAACTTCGCGCCCACCTCGCGGTGCGCACTGCATGGCGATGCGTAAAAGCCTCCGCGCGCCTCCGGTTCGTCTGTCCGAACCTTTGCTTTTCCTTACCGAATTGAGAGCAGTGGTGAAGTGCAGCACGGTGATGGTGACGACCACAGTCTGCAGCAGAACCGCCAGCAGCAGGAGGACCCCCAGCTTCGGACCGGAGCCCGTCATAACGACAGACCCGCCGTCCGGTACCCGACCAGCGTCGTCCCGTCCTTCCCAGACTTCCAGAACAAGAACAATGGCAGAGAGCTGTGTCCTTAACTTCTACCCTCCCCGTCCCCTGCAAGCAGGAGGAGGAGGAGGAGGAGGCGGGGCCGGCCTGCAGAACAAGAGCTTTTTCCCCTCTATGAATTTCTCCTGCGGAGATTATTGTTTCATTTCTGCGCTGGACAAACACAGATAGCCTCAGAGTTTATTGTGAGCGTCCATATCTGTGCTGTAGATCTCTGCGCCGAGCTTTACTGTGAGAAACAACACATTTTCCTTCAGAATATGATCGGAGATAATGTTTTCAAGCATGCACCGAGCGACACAGCAGCTGAAGTTTGGCACGTACATGACTTTTATTATGTCTAAAGTCACCTAAAGTTTCAGTCACTTATATCAAACCTCAGAAACAGCACATTGATTGAGCTGATGTGACTGAGGGGTCTTTTCAGGAGAAAACCATAAATTAAGCTTTTCTCCAAATTCTTTGGCGTAGTTGACTTAGTTGACTCAGACCACATGAAACCAAGATGTCAGGGTTTTTAAAAGACGTTTACTAGACATTCTTGGCTTTTCTTTCCCCGATTTCATCTGTTTTGGTTCCAGATCTCTCCATGTTTGATCTCACCTGATCATATACACCTGCACAGCCATCAAGCTTCGTTCTGCTGTGAGGTGTGTTCAGGAAAAGGTTTCTCAGGACAGACTTTGATCATTTGTGTGGCCAACGCAGTGATTGGATTGTAAACCGGGGTCAGATGTTTGAGGAGACTGTTGGATGGTGGGAGAAGCTGATGGTTTCCAGTCTTTATCAGACTGCATAATAAAAACATGGTGTTCTTGTTGCTGAACAGTGTTGCCACCACTGAAGGAGAAAGTACGCTGGAAAGAATTTTGAGGTTAGATGATGAGGTGTGATGAGGTCAGTAAGACAAAACATTTGTTCCCCAATTTTCCACATCGTCTCACGTTGTTGATCTTTAACTGTCAAAACAAGTTTTCTGACAGTGGTGAGAAAGCACCAGCCAAGCTACAAAGTTTGGACCTTAAGCTTTTTACATTAACTCGTTGACCCGCAGCCTCTGTTTCACTGTTATCATCTGCTCTGTTCTTTAAAAGCTGGAGGATCAGATGGACCAATCAGAAATGAGAGTTGACTGATGTACCAGAACATACCGACATGTAGATGATATAAATGTGTCCACTGATGGAGACTGATGCACATTTTACACTGTGACGTCACCTGTTTTAATATCTCTGAGTTTACAACCCGACTCTGAAGTCTGAACTCTGTGTGAAACATAACAATAGTGACATCATCCTTCTTCTTTTTCTTTTAATATTTTAAATTCATTTTCCCAATAAGTTTATATCGTCATCAATGGGGCAGCTATTCAGTAATGGTGCAACATCCCTCACCTTTCACTCTTTTTTCAGATTTATTCTTGCTGAAGTTTGATTTTCTGTTTGTAGTCGTGCTCTTTTACTCCTTCTTCTTCTTCTTCTTCTTCTGTTTATGACCAACCGGAAGTTAGAACACATAACTTCCTGTGTGCCGGAGGGTTTTTCCAAGGAAAAGGCCTTTTCTTCAGCAGCTTGGCTCTCTGTGGTGTTGTATCGCTTCTATCACTCAGTAATTTCAGACAACTTTAAATGGTAGAAGTTGTGAATTTTTATCCTACAGCTCTGATGTACTGTGTGTAGGTAGCACAGAATAAACCAACACCATAACGTCAAGAAATTAAAAGCATGAAAAAAGTTAATATTTCACTTTAAAGACCTGCATATCATTCAAATGTTGATTTTTAGCACTAAAAATCCCAAAAGCTTAATTTTCTCTTGCTGTTAACATCTTGCATAACCCCGTATCTCCACAAATATCTATTTTTTTTTGCACAATTTTGCCTCTTTAAAACAGTTTGAGTCCCTCTTAAACACTGAATTTGTTGCTGCTCTCCAGTGAAAAGTTGTGAAAGTTGTGTCTCAACAAATGTCAACTTTGGAAAAGTGGCTTTATTTTTAGACATTCAGGCATTTTAGAGCATAGTGAAAAATCAGAAAGGAGCACAATGAGAGCAGTGCTGTGCATCGAGGTGGGCTGAGCCTATAAATGGATCCTGGTCCTGCATCTGCAACATCTGGCCTCAATCAGGCTCCTACGCCCCGCCGTCCCCAGGGAGACGCTCTCCGCTTAGGTTACACTGTGCTCCGGCGCTGCGCCTGCAGGGCCTGCTGGGGGTAACGAGTCTGCAAACTGTGAGTGTGTGTGTGATAGAGAGCACACAGAATATGTGAGGGTCAGGATCGTCCATGAGAGCATCCTCGGTACAAGCCGGAGGGAGACGGGCGCCTTCGGCCTTTCACACACACAGATTCGTCACGTCGGAGGACTCGTCGTTGACCCTACAGGTCTGACCCCAACCGTTAAACAAGTCCCCGTAACGTGGACGGATTTCAGCCCCACGTTGTGATTAATAGAGGCTCAAACACACACTCGAGTGTATTCCTGAACGGCGGCCAAGTTTTGATACGAAGAGGAGAACTGACCGACTCCCCCGCAAAGTCCACTCCCTCCCTCCTCCCTCCCTCCCTCCCCTCAGTCGCCTCCTAAACTCTGTCTTCCACTCCCCTCGGCCTCGCTCTCTTTGTGTCTGTCTGCCTCTTTCTTTGTCTCCTCTTCATCTCGGACTCAGATTTGCTGCTAAAGCTTCACAGTCGATGCATTTCCGCCCACGTGTTCGCGCGTTTCCAAGCTGTCTCCCAACGAAAGCAACCGTAGTGTATTTTATTTTGAAAATCTTTTAATTGCTCGTTGCACCTGGTTGTGCAGTAGCAACACCTGAGTGGAGAATGAGCACCAGCGACTGCTTATCTCGATGAACCGACTCCCAGCCTTCACAGAACGCTGCTGGATGCAAACGCTCGTAAATTAGCGTCGTCTTCTGCCAGTTTTCTGAAGCTTCGGTTGAAACGTGCACTCCTTCTGGATGGAAACTTGGCCGTCGAGCGTGTAATAATTCAAAATGTAAGTCTTTTTTATGGTGTTTTTGCTGTGAGCACCTGGATCCCAGGTGTGTCGGGAGTCGGCGCGATCACACCGTGTCACCAGTGCTGGTGGAGGAGTGATACTGCGGTGAGCAGGCCTGACCTGAAGAAGATCACCTGTAGATTAGATGCTATCTGGACCTTGTCGAACATGCCTGATCTGACTGACATGGCTGCATTCACATACAAACACTGCACTCGAGGCGACGTCTTAATATTTTATTTACTTTCTGTTGTTTTTTTTTTCCGTTGCTGAGTTTATGAACATGTTTAATGGCATGTTGCGGTTGAGTCCTGGCGATCAGGCCTCCGACTGACTGCGCTTCACTCACAGAAACACTTCTTGCCAAAGCAGTGAAACTAATGAAGCAATAAAGTTCAAATGAAAGAACTTTGTCCTGGTTAAGGCCGATAAATGTGTGTATTAATCATGTCAGGGGGACAAAAACGTGTTTACACAGGCACGATACGGGCACCCGCACCCGCCTCCCCTGTGGGCCTGAAGATTTGACAAGAAGGGTCCTCACAAGGTAAATCATTCCATTCTTTAAAACTCGAACCGTCCACATAATTCTAGTGTTTGCAGAAATGGACGATTATTAACATGAACACAGACTCCATCTATTAAAACAATAAGTGAAAACTAACATGCTCACAATGGAGGTCTGCTAATACACACACACACACACACACACACTGTATTAATTTTGTCCCTCCCATTAGAAAGAACACAGCACCCAGAGCTGAACAATATCACTGATATCTGGCACAAGCACTCACACACACACACACACACACACACACACCTCAGGAAGGGAGAGGTGGGACAACCAAGGCGGCCAATGGGCAGGTCGGAAACCTGAGAGCTGACCAATGAGTGAACAGGAAACTTTTGGGGACTTTCCAAGGTCTCCAAACTTTTTTTTGTCTCCACTTGCTTATGTCAGAATTGTATTTTTTTATGTTGACGTGTGTGTGTGTGTGTGTGTGTGTGTGTGTGTGTGTGTTTGTGTGTGTGTGTGTGTGTGTGTGTGATGCTTGCGGCTGCTCACTCTGCTTCATTTCATTTCAGGAATCAAGAGTTCAGAGGGAAGCAGGCGATCGAGGAGAGAGAGAGACACCCCCCCCCCCCCCCACACACACACACAGACTGTTAGTAATATGTGGACTTTTGTTACTCGTGCTGTGAAGACATAAATCTGTTCACACGTAACAGAATTGAGGTGAAATAATATAAAACTCCTCTGAATATGAAATACAGTCATAAATTAGTTGTTTGCTCCACCAACCAATCAGGCTGCAGTTTACATCCTCCTCTGTCCAGACTCATAAAATATATGAAGCGAGGAATTTAATAAAAGTGTATTTGTTGGTGAAATGGAAGTTCTCACTATCTCAACATGTTTGTTTCCAGAGGGAAACATGCTGTCTTCACTTAGAGACTATTTGTCCAGGGGCATCCAGCTGACGGAGAGCTTCATCACACGGTGCAACGACAATCACCTGAGGATCAGTGTCAGCGCAGCCAATCAGCTTGTGAGGATTTAGGCTCAGGATGTTACTTTATTAAAGTTAGAGAAAGCTGATGATGACAGTTTCCTCGTAGCTACAGTGTACAGAGGAACCGCTTCCTGCGTTGGCACTGAATGTTGGCGCTCAGTGTAAACCACGAGGTGTGAAATCGTCCAACATGGACTTAATTTCCTGGGAAAGTTGGATAGTTTTCGTGGTTGGGGCTGCGGTTTTGAGCCCGGTCGGTGTCGCAGAGGGAAAGAAACGCCATCGGTCTCGTCACAGGTTCCCCTCACGCTGGATCTCTTGGGTTTGATATGGTTTCATGTTGATCCTGGATTGAGGGATGTGGTTGCACTGCAGGTTTTGGCTGTTTAACACAGCGTTGTGTTACCTTTCAGATCCCTTTAACGTCTTTTACAGGACGTCAGACTGTTTTGCCTCAATAAAAAAACGGTTGATGTGTCAGCTCAGCTTCAGCTTCAGCCTCCTGAACGTCTTCTGCTTTGGGATGAACTGGAGGACCACCTCTGAGCCAGACCGTGTCCCCCTCCGTCAGTGCTGGACATTTGATGCTCTTGTGTCTGAATGGGATCAGGTCTCTGCAGCTAAGGTTTTAAAACGTGGTGGAAAGCCTGGAACCAGGAGGGTGGAGGCTGTTGTGGCTGCAGACTAACGGCCACAGCTTTGCAATCAACAAACACGCGTGGATGTAATTTTATGGTGTCCGCATACTTTTGGCCATGTGTGTGGTGTTGTGTGCACGTCTTTGTGTGCAGCGTGCAGAACGTGTCTTTGTGCAGTTTGAGGCCCACACTGTGGTTTTCTCTCCCCTCCAATCTTTCTCTGTCCTCCCTCCCTCTCTCTCTCTTCCCCTTCTTGCAGTCTCACCCTCCCTCGCTCGCCCCCTCCACCTCTTTCCAAATTGCTTTGCACTCCCTTCTCTCCCTCTGCCTGTCAGGAAGAAGTGAACAATATGACCTTTAGCTGCAGCGATAACATTCTCCCTCATGAATTCCACGCCGCTCCGGCTTTCCTTTCACATTCTCGCTGGTTTGTTTTCGCTCCCGGCGCCTCTGTTTTTCTAAGAAATGATCATCTCGGCACCCGGTGATTAACGAGCAGCACGGGGGGAGGAAGCCGGGCCTCTGCGGGGTCACTCACACACACATACATGCATTAAATATATGTCCACGCTACAGCTGAGAAAGTCTCATCTCTGTTTCTGTCGTCTCGTGTGTCGCAGTCACAGCTGATGCTTTTTAACATCAGCGTGATCGGCGAAACACTGCATGAAGTTTCCCATCTGGGCTGAGTGAAATGTCCACAAAAGAGACTCAGAGGCAGGGAGGGATTAAGCTGAAAGGGGGCCCTGGGCCAAAATATGAGCTGTGAACCCCCGAACCCCCTCGCTGGACTGTATGTCCTGTCATTTTCAAACAGCCCTTGAGAACAGCGGACGCGGCTCGCCTCAGGCGACACCTTCGTCATGTTTGCTCTGGTGCTCCAGAGGCCAAACCTCCTGTGTGGAGCCTCCCCTGTGGACCTGAAGGTGTTTTAATTCAACTTTATTCATGAAGCTTTCGACTAAAAAAACCTTTTGATCGATGGCGAGGCTTCAAAATGAGTAAAAAAATAATGATTTATAATCAAAACAGCATTTTATGTCTGAAACTAACAAATATTTTCACTTTTTTTTTCTTTTTTGCAGTTTCTCGCCAACATGACGAGTTCAAATGTATCTGAGTACATCTACTCAAGTATTCTTCTTACAGTAAGTACAAATTTGAGGAGCTTCACTCGAGTCTTTTCTTCATGCTTCGCTGCGTCTCAGAGGGAAATGTTGTACTTTTACTTCACTACATTTGTCTGACAGCTTCAGTTACAAAAAACTGTGACGTTTTGTTCTAAACTGAAACAGCCAGCAGCTCACAGAGGTACGTTTAAATCAGTAAGATAAGGCTGCAGCAGTCGGTCGATCAGTTCTCCTTCGATCAGCTGATCATTCCAGGTCATCGTTATCCCAGCAGGGTTGAATCAGGAGCAGCTGGACACGTTTCACCTCTCCTCCGGGAGGCTTCTTCAGGAGATTCACAACCAGTCACACCTGGCCTCAGGTGACTCCAGCCACCACTAACGATCAAGCATTAACGACCAGGCGGATCAGTGACTGTGATAAGGACCACACAGGCTAAATACCTGAGAGTCCAGTCAGATCTAAGAAGCCTCCTGGAGGAGAAGCGAGTCCAATCGAGTCCAGCTGCCCGTCATTTAGCCCTCATTGGATCAATTACTCGACAAATCGTTTTCAGAGCTCATTACTTTGATGATGGGATTCTAGCTTTTGTGGTTTTGCAAGAAGTGTGTACTCGCTGTGTTTACAGATCGAAGGAAAGGACCGGCGGCGTCTCATTGGCAGAATTCTCAGTAGCATAAGAAGCCGCATGATTTCAGGCATTTAAAGGAGAGCTGAGGTCTGCAGGTGTTCAGTACAGGTACGATCGAACTCTGACGAGACCGAACAAAGCAGCAGCTGTTAGCGGTGAAGCTCCGTTCATGCGGCGTTGTCTTTGCTGTTTAAAGCCACAGAATCGTCAGAATGTGAGCCGTTAGCCTGCTAATGGATCCTCTGAACTGATCTGAACTGAACGAAATGAAGCGTCGGAGACTTGCTGCACAGAAATCCACCTGTGGTGTGAAGGGACGAACATGTTCACACCGCAGACGTGAAGAATCAGGATGTTTGTGTTTTCCCTGCAGGCTCGTTTCATAACGATGACCCCCGCAGAGATGACCCCCTCGTTCCAGTTTCCTGGTTCTGTGGTGTTTCTTGACTTCAACACTGTTTCCGGTCTACGTACACGTTAGTATCTGGTTTATAGCAGAGGTGGGACCAAGTCATTGTTCTGCGAGTCATCAGGTCTTTGCACTTAAATGCAAAATGTGCTCTTCACCACAGTTGTTTTGTCCTTCTCTTCTTTGTGGGACTCGACCTGCACGTCTTTCCACCCTGGAAATCATTTGTTGTCAGTTTTTGAACAGAACGAAATGATCCCTGGTGTCATTGTTTCCAGCTGCAGCTCAGTAACGTAACGTTCGCTCTTCGTCGTTCTCTCCTCTTCGTTTGGACGCCGTCTGGTCGGTTCAGACAAAGTGGATCTGGAGAGTGACGTGTCGACGCGCAGGGAGCGAACAAAGCGAACGTTAGCCGACTCGTAGCACTTTTTAAATGGCGTCCTTCAGTCTTTGGCCTTGAGGGGAGCTATCAGTCTCTAACAGAAGTCACAAGTCATTAACTCCAAGTCGGGTCTGAAGTCTTCAGATGTGTGACTCGAGTCTGACGAGTCCACGCCGCCGGTATGTAAAACACAATCTGTCAAAATACACTGTTTGCCATGAGCACCCAGAGGATTTTATACCGACAGTAAGTGATGCAGCATGTGTGCCGAAGGACATCAACCAAACTGGCTTCATGAGGAGGCAGCAAGACGTTTTCCCAACAATTTAACACTTACTCTTTGTTTTCTGGAGGTTTGTGTCGCTGTCTCACCACCATCACCAGCTTACTGTAATTTTTTACAGCTGTGAGCAGCATTTCCTGTTTGCACTGCATTGATGAGCAACAGCACACTCAGAAATCAAGCTTTTCTGGGTCGTTTTCCAGCGCGAACACTGACGTGTTTGAATCTTTGGTGCTTAGACGTCAATGTAACTGAGTACATTTACTCAAGTTGAGCTGAATCAATTAATCAAGTGACAGAAAATTAATTAGCAACTACTTTGATAATTGTTTTAATTCATTTTTTATGGTTCCAGCTTCTCAAATGGGAAGATTTGCTGCTTCTCCTTTTAATTATTTAAATTTTTTTCATTTATTATGACATCGTGAAGCTGTCAGAAAATAATTAATAATTAATCCAGAATGAAAATAATCAATAGCTGCAGAATGAGCTCAACCTACAAACACTTATTTTTGCTATTATTATTATTATTATTCTTTTGAAGTGGGTTTTATTATTCGTCTGATTGCATTAATGTTTTTCCTCTTTTTTATGTTCATTCTGTCTTTTTTACGTGAAGCAGGTGCAGCTGATCTCTTTGTTGTGAACACTTTGAACTCCATTTCTTGTATGAAAGGTGTTATACAAATAAACTTTATTATTATTATTACAACAGGAAAACTCTTACATGAATGCATGAGTCATAATAATGTGATGAGATCAGACAGAACAGTAGAACATTTTACTGCACTCAGGTCTTTTACTTCCAAGCTCTCGTCCGGCCTCGTTGTGACTGTCCCTCCATTAGAGCCACCTCCAATCATTTTGTTCGTACCGTCTTTAAAAAGAAGGGAACTTTTCTGTTCATGGCAGCGAATCTGTGGAATAGATCTCCCAGAAATCTTAAAATCCTAAGCAGCCCAAGAGTCAGTGAGATGACTGCACTGTATTATTGTTTTAATTGATGTCATCCTCAAAGGAACCACGATAGAATAAAAGCCTTATTTTCTCTTTCGTGCAAGCACTCAGTGCCCCGCCAGAGCTGCTGTTTGAGAGATTTAGTGATCTATTAAAGTCAACACAGTATCTTTACAGCAGCATATTAGCACTTGTGCTGAAGTAAAGCATCTTAATACTTCATCCATCACTGTCGAAGCGTATCCTCTGAACGTGCACAGTGGACTGCGGGATACTGAGGACAACAGACGTTAAACCAGATGCTTTGTGTAAATTCAGAGAAAAAAGAGATCTGCGTTTGTCAAGACTCTTTAGCATGTGACTTGTTGACCTCTCGTGGTTCATTTCATCTTGTTGAATCGTGGGCTTTGAAGGATCCACTCTCTGATCTGCGGGCGAAGTGCGTGCTGGCAGAGGATCCCTCCTCTGCTGTGACTCCAAGCGGGATTAAGTGGTAATGGAAAACAATGGCAGAGTGGATTCTTGTACAGAACTTGCACTCGGTCGTGCGGCCTCTTTGGCAGAAAGCTGCAGCGTTGCAGACTGACTGTTGCTTCACTGATCACCACCCACCCACACACACACACACACACACACACACACAGTCTTTGGGTAATCAGGTCCTGATGGGCAATCACACACTAATCAAGTGTGTTAGATGTGAGCAGGCGAACAGTGAGCGTGCCCTGTAGCTCTCCACATGCAGGTCTGGTGATGCAGGTTTGGCAGGCAAACACATGTAAACCTGTCTGTCAGGAGCTGCTGCTCACCTCTCTGATCACATGATCCGACGGGCATGTTGCATTCTGTCACGCAAGCACCTGATGGATTCGGTGTCTGTTTTCCGGCAGGCTTCGACTTGAAGAGCGAGTGTTTGTGCGAGGAAGAGGAAAGAAGCGAAGCACGCAGAAAGACAGAGGCAGAGGTGGGCTCTTTGAAATCCAGTGAGGGGTGAGGAAACCGAGCTGGAAGTGAAACCAGTGCTTCACCAGGATGACAGATGGAGAAGGTTTGGCTCAGATCTGCAGCTCCGGCCCTGTTTTTATTACTCTGCGATAACGCAGGACGTCAGACCTCAGCCGTAAATCAAAAGCAACGCCTGAATCCAGGGATTCAAAAAAGGACCCAAATGTAAATCCATCACCGAAAAAACCATTAAGTTTCATGATGTTCATAAATCTGACATAAAAACCAAGAACAAAAGGAATAAATGATTCGTGATTCATGTGATAAATGATATCTACACTTATTTACAACAGCTGATTTAGTGATAGGAGGCGGGAGTCCAGGAGGAGGATTTAGCGCCATCTCCTGCGTCAGACTTTAATTGTGACGTTACCACACTGAGACATAAACAGTGTGTCATCTCTGCTGCTGCTCTGCCTCGTCTGGAGTTTACATTCAAAGGGATCACCGTGTCCTTTAACACCAATATTAGTAAAATAGTCAGCTATAATAATCAAATAACTAAAGATTGTTTTGTTAATGAAACACTATTTATCCATGATAACTAATAATTACAAATTGTGACAGAATAAACTATAATTTAATTAACAGTTTTTGAATAGAATTACTGTATTCATAATATTTGTAATAAGTCAAATTAATTTTGAACTACATCTGGATAATCAATAACTATAGTTTTAAAGGGATTCCTGCATTTATAATAGTGGTAATAATAACCAGCATTAATGAATCAATGACTAAACTTTGATTTAGTGATCAATAAAAGTACTATATATTTTATAGCCATGGCAGCTAATAATCACAATTAATAAGATCAGATAAGATTTACTTAATTTATCCCCAGCTGGGGAAATTCGGGTGTTACACGCAGCAGGTAATGGCAGTTGGAAAAAAATAGCAACAGAAATACAAAATACAGAATACAAAATAAAAGCTGACTATATATAAGTATATTTTATACAAAGGGCTATGTCAGAGAAAAAAAATATAAAAAATATATATTGCTGCAAAGAACTGTAAGAAAATTACCATAAAAATATAATTATATAGACTATTCTCAGATTATACACAAATTGCACATGGTGAATAAAGTGAATACTGCATTAATGATATTGCACAGAAATAAATATGTATATGTCACAGTAGAATACTACTATGTACTGATATGTAGAGTACTCAGTGAGAGTGCAAAGAGCAGTATTATGAGATAATAGGTGTATGATAAATCACACATCACTGCAAAGAACAGTCTGAATATGAAAAGCAGTGCTCAGTTAGGCAACACTGGAAACTGAGTAAACCAGCAACTGCACTATATTTCCATGTTTATAATTATTGTAAATAATAATAGACTATATTTTAATACCTTATGATTATGACAAATAACTGAACATAAGTGAGTTTTTAAAGTAAACACTGTTTTTATGCCTATTATTATTAATATATACAGCAGAGGCTATTAATAACACAATAAACCATCATTTAAAAATGGGTAACTATGTTTTTAAAGGGATTAATTCATTTCTAACACCTGTAATAACTAATGACTTTAAGTAACGACTAATACTTCAGTTTTTCACATAATACACTCACACACTGTTAATTAGGGATATTAATTTCAGTTTATTTCCTTAAAACGTGTGAATGTGAGTTTGCACAGAACAAGAAACAAAATGTGTCATTATAATCTTCCATAAATAAATAGTGCACAGATACAGCAGGTGACCCTCTGAGGGCTTTACAGTTTGAATTCGCCCCTTAAACCCCGTCACAGTTCTCACTGTGTCGAATACAGCACGGAGGAATTCAGCCGCTGTGACGGCGATGCAGCTGCGCCTCAAATCACCAAACAAGCACATCTGGTGCCGGTTTGGAGCTCAGCTGGCGAAGTGGACGAACTCTCCTTTAGGTTGACGGTTAGATGAAAACACCAACAGGAAGTTCACTGCTGCTCTCAAAACAACATAAAGAGGACGAGCGGGGGGGTGAAAGTTCACGCTCACTGAGCAATAACCTACTTTAGGATGAGTGAAGCCCATGTTTTTAGATTTTACATGCGATATGTCTGAAGATCACTTGTGTCTGTTTCTCATGTGATCAGAGCTGCAGCTGACGATGGTTCTGCTTTAAAACTTTTAGCTTTAATGGAGGAGAGTTCAGAACCCCCCCCTCAAATTTAAACATCCACAACTTCATTTCAACTGAGCAAACTCATCTGCTGATGAAGACCATGCGGTGGTGGCGAGAATATTTTCCTTACTGAATGATCTGCTGATTATTTTCTCAGTTAATCAATCATTCATGCGGTCCATAAACGGCCAGGAGACGTCGTGAGGGGTCCAAAACTCAAAGACACCCAGCTCACAGTGATTTCACAGAAGAAACAGAGAAAAGCAGAAAAACGTTGCTCATTAATTTTCAGTCAGTTAATTAACTAATCATTTCAGCTCTTCAGATTGACATGTTTCCGTTTGCAGAAGATAAATCATTGATATAAGAGTTTCAGTGTCTTCCTGACTCATTTGGACAGATGGATTCAGCACTAAACAGCAGATTTTTGTTGAGTTTAATTGAGCTCGTTGTGACTAAATCAACAGTCTTCGAGCTCCAGTCTCACATCTAATCCTGAACGCTCTTATAAAAGCAGAGGACGTCCGGTGAGGCCACCAGAGAGCGCCCTCTACAGGTGCTGCTGCACGTCAGCACTGAAGCGTGCACTGAAAAACAAAAAAACAAAAGCCCACATGATAATGAAAACATTATTAAAGGAATCACATGAAGACATCAAGACAAACTGTGATCTGCTCTCTTCAAACCACTCGAGCTGTCACCGATGAAACAGATCGTTTATGGATGAATTAGCTGCGGGGGGACATGTGGGCCCAGTTTTGTGAATTTGCTTGGCTGAAACAACCCATTGCAAAATCCTACTAATATTAAAACCTTATTTATAGGATATAAAACTGTCTGATGTGTAATTCCACATGAAGCCTTACAATTACAGCACTAAGAAACATTCAGAAGTCTTTCCCTGGAGTCCACATCACCCGATCTAATCTTAAAATTTCCTATTTACAAACATCAAACATCATCGCTTGTTCCTGAAAGCGTTCAGAGAGTCAGGTTAGGAGAGAAATCACAGCCTTTCGCTCTCGGCTCGAGAGCCGAACCGAGTCTGTCTGCCGCGCGGCTCATTATTTCAGCTTCGGGCCGGCGGCGGTGGGGGGAGGGAAACACGATAGTCCATTTGGGATCTCATCTCTCACGCCGATACAGTAACTCTGGCATGAATTTCACAGCTATCTTAATCATGGTCATCGCTGCAGCGGCCCTGCAGTACAGTGTCATCACAGAGTGGAGTTACAGAGTGTGAGGATACTGTCAAACATACATTATTGCACAATCCAGTGAGTGTACACAGATGTGAACTCTGGCATACTTTTAACACACACACACACACACACACACACACACACACACACACTGCAACCACGCCTGGCCTGTTTTGTGTGTTTTTTGCACACAGTTTCAGTGTCTCATTGCATCATAAAAGAATAAAAGCTGAAGATAACTTAAAGAGTGACTTTGACCCCTCAGACTGGTCCGATCAGGACCGTTCAGGATCACATTCAGGGCTCACAGCTTCAGTTTTTACAGGAACATTCTGGAGCTTCTCTCTGTTGCTTTAACAGATTTTTAATGGGGATTTATTTCCCCAAAAGTTGTGCTTCCTGTTTCAGATTACAGTCAACTAGGACGACTCAGAGAGGCGCTGAGGATGCGTGGCTTTCACGGCCCAATCACAGCCCAGTGTTTTACCTGTTAATGGCCACTGAGAATTCTCCTATCAGTTAATTCAGACACCTCTGATGTGTTTGAGTCATCATTTAAAAAAAAAACAGCTCCAGCATATTTTAAGACTTCCTATAATTAGCTTCTGTCATTGAAATTGTGGGTCTTGGAGGGCATCCTGCGTGCTTCTGTTAGTTTAACGTGTTGCCCGTAGAGATAAAGGTACAAAGTCAAAGACATACTGAACATTCAGCTCGTCGGCCCTGACATAAACTCGTGGACTCAGTCAGTTTATGGCGTTTGACATACATGTGAAAGCGTCTTTGGTTGCATTTGATTGAAAGCATTTTGGTTTCAGGGTTCGGTGAAGCTGCGTTGAGGTCCATCAGACTCTCCAGCTGCAGACGTTTTCAGCTGCGTTGACAGACTTTTCAAAGGCAGAATGAGTCGGAAGAAAATGTATAAAATAATCCCTCTCACTCATTATGGCCCACTAAGTGTGTGGTGGTCTTTGTCTCTGCATGTGTTTTGGAATATTTTGGGGATTTTTCTGAGCGGCAGCTACAGCGACCAGGTGCCACATCCAAGACAGAGTCCACACGTACACAGGTATTTCCTGGCCAATCAGAAGCCTGAAAAAAGCTGTAGGCTTCCTGCAGCTGGAGACCCAGAGCTTCTGAATGTCCTCACCCTGGAAGGAGTTTTCAAAAAGCTCAGTTTTCCCGGATCTAAAACTTTTTAAAATACTCGAGTTCATGTGGACTCGACCAAGAGGAGCCGTGAGACAAACGACTCATTGCACTCACACAAATTCAACATATTCTGCAGATGCTCAGGAAGTGTCGCCGCTGACGGACGCAGCAGATCAAACCTGCGACCTTTTGGGTTACAGGTTTTTTAACCACTTGTCCATTTTACATGATTTTACAGTGATGATGACCAAAGACGTGTCCTCTCTGCAGGTCTAACAAGGAGCTCTCAAGTACCGGACTCTCTGCTCCAGGACGTCTTTGGTGCCACAAACCTGCTTCAAAAGGATCTGGAGCGCTTTGATTGACTACAGATTCTGGTCCAGCCAGTGGATGTAGTTGTTCATGCTCCTCTGTCCAACACTCGACCTAATTGGCAGGAAGGCAAACACCATGCAGCCGTGAAAGCCGTCCTCGTAGTGGTCACTTGTCACCGTGATGCCGGCGTCCCGCAGGCGCCTGACGTACATCAACCCGTCGTCCCTCAGCACATCAAACTCACAGGTCATCACGTACGCTTTAGGCGTCCTACCCAGAACCCCCTGCTCCGCCAGCAGCGGTGCCGCCCTCACGTCCATCAGCTCCGGTACCTCGCCCATCACCCCCAGCGATCCCGTTTCTTTGACGACCGGCCGGAAGTGCTTCCTGCGCTCGGCCGGGAGCAAAGCGGTCCAGTCCAGCTTGGACCGGGTGCCGGCGCTGATGGCCGGCTGGTCCAGGGAGCTGTGGTTGTTGGCGAGCAGGAGGGGCTCCAGGGAGGAGTCGGCGCCCAGGTACTGCAGCCAGAACCGAGCCATGACGGGCCTGTAGAGGATGGGCACGGCCTGGTTCTGCTGGTAGGATGGCGTGTAGAAGTCGAGCGCCTGCAGCACGGGGTAGATCAACGCCTGGAGCTTGAACCTCGCCGTCAGACTGAGATCTGAGCTGAGCTCCTGCGCCACAGCGGCAGCCAGGTTTCCTCCTGCGCTATCTCCGGACACACACACCCTCTCTGGATCGATGCTGTAACGCTGTAAAACCTGAGGGGACAGGAAAGCCCGCGACGCCGCCAACGCATCATGGTACTGATCTGGGAAAACCGCCTCCGGAGCGAGACGGTAACTGAAGCAAGAGAACATGAAGAACAGGAAGATGAATTATTGTATTACACGAGTGGTGACAGCGTTGGTGGTTGATCTACCTGTTGAAGTGACTCAGGACTATTAATACGAGATGTGTTCAGTTTTTGCTTTTGCTTTAGAGGAAGTCGTTGGTTTAAATGGATTTTCTTCCAGATTTGTCCTCCAGCATCAAATCTAAATTCTGGTGTGAGTAGATACTTTTACATTCTTGCAGCAAGTGCAGCTCAGATTATTCTTTATATAAAAAATGTGAAAAAAATGGACACAAAGAAAATAAACTTGACCTCATCAAAGACCTCATTAAAATAATTCATAAAATGTAATCTTTTATTTTGAAATTCAGATTTCAACGATTCTTATCACTGTTTTTTAAAGGAGCTTTCAGCCACATCTCCTGGCCTTCATCAGCTAAGTCATCTCCATGACAACGGAACAAACTCCATCCATTTGTCAGGTTATAATGAATTTTAAAAACTTTACTTTATTTCCTGGCATCAGTCTTAGGGATTAATCATCCATTCCATCATCTCTTTCTTCTGAACGGATTCATTTGCTGTGATGTGTTTCAGAACTTACTCGACAGACATGACGACAGAGTCCAGGTCTTCCGCCATTTTCCGACAAAGAAGGTCGTACGATCGCATCCCTGTGACGCGGGAAGCCTCAGTGAGTGATCATGACGTCGTGTAAATAATGGAGGTATCGTATATCGTATTTCAGGCGATGAACGTTAAAACACAATGACCTAAACTGCAGGTGAGAATAACATTTGACAGCAATTGTGGAAAAAATCTGGAGAGTTTTGAAATCAACACTCACGTCCGCTGCCGAGGGCCCAACCACCACCGTGGAAATATATGACCCCCCTTTTCAGCTGCTTGCCCCCCTTTGGCTGGAAGACCCGGGCGGGCACGCCGCCCAGCCTGGAGTCAGTCACGTGCACGGCGGGGCAGGAGCGAGCCTCGATCACCTCCAACCACGACACCACCTGGTCCAACAGGTGCACCCGGTGACACAAGCCCAGCGCGTGAGCCACGTCACTCTGCAGACACATGCACACACCCCAAGTTATTACACGCTAAGAGGGAGTTTCTATCTACAGCTTTGACTCCTGCAGCATCAAAATACACCAAAAGTACCAGAACAAAAGCACTCATGATGCAAAGTGGAACATTTCATAATAACATACATTACTGGATTATAAATAGTGATGCATTCATCACTTTAGCTGGTAGATGCTTATTATTCTGATCCTCAGGGATCAATAAGTGCTGTATCTCAATCTGTAATATTACATTATCATGTATTTGTTGTTGTATTTTGTATTAATAATTAATGCAGCACAGCAGAAAGTACAATTTCCCCTGAGGTGAAGTGGAGTAGAAGTATACAGCAGCAGAAACAGGAAATGCAGAAAAGTAGAGTACAAGTATTCCAAAACTGTACTGAAGTAGATGTACTTAGTTACTTTCCACCAGTGGTTTCGCCTGTGACTGTTTGTGACGGTGATCTGTCTGTGGAGTCTCTCCGTGCCATTACTGTTGGTTGAAATAAGGTGGAGATGAACTCCACCCAGCAGCCACCCCTCTGCAGGGAGACGATGAGCAGGGCGTGAAAACCCGTCCCGCTCACTGAGTGTGTGTGTGTGTGTGTGTGTGTGTGTGTGTGTGTGTGTGTGTTTGTGTAAAAACTGGTTTCGCTGCCTCCAGGTGCAGGGTCAAAGGTCCTGCCCTATCAATACCAAGTATCTCCAAAAGTAATTTAGAGGGTTTATTTAGTTTATTAAGGAGTCCGGGACTTTTCTCAACTCATGCATCAAGATTTAATCCAACAATTTAATGAAAAGAATCAAAGATTTTGTAGATAGACATATTTCACTGAGCATTGTTATTATAATTATTATGTTATTCTCTCATTCCCAGTCCAGCTGTGCTCCATTCTTATCTATGGTAGTACAGTGTAGTAAATAATACTCTATTCAATTTAGTTCTGCTAATATTCTGATCTGTTTCCCCTCCTCCTCTACTATAGTGTGGTCCAGCATATATTATTCTACTCTATTCTGATTCTATTCTAACTGAATCTGTTTTTGAGTTTTACTCTAATTTCTAATTCTGTTATATGCTGTGAATTTAATGATTTTCAAAGCTGTAAAATCAAATTCTGTCCTGTGACATATCCTCAAGTATAGATAGACCACGTGATGCTATTCTACAGGTAAATGCCCTGATGATATTTCGGTTATGTGTTACTTCATGTCACCTGTCTTAAGCCGTTGTTTGTGCGTTGTCATATTTTGTCACCTCTGTTAAAGCATGAGCGTTTATTCCACTCGGACTCTCTCCACCTGGAAAACTCTGAATCCTCCGTGTTTCTCGTGTTTTCTCTCATTTTCTGACCCTGTCGGCTCCCTGTCCTCCCTCACATCAACCTGTCCTGCTCTGCCCTCCTGTCGGCGCATCCCTCGGCTCTCACCGCCTGCATGAAGCTCCGGAACAGCGCGTCCAGCAGCATCAGCTTCCACGGCTCGCTCACGCCGCTCGGCAGCGGCAGGTAGACGTAGTAGGCGGCCGCCGACAGCAGCACGGCTCCGGCCAAACGGAGCCTCATCGCGGCGGACTTTACCTGCCGAAAACCTACCGTTCATATGGGATCAGTGATCGACGAAACACGGAGGAATGACCCTGATTTCAAAATACTAACCGGGTTTCAGCTTTTCAGTCCTTCTCGCAGCGGCGATGGCGAACAAAACGCCATCGTGGTCTTATTTTGAAATTTCGTTCCAGGAAGTAGCGTTTGGATTGCGTAACGTGGTTGCTGACGGGAAATGTAGTTCTTAAAACCTCTAAGAAAAGCTGGTTCACATGATGAAATAATATAAAACGGTTTTATTCAGGAAGATAATTTAAAAAGAGAGAATATATTTTGTTATATATCATATGACCTTATTTACTATAGTCATATTCCACATCTTTGGTATATTACTGTACTATATAATATTACAGTTACACAATATTACCATGTTTGTATAAGTGTCAGTATTTAATCATATGATATATTTGTCTGGTGTACACTTTTTACATGAACTAGACTTGCTGACTTTGCTGCAACTAATGAGACTGCTGTCACTCTTCACTTTTAATTGTTTTTAAATAGTTTCTATTTTTTTTTTTTTTTTACATCTGTTCCTATTGTTGTTGTATATACTGTATCTCTAATTCTTTATTTTGCTTTCTCTATTTCTCTCCAGGTGCTGCTGCAACACATGATTTTCCACTCTGGGGATCAATAAACGCTTGTCTTGTCTTATCTTAATATTAAATACATACAACATTTTACATAAAAAACTTGCCTTCATAAAATTAGAATTGGTAATCAGCATGTCCTCCTTCCTCCATTCGTTAAATGGCCACCAGATGCAACTATTCAATTTAAAGCCAGACAACAAATCTGTGATTTATTTAGCGTGTGTGTGTCTGTTTGCACCCCCCCATTGTCTGAAGTGTTCTGAAGAGCAAATCTCTCCATTGTGGGATTACTAAAGTCTTATCTATCTATCTATCTTCTGAAGCAGAAAGTTCAGTCTCACTCATGCACACTTGGTGAAGTTAACTGATCTGAGTTCTGCCCTCTTCTGGATTTTTACTGAACCAAGTATTTTAAATTATGGTAAAAATCATTAACTCAAAATCCATCAAGTTCTGTCAAGTGGCTGAAATAACACAACATGATGAACCTGAACAGATACTTGCACTCTATCTGACTTTTACAAAATATCTGCTTAGCTGGGCTGTTGGTCTTTGAAGAGGACACACTGAATAATTCAGAGCGAACTATTGCTTGTCAGTAGCTGCTCAAGTTCAAAGAATAAAATGCAAAAGTCTCTCAAAGCCTCTAAACCAGCGTTTTCTAGTTCCTTTACTGCAGTGGACCTCTCCCTCTGATAATTAGCCACACCTGCCTTCAACTACTCGTACCTGTGTGCAGTTAATCACCAAATTAAGAGGGGATGGCTTATAAAGAGCTCCAGTGTGATCTCAGTGACTTACTGTTCTCAGACTAGCTCAGTTGTGTGGTTTGGTAGGTGCTGACAGACTTGAGTTTGCTGCTTTATTGGCCTGCAACTGTGGCTGAAGCCATGGGGTTTCTCTTAAGGTAAGTTTTTAATGAGTTTGTGTTTGTTGAACTTCTGAAAGCATGTAGTAACTTTGATGTCTTGTCTAGATGGTTGCTGTTGTCCTTGCTAGTTCTTGGAAGACATCAAGCAAATGGTAAGTCCAGTCAACTTGTGAAACTACTTAATGGGTTATATGCATGGACTAAAATGGTTGCTCAACAGCTTCCAGTATTGGATCTGCTAAGAACTACGGAGATACTGATGTGCCAGTTGCAGGCTTTCAACCAGATTCAAGTAGCTCTAACGCTGGAGATGAATCTCTATGGAGTGCTGAACCACTTGGTGGTGGTGATTCAAACCCAAATGCAAATCAGGCAAGTAGCTTCAACCCACTGATGTCTAGTTGCCAGCCTGAGGCTGAATCATGGAAACAAAACTATGAATTTGTGCCAGAATTTCAGTATTTGTCACCTTCAACCCTTACAGGTAGTTTCTGGTCATCAGCCCCAGCAGCCTCGAATGTTTAGCAACCAGGTGCCTCAGCAGCCTAGCCACACTCCCAACCAACTGCCCCAGCAGCCTAGCCACACTCCCAGCCACGTGCCCCACCAGCCTAGCCACACTCCCATCCAAGGGCTCCAGGTGCCCCAGCAGCCTAGCCACACTCCCAGCCAACGGCCCCAGCAGCCTAGCCACACCCCCAGCCAGCAGCCCCAGCAGCCCGGCTACCCATCCAGCCAACAGCCGCAGGTGCCCCAGCAGCCTAGCTACCCATCCAGCCAACAGCCACAGGTTCCCCAGCAGCCTAGCTACCCATCCAAGCAACAGCCGCAGGTGCCCCAGCAGCCTAGCTACCCATCCAAGCAACAGCCACAGGTGCCCCAGCAGCCTAGCTACCCATCCAGCCAACAGCCACAGGTTCCCCAGCAGCCTAGCTACCCATCCAAGCAACAGCCACAGGTGCCCCAGCAGCCTAGCTACCCATCCAAGCAACAGCTGCAGGTGCCCCAGCAGCCCAGGTACCAGCCCCAGCAGCCCAGCTACCCATCCAAGCAGGTGCCCCAGCAGCCCAGCTACCCATCCATGCAACTGCCACAGGTGCCCCAGCAGCCCAGCTACCCATCCAAGCAGCAGCCCCAGCAGCCTAGCTACCCATCCAGCCAACAGCCGCAGGTACCCCAGCAGCCTAGCTACCCATCCAAGCAACAGCCGCAGGTGCCCCAGCAGCCTAGCTACCCATCCAGCCAACAGCCGCAGGTGCCCCAGCAGCCTAGCTACCCATCCAGCCAACAGCCGCAGGTGCCCCAGCAGCCTGGCTACCCATCCAAGCAACAGCCGCAGGTGCCCCAGCAGCCTGGCTACCCATCCAAGCAACAGCCGCAGGTGCCCCAGCAGCCTGGCTACCCATCCAAGCAACAGCCGCAGGTGCCCCAGCAGCCTGGCTACCCATCCAAGCAACAGCCGCAGGTGCCCCAGCAGCCTGGCTACCCATCCAAGCAACAGCCGCAGGTGCCCCAGCAGCCTGGCTACCCATCCAAGCAACAGCCGCAGGTGCCCCAGCAGCCTGGCTACCCATCCAAGCAACAGCCGCAGGTGCCCCAGCAGCCCAGGTTCCAGCCCCAGCAGCCTAGCTACCCATCCAAGCAACAGCCGCAGGTGCCCCAGCAGCCCAGGTTCCAGCCCCAGCAGCCTAGCTACCCATCCAAGCAACAGCCGCAGGTGCCCCAGCAGCCCAGGTTCCAGCCCCAGCAGCCTAGCTACCCATCCAAGCAGGTGCCCCAGCAGCCCCGCTATCCATCCAAGCAACTGCAGCAGGTGCCCCAGCAGCCCAGGTACCTGCCCCAGCAGCCTAGCTACCCATCCAAGCAGGTGCCCCAGCAGCCTAGCTACCCATCCAAGCAGGTGCCCCAGCAGCCCCGCTACCCATCCAAGCAACTGCAGCAGGTGCCCCAGCAGCCCAGGTACCTGCCCCAGCAGCCTAGCTACCCATCCAAGCAATTGCTGCAGGTGCCCCAGCAGCCCCGCTATCTATCCAAGCAACTGCCACAGGTGCCCCAGCAGCCCAGGTACCAGCCCCAGCAGCCTAGCTACCCATCCAAGCAGGTGCCCCAGCAGCCTAGGTATGTGCCCCAGCAGCCCAGCTACCCATCCAAGCAACGGCCGCAGGTGCCCCAGCAGCCCAACTACCCATCCAAGCAACGGCCGCAGGTGCCCCAGCAGCCCAGGTACCAGCCCCAGCAGCCTAGCTACCCATCCAAGCAGGTGCCCCAGCAGCCCAGGTACCAGCCCCAGCAGCCTAGCTACCCATCCAAGCAGGTGCCCCAGCAGCCCCGCTATCTATCCAAGCAACTGCCACAGGTGCCCCAGCAGCCCAACTACCCATCCAAGCAACGGCCGCAGGTGCCCCAGCAGCCCAGGTACCAGCCCCAGCAGCCTAGCTACCCATCCAAGCAGGTGCCCCAGCAGCCCCGCTATCTATCCAAGCAACTGCCACAGGTGCCCCAGCAGCCTAGCTACCCATCCAAGCAATTGCTGCAGGTGCCCCAGCAGCCCCGCTATCTATCCAAGCAACTGCCACAGGTGCCCCAGCAGCCCAGGTACCCATCCAAGCAACTGCCACAGGTGCCCCGACAGCCTAGCTACCCATCCAAGCAGGTGCCCCAGCGGCCTAGCTACCCATCCAAGCAACTGCCGCAGGTGCCCCGACAGCTTAGCTACCCATCCAAGCAACTGCCACAGGTGCCCCAGCAGCCCAGCTACCCATCCAAGCAACTGCCACAGGTGCCCCAGCAGCCCAGGTACCAGCCCCAGCAGCCCAGCTACCAGCAGCCCAGCTACCCATCCAAGCAGGTCCCCCAGCAGCCTGGCTACGCACCCAAGCAACGGCCCCAGGTCCCCCAGCAGCCTGGCTACGCACCCAAGCAACGGCCCCAGGTCCCCCAGCAGCCTGGCTACGCACCCAAGCAACGGCCCCAGGTCCCCCAGCAGCCCAGGTACCTGCCCCAGCAACCACAGGTTCCCCAGCAGTCTCGCTATCAGCAGCCCGGCTACCAGCCCCAGTGGTTTCAAGTGTCTGAGCGGCCACGTGACCATTCAACATCTGCCCAAAGTGCTGGTACCCAGACCCCTTCAAATGGGTAAGCAGTTGATCATTTGTACATTGACAGAATCTGAATAATTTAGCCAACTTGGAATCTTCTTCCAGGGACGGCAGTACTGCAGTTTACAGACATGGCTATGGACTCCAGTCAAATCCAGAGGCACAGTGGGCAGGGTATGTATTTAAACTCAGTTAACAATTGCTTTAAGTTCAGACTCTATCTCACCCTAAATCTGTTTTTGTTTCAGGTACAGTCATGATTCTTCAAAGACTGCTTTCAACTGAGCAATTGTATTGACTTGGCAAATCAATAAACTAACCTTGTATTCTGATGTCTTGACATGTCTGTGTTAGAAACCACCCAGTGGCTTTTTAAAATAAGTTCATATTAGGCAGCACATTTAATCACTGCAACTGAGGTTATCTATTCTGACTCATTTAATTAAAAAAAAATGCCAGAAACCATAACAATGCTCAGATGCAATAGGTTAGATGTTATTTAACAGTGGGCACATTGTAGACTTCAGTGAAGGTTTTCAAAATTATCTACCTAAGCTGACCCATCAGGTTTGGGCACATGCAGGGACAGATCAGAAGTCTGAGTCTGACTTGAGGTTGCAAGCATGATTCTTTCAGCTAAAGTGAGCTGTGACTTATAGAAGCTTAACACTTGTATGAAAACGTATTTATTTGTAGAGACAAATATAGGATAGTCAACTATGGCACCCCCTGCTGAGCAGTTTAGTCAGTGATCTGTTGTGCCGTAAACATAACAGGCTTCGTCTTAAATTCCATTTGTTAAACGTTCAGCATAGAAAGTAGATAGGCCAGATGTCTTCCAGAACAGCAGTTTGTGCTTTAACATTTAAATCTTTGGGACACTTTTCACATTGAGAAGGTTGAAGCTGGTGAAATGGTTGTGCTCGACATTATTTTCCCCGTGCCTTGCATTGCACGAACAAATTCTACATCCTCTCCGCTAGATGGAGTAGTGCTATAGAACGTCAGCAATATACAGCAGCTGAAGAAGACTGGGGAAAAATTGGCACATTGTTGCTCCAATTGGATTACACGTAGTCGACGTCTTCACCAATCAGAATTTAAGTTAGGTCTTCTGGGCGAGACCAGAAGTGGCCGTTCAGACGATTTCTATTAGCTGCCAAGTGAAACGGTTAGCCGTAACATCGCTTTTGGAAAATCAGAAACCTAGATGAACCGATACCTTTGAAAATCAAGCACGCATTTTGTTTGAGACTACGCTTACTGCACCATACTCTTCAGGTAAGGCTTGATTTCGCTTTGCTTGGTTTGCTCGTATGCTAATATTGTAGCTGCAACTGCCGGCTAGCTGGCTCACTGAGCTAACGTTAAGTTATCTAACGCTAGTGAGGCACATCCAGTTAAAAAAAACAACCATGGGAAAAGATTTATATTTTCTGTTTTTCAGTATTCATCATGGGCGAGGTGGAGTTGTCCTGTCGGGCTTATGTGAAGATGTACCTGCACGCTTGTCTGTTTCCACGGTGCAGCATCAACGGGCTGCTGTTGTCGTCCAGCCCGACAGGCGGCGCTGTGTGTGTGACAGACTGCGTACCGCTGCTTCACTCGCACCTGCCCCTGGCTCCCATCACTCAGCTGGCCCTCACACAGGTAGGACACCTGCTGACAGGCAGAGTGCAAAGCTGCTGGCGTGCTCTCTGCAAAGCAAATCTACTGCCAGGTTGCCAAATCTGATGGAAGGCCCTCAAACATGTTCAGCCCTCACATATGAATGCCATGTTTGCACATACCTGTATTTCACACCATGCAATTTAGTTGAGAGCATTTCCAACAATTGGGAAATCAGAAAATGGAATATTAATTTATTCTTACCAAGGATACAGAGCAGTCAGTGAGTCACCAGCTGATTATTAACTCGAGATTTATGTTAGATGTTTTAATACTTTAATTGTGGAACTGACACCAAAGGAAATTGTTCTTAAGCTGATTCCTTTAACGACGTTAGAGGTTTACAGACAAATTTACTGTAAAACAACAATTCTTAAGAACTGCCATCAGTTTCACCAAGACACACAAGCTGAGAGGGTTTAAAAAGAACAACTTATTGTTGACACAATGAAGGAGACCGACCTGGAAGATTTCACAGTTGTTTGTCTTCAATTTATCAGCAAATGGCAAATTACAAAAGCCCAAGAAACTAACCAAAATCTGCCCAAATATCAGCCTAAATTGAGACAGATTAGTTCACTAATATTTCAGACTGCTTGTACTCGAGACGAATCTGACTTCAGCCCTGCTGCAGAGGGAGCTGTCCTGGCATCCGGAGAGCGTTTGGTCACCTGTTAGCAGAGGAAATCTCTTCTTCGCTTCGATTTTGATTTAGCATTTGATGTAAATGATGTTTCAAAGTGATTGTCACCCACCTTCCAGGTGGACGTGTGGTGTTCACAGACTCAGCAGAGGATTGTGGGATACTATCAAGCCAACGCCTGCGTATCAGATAGCAGGTGAGTTTCCTGCCTGGTGCCTCTCCAGACCCTCCTTTCATTTCAGCTGTTTTTCACCTTTGATGCTAAGATGTTACCTAAAATGTTAGTCTGCTGGTAAATTCAGTCCACACTCGACACACAAGGCAGTGCTAATTATAGAAAGATGTAATCTTTTCTAACTTTCCATTAAATGTGCTTTGATCTTTTTAACCCGGCAGCCCGACACCGTGTGCGCTGAAGATAGCCGATAAGATTTCTGAGCAGTTTGACAACGCAGTTTTGTTAATGGTGAGAACAACTAACGTCATTTGCTTCATCCACTTACCAGCTGTTGGTGTGATGTATGAGATGTATGAAAGCTAGCAGTGTCATTGAAACTGGTTGTTTTAAAAAAAATTGTCTCTTTCGATATTTCATAAATGAGAAAACAGATTATCAGTTTCATGAATTAATTGCACGCCTTTCTCTGTTTTGCTTCGCAGCTTGATGGCACTAAGATGTCTCCAGACTACCGGGTTCCTCCCATCGTGATGTACGAGCGCAAAGATTCAAGATGGGTGCTCAAAGACAAACACACGTAAGTGACCTGAGCTGGCTGTAAACGGACTCCACCTTCCTGTCTACGCCAGAAAGACCAAACCCCCCTAACTGTCTGTCCAGAGTCTGACTGGTTTGGTGTGTGAACCCTTAAAGAGAAAGTGCTGCCTGGTAAACTCTAAAGCTCAGACTCTGCAAGTTTTCCAGCTCAAAGCCTTTTTCATTCTCTCATCTCACTCTACAAATGAGTCTTGTGTTAATTTGTGTTCACCTGTGTGATGATGCACGCCACAGCTAACCAGACGCAGCCGCTCTCTGAGATCTGGAAGTTTTTATGGTGAAAACTCGTTATTGGAGATTCGGAATGAAACTTGTCTCCATCGTTGTGGTTCGTTTGAGTCACATGATCATTCAGAACATCACATGTGGTTTACAGGCACACAGATGTATAACAGCTGGAGAGCAAATCTCCCCTTCGTTTCCCCGTGATGGACCATTAAAACACCACAGGAGGGTACATGTGGATCAGAAGAGACAAATTGATTCATTTGCTAAATAGTCGTCTGTGGTTTGGAAGCAGCCATGAAATGCTGTTCAGCAGAGCTACTAGAGCCCGATCCGCCAGATGTGAGTCCTTCATGCTCTCATGTATGAGGAGCATAAAATCCTCCAGTTGTTGGGCAGCAGGTTTGTTTCATGTATCATTAAACTACGTACAATGCCGGGATCAGACTACACCATTTTTTTTTGTCTGTGACGGTGGTCATGATGTCAGATCTCATGATCACAGCGCCATAAACTCTTGCCGTGTCTTGCTCGCATCACTGGCAGGATACACGTATGAACCCGACCACAGCACGTCTTATAGCACGACGCAAGAGTTCGGATGTCATTAAGAAAGCGGGTGAGACATCTGCCAATCAAGGCGGCAGAAGCATTTTGTATGATGCTGGTGGTCTAGTGGAAAAAAAAGAGAAACAGCTGTGGGCGTTGTGGGAGATGTCACACCTGGCATGTCGGGGCGTCCCAGAAGCTGCACTACAGGTCATGTAGGATGTCAAACTACACGGGTTTGATGGCCGATCATTAACCATCAGCCATGATGTCAGTAATTCATCGGCCACAACAAAATCATCTCAAAATGGGGCTAAATTCATGTAGTCTGATCATCTCTTCGATGTTCTTGCTCGTAGCTTTTTTTTCGGGTACGTCCACTAACTGTTCTTTTCCTCTGCAGGATAATGCTGAGACAGTGGGAGGAGACCCGGGCGATAGCCACTCAGATGCTGGAGTCCGGCGATCACACGCTATTGGTGGATTTTGACAGCCACTTGGACGACATTACGAAGGACTGGACCAATCAGAAACTTAACACCAAGATAGCGGAGCTGGCGTCGCCGGCCAATGGGAGCATGTAGGCCGAGACGTAGCATCAGTTTGTTTACGTTCTGACCCAGCGTCGTCAATCCTGTACAAAAAAACCAACCACACGCTCCTGGAATACGTTTAATGCTTCTTCTCCAGTGAACAGGGACATAACATAGAACATGCATAAATAACAAAATATTTACAGTTTGGTAGAACTCAGCACCTCCCCCGCCTCCCCCACCTCCCCCACCTCCCCTCGCAGTGTGCCTTGTGGTTCAGCTCAACACTCTGCAGATGCACCTGTGCTGTTTCTGGTCCTGCTTTGTCCTTTGCTGCTGTATTACTGTTATTCAACAAGTTCCAATGGGTGGACAAAATAACAGAAACACCTTACAGCACAAAAATCCCGCAGTAAATACAAATGTGTTGAAGCTCAGAAGGTTCGGTTTCTTTTTGTTTGATACAGATGATAGTTTGTGTTGTTCAGAAGACGCAGCTTTCGATTGAACATTCAGTGAATTGATCCCTTTCCAGCATCATGCTAGAAGCCAGAAAAGACTCTACAATAGGAAGTAATAATTGAGGATTTATAAGCATAATATAAACATGCATCCAACTACATTAGAATGTGTTCTAAGCAATTTATTTAATGTTAATATAGTGTTAGTTGATCCTACGTATGTTGCCTTGAAAGCCTCAGTGTTTGCTTGTGTTGCTGCCTTTTCTAATTTGCAGTATTTCCTGCCTGAATTGCTGCTGCATTAGCGGCAAACTTGACAAAACCGATGTTATTTGTCAAGAGGAAATGTCGTATAAATCATGTCAACTTGGGCCAAAAACAGTTAGCTGCTTAAAGGAATGAGGAACGGTGCCACACACCCGGTTCACGACACGCCAAACTGCCACCTTTAAAAATGCCTCAACAAAACCCAAATATCCTGAGCTTCAGCTGAGTGTGTTTACTGCAGGGCGTTCTCTCTCACTGAGGGGTCGAGCTAATCTGGGTTCACTGCTGTACGTGAGATTCTCACATTTTAACCCGACAGATGATTTCTAACAGTGCCGCAGTGGAGGAGGCTGGGTTTGTGTCCTGTCATGGTCCTGACTGAGCTCTGCTGCAAAACTCGAGGCTCATCAAGACAAGCCGACCACCAGCACACACCTGTAAACATAACTGTTCAATGAGCTGGACACGAAAAATGACGTCACGTAGGTTAACAAGCCTTATGTTTTAAAAAGTGATGCATATTACTGTGAGATACATCTTTGCTCACTACAGCGACTACTCTACTGAACTATGGGTTTCTACTGCAGCAGTTTCTATGGCGCTGTAGTACAAGCATATAGTCATCAGTTGCTGAGAGCAGTGGTTCCCAACCTGTTTACTGACCCCGTAAAACAAAGTCCTTTTGAGCCTGTGACCAGTTCATCCAACTGTTTTCCTTGTCCTTGCTGTATTTGAATACTTGTTAAAAATCCTAAAACCCATTAAAATTATCCAAGAATCCACGACAAGAGTTCGTTTGCAGAGCAGACGAGTTTTTTTTCTGCCTTCCTGTCCTGTTAATCGTCTCCTCAGCCCCTCAGATGTAACTAGCGACCCTTTCTGGGGGTCTCGTCCCACAGGTTGGGAACCTCTGGCTTACAGGAAAAGAGACATGCAGCCATGAGGACTGAGCTAGTTGAGTTTATATAAAAGGTTTTTTAAAAAGGTGAAATAATGGCATTAATTCTTCAGATTGCTTGTGTTTTTCCTGACTTTTGGTCCCAAACCACGAGATGAACTTACTGTCATACATGACAAATAAAAAGTGCAGACTGAAGCAGGACACAGAGAATGTGGTGGCTTTTTTATGTGAAATATCAAACCATTATTAAAGCCCTGACTTCCACTTCTCAGCGTTGGTTTACATGTAGTGCTTCCAGTACACCAGCTAACCTGTGAGGACACGAGGGGCCAAAGTCCATCCCAAAAAGCTCAGCGTCCGTTTTCAGGGCAAATGAATGTCCGATACTTAAAGTTCCTGTTTGGTAATTTTATGATGTTAATCATCAGTGCTTTAAGGTTTGTTTTGAGCTGTCTGTCACTTCTGAGCTAATTTTGATAAAGTGTCTGTGGTTAAGTGGTTAGTGGTTTTAATTTTGTCCAAAAACTCACTTTAGTTACTTTAGATGATGCTTTTAGGTGAAACGTGCTAACATGCACTCAGCCCTTTGTACTCGTACTTTGTGACAATGGTTTTAAAGTGGACATGTCTCTTATTTTGGAATGAACCCCTCCCCCGCTGCACAGAGCGCTCAGGCGGACCCACAGGCGACGGTCTCGGATGTGGGCGCCGCCACAGTGACCAGGTTCAGAGTGATTTCTCCCAGCGGCGACTGACTGGCCAGAGACTGGAGGATGTTGATGGAGTCAAAGATGGACTGAGTGTTCTGGACCTGCTGTTCTGCCCACGGTAAACTGATCTGCAGAGGAGGGAACACACAAGTGTAGGTAACGGTGTTCTCATTCTGTACTGGGACTCAGATGTGTAGAAGACGCCTGAAAAAACCCACGTGTGGTTCTTTTAGGGTTACTGTCTGTTGGACCAACAGTTTCTTGAAGGTCTGAAAGTGTGGAGGATTTAGTGCCATCTAGTGGTGAGGCTGCAGACTGCAACCACCTTATTCCTTCCTTTTCAAACTTGGAGAACCTGCGGCGGCCGCTAAAACCGCCAAAGTCTGAAGAGTTTGGTTTGTCTGCTCTTGACTATTACAGAAACAAAGTCTACAGACTCCACCAAGACCTGCTCCCCCTGTAGATTTAAAGAGCTCACTCTCAGCTAATGCAAACAATTATTCATATTTTCAGGTGAAACTCCATTTCTGGAATTAGATCCACCTAAATCCTTCACACCAGACCTTTATATCAAAGTCTTGATCAATCACTAATTAATTTAGTAATTTAAGTATTTCTATTAATATTTTCAACAACTTCCAAGAACAAAGAAGCAAATGTGTTTTTGTTCACTTCGGAAAAACAAATTTTTATTTCAATTATTATTCATGTTTTTTTTAACAATTCCAAATCTTAAGATATTAAATTTAGTGTATATAGAATTATATTCAATTTACTGATTGATCCAAAGACTGTACAATCAAAGACAGATACATTCATTCAGATGAGTCCTGCTCCTACAACAACACACAATGCAGGAACGGCTCAAATAGAACGATTAAGTGAGCGACGTTTGTCAGAGCGTTTCGAAGCGCTGACGATCAAATGTGAAGTTTATGTCTAATATTCGACTCTTTTCTTTATTCAAACAGAAACGGTACAAATGTTTTCTAAAGCAAATACTTTCAAGTTTTCTCAGTTTTCTGACTGCAGAGCACAAATCTCAAATAGGTTATTTGACAGAAACATGTAGACTCTTTTTGTAAATACTAAGAAAATCAAAAATTATACAAATATTGTGAAAATGAGTCAGTTTAAACTGTGACAACGGTGTGATTGATTAAAAAAAATCAGTAAACTGTCACAGAGGTGTCAAAGAGGCGTCGTGCGTGTGAACATCCACCTGAACGATGATGAGTTTCCTGGACGGGTCTTCAGTGTTGCTCAGCTCTTCTCCGAAACACAGAGTGATGCCGCACTGAGGAGGCTCGCCGCCGTTTGAACGGAAGTGGTCCAGCTCTGGTGACGAGGGAGAGGAAAGTACACAGATAAATACACAGGTTTACTGCGCTGAGATCAGACCACATGCAGCTGAAAGTGAGGATTAAACTAACTGAACTCCCGCCTCAGTTGACTCACGCTGCTTGAAGACGTCTTTGCTGAACAGCAGCACCGGCTCCGTGTTCCTCTCCATCTTGTGCAGCCCCTGCGCGGTCGTGTGCGGCCCCGTCCAGAAGACCCGCCCCTGGCAGAACCGTTTGCCGTAAACTCCCTGCGGCGTGGAGGTCAGCACCACCCCTTTCTCCATGAAGGGCAGCAGGGTGAACAGGGCCTGCAGCTCGGGGCCGGCCGGCAGCGTGGACGGCGGCTCCGGCAGGGGGATGCGTGGGAACCTGCCTTTCAGGAGGGCCGGCGTCGGCGGGACGAGCGAGGAGGGCAGGTACGTTATCCTGACATCAGTGCCGTGGATCTGACGCGTGAGAACCTCCTGGCCTAAATAGTGAACCACCACATTGAAGGAGTCTTGGACTGGAGACACAAAAACAGAGGATCAAAGCAGGAACAGACAAACAAGGCTCGACCTTTCAAAATAAAAGCTTCACCTAAACGACTGGAGTGAACCTAAGAGCAGCCAGACTGAATGTTGGCTCAAAATGTTTTTCAGTTGATTACCTTCGGTCGAAGCAGGGACGCTCTCCTCGATCCGCACGTCCAACGTGATCTCATCAACCACTGCAGACGGACAGGAGGAGAAATAAAAAGCGACAGGTCAGCTGCTTGTTTTGGGATCATGTGATCACCTCTCTCTCTCTGTCACTGACACAACATTCTCGGTCCCAGCCCGGTTGTTTGCTCTGCTCCAGGTTCAGCGTGGAGGCCTCTTTAAGAGTCAAACTCACCATCGGTCTGTATGGTGGCGGTGAACTGAACCGGTTCTTCTGTCAGGGTGGGGATGTCGCCCCGCAGCAGAGCCTCTTCAACACACTGAGGGTCACAAAGGTTTGAATCTCCATGAGACAAGTGAACGTCACACGAACGAAGCCTTGAGCTCAGGCTGTCAAGTCTAAATGTTTTGACCCCCCCTCCCACCCCGTGACCATGAACTCACCAGCTGTGATGTCACCTCCTCTGTCTTTATCAGCTTCACCTGGCTCACATCTTCATCGCTGTCCGAGTCACTGCTCCTCCTCCTCTTCGGCCTCTTCGTGGCTTTGACTCTGCACTTCTTTTCAGGAACCACCACACCTGAACAGGTACAAGACACCGAGGTTCAACTACAGCTGATCCATGACACAGTAACAGCTGCTTCCATCGCAGTACAAGTACTTTCTTCACAGTATTTCATTGCACTACATCTACTTTCATGGCAGTACATATACTTTCAATGCAGTACATGTACTTTCAATGCAGTATGTCATCGATCGCAGTACATGTACTTTCATTGAGGTGCATGTGCTGTCATCGCAGTACATTTACTTCCCATCGCAGTACATGTACTTTCATCGCAGTATATGTACAATCATTGCAGTACATGTACATTCATTACAGTACATGTACTTCCCATCACAATTAATTAAGCGATTTAATCGTTAGTCGCCAAACATCAGATAATAGCGAAATTTTGAGAAGGCGACGTCTTCAAATGTCTCGTTTCGTCCGACCAACAGCTCAAAAGTTTATCATCAGCTTAGAGCTAATGTCTCAGCTCTTTAATGATTTATATTTGTTCAAGTTTTTGAGGATTTGTCTCCTGAAAAGCAGTTAAAACATTAATTATTCTGCTTATTTTATTGCTACGTGTTGCACATATTTGCAACATTGTGACACACGTTGATATCTAATCAATAATCTATTGAGTTCAGCCTCACAGAACGTAGCCAGTCGTCGCATTAGAGGATCACATGGAGCAGAAACTCCACCCAGCCTGAACGTTTCCAATAAATTTATAGCAGCCGTCAAACATCGAGGCGCCTTTTTGGCTCCGTGCTGCGTCTGAATCGTTTCTGCTGCTGCTGATAGATTATCAGAATATTTCAGGCCGGCTGAAGGAGCCGCCGCTCGTTACTCATCGCAAACACAGGAAATAAACGACGATTAGCGTAACAACGCTGGGGAGACGCTGACAGGGGCCTCTCATATCCACAGTGAGTGAATATTAGCTGTGAACACGACAACTCGAGATGAAACGACAGTATTCAGATCCTTCACTGCAGTGGAAGTACTAAAACCACGATTTGAAATAAAAGTCCCAACTGAGCCCAAAGTGACGCCTTCACAGTGTTTGTTTAGTCCAAAGCTCGACATTATTACAAACACATTCAAATGATGCAAAGCAAAGAGGCGCAGCGGCGTAGAAGCAGAAAGAGCATGAAAACTTGTTCTTCACTACAATACTTTAGTAAATGTACTTCGTTACGTGTACGACTGCAGGTTCAGGCTTCTGGTTGAGTTTGCTTTAGTTTGAATGTAGTTTCTGTGTGCAGGTTGTTCGTCTGTGCTGTCTTCACTGTCCTCATTGTGTCTTCATGCAGACTCAGTTCAGCAGGAACCTGAAGTTTGTCAGCCATGTTCACCTGAACCCTGCAGAGAACAGGTGACGCCGAGCTGCTCGATATCGACTGAAAGGTAAGACGGGTGTTTTCTTTATACAAAATCTAAAACCAAAAAAGGCCCATCGCAATATCTCAGAGCTAAAGGTGACGTGTGGAGGTTTAGTCCTGTTTCGTCCATGAAAACTCATTAACGGTTATCAAAATTGTTCCAGAACGAAGCAAACGTGCTGCTGTGTTCTGTGGGATCTGATTAACGAGACGCTCGTTGTGTCTGTTTGAAGACTGAGTGATGAGAGTGAGTCGGGAGTCGGGAGTCGGGTTGAGACGCAGATACAAGCTGAGCTCAGATTGGAGTTTCATGCACATGCTGCTCCAGAGTCGGGAAGTCTAAGATGTCGGAGCTTTCTGTCGGTTCTTAAACGCAGCACGATGTTTGACTTCTGATTCCAAAAACAGTCGGTTTTACCTCCTTTTTAACTTGGAGGTATGATTTTGTCAAAATTCTGTTTTTACAGCCGAATGTTCGCTGCAAATTATTAGATTTTGCACATTTTGAAAGTAATAATGTTACAGTAAGAGTTGACCAGTGTTTTTTTACTTGCACAAAGGATTTTAGAAAGTTTAATCTCCATCGTGTGTCAGAAAGTCTGACATCTTTGAGCGTAAGCAGAGCGTGTTGGGTAGAAGTGGAGGCGTCTCACCCTGCTCGCTGATGGGCACCAGGCGGTACACCTTGTAGGGCTCCGAGATGTCCAGCTGGGCTCGTTCCATCACCTCCGAAAACTCTGGACTCTTGTTGAGGGCGCAGCGCAGACGCGTCTTCCAGGACGCCGGGTTGTCTTGAACCCCGTCGGTCAGCTTCCCTTTGAACTCTGCCCACGCCTGCAGAGGACAGAAGACTTTTATCAGAACGTCCACCTCGGTTTCGCGTCAGACATTCTTAGCTATGTGGATGCTTTTGGGAAATACGTGAGAAGCGCATCTTGACCTTGAAAATGGCGGCGTCCTCGTCCTTACGGAAGTCCTGCTTCCCTGCGTGTTTCCACGGGATGCGGAACATGGTCTTGGCCTCGTCGTCCCACACCAGACCCGGATATTTCCCGCTGCTGACCTGCAACAGCCAAAAACACACAACGACTGAGTTTAATCAGCTCACTGAAGTTTCTCTGTGCAGTGTCCTGCCTGGCAGACAGCGTTCAGGGCTGACACGACCAGCAGACCTCCTCACATGTCACCTACGTTTAGATTTCTATTTCACTTTTCTATAAAACTCTCCCAAATGACGCTAAAGTCTACGTCTACTCCAGAGGGAAATACTGCACTTTCTACTCCACCACATCCACCTGACAGCTGCAGTTACTCTCCAGATGTTTGCACACAAAACACATGAAAGCGATCAGCTCATGAATCGAGTGACAGGCAGTTAAATTAGTGTTTAATCAACACTACTCGCTAGATTAAAGATTTTCTGCTTTTCTTTTTCAATCGATCAATAGAGAAAAAAAACCTGCAGATTGATCCAGAGTGAAAATAAACTTTAGTTCTGCTTTAACATGATAATCTAATAATATCACATATAACAGTAGAACAAGAGACAATGAGTACTTTTACTTTGAATACTTGAAGAACATTTACCTGATTGTACTTACACACTTTTACTGATGTAACATTTTCATGCAGGATTTTTACTTGTATCAGAGTATTTTCACAGTGCGGTATTAGTACTTTTACTGCAGTAAAGGATCTGAATACACCTCACCTTCCCCACTGATGTACAGCATGTGTGTCATCCTCTCTCTTTCCCTTTCCTTCTCCCCCCTCCCTCCCTCCGTCCCTCTCTCTCTTCCTCACCCTCCCTCCTTCATCCTCTCTCTCTCTCTGTCTCTCTCTCTCTCTCACACACACACACACACACACACCTGTTCGACGATCCAGGAGCGCAGTCTGCGCGTGGAGCGCATTCTCCCTGCTGCCATGACTCTTTAAAAACTACCGACACAAAGACAAACTGACAGGAACAGACAACAACAAACAAGCGCCGTTAGATGCATGTCACAACACGTCCCTCCTCTGCCTCTTTAATCACACTTTCTTCATCAGTATCTGAAAAAAGAAAACATTAATAAGAAAAAAAAGCGCGTGTGAAGCTTTAAACGTCCACTTCTTTAAATATAAATTTTGGATTAAGACTCTTATGTGCAGTTTTAGTTCGATGTCGCCGAGACATCAAACGTAGCTTACGCAAAAACTCAATTCCTAAAATCAGCGGATTTTTAAAGGCAGTCTGGTTTAAGAACACAAATCGGACTCGGTGCTCTCACCTGTTCGAGTATTTATAGGTTGATCAAATATAGACGCTAAGGTGTTGAATTTAGGAAGTAGAGCTGAGTTTCGTTTACCTCGGTTGCGTTTCCTCCGTGATGCCTGCGGACTGCTGTCTGCTCTCCGGCTCTGCGCTCCGGACGCTGCAGCCTTACAACAGACGCGCCTTTTCCCAGAAATCACGTGACTTACGGAAATTGCCCGTGCTTTGCCGCCAGGGGGCGACAACGGACACACACGTCAATTATATCTATACAGTCAACACACAGCATCTCCTCAGTTAAATGTCCTTATCTTTCTTAATTAATTAACCACAACCACAGCTTGAATAGTAAGGGTTAGTCTTAACTCATTATTTTATTGTATTCATTTTTAATCTTGTTATGTAATATGTTTTTATGCGATTTTACTCCTGTGAGCTTTACTATTTAAGGGGCCTTATTTCAGGATTATTAATGTGAAAATATATCAACTTATCCAAGATCTTATTGTCAACTAAGTAATTACATTGTAGTGGTTTTGATAAAGATCCTCAAATACTCTTTTTGTTTAAACATCAATGGCCATGAGCCTTCTAATGTTGCCTTAAAGACAAACAAACAGCTGATCTTGTTACATCTACATAGTTTTTTTTTATTTTATTTTTAGGATGTTAGTCTGGAACTCCTTTTTAAGCCTCGTTGCCGTGTATCCTGGCCATGACATGCTTGAAAAGACACTGAAGGTTCAGTTCGATAAAATATAAGTAAACATTAACAGTAAATTACAATGTACAATTCACTCTAAACTGTGTTAGCATTCACGTATAAGGGAGCAGAAAATAGAAATCCTCAAGTACTTATTAATGTACTTGTCAATGATGAGTCAATTCAAAATATCTTAGCACTGCTTCATTTATTATTGTTTCTGCATTAAGTACATCAATAAATCCACATTTCAAAATATTCATATTATTTATTGAGTTTTATTTATCCATCATATATAAAGCAACAAAGACAAACTCAGACAGCAGAAAATCTAAATAGTCTTTGACAAAATGTTAACAATTTTACCCTCGAGTGATGTGTTTAATTTCTCTGCATCTACTTTGATGATTTTGCGCAGTATTGCTACATTGTTGTGAGAGACATTTTCAACATACATTTTCCTTTTAAGTGCAAAAGATAAAACATTGAACCGTCATATTCATACAAGATCCAGCTCTCAAATAAGTTCCTTCACAGTGTTTCTGGAAGTTAAGACGCAGTTCCAACATTTGCAAAACTGAGATGAAACAGATCATCAGTTTTTCATGATGACCAACAAGGAAAGGAAAGGTTAACCTTCAGCTGTGAGAACTACAGAAACAGATACAACACAATGTCTTGACGCTGGTGACGTTCTGCTGGGGAACCTTTATTTGTTGCGAGGAACTTTTTCACCAAGAGGGACCTCCATCAGTTTCTGTGAGGCAAAAACACAAATGTCAAGTTTTTATCTTAAAGAACAGATGAGCCTATTCACAAAGCTTGCTTATCAAGGAAAGGTCTTTGATTTGATGGCGTGGCAAGAGGGACGGCTCCTTGCAGCCGGTCCTGTAAGTAAAAGCAGCGACCTTCCAGTCGTAAGCTGCCTGTCTAACTCTCGTCTATCCCTGTTTTCTATCCAGAGGTTTGGGCTGCACACACACCGGACACAGCCATCCTGGCAGCGTACAGATGCATCTCACCTTGAGCAGTCGAGCATGGTAAGCGTTATCTTCCTCGCTGTCTCCTCTCTGAGTGTCCACCTGGTACCTCTCGCAAGCCCGGTTCAGCTCATGGGCGTCATAGAGCAGAGCCGGGTCCAGAGAGTGAGCGTTTATCAGACTCACCAGGTACTCCCTGTAGTGCTTCCTGCAGAGCACAGACTCCGTTAAACACTCGGCATACACTCCAAAAGAAGTGGTTTTAATCTCTTAATCAAAGTGAAGGAACACATTTACAGAATCTGCTCTTAAAAAGGAGACATTTGGTATTTTTTTTAATATTGTGAACTTCAAACCTGCAGTAACCTTTTTAGCCACTAGGAGCAGCAGAAACATGCGGACTTATCACCATTACAGCTGATACAGTTTTTTGACTTTTGTTGCTGCAGTTATGGAGCAACACAATCATTAATTTGGAATCATATTTGTGTCACCTGATCAATGAGAGTCCAGTATTCCCCCTCTTACTGCTCTGTTTTTGGTCTCCTCCAGCTCCTGAGCGAAATATCTGTCTCTTTAGCTGCTAAATGCTCACCAGCTCTTCTCTAACAGTGTGTCTATCTGCTGTTTGTGGCTTTGACAGCAGTGAGAGTGAACAGTAAACAGCAAATTTGTGGTCGCCAAAGATTCCCAGCGAGTTGAGAGACCTTCTTGATTTTAAGGGGTGTAAGAAAACCTTTTAAAACATATACAGTAGGCTTATTTCTCAACATTTCATTCATTTCTGTGAAGAAAACTAAATGAAATTGTTGGCTTTATTCACAAAGCCTTCACCATCTACTAAACAGCCTCATCCTGCATTAGAAAAGTACGCAGTTAAAAGCGCTCTGTGTAGAAGCTGCAGCCCTCCCCTGGGCGACTGAGCTGTGACCCCATACCCCCCCCAGTAGCGTTTTTTTCTCCTCTCCCTTCTCTCCTGTTTTCATTTGTTTTTCATCTATAAGTAAGCGAGGCTGCCCCTGCTGGCTGCATCGTGGTCCTCCTGTCTCTGTCTTCCCATGTCAATTATTTGGACTGTCTCTTGTGCCTTCGTGTCCTCTGGGATGGGTGGTAACCGAATGTAATTTCATTGCACTTGTGTAATGACAACAAACGCTTCTGATTATCAGAAACACATCGACTGCAGCCACTTTGGGCCTCGACTTGATTTGAAAGACTTGAAAGAGAGGTCCAAATGACCCAACGAGGAAAGAATGCACTTGTTTTGTCCAACAGCAGACGTCCCTCCAAGAGACAGCAGGTCTGCAAGGCAACAGTGCAGGGTCCCCAAGAGAGAGCTGTGTTCCTTCCTTTTCTGCCACGAAAGTTATCTAACAGCATTGTTGAATGCCGTTAAACTCCTTTTATGGCTTGTTTATATTCCTTTAAACCAATCACAGTCGTTTTGGGCAGTGCTAAGATCGGGATGCAGCGACGGTGCCCCTGCAAAATACTGTCTCTGGCATTAAAATGGCTAAATCCCTGCAAAGGAAACAGTAACAGCTGTTAGCTTGTTTACATTATGTTAGCGACCAGGTTAGCGTTGGGGTAACTTGCCATCTTCAGCATAGATCAGCCTGTAGTTTAGCTCAGAGGTTGTTGTTGTTGAAAACTGTAACACACAGATAGTGGAAGGACCTGCTATCGGCTGCCTCTCACAGTCAGCTGATGGCAAGCTTATACCCACAGTCTACACCCAGTGAGTCAGACTAATGTTAGCCTGTTGGACAAGGTCCAGGGCTATATACACCCGTGTCTCAGATCATAATGTACAGGTCACTCTCCTCTGCAGTAAAACTGGAGACATAAAGCTCCTAGTGTTTTATCAATACTTGTGTTTAATGTTATTGGATTTTGTTTATTAGTGCCTAAAAATATACTGCGATCAAAACAAACGCATAAAAAAAGATGAAATAAAATACAAAAAGTAGAAGAAAATCTGACTTTTTAACCAATTTGTGCTCAGGATTAGAAGATAACTGTGCCCTAACTGTGGCATGTTCACACAGTTTGCATTAACTTCTTCTTTAATCACAAACAGACCTGTTTATTGACCCTCAGTTCTTTTTTGGTACCAATCCAAATGTGTCTGTAGCATCGAGTACACAAAACTGTCACGTACCACAGCTGATATCAAACGCCTTGTTTACTTTGATCAGATAAGTGTAACACTGTATTTGCTCATTGCTCCTTACATTAAACACTAGTATTGATAAAACATAAGAGCTTTATGTCTCCAGTTTTACTGCAGAGAAGAGTGACCTGTACATTATGATCTGAGACACGGGTGTATATAGCCCTGGACTTTGTCCAACAGGCTAACATTAGTCTGACTCACTGGGTGTAGACTGTGGGTATAAGCTTGCCATCAGCTGACTGTGAGAGGCAGCCGATAGCAGGTCCTTCCACTATCTGTGTGTTACAGTTTTCAACAACAACAACATCTGAGCTAGCAACTACAGGCTGATCTATGCTGAAAATGGCAAGTTACCCCAACGCTAACCTGGTCGCTAACATAATGTAAACAAGCTAACAGCTGTTACTGTTTCCTTTGCAGGGATTTAGCCATTTTAATGCCAGAGACAGTATTTTGCAGGGGCACCGTCGCTGCATCCCGATCTTAGCACTGCCCAAAACGACTGTGATTGGTTTAAAGAAATAAACTAGCTTTTGGAATTGGCCCCCTGGCTGTTAAATTTCTTGTGTTTTTATTTTAAATGGGCGTCTAAACGATGGGCTGTTAGAGCGAACAAGCAGCCACAGACAGAGGTTCACTGGACTGAAGCTGCTGTGTCTTTACTCGGGCCAGATACTCACTCGCAGAGTCCAGCTTGTCCCGGCTGTGTCTGGATGCCACACGGTGAATCAGTCTGCTGACCTCCTTCATCTTTCTGCTCCATCACACAACAAGCGTCTGCATCACAGAGGAGGGAACAAAGTCAGCGACAGATCTGATACGTATACTGGAAATATTCATAGACTTAGAGACAAAAAGGTTCATGTTTGTGTGACAGTCGTCCAGTGAACTGACTTAAGATCACCTGAACTTAAATCTGTGTTTACTAGATCTGCCGCAACTTCTGTTTAGATTCCAGGATGGAGGAAGGGAATGTACTTTGTCATATTATGTGTTTCTTTACTTCCTGAAAATCAAGTAAGAGTTAGATGAGAAGGATGTGTTCAGCTGCTGAACCAGTAAAGCTGTTTTACCAGTTTGAGTTCCAGTTGAAGGATCCGTGTTGAACTCCACACCGTGCCTCTGAAAGGATAAAAGGAAACATCAGAAACATCCTATTCATTGACATTCCTGCCTTTAAAATTTCTCAAATGCTCCCACTCATAGATTTAATTTAAATGTTTTAGCCTGGTCTAAAATCTAATTCATGATTTAAATAACCTGAGAGGAAGAGGAATAGACAAAGGCCTGAAAAAGTAATTTTTCCATTTCTGTAACACCTCACAAATTACTTTTACGAAGTCAAAACACTGTAACACGTAAAGTATTTAAAGCCCGGTTTCCTCAGTTTTGTGTCCGTAACTACGTATAATACGCAGAGGCCGCCCCCTAGTGTTCAACATGAGGAAATGCATTTTCTTTTACAGATGGATAGAAACTTTAGGGCAAACATGGGAGAGAAGCCTCGTTTGCCTCTTCTCTGCCCACGAGTCTGATGGAATATGCACATGAAGCATTACTGAGACGAAAAAGCACCAATGATGCATGCAGACACATTAGTGAAGAGGTTAGCCTGCAGGGTGCGCAGCCGATTTTCTGAAATATTTTGCTAAAAAACGCAAGAATGCAGTCTATATGTTACAGCTAGCATGCTACCAATGTTAGCTAAATATGCCGTCAAATTTTTCAGAAAAAATGTCTAAACAGAGCTGCATTACATTCATCACTTAGTTATTTTAACAGGTTTTGAAACTGACCCACCAGTACGATACTGTATTGGAATAAATGCCATTAATAAATGCACCAATGTAATCAAACATATATTATTACTGTTGTTCATGTTTGTTTTGTGTTATTGTAATGTGGACTATTCTGAAACGGCTAAAACATAATAGTGAACTCTTCCACTTTTTACTATAATCCAGAATATGTTAAACTGGGTGAAATATTTTATTTTTAATTATATAACTACACAATTTGAGCATCGACATGGTCAGTCAAGCAACTTAATTGAATGAAACAGCCTATTAGCTAATTTGTTTTTATGCTAACTTCCTGTGGTGCACAGTGCATACAGTCTGCAAACACATCAGAGATCACATAGGTTCCCACAGGAATAAATGGACTTCAGGTAGGCTTTCATACATACACACAGCTGTGTGGAAACAAGGCGTAATGCTTATTTAATTCACCACTTTTCTTTATCATTAACATTAGTTTTGTTCTCAAGCTGACCTGAACAGCTTTCGTTACTGTGACTTTAGTTCTAGTGTTTAAAAAGCAGCAGTATCTGTACCTGCAGCAGGGCCTGTAGTCTGGGCGGCTCCCAGTCTCTGAGATAGAAGAGACAGTCACGGGGGTGATGAGCATGTAGACCGGTGTAACTGCAGTGGGACGTCTTACAGGCCGTCTGCCAGAGAGCAGAAAACATATACAGTATAAAGACACGAGGAAGAAGTTCACCTCCATCCCAGAAAAAAAAATCCAGATGTTAGAAGGTGAGAAACGTATAAAAACTGTCTCTGAACAGTAAAGATTTTTCTTTTTCTGACGCAAACACTACATCACATAAAGCAGGTGCACTGTGAAAACATGTATTTCGGTTGTTTGGACACTGAAACTGTGATTTTTGTTCCCTTGATGATGAAGCTTGATCTCACCTTGTGGTAGGGGTTGTTGCAGCCGCTGCAGAACTGGTACCTGCACTGGGAGCAGCTGAAGTGTATGCAGCCGCCTTTCGTCAGAGCGTACTGGAACCTGCAGTGAGGACAGGCTGCAAGAGGACAACACATCCTGCTGAAAATACTTGTACCAGAGTACAGTACTTGAGTAAATGTACCAAGTTACATCCCCACCGCTGCCTAATTCAGCTTCAATTCATCATGTAGAGCATCATTTTCTTTGCACAGTTAAAAAAAAAGAAGAAAGTGATTCAAATCAGAACAGGGGTGTAAAATGCTGTATATCTTTGTGCAAATCAAATGTTAATTTAAAGTGAGTTTAAGGACGAGCCTCTGAGTGAACTCACAAACATCACTGATAAATGAACGAACACTGTGAGGCTGACTGACGTATAAACAAAGGCAGAGTCATGTGACATGAAACTTGTGGCTGCAGGTAAAAGTTTGTGGCCTCACTGATGCCGTTGTCTCTCAGGTAGCCGGCCAGGCCCTGCCTCTGGTACTCTGGATCGTTCTCTCTCTTCCACTGCTGAAACTGCTCACAGGACAGATCCTGGTGCTGAGGCTCCCACTGAGACCAGAGAGGGAGTTAACCAGTGAGCGCCTCCTGCACAGTTAGTTCACTGAACAGCAGCCATAACTGCATGAAGCTTTTCATTATTCTTATCTAATCTAAAGTTGTATAGCTTCTAAATGTGATGATTCATGGAAACACGCTGTACCGGTACTCACAGGTTTCTTACACTGAGCACAAAAACTCTTGCGACAAGACGGGCAGGTGATCTTCAGCTGGTCTCCATCATTGATAAACCCAGAGGTGCACTGAGGAAGACATGTTCATTATTTACGTTTCATCCTTTGGATCAGACTTTGTTAATATGCATCTGTTGGTTGGACAAAAAAAAGACACTCCTGGATACTTTCTGAAAATGTATAGACTAAAATGAAAATAGAAAATAATTGGTAGATTAATTGATGATAAAAATAAATAGTTGCAGCCCTTAAAGTGTACACTTTGTGAACACATGATTGGATAAAGGACACTAATATATGGGCTTGTTGTATGTAAGAAGCAGTCATGAAATGGGCTGTTGGCTCTTCCACCTGCAGAAAATGCTTAATAAACAGCATTAAACTGCCCTTCTTTGTCACTTCATGCTTTTTCCATCACATCTATGAACTGCACGATCACAGCATGAACAAACTACACTGAACTGAAGCGGCCCAACAGAGCTAAAAATTACCAGAACTAACCAAAGGAAAGTAAGTATGAAAAGCAGAGTATGCAAACTACAGGTGAGGGGGGAATCAGATAGCGAGGGCTGACAGAGCGACAGGGAAGAACGAGTGAACTGAAGATCTCACATGATAGCACCACAGGAACTTTGGGTCTTTCATCAAAGCGTGCTCAGTCAGTTTTTTATGAAACAGCTCGTACACGTCCATCTCCAGGCAGTCCCGCAGCTGGAAAAACAAAACAGCAGAAGTGAAACATCATTGCTCGCTGCATGCAAACCAGCTGCTGTGATCACAATTCTGTTTTTAAAAATTAAAAATTCTGTGTGTGTGTTACAGTTTTCCAAGAAGCAGCCAATCAGAGCTCTCGTTTCTCTCTCTGTATACCTGTATGTCCAGCGTGGAAAAGTAGCTGTCCAGCTGTTCCTGGTCGTTGATGTCCGGCTCGCTGCACACGGGGCACACCATGTCTCTGATGTGTTTGTCTCTCACAGCGATGGTGAAGTGCAGCCGGAAGCACTCGTGGCACACGGAGCACTGGCAGGAAGTCAGAGACTGCATCTGAAGCACGGAGAGAAGAAGACGAAATAAAAATCAGGATATAAAGCAGGTGTAATGCAGGTGTTTAAAGGTGTGTGCCCGACCCACCTTGCTGCGGGGGAAGATGCACAGACAGCAGGGGCACTCGTTGTTGAGGAGACGCCGGATGAAATCCTTGTCGTGCGACTCTTTCACAGCTTGCACTACGTCCTCCAGAGAGTAGCTGACGTCCGGTTCTTGCAGCAACGAGAGCACGAGCTCGCAGCGCCCCCAGCTGGGCAGGTCGTAGAGTGCCAGCAGGCGCCGACACATCCTCTGCAGAGAGCAAATGAGGACAACAAGTTTACGTAACAGCAAAGGCCTAAAAGAAAGAATGTGGGAACACAAACAAAACACACCTAAATGTGAACAGGAAAGATTCGTGACATGACATAAAAACATGTTATTTCCACATCAGCACAGGTAGCAGGTGTGCACGCCATGAGCCCTCAGGTGTTAAGCTGTGCAGTGTAACCTGTTTGTCCGGATGTTTGGGATCAATCTGCGGCTCGAGCTGCTCAGTCCAAATACGCTGGTGGAAGGGCTCCAGGAGAGGGCGCTGCAGCAGAGACAAAGCCCCCTTCACCTCCCCGCCACTCAGCCGCAGAGCCTCCTCGCACTGAGACGCGTCTCTGAAGCCCAGAGAGTGCAGCTCCTTCATCTGCACGCACACACACACACACACACACACACACACACACACACACACACACACTGCAGTGAATAAAGGTCAGGTAAAAAAGTGGCGCAGACATAACAGATCCACATTAAACACCGCTTTTAATACTCATAACCTTTTTAGGACATTAAAAATAACAAACCTAGAAAGAATGCTGGAATATAAATCCTTAATGGACAAGCCTCTATGGTACGCATCATTTTCAGGAATTGAGGGAGTTTATCACCACTTTTAGCATGAAGACTCCTGCTAACAAGAGACCAAACATAACATTTATTTGGAGGCCAGTTTGGATGCATTTATCACTTGATGCAGCTACTAATAGCTGACTCAAAGGTTTATGGTGCAGAAATAAGCACCGTTAACTCTCTCAGGTCTGGCTTTCTTCCTCTTGGAGCCTCTTTCAGAATAACAAACAGCATTTGAAAAGGAAAATATATGAATATTTATGATTTTGAATTCTTATTATAAAATGCGTTTTTTGAGTGTCAGCTCATAAGAGAAATGTCAACTAATCAGTGAAATCTGTGAAGTTTTTCAGTGAAACTTGCAGGAACTTTGAGCTTTGATTAAGTATGTGTATTGTTTAAGTTCGATTTGGGTGATGAATCAGCATCAATACAGCGTTTTACAAACTATCGGTATCGATAGAACTTGGTAGAATATTTTGCATCGTGCACCGAGACTATGACATGAAAGTTAAAAGTGATACCTCATGTTGCTCATTAGGAAAAGGATTATTAAGGATTATTGATATGTTGAGTGACAGGGAAATAGACTCACTGGCACAGACAGGGTGAAGTGCAATACAGCTATTTAATCAAGCGCCTTTAACAGCATCACTAGAAAGCGGACGCCTCCACAGCCAGAGGAGAAGAATAAGACAAAACCTCACATTTGAATATGTGAGTGAACATGTGATTGTGTAACTCTTTGTAGGTCTATAAGACGAGAATGTGTATGTCTTTCCCACCCTCGGTTTGAAAGCTTCCTTTGTTCCTCTGAGCAGTTCGGAGTTTCTACGCTGCACTCATAAACCAGGGTCAAGAGGAGGATCGTACGACACTCCTACAGATCACTGCTAACACACCGCAGTCTGTCTTTGTTCACAGTTATCTCTCAAGGTCAAGAAGCCAGGAGACACTGCAGAGGCGTCTGGTTTTCTGACGTATTTATTATTATCGGCCTCACCTCAGCTGAGACTCGGCTCCCCCTTGTGCACTGCCCACGACATTACTCAACGGCAGCATATCAATAACACATTTTAGCAATTAATCAATCAATTATAAGAGAAACTAACCAGCAGATTCAATGATAAAGAAATGAATCGGAAACTTCATCCCTGGATGAATAGTTTGAGCTGAACTCTCGTCCATAAGCTACCATTCGATCATCAATGGGATCCTGAGCATAACTGAACATTTCGATCTGCTTGATGAGCTCTGATATTCAGTCCAGTGGTTCATTCTCAGAAGAATAGGAGAGTTTTGAAATAATTTTCCAGGACAACACAAGATTTTTCCAGGACATTTAGCTTTTTCTCTCATTTTCCATGTTTTTTCCATGACTGGAAAATTGTTTTTAATTGGAAAACTGTTTTCCAGGTTATCTAAGTCGGTGGGAACCCTGTTAAATTTCAAATCTTTGGATTTTCATTTTCTATCATTATAAATTGAATATTTTTGGGCTTTCTGACTGCTGTTCAAACAAAATATGTGATGTGAAGATGTTATTTTGGGCCCTGGGAAATGTTTTTACAAGAATTTCATATTATTTTTCTACACTCCAACACAAAGGTGAAAAAACGGTTAATCACAAACTAACTGATGATGAAAAGAATCGATTGTTCGTGTCAGCATTAATCAATTTTGCATATCCTTTGATCAGTTGCAGATTTGAATAAATGCAAAGGTGAAAGATGTTGATGCAAACTGCGGAGATGACCGCTAGAAACTCCTCCACCTCCTGCAGGAACATGTTTTTGAACGAGCTGAGTTTAAGGAGCCATTTTTTATCGTCCTACCTTGACCTGTCTGTCTTTCAGCAGCTGTCTCACGGCTCTGTCAGTGTCTCCTCCTGCTGCCAACCAGGCCAGCTTGGCCTCAGCTCTGGACAGCTTCACACCTTCACCTGTGACACGAGGCACGCTCTGCTCCAGCTCCTCGCCGTCTCTCTCCACGGCGGGCTGTATCCCACAATCCCCTGCTTTGTAGTTCAGCTGGACGGAAGCCGCCATGGCGCAGATTTCATCCAGCAGGTGAGGCAGCTCTGATGTCAGCCAATCACAGGGTTTAGTGTTTCTGCCGCAGCACAAGATGGCTGCGTACACCTCCTCAGGACTGATGCCACACTTCTCTGCTTCCTACGAAGGAGACGAGAGCGACTTCACCATCAAATCGTCATTTTTAAAGTAAACATAACAAACATTCTGACAATTAATCAATGATGAAAGTAATTAATTAAAGCCTTGTGTCTAGCAGTTCAGTTGGGGCGTGAGTTAAATTGTTTCCCTAAAAGGTAATTTTAGTGACTGAAACCTAGAGTGTAATGTTATACTGTTATAATTAGTTTAATTTCCTGTTATTTCTTCGTTAATTTCAATCGTTAAGTCTATACAATGGCCGCCAATCAATACAATAACAATACGATCATTCTCTGGGCTGATCACTGCAAATAAATTAGGCCTGATTAATGTGTTGAAAACCCAAATACAATAAATTTACAATCATATAAAACTAAACAAACAAACAGTGAATTCATACCTGATAAATAAAATTAAAACCCATAAAACAGTTATTTACTTATCAACGTTAGTGTCCATTAACTTTCTGTTGATTGACTTGTCTGTGATAAAGACATGAAATAATCAGCAAATTAATCAATTAATCAATCGGCAGAACAACTTTTGATGACTGATATAATGTTTAAGTCTATTTTTCAAGCAGAAACCTCACCTCATGGTTCATTTATTAATTTTCCTTGTCGATTGTTACAGTAAATGAAAAATCTTTGGTTGAGCAAAAGCCAATCTGAAGAGGTCGCCTACTGTATTCAAAGGTTTTATAGCCATAACGATTAATAAAAAAAATGGTCTTAACTAAATGGCAGCCCCCAGTTTCCATGTTCATTTGTTTAAAAAGGAAGCTCGGGTGTTGCACAGCTTTGTAAGATTATCAGCGTCGACCTACTCTGATCTGGTGGATGAGAATGAGGCCGTCTTCCCTCATCATCTTCTGCCTTTTCAGATCCAGGTTGAGTCTTGGCTTGGGCTGGGGCTTCGCGCCCGGCTGGGGTTGATCTTTAGTGCTGGACGGAGTCTGCCGGAGCGACTGGGGCAGAGACACTCCGGCAGAGTCTTTACCTGACAAGTTGCACATCTCGCACACCAGGGTGGGCTTGATGTTTACGTAGGTGCAGAACTGGCACATCCACTGTGAAAAAGAAACAAAACTACACTTGTAAGTATGAATGAAATGCCTTCAAAGCATGTACCAAATCTAACGAGAATAGCATCTGTAGCAGACTGTTTCATACAGATACTTAAATGTAGAGTACATTAGAGGAAGAAAGGCCCCGTCAACGGTGACTTGTAGCAGCTCTGAAGATGAATAAAAAGCCATCTCAGTGATCTACACTCATAAAGGGACATTACAACAGTTTTAGACATCAAGCATGTGAAAGCAATGGTATAATGTCTTCTGTCATTCTGGAGGAGCTTTCAAAGCACAAAGAAAACATCCCAGTGTTGTAAGTTTTTCACTAATCTATTAATCATTTAGCCCATAAAATGTCAGAAAACAGTCCACTTTGTGTTTAAACCTGTAATTTTCTTTGGCCAGTAGGGGGAGCATTGACATATTATCACCTTTTTAAGTTGATATGACGAATCTGTTAGCGAACAGTTGTTGATTTACACATCCGACAGTTACGGAGCAACGTGATCGTTCATGTGGAGTCATGTTTGTGTCACCTGATGAATGTAAGTCCTGTATTCTCTCTCTTATTGCTCTGTTTTTGGTCTCTTGGGGGAAATATCTGGCTCTTTAGCCGCTAAATGCTGCACTACGTTCACCAGCTCGTCTCTAACCGTGTTTGTCTGTGGCTTTTCACAGCTTTTTCTCTGAAAAAAGCTGCCTGGTGACAAACAAATAATGAGCTGAACCTCGATATAAACTCTGTAGTTCATCACGACAAGCGACACCTTACTTTTACACAATTTACAAATGTTCAGTATGGATGACTCGGTGGAAATGGGAGCCCAAACACCCCCCACGTTAATGTCTAGAAAACTAAAGATGAGGAGGAGAAGAAAGCTTCATCAGCAGCAGTGAGACAAACCTTTGTTCCGCAGTCGGACAGAGATCCTGGGCTGGACAGCACCGGAGCGACGGGCGGGCGAGTGGCCAGACGAGGGCGCTCACACACCTCACAGAGGATGCTGCTGCCTTGATTCACAACCGTACAGCTCTTACACTGCCACTCTGAGGGGTCAAACAGACATTTACCAAAGTTTGCAAATACACCTTCATTTGTTTATTTCTCATTCATGTTGAAAGTAAGTAAGTCTTCGTCTCACCTGTGTTGGGTGACGGGCTTTCTTGAACAGTGGATGCAGCCGTGGCGAGTCGAGGCCGTTCGCAGGTCGTGCAGAGGACGGCTTGCATCTCATTCACTGTCGTGCAATGAGCACATTCCCAAGGTGACAGAGAAGGACTGCAAGCAATGAAATTACATTAACAGCCACTCTGCTGTCTATGACAGCACTGAAATGTGTTGCTAGAGATCATTATTCGTTCATTTATCCTGTATCAATACAGGGTGATCTACTGTGAAAGCAAAAATCCAACACTTGACTTGACTCCTGGACAAATGTCTAAATATAATTGCAAATTAGAAACAGTGTTGGTGTGCCAAAAAGTGCAAGATAATGTTTATGTAGCCAAAAAAGGAAATCTATTTTCTTAATTTCTCCAATACTGAGAGCACAGCTGGAGCTCTGGGGTCCGTTTAACACCAGATTTCGGTACTCGTCCCTCGATGAAAGCCAAGTTCACCTTAGAGATCTACTGCCCACTCAAATCTAAGCATTGCACTTTGAAAATCTGCAATAGAAATCAGGTGATCCGGGTTAAATCCTGCTACATTTTTCATGCAGCAAACCATTTTAAAGGCCTCTGGACGCTGGCTGCATCTCGCCAGACAACGAATCTCTTCTGAAGCAAACTGTGTTCTTTACATCCAGCTTTTTTTTAAGGTTTTCTCATCCTCATAAGAACATTTTAAATTCTTTAAAATCTTTAGGGTGGTTTACTGTTCACCAACTGGGTGAGCAGGGGAAGGCTTCAGTATGAGCTCTGACAGAGCCTGACAGGACATATGGTTTTGGTCTCACCACGGCTCCAATCATTAGACCACACAGCAGCCTAATGAGGAAGTGAACCCGACAGTGAAGTGGTTTAAAGTTCCTGTTCTCCTCACCTGGATGTTTTAGCTGGGGCAATAATAGTTCTGTTGTGTCCTTTGCGGTCCGGGTGAGAGTGGAAAAGCTTGTCACAGTTCAGACACAACCTCTGGACACAAGTGGAGCAATGAGCGTGCACAGAGGAAACCCCACAGATGCTGCAGGTCTCTACATACACAAAAACAGACAGCGTCAAAAACAAACTTCTAGCTTTTACTACTGCTGCTGCTGCTGCTGAATTCATCGAGGCTTGCTATAATCGGACATACCCTGTTTGGCTTTCTGGATCTTGTCTCTCTTGTGATTGGCTCTGGAGGGGTGGCGGTGAAAGAGGTCATCGCATGCGTCACAGAAGGGTTGACTGTCACAAGATGGGCAAACCAGGGATGAAGGACCGCCACACAAATTACAGTCCCTCGCTGCAGGAGAGCCTGGACATGAAGACAAAAGACAGTTTTTATATTTGGGCTTCTGGGTAAATGTGTGTTCATGCTACTAGAACATAATAATATTAAAAACTTATAAACTCCAAACTAATAATGTTATAAAATCTAAATTTGTCCCATCAAAAGAGAGTAATTTCTGTTTTTTAAATCACATACTGATGAAGAAAACCTTCTGAAAAATGACTGCAGCAGGTTGTGATGTGTGGTGGCAGCTCACCTGTCGATGGTTTCAGGGGTTGTGCTCCGGGGCCCTGAGTGGGTTTAGGTGGAGGAGACAGAGGCTGGAGTTTGTCTCCCTGCGGCTTGTCTCCAGGCAGGATAACCACAGCGTCGCTCACCAGCTTATCCTGCAGAAACCAGCATCGCAGCAAACACTCTTCACAGTTGCAGTAATACATAATGATTGCACGGAGACAGATGACAGGCATTAATGCATACTTACATACATACTTACTTATATTTAGGGATTTATTTAATGTAATTTTTTCTTTTCTTAAGTTAACATTTTTTCATTTTTAATGTTTCCCAGCATGAACACACAATTTAAATCGAATTTTCTTTTGGAACTTTGCAGAAAATGCGAGCAAATGAATTTTCTGCAAAGTACTAAAAGCACAAATACAAATAAACCAGCTGATTTCACTTTCATTGGTAGAAACGTTTAGTTTGATGATGCATTTTTACCCAGATTCGAGTATACAGACACTGGAAATGTTTGTACAGACCTGCTGGATGATAAATGGGATGACATCTTTGAAGTATTCAATGTGAGGATGGATGCCCTAAACAAACAGAGATATAACAAATGGAATACGGTGAATTTCTTACACGAAATGCAGCTCAACAACAACCCTGCTTACAAACAAGTACGAACCTTGATGAGCATGTCCACCTCTGTGCGTAAGGTCATGACCTCCAGCGTCACTGCGGCCACTTTTTCAGTGTCTGGTTCTGTGACTTCATCGGGGAAGCTGAGGCCGTCTACCTGCTGGTTGGTGTAGCCGTACAGATAGAGGACTCTCCGGCCTCCCTGCGGACAAGAAAATCGAGAAGTCTTCAAAAGTCAAAGTCGCCGTCAAGGCGGGATTACATTGAAAAATCAAAGCAAAATGGAAGATCTGCACCAAACGACTGTTCAAGGCAGAACGATCTCACTTGTCAGGTTCTTGCTCACCTTGATGGCATCCACTGTCGTTCTGAAGACGGGGTTGTTGTGTTTGACGCTCCTCCAGTATCTGGGCCTGGTGGGACTGGTCAGGTTACAGCCGTACTTCTCCAGGATACTCAAGGCCTTGACCAGCCTACTCAAAGACTCCAGAACCTAAAGTAAAGGCAAAATCACAGTGATCAGTCAGTAATGCAACGTACATACAGAACAATACAACTTTAATCCAAAATTCCAGTTCTACCAATTCCTCCAATAAATCAGTGTCTGTTACTTATGAGACAATATTTATGTTTCCAAAACACAGACAAACAAATTTCATATTTTTTTGTTGAATATATTCTTATATTGAAATCATTTTCATTTGTGTAAAAGCTCATATTTTATTACAGTGCATGTTGTTTTTTTAAAGATATCAGGAAAATATTTAAAATATTTTTGTCCCTTTACTCGTTTACTCTTCACGTACAATTGTAAACACAGAAATGACGCCCATTAGATTGAGCTTCATTTCACTTCACCAAAATAAAACAATATAGAGGAAATTAAGCTCTGAAAAACAGAAAACATGAATCAGAGTATTTTTTTTTAAATACTTTGTATATTAACACTGAATCTCATGCGTACGTAGCTGAGCTTTGAGGCTTTGTGTTACCTTGCTTTTTTCTGCCCCACAGTCGTTCGATACCACTCAGCTTTAAAGCTTTAAATAAAGATGTTTACACTCAGTTCAGGATAAACTGATTAAAGCCATTTTTCTGTTTTTTGTGTCCATCTTTAAAAATCTATTTGCTTTCATAGTTTGCAGAATTATTCAGTGCAGCACATTTTATATTGTCCAGTAGTGATTGTCAGGAAATATCAATCCAAGCAGCACGATGGGTTCAGACAAAGCAAACTTTACCTCGTGTCTGTTGTGGCCGGCCGTGTTCTCCCTCAACATGGCCTCCGCTCCGAGGTGACCGTACTTCTCCGACAGAGGCAGAGGGATGCTGGCCATGGTCTGGACCTCGGCCTTCACATCCTGGGCTGAGCCTGAGAAGGAGAGGAGGGACTGAGATCTCCTCCTCACCTCGTCCATCTGGACAGAAGCAGGGCTGCCGCTCATTGCTGTCCGAACGGGGAAGTTGAAGAATGTGATTATCAATGAACTGTTTAAATACTAGAACAAATTCACTCTCATATTAGATTAGATTAAACTTTATCGTCATTGCACAGAGTACAAGGGCTGAGACAACATACTGCAGTTATGTGTGAATGTGTATATCTTTTATTATTTATTTATTTTATTTACTTTATCTATTTATTATTATACTTTCAACAGTATCGAAAGAACCAAATCTATAAAAAAAACAACAGATCTACAATCAGATTTTCACCCAAACTACATATATTCACCTAAACGCTGCCTTCGATGCAGACATCTAAAACCAAGAAACAATACTAAAATAGCAAAATAAATAAACAAATCTACATGTCTATATGGGAAACATCGTAAATAAAAGATATGTAAGTTAAGATATCATTGATCTCCATGAAGGGAATTTACATGAGCTAAGAAAAAGATAAAGTAATATTTAAAAAAAGAGCAAAATGAGAAATTTGAGGAATAAGGGAGGTGGCATTTATCTTATATTATTGATATTATTATTATTATAGTGAGACTGCCGAGTGAAGTGAAGTATAAATATTTGTTGGAAGAATGTAAAAGTAATCAGTCAATATCAGCCAAAGTCAACAGAGAGAAGGAGACAAAGACTTCATGCTTTGGTACTTCTGAGGTGTAAAATAACACGTTTTAATGTAAAGGTCTAGCATTTATTTTAGGAATGAGTGAGAAATAAACTGACTTTTAGTTCACCACATGACACCTTGAGGAAAGTAAAGGCTAATTTTCACTCTCGGTGACGTTACAGAAGTAAAGTACAGACCAGCAGAATATCAAATCAAAAGCACAAGCAGACAACACTGTTAGTACTGCTACTCCACGATAACACTTCATATAACAGCAGTTACAGGTGTTAGTTGTTAGTTTTGAAGCTTATGCTAGCAAGCACACACAGATAACAACAACTCTCGTTAGTGGAAATCGAAACTTTAAGTTACTGAAAAAGAGCGTAACAAGGACATACCTGCTAAATTAAGTTAGCGTCCTCACGACTTTCGACACTTACTCCGTCCTTCCGGGTGTCGCTGGAAAGGCTTTATGTCGCCATTCATAAAAAAAATACCATGTTTTTAAGTCAGCGTTTAAAGGTTCACCTGGATTAGTGCTGTCTGCGTCTCTCTGAAGCTAGCTTTAAATGCGGAACTCGAGTTTGACGTCTTAACTTCCGGTCCTACTTCCTGTCAGGTTTCGCTTTCAAAATAAAGCGGGATTTCAACAATTTAGTAGTAGCTTCCAAATTGTTTTTGTTTGTGACCCCTTAACTGCTAAGGGGAACAATTGTTCGTGTTAAGGCTTAACACGAACAATTGTAGAAGAAGTATGCAGACCCTTATTTTAATTAAGCAACATAAATGATGGAATAAGTATCAAGTAAAAGTACTAATACCACACCATGGACAACAAGTTAAAAAACATGTATTCAAAACCTTAAAGATGTAAAATTATGTGGGCGCAATCAGCAAAATTTACTTAAAGTATCGAAAGCAAAAGGAAAGAACAACTTTCTCAGCTCATAAGGAAACACTTCATCCTTAAGTTTTTCAGAAAAGCTGGAGACTTTATTAATCTCACAGTGGAGGAATTCACTCTCTTCCGAACACGCAAGGGGGTGCAAACAGGGTGCAAACAGCAAATGGAGGTGCAAATAAGAACAATAGGAACAATAAGGTGCAAAATAGGAACAATAAGGGTGCAAATAAGAACAATAGGAAGAACAAGAACAATAAAGGTGCAAATAAGAACAAAAGGAGCAATAAATTATAGTTGAGCAAACCACAAAAATAATTTCAAAAATATTAAAATAATAATGCTATTAATAAGGTACCCTATGTACAGTAAGTTTAAGAAAAAATATAGAAAGTGTCTAGAGAGTATCTTTTGCCCAGCAATAGTGGATTTGGATGTTTGTGTTCAGAGAACAGAGGTTATTGCACATAATAACTATAAATTCGAGTTGTACAGTCTGACAGCGGTGGAAATGAATGACCTGCGGTATCGCTCCTTCCTGCACTGAGTACTTTACTTGAGTACAGTACTTGAGTAAATGTACTTAGTTACATTCCACCACTGAGTAAGTTGCAAAACCACATTGGAAAACACTGCATTACCAAGTATCAGTCCTGCATTCCAATTTTTACTTTAGTAAAAGTACAAAAGTATTAGCAACAAAAAGTACTTAGAGCATCAAAAGTAAAAGTCCTCATTAAGCAGCAGAATGGCCCCTGTCATTGTACCTTATCATATACTCTACTATTGCCTTCTATAACCACACACATTGAGATATTTGTACGTTACTTGAGTCTTATCTTTCCTTGACACTTTCTACTTCTACTTCACATTTCAGAGGGAAATATCACACTTCTTATTTTTCGGACTGTTGGTTGGACTAAACAAACATTGTGAAGGCTCACTTTGGCCTCATCGTCACCACATTTCTCACTCTTTTCACAATGTTTCCAAACCAAACGGTCGATCGATTAAATAATCAGCAGATTGATCCAGAATGAAAAGAATCATTAGTTGCAGTCTGATACAAAATAGCTGAAAATGAAGCTCAACCAGCTCCAGCAGTGAAATCCTGCTTTGACATGAACGACTGAGTCACAATAATCTGATGAGATCAGATAGAACAGCAGAACAGTCACAATACTTTTACTTTCAATACTTCCAGTACATTGATCTTTACTTTTACCAGAGTAGCATATTCAGTACAAGACTTTTATTTGTAATGGGGGATTTTTACAGTGTGTATTAGTACTTTCACTTCAGTAAAGGATGTGAATACTTCTTCCACTACTGGGATGAGTATCTCAACGGCATCAGCACGTGACTCAGCATTAAACTGACGATACTGAGGATATTCCTTCTAATTATTATTGTCTATCATTATAAAGCTGTAACAGCTCCTCTGCTGTATTTCGCACATACAGACTGAAGTGTTCAGGCTTTGAACTGAGGAAAACACCTCCTCTAATGAGGAGGAGGAGGTGGAGGAAGAGGGAGACAGTGGGAGGCGCGAACTGCATCATCCGCCCTCAAATCGAAAGTAAACTGAATAAGGAAATAAAATCCCACTCGGGAGACATATTGTCCTCTCCGGCAGCCGCACACCTCTGACTTCACTTGAAAACTTCAACAGAACTTTATTTATTTGCGTCTTGGCTGAAAAGTTTTGCCGCGTCATGTCAAAGGCATCAACACTGAAGATCAGCAGCGCGAGCGCGCAGAAGGTGAGTCCACCTGCGGAGGTTTCGTGTTCAGGTGCAGCAGACTGCACGTGAGGGCTAAATGCTTAAAGATTTAAACAATAACTGCTCATTTTGATTCAGATAGCTTCCGTGCGGCACAGACATGTTGTAAAAGAGAGTCGGTTGAGAGACGGAAAGTCCCCCACTGAGAGGAAAGCGAAAGTAAATCCACGGAGCTTTTCTAGCACGAGTGAGCAGCTCTCATTCACTTCATCCTGTTTTCTGTTTTCCACAGGTGGAAAACTTCCGCCAGTCTCTGTATCATGAGGTTTGTTGAGCCACACATTTATTTTCCTGTTTTTTCACTGTGCTAAATGACGCATTTATTCAAAATGTTTTCCTGCTTTGCAGGCGGAGAATTTGTTCTCCAGCTACATCCCCCTGAAGATTGTGCAGCTGGATGCTCTGCTCAGGGTCAGCCAGTTCAGTAATGTAACACACAAGATGAATAAGGTTGAAGCTGTCGCCTCCGGTCGTCATTCTCCTTGTCCTGTCTGTGTGTTTTCAGGATGACGCCCTCAGCATCACAGACATGACCTCGCTCCAGGCTCCTCTGGACATCCCCATACCTGACCCCCCCTCCCCAGAGGACGAGGTGAGACCGGTTCCATCCGTCAGTCCGAACACACCACCTCTCAAAGGGCCACAACTTTAAAATCCTCAGACAGGGGATTACTTCTTCCCATGAGTTAATTTGGCTGCAGTTTACTTGTGTTCATGACCTCCAGTTCAGATAGTGGTTTCCCACCTCCAGGGTACCTTTGTGACATCTTCCAAAGATGGCATAAGTCAGGCAGAAGAGCCAAACCAGTCCTGCAGCCATGTTGCTTTCTGGTCTGTTACCTGCTGCTGCAGGTGCAAAAATTGTTGCTGTGCCTGTGCTGCTGTGCACGACGAGGTGGCCGAGTGGTTAAGGCGATGGACTGCTAATCCATTGTGCTCTGCACGCGTGGGTTCGAATCCCATCCTCGTCGCAGTAGAATTATGTTTAATATAATATGACAGTGAGCTGTCATGTCTTCGGTCTCAGTGAGTGCTCCAGTACTTTATAATCTCTATGGTGCATAGCAGGCAAGGCCGGTCCCTGATCCTGCTGGATACAGCAGCTGACTGTAGTGACAAGAAACACTTGCAGTTGGTGGAGGTGAAGCAGTAGTTCAAACACAGGGTGAAGAGAGGGGATGACAGGTTGGTACTGCAGGTAGCAGCTTGCCTTGTCAGATTCCTGTGGCTGCAGATGCCCAAGCACCAGCTACTGTCTGGGAGAAGGACGCAGCTCCAGTCTGCCACGAGGTTTGGAGAGGTTTCTCCAAAGAGTCACAGCATGTTCAGCCTATTCATGCAGTCAACACTTATTATCTCCTCAACAGAAGAGAGGAAACTGAAGATTTGTGGTGGGGAGAGTGGGGATTTGACCCTGATACCTCTCACAGCCTCTCTTTAAATGAGCGCTGTATCATTTGAGCTCAGTTCCCTGTGAACTCCTGCGTATCACACCGTAACCCGTCATTTTTTCATCTTTGATGGTGACACGCAGGGTGGTCACCATGGAAACCATGCAAGCAACGACGAGGTGGCCGAGTGGTTAAGGCGATGGACTGCTAATCCATTGTGCTCTGCACGCGTGGGTTCGAATCCCATCCTCGTCGCAGTAGAATTATGTTTAATATGACATGACAGTGAGCTGCTGTTACACTTCAGTCTCAGTGAGTGCTCGAGTACTTTATAATCTCTATGGTGCATAGCAGGCAGGCAAGGCCAGTCCCACAAGATGGTCCCTGATCCTGCAGGATACAGCAGCTGACTGTAGATAATGGGATAGTGACAAGAAACACTTCTTGCAGTTGGTGGAGGTGAAGCAGTAGTTCAAACACAGGGTGAAGAGAGGGGATGACAGGTTGGTACTGCAGGTAGCAACTTGCCTTGTCAGATCCCTGTGGCTGCAGAGGCCCAAGCACCAGCTACTGTCTGGGAGAAGGACGCAGCTCCAGTCTGCCACGAGGTTTGGAGAGGTTTCTCCAAGGGTCACAGCGTGTTCAGCCTATTCATGCAGTCAACACTTATTATCTCCTCAACAGAAGAGAGGAAACTGAAGATTTGTGGTGGGGAGAGTGGGGATTTGACCCTGATACCTCTCACAGCCTCTCTTTAAATCAGCACTGTATCATTTGAGCTCAGTTCCCTGTGAAGTCCTGCGTATCACACCGTAACCCGTCATTTTTTCATCTTTGATGGTGACACGCAGGGTGGTCACCATGGAAACCATGCAAGCAACGACGAGGTGGCCGAGTGGTTAAGGCGATGGACTGCTAATCCATTGTGCTCTGCACGCGTGGGTTCGAATCCCATCCTCGTCGTAGTGCAGTTATCTTTAATACGCTGTGGTAACACGTCAGTACCTCTGTGAACTTGCTGAGTCACAGCCGATGTGATGAATACTTGAGGCAGTGTTTGCTACACTTTGTGATTTCATCTCTCGCAGGATGGTCCAGGATACTGCAGATAACTTTAAGCAATGGGACAGTAGGCGTCACAGTGGAGTGATCAGTAAACTACCGCTTACAATGGGAAGTTACTCTTATAATTTGAGCTCAGTCCCCTGTGAACTCCTGCTCTCATGTTGAGTTCAGCCCAGATTTTTTTCACCCTTGATGCTGCATTGGTGTGTGGTTACCATGGAAACCACACAGCAACGACGAGGTGGCCGAGTGGTTAAGGCGATGGACTGCTAATCCATTGTGCTCTGCACGCGTGGGTTCGAATCCCATCCTCGTCGCAGTAGAATTATGTTTAATACGTGATTTCTGCTGCTGTTACACTTCAGTCTCAGTGAGTGCTCGAGTACTTTATAATCTCTATGGTGCATAGCAGGCAGGCAAGGCCAGTCCCACAAGATGGTCCCTGATCCTGCAGGATACAGCAGCTGACTGTAGATAATGGGATAGTGACAAGAAACACTTCTTACAGTTGGTGGAGGTGAAGCAGTAGTTCAAACACAGGGTGAAGAGAGGGGATGACAGGTTGGTACTGCAGGTAGCAACTTGCCTTGTCAGATCCCTGTGGCTGCAGAGGCCCAAGCACCAGCTACTGTCTGGGAGAAGGACGCAGCTCCAGTCTGCCACGAGGTTTGGAGAGGTTTCTCCAAAGAGTCACAGCGTGTTCAGCCTATTCATGCAGTCAACACTTACTATCTCCTCAACAGAAGAGAGGAAACTGAAGATTTGTGGTGGGGAGAGTAGGGATTTGACCCTGATACCTCTCACAGCCTCTCTTTAAATGAGCGCTGTATCATTTGAGCTCAGTTCCCTGTGAAGTCCTGCGTATCACACCGTAACCCATCATTTTTTCATCTTTGATGGTGACACGCAGGGTGGTCACCATGGAAACTATGCAAGCAACGACGAGGTGGCCGAGTGGTTAAGGCGATGGACTGCTAATCCATTGTGCTCTGCACGCGTGGGTTCGAATCCCATCCTCGTCGCAGTAGAATTATGTTTAATATGACATGACAGTGAGCTGCTGTTACACTTCAGTCTCAGTGAGTGCTCGAGTACTTTATAATCTCTATGGTGCATAGTAGGCAGGCAAGGCCAGTCCCACAAGATGGTCCCTGATCCTGCAGGATACAGCAGCTGACTGTAGATAATGGGATAGTGACAAGAAACACTTCTTACAGTTGGTGGAGGTGAAGCAGTAGTTCAAACACAGGGTGAAGAGAGGGGATGACAGGTTGGTACTGCAGGTAGCAACTTGCCTTGTCAGATCCCTGTGACTGCAGAGGCCCAAGCACCAGCTACTGTCTGGGAGAAGGACGCAGCTCCAGTCTGCCACGAGGTTTGGAGAGGTTTCTCCAAAGAGTCACAGCGTGTTCAGCCTATTCATGCAGTCAACACTTACTATCTCCTCAACAGAAGAGAGGAAACTGAAGATTTGTGGTGGGGAGAGTGGGGATTTGACCCTGATACCTCTCACAGCCTCTCTTTAAATGAGTGCTGTATCATTTGAGCTCAGTTCCCTGTGAAGTCCTGCGTGCAGCTACCTTATATAGCACATGTCACTGGTCAGCAGGTCTGTTTATGGTGGCCTTTATTAATGCTGTCCTCCAAAGAGGCGGCTTCTCTCCAGGCATCGTACCACGGGCCCTGCTTACCTGGATTATGGAGGAAGGTGAATTTCTTTGTACTATTAACGACCGCTGCTGAGTCACAGTTGCTGTGATGAATACTTGAGGCAGTGTTTGCTGTTTGCTATAGGAAATTGTCACTCTCACAGGATGGTCCAGGATACTGCAGATAACGTTAAGCAATGGGATAGTAAGAGTCACAGTGGAGTGATCAGTAAACTACTGTTTTCTTGCTTACAGTAGTTACTCTTATAAGCCTCCAATGTGAATGCCTGCATGTCGCATTGTGACAAATGTTGAGTTCAGTCCAGATTTCCATCACCTTTGATGCTGCTGCTGTACACTTCAGTCTCAGTGAGTGCTCGAGTACTTTATAATCTCTATGGTGCATAGCAGGCAAGGCCAGTCCCACAAGATGGTAGCTGACTGTAGATAATGGGATAGTGACAAGAAACACTTCTTGCAGTTGGTGGAGGTGAAGCAGTAGTTCAAACACAGGGTGAAGAGAGGGGATGACAGGTTGGTACTGCAGGTAGCAACTTGCCTTGTCAGATCCCTGTGGCTGCAGAGGCCCAAGCACCAGCTACTGTCTGGGAGAAGGACGCAGCTCCAGTCTGCCACGAGGTTTGGAGAGGTTTCTCCAAAGAGTCACAGCATGTTCAGCCTATTCATGCAGTCAACACTTGTTATCTCCTCAACAGAAGAGAGGAAACTGAAGATTTGTGGTGGGGAGAGTGGGGATTTGACCCTGATACCTCTCACAGCCTCTCTTTAAATGAGCACTGTATCATTTGAGCTCAGTTCCCTGTGAACTCCTGCGTATCACCTGTCATTTTTTCATCTTTGATGCTGATACGGTTGGTGGTCACCATGGAAACCATGCAAGCATGGGTTCGAATCCCATCCTCGTCGTAGCGGAGTTATCTTTGTTCAACTGTGGGAGGGTTAATGCTCAGCACCTGAGAAGCGTCTTATGTATAACAAGCCTGGGGGTATTTGAGCAGTTGCACCAGGATGGCCCCTCTGAATGATGTGATGTAATGCTGTCTAATAATTAGACTCATAAAGAGGAGGATTTGGCACGGCCTGAAAGACATACCAGAAACAAATGTTCAGTTTTTGTTGAAAATATTTCGCTTTATACTAACAGCTGTTTCTATTATTTTGTCCATTATTTTGTTATATCAATGTGAGTAGCATAAATAACAGAAGCACATCTGTGTATGACTTAGCGCAAACTGCAAAATGATCATACAGTTGAATCAGCAGCTCTCTAAAGGATGCAGCTGCAATCATCTGAAAGTAACACAAACTAACCCCCGAGCAGGTCAATCAGATTAGATTGCACTTTGTTATTTCCTCTTTAATAATGGTCCCTTTATGACCGCGTCAAACTGATCTTACAGGAAATGGAGACGGATAAGAATGAAGACGATGAGAAGAAAAAGAAGAAAGGTGAAGTGTTTTCTTTTTTGTGGCATCTGCACAAAATGTTAATGTTAATAAAAAAAAAAAAAGACTAATTTCTCCTCTTTGTCCTTCAGCTCCAAAATGTGGCTTCATCAAGGGCAATGAGAAGATCATGATACTTCTGGACAGGGTGAAACCAGAGATTGTCGCTCTGAGAGAGACCATCATCGTTGTAAGTGAATCAGTTTGACTGTAAATATGACTTTTGAGCCATTTGACCTGGTTTAAACTCACCTCTGTTGCTTCAGGTCTCATGCTGGATTCAGCACCTCATCCCAAAAATAGAAGATGGAAATGACTTCGGTGTCGCCATCCAGGTACATTTTCCTGTTCATGCATAGGGACACAATTTGGTCGAATTGTGCAAAGTCTTAATGAATTGCAAACTACTTTTTCACCACAGGAGAAGATCTTGGAGAGGATCACTGCAGTGAAGACCAAAGTTGATGGTTTCCAGACCAACATCAATAAGTAGGTTGAATAGAAATGCCTATGTTGAGGTAATGGTGTGAAATTCCACCATTTACCCTCTGAACACTTGCAGTCTGCGTCCAGTTTATCAGATGACAAGACGATTTCCTGCATCAGAAAACATTTCAGTTAATCTTTGTTGACATCAATGCAGATTTACAGGCACATGTCTTATAAAACCCCTTCTGTTGTATTATCCAGGTACTTTTCAGAGAGGGGAGATGCTGTTGCAAAAGCTTCCAAAGAGACTCATGTGGTGAGTGTTCATAATGTTTTGTTTGTTGAAGGAAAAGTCAGATGACTGTCTACATTTTTCTCAGCGCCAACAAATCCCATGAAAAGACCAAAACCAACTATGACTTGACTGTCATCCAAACACTATTGAAAACACATCAATGAGCCTCACTGTTGCTCTGGCTGACATGGTCCTTCATCACCATGAACAGACACGCTGTAGTTTATTCTGACTCTGTCTCTCTCTCACACACACACACACACACACACCGTCCTGCTGCCACAAGCACTCCCTACAACATCAAATGTGGATTAATCCGCCGCTCAAAATAGTCCCAGCAAATGCTCCATTTCCTCCTGCTTGATTGATAAAACTAGTGAGCAGCTGCTGTAGGACATAAAGGAACCAATGGCCTTTTAGCAGAGTGTCACAGACAGGAAGACAACAAGAGACGGACACATATATATTACATACATACATATTCTTCAAAAACTATATAACTATTAGAAATAGCTTTAACTCATCGTCCTCTACCTCCAGATGGACTACCGCTCCCTCGTCCACGAGAAGGACGAGGCCATCTACTCTGAGATCAGAGTGATCGTTCTCGACATTCGCGGCTTCTACGTAAGTCAGACGGATCCAGGTTCAGAAGTATTTATCACCATTCTGTCACCGAGGAAAACTAAAAACTGCCTGTTTTACTGTAGGCCGAGCTGTACGACATCATCAACAAGAATCTGGAGAAGGTGACCAATCCGAAAGGAGAGGAGAAACCTTCCATGTACTGAAGCTGGAGGAAGAGGAGTGTCTGGCACTATGCACCATCAGTCTGCTCTTTGTTCAGTCTCACTGCATTTTCATCTGAATCAGTTTTCAATTTTGCTTTTTCTTCTCAAACATAAAAAAACAACTGGATCCGGGATTTATCCAACTGGTGTGTGATGACACTTTAGTTGCGTATCAACATTTGCACTTAATCGAAAGGTCCAGTGTGAAGGATTTAAGGGGATCTACTGGCAGAAATGGAATACAAGATTCATAATTGTGTTTTCATTAGTGTAGAATGAGTCTTTATATCTACAGAGGAAGCAGGTTCTCTTCCACAGAGTCCATTATGTTTCTAGAGTAGCCCAGAATGGACAAACCAAACACTGGCTCAAGAGAGACTTTCTAATTTTTAGCGACCGCTGTAGGGCCTCCTACATACTTTGAAGAAGAGTGTGAGGTGCAGTCTGCAAACTCACCACTAGATACCACTAAATCCTTCACACTGAATCTTTGAGTTGTAATACTATCAGAAAAAAAAAATAAACAAATGAAGAAAACCTTGTTTTTCACACTGTTTCTCATTTATTTGTTAAAAAAATGCTTTTTCGTCAGGTGTGGTCCCTGACACACTTCTAATTATACTTTTTTTCAAACAAATGTTCAATCTTATTACAAAAATAGTTTCCCTCAAGATCAAGAAGGAACAATCCAACAACAATAATTATGTGATAATCAACTAAGGAACACAACAAAGGAAAGGACTTGAATCCACAACACAAAACTGTGTCACTGCTCAGTGATGATTCTCATACTTCAGGACCTTCTCCTCCAGGTATGAGCTGCAGAAAAGAAAACATATGGATATAAATGATCACCTCAAATGACAGTAACAGGTCATGTGAAGGTGTAAGACACACTTGTGAGCCTATAAAGTGAAATTAGTGTGCCAAACATGCAGAATAATTACATACCATAGTGATGTTATTGCCATTGAGAAGGATCTGGTCCAGTTTGGTTATCCTCCTTCCCTCTGGTGTGATTTCACTGAAACACAAATGAAAGACTGAGCTAATTCAACACACGAGTAAGCAGTTAAAATAAAACCAAAACAAGAAGCTTACTTACAACTCTGTCACATCTTCCAGGACCATATCTAAAACATCGAGTTAAGGAAGAGATCTGGGACAATATTCAGTGCAAACAGGAAAATCAAACAGTACACCAAACACGAGAAAATGGGTTTGTGATTGGATTGTGATCCGGAAAGGATACTGACAAAGTCATCGAAACCCAGCAGGGTGCCAACGATTTCTTTGTCGGTTTTCATGACGATGTGAATTCGGGAGCCGATACATTTGTCCACAAGCTCTAAAAGGTGGAAAACAAAGTGAAATTAGAGACCCTGTACGTTTCTATTGTTTCTTTTTTCTTAATTTGGGCCCTGTGTTAGGCAACCCTGTCTGTAATAAAGCAGATTTTTTTCTATTTCTGGATAAATAATTAGTAATTTTATCAAACAATCCTTTTAAAATGTGAGCATTTGATGTGTCTTTGTCATGTATGATAGCAGATTTAATATCTTTGGGGTTTGAACTGTCAGACAAACCAAGACATTTACAGACATTACCATGGACTCTGGCAAAACATAATGGCCATTTTATTTCACTACTTTTATATAGTAAATGATTAATTGAGAAGACCACAGATCAATCAATAATGCAAATAATCTTCATTTGCACCCTAATTTGTATATTTTTTAGTTTTCATCTGGTAAACGCTTGCAAACTTTTCAGTGTACCACACCGCACTGCTGCTACTGCATGTGCGTTATCGTATTTAGGGCTGCCAGCAACAATTACATTCATGATCAATTCATCTGTTTTTAATTCAGAAATGGCAGAAAACAGTGAAAAGTCCTACAAAGTAGGGTTTTCAAAAAGCTTGTTTTCTTTGACTAGCAGTCCAAAACACAAGTGTATTCCGCTGATAATCATAAGAATATTAATAATTTGTTTGGACATTGCATTGCTCTTTGTATAAAACCAATGTGTCTGGGTTAAGGACATTTCCCTCCTAACATGACATTTCGTTTCGAAGAAATTACAGCTTTATAGAATAACATTGTATATCACTTATAGAACAACATAAGACGGTCAATTTCGATAATTATAATCATAACTGTTGGCAAAAACATCAGCTCGTAATGAGGAGCATCACGCGTAAGTACCGGAAAGCATGATGCTAACGGTAACTAGCTAACAAAACATCACTAATATCTGAACTACCGTCTGAAGGTGGGAGAACCGCACTCTTCCCTTTAATACTACTCTGTTAATAGCTATCTAAAAGTGTAACTCAACATTATTTAGCATTTACAAACCAAGTGGGAGCAGCTGAGACGGATTTGTTGCTGGAGTAGCCGCCATGTTCGATCAATGGACTCCGCGCGCAGTCAGAAGCAATCAAAAAAGAACGTCAGTAGCCAGGCCAGAGTAATCAAACATAAATAATCGAACGACTAACTGAGGCAGCAAAGATCAGTGCGGCAATCATCTTCGCATTGATCAGAACCCTACGGAGGAAACACATTAAGAAAGTGAACAGAACACATAACTAAACAGACATGCAAAGGACTCAGAGATGAAACAGTGTTGTTCAACCTATTTCCACATGGTGGCGCTGGTTGTGCTGCTCAATACATTACGTCATAAGTTTTACTGTAACAAAGAGAATAGAGTTAAGGTCAAGATAGTTCACCACCACAGTTTCTGTTTCCGCAAGGTTCAGTAGTCAAAGCTTAACATACATACTTCACTATATTCCCGAAAGGATAACTCATATTTTACTACACGTTGTTTGTATGATTGCTGTGGTTGTTAGTTACATCAAGATGTTCTATACAAAATACACGAGTATGTGGCACATTGTTACAGATTTAACTGCCATCAGTTGTGAAAAACACATTAAAATTAGCTCCACCTCAGTAGATCCTCACCTCAATACAGCATTAAAATGCATCTCACACATGAATGAAAATGTAATTACAATGTAGATATATTGTATAATGTAACACTAATTGGGGCTTTGCTGTTGCCTAATGAGTATTTCTGGCACAGAAATACATTTTATGATGAATAGATTCTCATAAAATCCCAAAAGCATGTTTTATTGTGTTAAATACAGTCTATAGATATAGTGCATTGTGAACATTTGTTTTGTCATTTTTTATTTAGTATAAAACTAACTATGCTCTCTGACTTTATCTCTTGCATAATCCGTTTAGTTGTATAAACATATTACTTTGCTAATAAAAAAAGATCTTGCTATGGCCCTGTATAATTGCAGATTTTGATTTAATAATTAATTGTATTTCATACCATCCGTCATTGCTGTTACCACGAGATAGTTTTAAAAGCATGCCTCACAAAGCTTTGAGCAGCTCGATCACAGTGTGCGTGTTTTGATGACGAAGGCGGAAGTGCGCTGCAGTAAACCCTCTCGCGCGGTTCCTCCTCTGGCGCAGTGGGACGAAGCGGAAGAGAAATCGTCTCCGCGGTGGTGGTGTTGTGCTCGTGCCTGTCTGTCTGCGGCGGACGGTATCGATTCAGGGGGGCAAATAATCGGCGTCGTTTGCTGTGTTTATATCCGACCCCCGAGTTAAAACCAGCGCAGGACCGCCAGAACATCAGGGGGGATGGATTCTCACGGCAGGGACGACCTAAAGGGACCGGTGCTGCATATCGTGGTGGTTGGATTTCACCACAAAAAGGGCTGTCAGGTATGTGAACCTCTGCTTCGTGCTAGCGTAGCTAACTGCTAGCTAGCCCTTCCTAATGAAGTATTAAAAAAGGGACATTTCCACTGCATTTCTGCATGCTTTGACTCCTTACAGGCACCCAGCTGAGTGACAGCGCCTCTCTTTTGACAGCGCATAGATAACCCTGCAGGGACGATGATAATCACACACAGGCTGAGATACAGTGAAGAGAGTTTGTATTTAAGATCAGCTGTTGGCCCTGGGCTCACAGGGTTATGTAACATGTGCTCTGTTGCCGACTTGGACATCTTTTCAGTTCAGTTCATTGAACACTGCTTTTATTCCAGGCCCCAGCTCGCTGTTAGTCCTCCTGGACACAGCATTTCTCTTTGCATTTACCTCTCTGTTATTAATCTGTCCGTCAAAGAGATCTGGCTCATTTAGCACCTGGATGTCAACAATGTGAGGGTATTTCAGGAATCACTATTGGTGCTTTAATGCAGTATTCAATGTGAGTCAAGACCGTGTGTTTTAGTGTTGTAGACAGTTCATTTCTGTCAAGATGAAGAGTCTAATGGCTGGAAGAACCTGCAACAGTAAATGTAGATTGAGACACTTGTTCCTCTGAGGGACTGAAAGTCCTCACTGAATGGTATTTCAAATGATAAACTAAATTAAATGTTATAGTGTTTAAGGTGGTCGGTTGGCCAAAACCAGACATTTGAAGACATCAGGTTGAACTCTGGGAATTTGTGGACGGCAGCTTTTACTGTTTTCTGACATTTTGTACACGCAACAGTTAATTAAGAAAATAAGATGATTACATTATGAAAACAGACATAAGTTGCTGACTTGTCTGGTTGTATTATATTCTGTATGTAGTAATTTGTTGTATGGTCTTCATCACCACAGAGGTCTCACTCTAAATGAGGCTTCCTGAATGTGTCAAGCGTATTTAATTCGTCCTCCTGACTCAGTAACTGTAAACAAACAGTATTTCCACCACGTTATGATGCTGTGATTCGGGCTGGGTGTCATTTCAGATTTTTTCCATTCAACTTTATTTATCCCTGTAGGGACAGTTTTCTGCAGCAGCTCCAAAAGTACTGTAAACATCCAAAGGCTAAAGGCTCTTAGTAAAATTATCTATATCAGTGCCGAGACGTACCCGAGGTTTGATACAGATACCAGAACGAAAGCGTTTTGGTTTCTTAATTTTCTTGTAAATAAAACCATTTTATATAAAAATTAGCATAAAAAAGGAGCCAAAAACAGCTTTGCCCAAATACAATACTGTCAATGAAATTATAAAAATGTTGGTGATATCCTGAATCGTCTGTTGAAAAGTCAGTGGCGAAACACCAACATCTAAAATCTGCTGTCACATCACAGTGGTCTCCTCAGTTCCTTTCTACTGTTTTTCTCCACAGAGCCTGAATTTCTTCTTCTTTTTACGTAAAGTGAACAGAAACTCTCTCACAGACGAATCTCACACGTTGGTTCTGTTGTTTCTGTAAACCTGTTTTGCGAAGACATCTGCCACCGACATGTTGGTCTTCTGCCTCCTGCAGCGCTTCACACCTGCTAATTAGTGAAAGTGTATGTGAGGCATTCACCTTTAATGCATGTTCTAATTATCTCCTCCTCGGTAAAATTCATTACATTTCCAGGCCGAGCTGGTCGGCCGTAAAAGTGAACACTGCGCCTCCTTGTTGCTGCTGCTCTCCATCTGTCTCTGCTGCTAAAAGATGGAGGGCTGGTCTTTATGTGGCCTGTTTCACGCGACTCAGTGGCTTTGCAAGCAGCTGCTGTTCCAGGCAAACGATAAAAACAACAAAACATGTTCTTCTTTAAGTTGGGGCTGACAAAGCAGACGGTGCACGCTCTTTGTTTCAGGCCTGTTGCTTCTGCTGGTGGAGGTTATCTGATAGGGGTCAGCAGTCTCCTGCTGGGTATCAGATTGGGTTCCTGGCTCTTTAATTCGTCTTCTCTTACAGTCTGAATGCCTCTCTGGACCCCCCTCCTCCTTTTCATTCACCTGCCACCCATCTGGTTCTCTGGCAGGGAGCGCATTGAAGAGACGTGGGTGTGTTTTCATAGGAGCATCACTTCCCGGAGTCAGTAGTAGCGGCTCGCCCAGAGGGAGAGCAGCCTGCAGGAGTTTATCCTCAAAGTGTGTGGCGTTCAGGACCGGCAGGTTTCCGGTTAATCTGGTCGGCGGCTCTTCACTGTCACCGCTGGACTGCAGTGTTTTCCTCAGACAGCTTCTTCTGGAGCTCGTTGGAAACATAATAAAAACTATCTGAGTGTACATTAGGTTTCATTATCATGCAGAAAATGGTGTATAACTTTAGTCTGTGGTGGGAAAGTTACAGTTTTCTGGAGGTGGACGTCCACTGGATGGCCCTTTACAATAAGACTTTTTGATGTAAGCGGTGTTTCTTTAGCCGCGTTAGCAGTGTGGCTCTCGCACCCGATTGGTCCAGCACTCTGGTCCAGACTGACTGATTATCTCCAAAACCATTGACTGGATTTCCATGAAATTTCACACAAATATTCACAGTTCACTTAGGATAAATCCTGCCGACTTTGGTGATCCTCTGACTTTTACTTTAGTGTCACCACGAGATTAAAAACTAAACTAAATCAGCCTCAGCTCTAGTTTGTGTTTAGAGCTAGTTAGCAAACGTTAGCATGCTAACACATCAAACTAAGATGGTTAAAACAGCAAACATACCTGCTAAACATCAGCATGTTATCAAAGTCAGCATGAGCATATTAGCTCATGCTATTAAAGAATGAAATAATGTCAACGTGTAGGAACTAAGTACATACTTTAAGCAGCATATGTCAACCAAAGGCCCCCAGGATAAAAGAAAAAAAGTGATTAAAAGACAAAGAAAAGGAAATAATGTAGCATGATAGTAATTCTAAAAGGAGGAAACCAGAGCATGTGGAGGAAAAACATGATTCAGCATTCAAAGTTAAGGGAAGGTTTCTGACTGTGTGTCCTCGTCCATCAGGTTGAATTCTCCTACCCGCCGCTGATGCCAGATGAGGGTCATGACAGCAACCTGCTGCCAGAGGAGTGGAAGTACCTCCCTTTCCTGGCGCTTCCTGACGGGGCGCACAACTACCAGGAAGGTATGACACGCCTCCACTGTGTGTGGTTTTAAGAGCGAATGAATTAATTCTATGTCCTGCTTTTATATACATTTAAATCAGTCAATCTTTTAACGAATCATGAATAACCGGGGTCATCGTGTGATTTAATGGTAAATCTCTGAATCGTTAATTTTAGGTTTAGCAATCGTCAGCTATTCTGATAATCGACTGGTTCATTTTGTCTTTGATGTGTTAATATTTGGTGGTTTCTATGTTAGTAAACCGAATATATTTGAGTTTTGGTCAACTTGATCTTCTGGAAACTGTGAAGGGTATTTTTAGTGGTTTCTGTCATTTTATGGAGCAATTAATTCATTAATTAAGAAAATGATCGGTCGATTAATTGATTATAAAACTGATTGTCAGTTTACTTCTTACTACAAAGAGCTCTGTTCAGTTCTGGTGTCTTTTAAAGAGAATCAACTAAATTTTTACCTGAGAATTATGCAGAGGGGACAGCGTTCTTTTTGCCCTGATTATTGTCTGCAGGCTTCCTCGAAGGCCTCATTCAGAATGGCTTGAACCCTGCGTGTAGAAACATCTGGCAAGCCGCTGTGTTGACCAATCACATACATGCAAGCATACATTTGTGGTGGTTTGCTTTGTACCATGAGCTCCGTGTTTGCTCTATTTACCTTCTGACAAAAGATGAAATATTTGTTGCCAGAGTTGTAAAATCTGCGTGAAATCTGTGATTCATTGCAGTAATCTGCTTCTCAAACTGGACTTTCTGGATTGTCACATTACCCTAAACAACATCCTTCATATGTTGCTGTAGCCTGTTTTGAGAGGCAAAACCCAGGAATCCAGTTAAGCTAATGCTTTGAGCATTGACGCTGATTCTTGTATAGCGCATCTTAAAGATTTAATGCTTTCATTTGGTGTAAAAATCCCACTTTGAGCCCATTTTGTATGAAATTGTGATTCTGTTTTTAGCAGGTGTAAAAGCAGGTGTGACAGCAGCTTTAAAGAGAAAGCAGGACTCTGCTGTCCCTGCAGCAACAGCGAGCTGACGCTGTCCTCTTGGCAAACTGTCCTGTGTGTTGTGGCTGCCGTCATGTGACGGCCCTGTGGTTCACCACTGCTGTTCATCCTGTCCTGCGAAGGCAAACAGCAGGAACTGAGCCAGAGTTCACGTCCAGGCTTTCGACTAAAACTACACCCATCGACACTGTTACTTTACCAGCAGGACAGGAGAGTTTATGTCCGCTGTGGCTTCCTGTTGGACAGCGCAGTGAAAAATGAAGGTTTTCATGTTGCACGAATAAGCACAGTTTTCCCAGAACTGAAGATATCTGAACATATCTCCATCAGAAACAGGTGTAGAAGAAAGAAAAGCGGTTTGAATCCATCCCTGCTGTGTGTTTTGTAATGGTTTCCTTTGTTTCTGCTGCTCTGGTGTGTGTTGCAGACTGTCAGCTGATTAAAAAAACAACAGCGATGTGACCGACTCCCTCTGCACTGCGGCTCATAAAAACAGTCGACTCGGTGTACAGAGGAATGATTCCTCTGTTGACGCTGCAGGAATATTACTAAAGATTAACAGAAACGTCATATGACTGCACACTCCACGTCTCCTCTGTCATTTCACCTGCAGTTGGGGGTGAAGGTGAAGCTGGACCAAAGCTGTTCCATTCTCCATATGAATTAAAAGCAGGCTTTAAATACGCAGTGTTCACTGTGGAGAAGTGACAAGTGGCGATTTTTTTGAATTTGCTGTTGTCCCTTGACGCAGCGCTCAGAGGAAACGCTGATAGCTGCAGCAGAAGATAAGATGAGATGAGCTGAGATAGGAAGTCTTTATTGATCCTCAGAAGTTCAGGTTGCAGCTGCACAAAGACAGAATTAAGAACAAATAGAGAAAAGTAAAAAGACATAATTAGAAATATATAAAGCACAAATAAAAGATCAACTGAAGAACTAGAATATGATATCGTGTGAGTTAAGTAATATTTGGAAAACTGAAGCAGAGAGTCGATGGCTGTAGTTTTGACAAACAGCGGCTGTGGCCCGGGTCCAGATGCCCTGTCGCTGGCCAGCCTGGACCCCTCTGCCTCTTGACCCGTCTCTGGTTAATCTCTGACGTCCGCAGTCTAACCTCCGTCACTCTGCTGCCGTCTCATGCAGAAGGGATCTTAACCATGTTATGAAACGCTCTTCATCCGGCTTCATCACTCCTCCGTTAATCGATTGGTCGTTCGGTTTGGAAACATTGTGAAAAGTGATGCCTTCACAATGTTTGTTTAGTCCAACCGACAGTCCAAAGCTCCACATTATTAAGAATAAATGACTTAAACAATTATCAGAGTAGTTGCCTGCGTACTGTCGGGGAGTTTTCTAATAAAACATCATGTTTTGTGCCAAAATCTCAATCTAAATTCACTTGTAGCTAAGTACAATATTTCCCTCTCAGATGTGATGGACTAGAAGTAGAAGTTTACTCAAAAAATGTGTACTTAAGTAGAGTACTTGAGTAGATGCACTCAGTTACATTCCTGCCCTGGTTGTAGTTAATGATGTAAACATGCAGAACAACTGGTTTGGTTCTGTGAGTGATGTCAGTGATGCTTCAGGTGTGAAGATAATCGTCTGACTGACAGGTGGGAAATAAACACCATCCACGAATGAATATCCTGTAACTTTATTCCAGTTTATCCGGTTCGGCAGCTAAGCGGCTGCGGGTTTGGAGCCTTGCTATGCTGCGAACTAATCAATAATCACTCTCTCCTCGGCCGTTATGTCTTTGATGTGAATTCTCTCCGTTCGTGCCTCCTCTCTTACGTAACCAGCCTCTCTCTGAACTTTCCGTCTTACTGTCAGGTGCTTGCAGTGATGCAGCAGCTGGAGCTTCTTCTGCAGTGTGAGTGCAGTTGAAATCCTGCACAGTCCTGTACTCACACATCAAATAAAACATCATTTATGCATCCTGCTCATTTTCTCTTTTGGCTGAAAGATGCTTCTGTGCAGATCGGTATGAAGGAAAGTATGATGCTGTGTATTAATATGAGAAGAGAAGAGGTTAAAGTCTGAACAAGACACCTCTCCTCTGCTCTGCTTTCCCCGCCCCATCTTCTCGCTCTGCCAATAGGAAGAGAACCAGGAAGTTTAGATAAGGTGGGGGTGTGGCCAGCTAGAGTCTCTCTTTGGGACCATGCGGCCTGTTCAGGTGAGTTTGCGTGGTAAGACACAGAGTTGGCTTGTTTTTTGATCTTTTTGGTTGTTTTCCTGTTTTGTCTGCTTCTTGAAGGAAATGTTAGGGTTTGTTTTCCTGCTCTGTTTGCTTTTTGAAGGAAATGGTAGGGTTTGCTGCTTCTTGAAGGAAATGTTAGAAGAGGCTGTTAAATCTAGTCTGTGGTTTAGGCCTCCACCTTCAGCACCTTCTAAATTTTCCACCCCCTACCCGAACAAGGGTCTGTATCCAATCCCTACTTTCATCTTTTGACTCTACCTCTTTATTTTCTATCCCCTACCCGAACCAGGGTTTGTATTCCCACCCCGCTTTTTCTTGGTGCAGTTGGTGAGAGGCAGGGGTAGATGATGGTAGTGTGGCAATCGGCAGTTACATGTGGCATCTAGGCCTGTGGTAGCATTGTAGCAGCTAACAATAGCTAAAGCGGTGAGAGTATGATAGTATCTTAGCAGTTAGTATTGGTAGCTAGCAATTAACATTAACAGTATAGGTGAATCTAGCTTTATTGTCTTCTTCTGTTCCTCTTAGCAGGTAGCGGTTAGCACATAACATTAGCTAAATGGTAGCATCGGAACTGTATTGTCTTCTTCTGTTCTTCCTAGCGGTTAGCAGTAGCATTAGCAATAGTTAAATGGTAGCATCGGTACTGGCCACTACCTGGAGCATCTCTGGGTCAGTTGAATGTGGCGGTGCTGTTTGTATTGTGTAGGAGCAGTGTGAACTGGCACTAGGGGGGGTGACTCTGGGACGCCGGAGTTCACTGCCTAACCTCCTGGAGGTGTAGTGGGACTAAGTAGGCGAAACACTGTTGAAGGGAGGTTTCCACCTGATGACCCCCAGAGACGTGTTAGGAATCACTGCTCTTTGGCAGGTATAGAGGCAGATTAGAGCTCCAAGGTTCTTCACTGAGAATGAATCCTCTTTTTGAGCACAAGTATCTTGTGTTTAAATTAACTGACAGATGTTGATGTTTTGCAGACACTGTGTATTTTCATCTGCCGCCCCTGAGTGGAGACATGAAGTGTGTCTACGGCGTCTCCTGTTATCGCCAAATAGAAGCAAAGGTCAGTCATATAGATTTCTTCTTACGGAGCCACGAAGCCTTCATGTTGTTGTCATCTAGCTCAGTAAATGACTGTTTTAGTGGACTGCATGGCCAAAAGTTTGTAGACACCAGTTGTGAAAGTAGTACTGCAGTGTAGAAATACTCTGTTACAATTAAAAGTATATAAACATTCCCATCAAAATATACTCAAAATACCAAAAGTACTCAGATATACACTCCTTGGTAGATTAATGATATTACTGCGTAATGTATGTAATGTATGTATGTGTTTAGTAGTGAGTAAGTAACTAAAAGTAATTGTAGTGGAGTCAGAAGTACAATATTTGCCTCAGAATGTCTTACAGTAGTAGTAGAAAGTAGCATAAAATGCTTGTGTAAAGTACAAGCGTTTCAAAATTGTGCTGTAAATTGTACTGTAATTGTATTGTACTTTAAGTTAGTACCACACATCCTCCGTCAGGTGTCAGAACAGGTATCACAATAGAACTAATGCATAGTTCTATTGTATTCTATAGATAATAATGCGCTGTGACACCAGGACGTTATGTTATGTCATGTTAAGGTGAGGTGTCCACATACTTTTGGCCACATCGTGTATTTACCACATGCTCTCTTCTGCGTGTGCGTCCTTGATTTGATTAGAAGCAAACATCTAATATAATAGAACATCTCCTGTTCTATTTCTATCTGTCCTGACATCAGCATGAGGTCGACTGCAGAGCGATGAGTCACACAGTGGCCTCACAGTGTTTGCTTTGTACACACACACACATACACACACACACACACACATATATATATAATTTAATGCTTTTAATCCCTCCGCAGGCCCTAAAGGTCAGACAGGCTGACGTCACCAGGGAGACCGTTCAGAAGAGCGTCTGCGTCCTCAGTCGAGTGGTGGGTCAGCTTTTATCTCATTATAAGATCATAGAAGAAGATTTCAGTCGCTTCAATGCTGCAAGTGATGAATTCGGTCTCTGGGCCGTGAAATGTCGCCGTGACCGATCGATGATCTTGCAAACGCAGAAGGAGGAAAACATGTGACTCATAATAAGACAACAGGTTTTAAATTAATAGACTTCTATAAAGGCTTTTTAGTTCCCGGCATCTTTCCCTCTGAATCCAGGGAGGCTCCAAAGTTGCCGTCTCCCCTCTTACGAAGTGAGGAAAGAGTCAACATGATCGCTCCCGGGAGTAAAATTCTCTTTGATGAGTCCCCACAGAGATTTAAATGACTTCCAGAGTTTTTAATGGCGTAAGAGTCAGAATGAGACTTCAGCCTCTGAAACATCTCATTAGATATTCTGAGTTGAACTTCAGTAAAGAAGTCATGTTTTATTCCCAACTTTCAAAACTTTCCAAATTCTGCCTTCTTCCCACCACTGTTATCACTCTCAGATAAAACACTCAGCAAAGGGAGTTGACACTGTTTGTGACTCTCTATGTAATTCATAGGTTTTATACATTATCCATCTTAACATCTCAACATCAGAGTGAAAGTTTAGCAAGCAAGTATTAAGTAGTACTATAGTAGTTTGAGTAGAAATACCACAATTTAAGACAACTCTATCACATTCTGCATTCAAAATCTTAAAAAGGGAGAAATTATGGCCAAATATTATCTGTTTATTGACTCTGTTTTCCCATGTTTTTGTGTCTAAGTGACTAATGGGGACAACAGTTTTGACACTGGTCCAGTACTGAGCGAGAGAAACAGGCGTTTGTCAAACCACGTTTACTGAAAGTGTCCGTTTCTGCCACTGACAGACTCCGATTGTTATTCTGAGTGTCTGAAAACATTATGGAACAGATTCCTGCAGAGATGGACCGTTTTGTTAAGGAGTAAGATCCTTTTTGTTTAACCAGAAGCAGCCGCTATATCGTTCTCCTGAAACCCACCAAACTCCATTCAGAAAAACAGGAATTTTATCATCTTAAAACACTTCATTCACACCCATCAAAACCTTCTTGGTTTGTCTTTACACTGTTCCAACAATCAGCACCGACTCGGGGTTGTATATATTATATTTTTACATTATTATTATCGATGCAATAACATGTTAGATGCATTTTCATTTTGTAGCTGGCTGCAGTAAAGCTAATTTGACAAATTTCTTATTCTGTTGGTTTAAGTTATGTGTAACAGTGTTTTAGCTTTAAAATCTTCATTTGTAAAGTAGCTTAGGCAGAAATGTAGTGGAGTAGAAGTATACAGTAGCATAAAATTAAAACAGTGAAGTACTTAACTACAGTACTTGAGTAGCTGTACTTAGTTACTTTCCACCAGCTGAAGAAGATGCAGACTGTATGTAGCTTTTGAAGACCGACCAGCTGATCTGTTGATCCTCTTAGAAAGTTCCTCATCTGCTGCCACGTCACTGCCCTTTCTGGATGGGACTGTTTTGGGTGGAGCAGCTGTGTGGTGGCGGGAAGGATGCGTCCATGATGCAAACACATATGTTATATCTCCATAAAACCTGCAACACAGGAGCTGCTTCAGGTCACGTGTGATCCACTCCACACTTTTCCCAAGAGAAGCCCAATCCTGAAAGCAGCAGATCTCGTCACGTCTGCCCGTTTCCTGGTGAACGAGGACAAAGAGGCACATGTCGTTTAGGGGAAAACAGGAGACGTGATTGATTTGCTGCTCCCGCTCGTTAGCTTGCAGATGCTGTAAATGCCTGCTGACAGCGTCTTTGTTTTGATCTCCAGCCTCTCTACGGCCTGCTTCAAGCTAAACTGCAGCTCATCACTCACGCCTACTTCGAGGAGAAAGACTTTTCACAGATCTCCATTTTAAAGGTGAGAATGTGAAACTGCTCACGTTTCAGCCTTTCTGCCAGCAGCTCCACTCACCTCCTGCTTCCTTCCTCCTCCGACGCTGCAGGAGCTGTACGACCACATGAACGGCTCTCTGAGGGGGTCAGCTCTGGAGGGCTCACAGGTTTATCTCGGTAGGTTGCTTTTATTAGTTTAACTTCTTACATCACATAAACGCTCACTTCCCCATGTTTTACAACACACCTCAGCTGTCTGTAGCAGAGCAAAATGATCATATTATTCAGTATCTGAGAGGATGTTCCTCGTTTGTTGACACTGTTTTCTTCCCTCAGGGCTTTCACCGAGAGATTTAATACTGCACTTTAGACACAAGGTAGAAAATGACAGATTGAACAGTAATGTTGGTGCTGGTTGCGTAATAGTTGTCTGAAATCTCAGTCATTCTTTTCATTTTGCCTTCATAGGTTCTCATCCTCTTCAAGCTCATTCTGCTGGAGAAGAAGGTACCATAACAAACAAATCCTTGCTCCTTTCGAGCAGATCAGAACTTTTGAAAAGTGATGCTGAATGTTGTGCCTTCTGTTTGCAGGTCCTGTTCTATGTGTCTCCTGTCAACAGACTAGTCGGAGCTCTGATGACCGTTTTATCGCTGTTTCCAGGTCAGCATCTCCAAAGAGTTCAAAAAAACTGCATCTGTTCGGAAAAATAAGCATAAAAGTCATAGAATCAGCAAACAGACCCTCGTGTCAGTTACACAGCGATATCTAGCTAAAGCTTGCTAACGTTAGCCAGCATTAGCTGCTGTTAGCTGCTGGTGATACCAGACTAAGTAAAACTGCAGCAGGGAAACTGAAACTTTTAATCCCTAAAATGAAAAATGTGTTATTCCATTAATTATGTTAACATTTATATATCCATTGCATCTGTGCAAACATCGTAATATTACATATTTCTTATTGTTAAGTATTTTTCTACTGTGCAATAGTACGAAAACACTGTATTTTATTATTCATATCTTACTCATGTGAAGTTTTTCCATTGACAAACTGAACCATCCTTTGTCAAGGAAGTAGGATTTTATACTCTTTTGTATATAATGCACATATATATATATATAATTCATTTTATTCTGTGTCCTTTTTTATTGTCTATTCTTTCTCTTTTTTTTGTTCTTGCTGTCTGTAACAACTTAATTGTCCTGTGTGGGATCAATAAAGTTTTATCTTTTTTCTTCTTGAAACATGTCAAAGTTTCACTTTATGGTAATTTAAGGTAAATGTGTGAACAGGAAACTAGTGCAATAGTTTAGTAGTGATAAAGAGGAATTCATTGAAGTTTTCATTTGATCTGCTTTGTGCAGGTATGATCGAGCACGGCCTGGTGGACTCGTCCCACTACAGGCCCAAGAGCAGCGTGTCGGAGGACCTGAGTCTGGTGGAGAGCGTCTCCGGAGCCGAGGAGTTCGTCTCCGTGTCCGTCACCGACATCGCTAACACCACGCTGGAGGGGGAGGAGCCCGCCCAGCCTGCGGCAGAGTCTCTGTCCTCTGGGAACAGCACCGAGGGGGACGGCCACCTCCTCAAACCCCCGTCGCGCACCTCCCCAGAGTCCTCCGAGAGCGACTGGGAGACTCTGGACCCCAGCGTGTTGGAAGAAAGTGGTCCAAAAGAGGCAGCTGAGGGGAAAGAGACATCGGAGCTCCCGGACGCCTTCGACTCCAAGCCGGGGACGCCCATCACCGTGCAGCCACAAGCCGTCAGCGATCAGGGAGGGGTCAGCCAGGGTCTGGTGTCAGGTCTGGAGGAGGACCAGTACGGCCTGCCGCTCCCCATCTTCACTAAGGTAACACTCGGACTTCGACTGTTGGTTGGGACACCTTAAAATGGAACAAGATCAATATCAGTTTGTAAATCACCGATAACGTCTCCTTCATCAAGTTAGTTAGCTTTAGCCAGATTTAACCCTCGGTGTGTTTGTCTGCCTCGTGACCTTTGCCCTCTGTTGCCAGGGTTACCTGTGTCTGCCCTACATGGCCCTGCAGCAGCATCACCTCCTGTCAGACGTGACGGTGCGTGGCTTCGTTGCCGGGGCGACCAACATCCTCTTCCGCCAGCAGAGGCACCTCAGTGATGCTGTCGTCGATGTAAGTCCTACGTGCATGAAGTGTTTTATTTTAGACACGGTGGGCTTAAAGTAACTTTTTAAAGTTAAATACTGAGCGTGGGTTTCGTGCTGTAGGTGGAAGAAGCCGGGATCCAGATCCAGGACCCCGAGCTTCGCAAGATCCTGAGCCTGACGACAGCAGACCTGCGTTTCGCCGACTACCTGGTCAAACACGTGACGGAGAACCGCGACGACGTTTTCCTGGACGGGACGGGCTGGGAGGGCGGAGACGAGTGGATCAGAGCCCAGTTCACTCTCTACCTCCACTCCTTACTGTCCTCTGCACTCCAGCAAGGTGGGAACACCCCCTGATTTATTCTTCCCACTTCCCACTTTCCTTCCCCCTCCCTTCTTCGTTAAGGGCTTATTTTACTTACCCTTTAACTCAAGTTAGTTGAATCCAGAGTATCTGCAGGCTATAAAAGAGCCTTTAAATACACGTGACCTAAATTTAAGCATCACATCGTTTTAAGTACAGTGTCATTCGGTTTTAGCTTATAATGACGTTCACTGTTGATAATTTAATTCACCACTGCTTCAGTTTGAAATCTTATCTGCTATCAGAGATAATTTGAGCAGAGGAAGAAAAGAAGCTCCCACAAACTGCAATATGTTTCGTCTGGTCGTAGTTTTACAAGTCGGGTCGAAGTTTTTTACAACTGCGAAATGTTTTAATGAAAAAGAGCAAATAAATGATGATCTGGAGGATCTGATTATTATTTAATCACATATTCTGTCTATCTATACGTGTATCTTCTGTGTTTGTAAAACAGGAAAACAAACACTTTTTCCATATTTCATATCTTCTTCATGAAGCTTTTTTTAACCATGAAAAATCAGCTGTGTGGAATCTAAAAGGTCGACGTGTTGTTCTGCGGTCTGTTGCCGACTGGCTGAAAAATGCAAACGCGTCAGAATGGCTCTTAAACAGTCACGTAACGTTGCACCACTCGCCATCGTCACGCAGAACAAACAGCGAGTCCAGATACGCTGCTCGACTCCTCGCTTCCCTTTGGTTTCTCCGTTCAGATAACGAGCGGCTGCTGGCTGATTATGGCGCGCCGTTCATCACCGCCTGGAAGATCACCCACAACTACCGGGTGTGGTACAGCAACAAGCACCCCGCCATGGCCGCCATCACCCCAGGGTAGGTGGACCACTTTAAGACTGCAAACCAGAGTGAATGCAGTATTTCTGCACGATTACAGTTCAAGATTAGGCTACATTAATATTATTAGTATGATACTCGTGGATTGTTTATGATTTGTGAGAGCCAAAAACTTATCGATAAAAGATGTGATAATTTTCGAAATTCCCAACATATTTTCATCTAACAAAATCTACTGCTTCAGTCCATATTTGTTGGTGTTTATCCGTCCAAAAACAATGTTTTCACTGCGATCAAAACGCCGTTTGCTCTCTCTGGACACACAAAGTGATTAACGAGGCTGTCAAGCATCAATACGCCACAGGGCGGGATTATTAATTCATCATTATTTGATGCCTTTGTTGGATTAGCCTGCTGCCTGCGTGTGTTTATGTTTACGAAACTGACGAGTTATATTCATGAAGGAGAGTTCATTTAATAAACAATCATTATCTCCTTTAATCCTGTGAATCACTTTATTTAAACATTCAGTACAGCCCTCATTGGTTGTGTAAACTTTCCATATGAGCCACCTCCGGCTGTCGCTACAGGAAGTGGTTTATACACTAATATGTGCTTTTCTGAATGTGGAAGCACAGACTTTATCTGCAGCTGATGAAGTTTGATAGTTAAAACAGTGTTTGCTCATCAGCATCCTGCTCGCTCACTGGTTAAGAGACGTTTAAGCTGTGGGTCGGCTGGATTTCATCATCAGATTAATGTATCTTTCACTTTTTTCATTGAACATATGATCAATTTTAGCTCTTTTCTAGATTGTGATATTTGTCTTAGTTGTTTTTTCTGTTGTTAACTTGTGTGCTGCGTATTATTCATGAGCGATCTCTGTGTTTCCTCTGTTGTAGACACCCGTTCCAGGGCCAGTACAGTGTTGCTGATGTCAAACTACGACTCTCACAGTGAGTTTTCTTTCATCTCCTGCTCTGTACTTTACAGTACAGACGACTTTGTTACTGCTTTAATGGAAATCTGTCCGTATAAAACACTGACACAGACCATTAAAAACAGCAGCCTGTAAAACATTAAGAGCTCACGAGATGAGCGGGACACGTGTTATTTTCCTCTTAAAGTTCGTTGGAGCAGATGATTTGCTGCATCCTGCTCACTAAAGCATGCACATTGCTGCCCTCCTGTGGCGACAAGGTGCCAGTAAGCATGACACTGTAGAGAAATTCACCACTAAAAGAAAGTGTGGCGTTCAGATTATTTCACCGTCCCGCTCTTTTAAAAATACACTGTAAAAAGTTAGTGTCAAACCTCTAAATTAATGTTGAATCCAGTTTAATTCAGTCTTTTAAGAACATTTTGCTCAACTCTTCCTCAGTGTTTTGCTGTCCGACACCTGAACGTGCTTTTACTTTGAAGGAGCTGCCAGTGAACAGCCTCAGTGTGTGTGTGTGTCGATAATTTCTAAATGTGCTGGTGAAAATCTTAAACTTGGAAAAACTTGAACAGTATATTTTTGGATCTGATGATAAATTCTGAACACAAAAATGAAATATTGGTAAATTGTTGTTCTGCAGTTATTGGTAAGAAAAACAGTAAATAAGTGAAGAAAAATAATGCTAAAAAGATATATTCAAGTTTAAATTGATGCCTTAATGCTGTTTTCTTTAGACCAGTAATGATTGTGTTGCACCCAGCTGTGAATACTTCATGAACGCTGTACATGACAGAGAGCAGCACGCTGTGTGCTACTGCATGCCGTGTTTGTGGGTGGATAAAGCAGCTCACTGGGCTCAGGTTGAAGGTGGAGGATGGGCGGGCGAGGGTTTGTGGTGGCAGCGAGGGTCTCATATCGGCTGAAGTCATTAATTATGAGCGAGTTTCATTCTCAAAAACAGAACTGGAGACTTCTTCAGCCTCGGCTCCGGTTTCATACCAGGAGAGTCTGGATGGAAGGTGACTCCATCCACAGCTGGAGCGCCGCTTCTAGTGTTACGCGTCACACACACACACACACACACACAGCTGAGTGTGTGTCCAGCCTTTGCTTGGCTTTCCAGCGAGGACGGGGCAGATCTGCTTGCCTCTGATACTCCGAGCTCTCACTTTACCTTCGGGTGTTTGGTGACACGGTCGCTGTGAACGTTGTCGTAAATCCTCAGTAAACAAACACGAGCCGTAGAGGAGCTTCAAACTGGGTTTAGTTCAGTTTATCTGCACGACATTTAGATCAGAAATGAAGAAATTCTGTCATAAAATATAACGATGAAAAGCCAGAAAGTATAAATAAAATTAGATTAGTTCAGGATATGATACATCCTGTTGGTAGATGTAGCTCATGTTTTGAAGATGTTACAACAAAGGAAGGAAACCAAGGAAGAATTATTAAGGTTTATGCCCTTTATTACCAGAAATGTTGCATAGTTTGCTAAATTATCGTAATCACAGCAATAATTTAAATGTCAATTTTCCATATAATTACAACTAAAGCATCACCTCCAAATATTCATCAAACTGCCGTCTGTGGCAACATTACATATAGTGACCAGAACAACCTCAGCCCAGAAAATTTTTAAGCAAAAACGCCAAAAATTCACAGATTCCACTTTCTCACATGTAAAAATTTGCTAGTTTTCTTTAATTGTTTAATCAAGAAAACAACCAGCAGATTATTCAATAATGATAATAATGAATATTTGCAATTATTGAATGAACTACACACCGTTAATCCAGCCTTCAACTTCGATCTTGCACCTGCTAGATATCTGATGACGGAGCGGCTCTTGGTCTTGCGAGAGGATTTGAAAAGTGGCGACCGAGTCGAAGCAAGTTGTGTTGGTGTGTTCACGGACCAGCAGGGGTTTAAAAGGTCACGCCGGCCCTCACTGAACTATAAAACTCTGGATATAGCAGGCGTGGTGGTGTTGAGGGGTGATGTGGGGTTACAGGCAGGAAGTTTGGCCCTCTGCCACCTGAGGCATAAACGCGTCTCATTTCCTGCCTCAGCCCTGTGTCAGCTGGTCTGGAAAAGTGTGTGTGTGTGTGTGTGTGAGAGGTTTTCTAACATGTGTTCCCTGAGCGGAGGCGTGAGGGCATGGCGGCAGATAAACAGCTCTGTCTCCACTGCGATCTGCAACATCGGACACGAGTGTTTATCGACTGTCAGAAGCTTCGAGCCTCGCAGAGTTAGACCGCTACGATGTTCAAATCCTCGATCCTCTTCTCCGCCCAGATGTGAACATGAAGATTCAGACACTGAATAAAAGAAGACCATGAACAACACTGATTCTACAAGCTGTTATTGGCTGATTTAATCACATGTTCGTTGTTACCGTCTAATTTCAGATGCAGTTTAAACCCTGCAGCGTTTACCAGCTCGCAGTCTTCTTCTCTGCCTTTGTTGGCGCGTTGCTGCATATTAGCGCCAGCTGTTGATCTGTGGCGTAGTTTGAAACCGTTGGCAGGAATGTGCACTGCGTCGCCCACGTGCGAACGCGACCGGATAAACCAAACTCCACAGGGAATCGGTAACTCTTACAGCTCGGCCCGACAGCTCCGCTCTGTAGACTTCAGTGCTGTTTACACATTATAAAGCACAGTCTTGTAAATTCCAACCAAACAAATCTGGTTTGTCGCACTGCTGAGTTAATTTAAACACAAGATACTTGTGCTCAAAAAGAGGATTCATTCTCAGTGAAGAACCTTGGAGCTCTAATCTGCCTCTATACCTGCCAAAGAGCAGTGATTCCTAACACGTCTCTGGGGGTCATCAGGTGGAAACCTCCCTTCAACAGTGTTTCGCCTACTTAGTCCCACTACACCTCCAGGAGGTTAGGCAGTGAACTCCGGCGTCCCAGAGTCACCCCCCCTAGTGCCAGTTCACACTGCTCCTACACAATCCAAACAGCACCGCCACGTTCAACTGACCCAGAGATGCTCCAGGTAGTGGCCAGTACCGATGCTACCATTTAACTATTGCTAATGCTACTGCTAACCGCTAGGAAGAACAGAAGAAGACAATACAGTTCCGATGCTACCATTTAGCTAATGTTATGTGCTAACCGCTACCTGCTAAGAGGAACAGAAGAAGACAATAACGCTAGATTCACCTATACTGTTAATGTTAATTGCTAGCTACCAATACTAACTGCTAAGATACTATCATACTCTCACCGCTTTAGCTATTGTTAGCTGCTACAATGCTACCACAGGCCTAGATGCCACATGTAACTGCCGATTGCCACACTACCATCATCTACCCCTGCCTCTCACCAACTGCACCAAGAAAAAGCGGGGTGGGAATACAAACCCTGGTTCGGGTAGGGGATAGAAAATAAAGAGGTAGAGTCAAAAGATGAAAGTAGGGATTGGATACAGACCCTTGTTCGGGTAGGGGGTGGAAAATTTAGAAGGTGCTGAAGGTGGAGGCCTAAACCACAGACTAGATTTAACAGCCTCTTCTAACATTTCCTTCAAGAAGCAGCAAACCCTACCATTTCCTTCAAAAAGCAAACAGAGCAGGAAAACAAACCCTAACATTTCCTTCAAGAAGCAGACAAAACAGGAAAACAACCAAAAAGATCAAAAAACAAGCCAACTCTGTGTCTTACCACGCAAACTCACCTGAACAGGCCGCATGGTCCCAAAGAGAGACTCTAGCTGGCCACACCCCCACCTTATCTAAACTTCCTGGTTCTCTTCCTATTGGCAGAGCGAGAAGATGGGGCGGGGAAAGCAGAGCAGAGGAGAGGTGTCTTGTTCAGACTTTAACCTCTTCTCTTGCCGGGTTAGGCATGCATGTCCTCTGCCTGCCCCCCCACTGTCCCTATTTCACCCCCCAACTACTATTATTTCTCCTGATCCATATCCACTGACTAGACCTAGCAGCCTCATCTGACATCTCCCTCACTGTCTTTCTTAAATTTTGCCCATGCACTCCCAGCTCCCTCAACAGTGAAACAGCTGACCCTGCAACAAAACCTCTACACCCCACTTCAACCGGACAGACCCTGGTCTTCCATCCCCTCTGCTCAGATTCTGTCTTTAAATCTGCATACTTAGTCTTCTTCCTTTCATAAGCTGCCTCCACTGAATTTTCCCAAGGGACTGTTAACTCAATAAAATACACAGTCTTTTTACTCATGGACCATAAGACAATGTCTGGCCTCAGATTACTATAAACTATTTCCTGGGGCACAACTAGCTGTCCTCCCAAGTCGACCTGCATTTGCCAATCATCAGCCCCTACCAGGCAGCCACCTCCCTGCTTTCTCCCTGACTTAGCAGCTTTATTTTTCTCCCCCTCTCGAACAAACTGCACATCTAACCTCTCCTTTCTAGAACTTCCAGAATTCACCTGCTTCCTTCTCTCCTCAATGCCTGCGGCTAAGCTTCTCAGCACCTGATTATGCCGCCATGTATACCGGCCTTGTGATAAGCTAATTCTACAACCTGACAAAATGTGCTTTAAACTTGCTGTACCTGAGCAGAGTGGGCACGATTGATCGCCCTGTACCCAGAGACTTAGGTTCTGCGGGGTTGGCAACACATCGTATGTCGCCCCTATCAGAAATTTAATACGGCCTTCCTCCATATTCCACAGGTCCCTCCAACTAAGTTTCCTCTTCTCAACACCTTCCCAATTCAACCATTGTCCCTGTTTGGCTTGACCAACTGCTTTTGCCCCTCTTAACAACTCCTCCTGCCTACGCACCTGTTCCACTACAAGCTTTCTTTTCTCCTTTAGACCTGCTTTATTCCACACTGGTTTGCCTGGGCCAAGCCCCAAGCCTCCCCGGCCAAATTGAACATTTCCTACTATTTCTGCATGCCTAAGAGCTGCCTCTGCCTCCTGCACTGCTGCCCTTGGGTTCCATTTCCTCCCCCCAGAAGGATTCGGAACCACATTGCTAACTAACATGTCCTTACTCCCAGATAATAAAAGTTCTGTCCTAACCTTAGTGCATTTAAACTCCTCTGTTAGACTGGATACTGGCAGCTGAAGCATTCCTTTCCCATACAAAGCTACATTGCTTAAGCACCTGGGAGCACCCAACCATTTTCTAATATAAGAGCTAACTAGCCTTTCCATTCTCTCTGCTACAGATAATGGGACTTCATATACTGACATTGGCCACATTAACCTAGGATACAAGCCAAACTGCAAGCACCACAACCTCAGTTTTCCTGGGAGCCCTGATTTATCTATTCTCTCCAGCCCTTCTGCAACATCCTTTCTAAATTGCACAACCTGTTCAACATCATTCAGGTCCACATTGTACCACCGTCCTAGACTCTTAACTGCTTTCTCCCTAATTGTTGGGATTTCCTCACCATCTATAGCAAACTTTCTATCACTTACTTTCCCTCTGTATATTGAAATACTCCTTGACTTACTAGGCTTAATCTTCATACTAGCCCACTTGAGATTCTGATTGACTTTATCTAACAACCTCCTTGTACATGGCACTGTTGAAGTTAGCAGTGTCATATCATCCATATAAGCCCTAATTGGTGGAAGACGCATTCCATTCTGCCGTCTCTCTCCACCTACGACCCACTTGGAAGCCCTAATAATTACCTCCATAGCCATTGTGAAAGCTAGCGGGGACACTGTACATCCTGCCATAATACCAACCTCCAATCTTTGCCAGCCTGTTGTGAGCTCTGCGATACTTGCACACAGTCTGATGTCTTGGAAATATGCTTTCACCAAGTTAACAACTATCTCCGGCACTTTAAAGTAGTCAAAGGAACTCCAAATAAGGTTATGTGGCACTGACCCAAACGCATTAGCCAGATCTAAAAATACAACATTCAAGTCTCTTTTCTCCCTCTTAGCTGTCTGAATCTGATGCCAAATCATGCTAGTATGCTCTAAGCATCCCGCAAATCCTGGTATCCCTGCTTTTTGCACTGTCGTATCTATCATACCATTCCTTTCTAAGTATTTAGCCAGCCTCTGTGCTACGATACTAAAGAAAATCTTTCCCTCAACATTTAGGAGAGAAATCATCCGAAACTGGCTAAGGTCCGATGACTCCTTCTCCTTAGGGATGAAGACACCTCCTGCCCTGCGCCATGCTCTTGGAATACTTTGTTTCTCCCAAACTATTCTCAGGTATCTCCATAGTGTCCTTAAGATGCCAGGTGCACTCTTATAGACACGGTAGGGGACTCCATTAGGCCCTGGGGCCGAAGAAGCCTTTGCACGCCTAACCACCTCCACCACTTCTCTCCACCTAGGTGGGCTCACATCCATCTCCTGCTCCACTTCCCCTAATGGTGGCATGTCAGGTGGAAGACCTATGTTCCTATTCTCCTTTGAATCTGAATACGTCGACTTCAAATACTGTTCAATCTCTGATTTCGTTGCCTTAAGTTGCCCTCCTTTTTCTTGATTAAACAAGCCTTTCACAAAATTAAAGGGGTTCCTAAAAAATGCTGACCTTGCACGTTCCTTCTTCTTTCTCTTCTCCCTAAGGTGTTCTGCCCTTCTGAGTACTGCTAACCTGCTTCTCAGTTCCTCCTGCAACACCTTAATTCCCTCCCTTTCTTCTTCTGTCGCCTTCCTCCACTGCTTTCATAACTGCCTCCTTTCCTTTACTAACTTCTCTATTTCTCTTTGCCGCCTAGACTTGCCGACCTGCACCCTCTCGCCTTTCCTTTTGACAAGCACCCCAAATCTCTCTCGACCATAGGAGTAGATCACATCTCCAATTTTATCCAATTTCTCCACTACATCTCCTCTAAGCCTGCTTAATATGACTGATAAATCTCTATCAACTGCCTCCCACTCTTTGCTATCATTAGCCCTCGGCCACTTAACTCTAGCTTTCTGCTCCATGCTTCTCTCCTTGGCTGGCCTGTTGCCCTCAACACCAACTGCATCCCCTCTCCGTACCTCCTCCTCTCCAGGGATAGTGTTACTGATATCCTGCGAACTGTGGTTTTCTACCTGTCGCTGGACTTCATCCGACTGATTCGACTGACTTCTCAAGAAATACTGGTCGATGCGGCCACTCTGCCCTTCCACCGCTAAACACTTCCTCCTTCCCTGATGAGTTCTAAGGCCTCGGATTGATGTTATTTTCTGCCAGCCACATGGGCAAACTTGAAGCTTCTTATCCTCTGCTGCACAACTTTTGCTCTGAGAGTATAGCCGTGTGATGCTGGATTTTTAAAGCCGATATCATATATTTGGGGATTTTAAAAATCTGCTCATATCCATTTTTAACACATCCCTTCATTCGTCTGTTTTTTAGACTGTGAGCGAGAAGCAGTTGAAAATTTGCTTGAACTTGTGTTTCTAACTGACTGCAAACATATTTTTGACCTTTCTGTGCTGCAGTTTCACGTCACTCATCAGCTCAGTATTCACCTCGTCCACTATGTTGAGTTTACATTCAGGCGATCGCATCACCTCCCGCCTCCCCTCCTGCCTCCCCTCCCTCCACTCAGACCTCTGCCTGTTGTTGCCTTGTTGCCTCTCATCCGTCAGAAACAGCAGAAATCTGCTGTCCTGCAACCTGAGGCTGGACGACCGGGGAAACTGGGGTTAGTAGGACAGAGGGTGACTGGTTTGACGTACCCCTCTTATCGGGGGTGCTAGTTGAGAAAGTAAAAGAGGAAAGCTGAGTCCATCCGCTCCTCTCAGCTCATCGGTCTTTGTTCCGCTGCTGCCACCCTGCCACCTCCCCTCTATTTATACTCCACTGCAAAAAATAAAAACTAGGCCCTACGCATGACTTCCTTGTGAATGTGCTGTGTTGCATGTGTATTATGGAAGCACTCGGGGGGGGGGGACGCAGGCGACCCTTTTCATGTGTCATCAGTGTTGGACAAAGAGCAGCCGGTGGCAGAGATGTTCTCAGAAAACAGAGTCATGTGACGAGCTGCACGGCCGCGGGGGGACTCTGGCTGTTAGAGGATCTTTCTTTTATTGTCAGCGAACCGCACGGCGCTGCAGAAGGAGCTGTTTATTTGGGTCAGGCAGCGAGATGGAGAGTCGGTGTGTCCGCCGGGCGGCTCTCTGAGCTAACAGTGTGCACAGCGGCTCAGGGGAAACACTGCTGCCATGAGATTGTTGGGTGGCATCTGAAAAAGGTTTGAATATGAGCATTTCACCACAGTGTTTCCATTATTCCACCCACATTCCTCTCTACGGCTTCAACAGTGTTCAGTTTTTCCATGCTAGAGTAGAATACGCTTACAGTATACAGAGCAAAGCGTGGTCCTATATGTATTTTGAATTGTTTTACACACATTTCTCCTGTAATGTATAAATGTGGAAGCTTTGAGGTCTGATCTGGAGTCTTTTAACCACATACGTTGAATGAAACCAGTAAAATCAATAAAATCATGATGAGTTAATGATTCAAAGTATAAAAAAAGATAGACAACATGATACAAAACTGGGCCAAAATAATGTGGAGGCTTTATGGAACAAATGGAAAGTCAGTGTTTCATATGTTTTTTATGTTTAACTCATCAAAGTGTAAAATATAGACATGTTTTACTGGCTTTACTGATGCAAACACATCATAAACTGCAGATTTAGTTGTTTACTTGAGTTAATCCCTGTATTTAAAAACCTGTAAATCAATGAGGGAGTTTGGTCTAACAGCTCAGCAGCTTTTCACATCAACAGCATTAAAATGAAAACACGTTTCGCTCCAGTCCATACATGCAACACATTGATCCGTCATGTGATCAGGATATCACCATAGATACGTGTATACTAAACTTTACAGTCATCGTCTTCTTCAAAAACACTGTTGAAACACTCTCATTGACTTCAGTCCACTGTACAGACAATAATATTCTAATCATCTTTTCACACCACTCCCTAACAAATACACGTTTTCAGCTTAAAAACAAGCTGACATGTTTTGTTTGTGTCTTGTTACCATGACAATGGCTCGAGCATGCGCCCGAGCGCCCGGCGGACACAAAGTGCAGGCCTGGCAGGTGTTTCACATTATTCCATGAAGCGACAGTTGGTGATAAAAGGCTAATAAATGCAGCAAAAGGCAGGGGGGAGGAAGACTACGAACAACAACAATGCAGGTTTCCAAGTATTCAGATGTTCACATTTGCAGATGTGTTGAGGAACGTCCTGGTGACAAACACTTACCCACATTTAACACTGCTGGTCTGCAATATCTCCAGACATTCACATAAGGAGAAATAAGTGAAAAACAGAATATAGCAACTCAATCAGTGTACTAGCAGCATTGATCAGTAATGTCATCAATACTACATGAGGGATAATGGTCATGAAGTTCTATCGAGTGGTCCTATTAAAGCTGAGGAAAGTGTCTGTGGCAGTAACAGAAACACAAACCTGCGGTGGGTTTAACACAGCGGTTTCACTGGCTTTGATGGCTGAGTGCAGTTTTAGGGAGGCAGCTTATGACTGGGGGCCATGCAGGAAAACCCATGAACTTGTTGCAGGATTTGTGATTGGTCTCATGATGGCGTTTAACATTAGATTCCTTGAACACTCACTTTATCTGTCTCCTGAGCTCCTACGAAGTGACATTCATCCGTTTTTTTCTCCTCAACCATACAGCGTTTTTTCCGTGGTGACTTTTCCATCTCACCTCTGCTTTCAGCTGCAGTCGTCCGCTGAGACGCAGCACGAACACTGGTGACAGAGCGTAATCGTTGCGACGCTCGCGAGGTGCCGCTAGCAGTCATGTAATCAGTGGCTTCCCTGTGAGGCGAGCGCAGTTTGATGGGGTATCATGTTAAAGTCGTGTATTAAATGCAGGCTGCAGGATGCAGTGGTTGCATTGCATGTATTTCATGTCACGTTCGGGGACCGCACAACATGTCTCTGGGGGCTGCCGGTGGCCTGCGGGCCGCACTTTGAGAACCCCTGGCCTAAACCGACGTGCTAAGCCTCTCAGCCCTGCTGGGAATGCACAACAGCCGCTCTCTTACTTTGAAAATAAAGACAAAAGGAAGTTGGCACAGCGAGGGCAGATTCCTGGTGGACGTGCAGCCATGGAGCTGCTGGATTATCGATCCTAGCAACAAGCACCTAGCAACCGCAGCCTGTTTGGTGGATCCACTCTGTGTCCCGTGAGTGACGGCGCCGCGGGACGTCCGTCTGACTCCGAGACGCCACAGAGGCAGCGCGTCGCGGTGCCAGTTCGCGCTCGGCCGGCTCGTCGTCCACAGAGTGGAGTCATGTTGATGCTGTAGTCAGATAAACACTGTATCTGTCTGCTGTGTGTGGGACTGACAGCAGCTATGCCAGCAACACACACACACACACGTCTCACTTTCTCTTTGGTTTTATGTTTCATGCACAGACTTTACATGCTGGAGGTCTCCTTTAAATTCACTCTGAAGTTTCCCTTCTGGACAACGTCTTTATGTCGAGTGCAGAAGAAAATTCAAGTTTCTTTAATGAAGCTCTTCAATGAATTCATCATATTTTTCTTTTTGAATGTCTTGAAAATTTCATTGACATGTGCAATGACAATAAAGACTCTTGAATCTTGAATCTTGAATCTTTAATTTGATTTGTTTTTATGATTCTGATTCAGTTTTTATGTTTTGTCTTGTGATGCACATTGTGTTGCACACATTTGCAGACAAACGCTCTAAATGAATATGTTTAACAATATAAATAATACAAATAATACTACTACAACTGCTACTAATAAAGGTAGTATTCATGTAATTCAAAATCCAGCTGTGAGAAAGTGTTGTCCACCACCCACACTCTGATAAATGGTGGATTTACAGGCAGTGTAAGCCGAAGGGGGCAGCAAGCTGATCCCAGAGCAGTGAGACTGACAACAGTAAATATGTCTGTCTTAAAGGAGTAGTTCAACATTTTGAGAAATGCACCAGTTTGCTTTCTTTAAGAGAGTTAGAGGAGAAGCTCAACACCACTCTCATATCTGTGTTTTATTCACAGAGCTGGAGTCAGGAGGCAGTTAGCCTAGCTTAGCATAAAGACTGGAAGCGGAGGGAAACAGCTAGCCTATCCCATCCGAAGGTAACAAAATCCGCTTACCAGCGCCTCTGCAGCTCGCTAATTAAGACGTTATATTCTCGTCTGTCTTGTCCTCTTGCCCAAAAACAAGACCGGATGTCAGATTTTAAGTGTGAAGCCGCGTGTCGCCATTACCTCTGAGACACACTCAGACGGCGTGTGATCGCTGGCTGTCGTGATCATCAAAGCCGCTACAGGCAGCTGTAACGGGGTTTATTTTCAGGTGGGGGTGAAGACACGTTTCCATCCTTTTAACAACGCTGCTGTTTGCAGCAGGAGTGAGATTCCTGCTGAATGTCAGGTCAGCGGGGATCCATGTGAAAGGTGGATCTCACCAGGCTGCTGTTCAGATCTTCCTCGTTTCCGCTGTCAGCTCGGCCCCCATAATCTGCCCTGCTGTTACGTAACCTAACAGGTTGGCGCAACATTCAGCAGTGGCACTTTTGTGTAGTTTGTTTCCTGGAAAGGAGGAAGAATTCCTACAATGTCACACCAGAGACAGGGAGGTGAGGGGGGTGCGTGCATACAGGGTTTCTGAACCTTTGTTGTTTTTTTTGCAGCTCGGTGCAGAACAGCGAGAGAGGGAAGAAGATCGGAAACGCCATGATCACCACCAGTCGCAGCGTGGTCCAGACGGGGAAGGTAGTGGGTAAGAAAGCTCAGAAAATACCCACAAGTTTAACAAAAGAAGACTGACGATGCTTTTAATTTCAGTAAACAAGCCGAGAGGGATCAGTGTCAGTGACCCTCTGCTGGTTTTCAATCACAGGTTTCCCATCATGATGTCAACTAGAACTGTCACTTTTTTTTCATCATGCTTCATTATTTTCTCTTAAGTTCCAACAACATAAAACAAAGAAAAGCAGCAAATCCTCAAACGTGAGACGCAGGAAGCAGCAGATATTTAATGTTTTTGGTTGTTCAATGACTTTAATTTACTTTTGTCGGTCAGTTAATTGAATAATTGACTTAATTGTTTCACCACTGATGTCAGTGATGCTTAACTTGATTGTGTGAAACCCTGATTCCAAAATGTTTATTTGCTGTGTAAAACATCAATAAGACAGAATCTGTTCATCCTTTTTTGATATTTACTCAACTGAAAACAGCAACATGTCTCAAACACGTTGTTACAGGAGCAACAAAAGACTGGGAAAGATGTGGAACGCTCCAAAAACACCTGTCTGGAACATTCCACAGGTGATGGTATGAAAGTGAAGTCTGACTGTTCTCCACCTCTGCTCTCAGGTCAGTCGGTAGGCGGAGCATTGACCAGCGCCAAGTCGGCCATGTCCTCCTGGTTCTCCACACTGGCCCAGCCTGCAGCTGTAAACACCCCCGCCTCTCCGGAGCCCGCCACAGAGGTCAAACCCTGAAACCAAACCCAGCGGTCCTCTGTCTGACTGTCTCCTCGTCCTCCCGTGAAGCCCGAGGGTCAGCGGACTGAGAGCTGAGAGGAAAACGTTCATCTTCAGAATCAACGAGTTTTAAGTCTGAACCATAAAACGCGGGACGCCACTCTGGACAGGAAGGCAGCGCAGGCGTTCGACTAACTGTACAGCCCAAATCCACTGTGAGGCAGAGACTGCCAGCGCCAATGATCAAAACCCAGAAATCTGAGCAGGCTGCGTCCTGTCTGAGCGCCTGCTGCAGTTTGCTGGATGCTTTCCTGTGAGACACTAAAGATGCTGTCGTTCGGTTTGCGGTGTTCACTCTTTGCTGCATATTTCTAGAGTTTCTCTATATAGCCGATTATTTTACTGAGAAATGATGTAAAAAATAATGAGTCACAGGATTTTACAGAAGAGCATGAGCTGTGGCACCTTGAAGATTTTACCAGTACAGATTTTAAATTCAGTCTGGCTCATGTTTAGTGATGCCTCTGTAGTAACATTGTGGTTGTCGTGGTAACAGCATCAATTCCTCAGACGTAACTGTTTAAAAATACATGTTCAGGGTGCAACAAACAGTTATTTTCATTATTGATCAATTTGGTTATTTTAAAGATTGTTTAGTCTGAGAAATTTCAGAAAGTTATGATAAATGTCTCACAGTTTCCCATCAACGTAGCGTGACCCATTGGAGCCAACGGAAACTGACAAAAAGTAGCAAAAATAATCAGATCGTCAAAAATAGTCAATAGTCAAAAACCCAATCAATAAATTAAATGTAGTGTAAACAGACATATAAAGCTCCATACGTTTACTTTAACCTCTAATAAGGTGGATAAAAATAAAGCAAAAACATGTTATTTTTTCTTTATAACAGTAGCCAACAAAATGAGCGAGCTAATATGCTACATGGAAGTTTTTAGCTAGCTTGACATTATGAGAAAAGAGATAGAAAATCATTCACAATTACAAAACATCAAGGATGAAACAATAAAGCTTGTTTAATGTCAGGAAGACAGACGAATGGTGGCTGTAAGATTACAAGTACTGTTAGCGAGCTAACTTTGTTAGCGTTAGCTTGCTAGCTACAATGCTTTAGCTACTGTTGCAAGAGTGATACTGTAAAAGTATGCAGTACGGTATATGGATGGATGGATTAACATAAACTGCACTGGCTGCTGTAGTTTCACCGGAACAGTTAGCTTCAGGGAGGTAGCTAGCGTTAGCTGAAACAGCTGGCGCTCAATGCGTTCAGCCAACAGAGCTTTCAGTTTAGCTAGCTAGCCACACAATCTGATGATATGTGAAGAGGAAGAATGGATTATTGATTAAATAATGTGCTGACAGTAAAATTAAGTACGTTTGAATTAGTTTCATTGACTGTTCGCTGGTACAGGAAAGAATATTAGAAGCTTTTTGCTGCTTTTTATTGTCGACTGGTTGGATCTTAAAGTAAAAGCATCAAGCTTTATATTTCCTTTTACACTTTGTTTTAAAGATTTAACCATCAGTATTACTTATTGATATGTTCATTTATATTTTTGACTTCTCTGATAACCTTTTATTACGTCAGTTTCTGGGCACCGCAGACGTCTTGAAGTTACTTATTTTGTCCAACCAACTATCCAGGAGTCCTGAAATATTGAATTTAAGTTAATATAACTTCAAGTAATTGATTATTTGACTAATTATACACTACAAAAACATGACTGCAAAATTTGAACGCTGTTACTACAATAACCACAATGTTATTATTTCAATCCTTGTGTACCTGATGCCTGATTTAGTGATAAGTAATAAACCTCCCTTAACTATGAAGGAACCTGAACCCAGCTGTGTGTTTGACAGGGTGTTGTTAACCCAGGCCTTTTTGAACTTTGCTGTCAGAGTATACAGTATATATTGGGAGACCTATATTTAGTGAATCTGAAGGTAGTTTAAAGTCAGATATCTTATTTATTTGTTGTGTATAAACTTGTAATCTCATGAATATCCATGTTTTGTCATGACGACACTGGAACAAGTCCTAATCTGTGGGCCACTGTGTATTTGCACAAAGCAGCCATAATATTCTGTTTATGTGACTGTTTATTTTGTGTAACTGTAATTTTTAGGTGCTCACAGGATCGTTTCCCTCCATGATACAAATATTCGACAACAGTTGGATTAAAGTGGTCCACTGAGCATGCTCTGTCCAGTCCGGTTTTACAGCTGTAATGAGTGTCATCCTTCTGTCTTTTAAAAATTTTTTTCTCCTTCATGCGTTTAAACCTTCTTTGGCCATCGACTCATTTCTGGAACTTCCTTTTGATTTCTGGATTAAGTGTATAAGAAAATATCAGCTGTTAAAAGCTGCTTTTTGTTTCTTTTTTTATCCTCTGATGATATATTTTCATTTTGTATTTAAAAGATATGAATGTATTGTGAACTAAAATTCACAGAATATTTTCTTGACAGATGCTTTTAATGTATTTGAGAAGAAAGTGATACTATACTATATTGCTGTATTAAAAATAATTTAAAAAATATGCCGCAGACTTTTATTTTTAGACTATACAGGAACAATGTTTGAATTTTATCCCTCTGGGTTTGTGTCTGGGTACGAATGTAGGTCAGCCAAACAAAGTGGTGGCCTGTGTGTGTGTGTGGAGGGGTTGTTGTTGTGGTGGGAGCACGTGGCCGGACAAAAACGCACCCATGTGTTGTCCGACAGTTCGGCGGCAGCATCACAGACACACATGAACCCGGAGACCTCAGGCCGAGGCCAGCAGGAATTCACAGCCAGTGATTCTGACTGACGGCCAGGACAGACGGACCGAGGGACGGCTGCTGTCGTCATTCATTCATATCCTGGTTTTAATTCAGTTTGATTCGATTTCAGGTTTAAACCAGGTTAGTTTCGGTTGTGGGTCTGTGACACACCTGCCAAATAATCCCTGGTGATGGAAAAACAAATGATTAACGCCTTGTTCTGGGGTTAGGCTTGTTAAGATTATTCAAACAATTATTCTGCATGTGGCTTCTGAATTGAACTATTGATTATTTCCATTGATAACTTGCCACACAGTCAGTGATCGTTAATTATCTTTGACCTACAGATGTTAATGTGTTTAATGCTGGTAAATTTGGGCTCAGAAGTTGCTTGTAATGCTCGACAACCACTGTGGTCTTTGGAGGACTGAATAATGTTTGACATGTTTCATTGCTGCCAATGACACTTTTTCCAACACGTTACTTGAAGAAATATTAGCATATTCTTCTAAAGAAGGACAACAAACTAGCTGCAAGCTAACTCTGCTGCAATTACTTTTAATAGAATCATGCAAAAATAAATGCTAATATTAACACAAAAATATACAAAACCCCCCTTTTTATTCA